>NC_136852.1:32844838-33533248 GCF_951799975.1 Gobius niger | reverse complement strand
GGACATGTTGGCCAAAATTGGAGGCTTTCCATAGAAAACTCGAGGATCAGGGACCAGAAGTTCAAGAGGTACGATTTTGAAGGTTTGAGGTTCGGGCCAAGATGGCCGACTTCCTGTAGCATTTAGGGCGGGGTCGTAATATCATTTTTGACATGTCTTGACGTGGTCTATGTCCCTGGCCAATGTCACTTTTGTACGATGATTTTTTTTGCCACCGGGCTCTCATTGACTCAATGTAAACTGCGTGCTTGAGGGGGCGCCACTGAGCCATATTTTATTATTTTCTCTCGCGAACCCCACCCAAAATTAGAGCTTGCGGAGCACTACGTTTTGACCCCTGTTACTTGCGAATCGGTTCACGTTTGCTACGTGAATTCTTGCGTTTTCGTCCCCCGTTAACGGTTTTAATTAGTCCCTCGCGGGACACTGCGTGTCCGTTGCTCGGGCCTAATAATGGAAATGATTTTTCGGCTATTATTTCTCTCCCACAAAGACATTACTCAGAGAGCCATGGCTTTGATATGTTGTTCCCCATCACTGACAAGGTCTGTATGATTTTTTCCACACCTCCATGCCATCCCGTTTTTTTTATACGAATTTTTAAAGTCAAAACTTTGAGGGGGCGCCAGTGGGTCATTTTTGGCGATAGCGGCTGCGTGTGCACACCATTAGGTCCAGGTGGGGAATGTGCACGCGCGCCGGATTGGGTCCTTTCCAATCCGGCCGAGTCTGTGAAAGATATGAGGCTTTGAAATTTGCTGAAAATGGCCTCTCAGTTGCGGCCTTGTCATGACCACGCCCAATAATGGAACAAAATTTGAATTGATGATTTTGAAAGCCACATGGGTTGGGGACATGTTGGCCAAAATTGGAGGCTTTCCATAGAAAACTCGAGGATCAGGGACCAGAAGTTCAAGAGGTACGATTTTGAAGGTTTGAGGTTCGGGCCAAGATGGCCGACTTCCTGTAGCATTTAGGGCGGGGTCGTAATATCATTTTTGACATGTCTTGACGTGGTCTATGTCCCTGGCCAATGTCACTTTTGTACGATGATTTTTTTTGCCACCGGGCTCTCATTGACTCAATGTAAACTGCGTGCTTGAGGGGGCGCCACTGAGCCATATTTTATTATTTTCTCTCGCGAACCCCACCCAAAATTAGAGCTTGCGGAGCACTACGTTTTGACCCCTGTTACTTGCGAATCGGTTCACGTTTGCTACGTGAATTCTTGCGTTTTCGTCCCCCGTTAACGGTTTTAATTAGTCCCTCGCGGGACACTGCGTGTCCGTTGCTCGGGCCTAATAATAATAATAATGGAAATGATTTTTCGGCCATTATTTTTCTCCCACAAAGACATTACTCAGAGTGACGTGGCTTTGATATGTTGTTCCCCATCACAGACAAGGTCTGTATGATTTTTTCCACACCTCCATACCATCCCGTTTTTTTTATACGAATTTTTAAAGACAAAACCTTTGAGGGGGCGCCAGTGAGTCATTTTTGGCGATAGCGGCTGCGTGTGCACAGCATTAGGTCCAGGTGGGGAATGTGCACGCGCGCCGGATTGGGTCCTTTCCAATCCGGCCGAGTCTGTTAAAGATATGAGGCTTTGAAATTTGCTGAAAATGGCCTCTCAGTTGCGGCCTTGTCATGACCACGCCCAATAATGGAACAAAATTTGAATTGATGATTTTCAAAGCCACATGGGTTGGGGACATGTTGGCCAAATTTGGAGGCTTTCCATAGAAAACTCGAGGATCAGGGACCAGAAGTTCAAGAGGTACGATTTTGAAGGTTTGAGGTTCGGGCCAAGATGGCCGACTTCCTGTAGCATTTAGGGCGGGGTCGTAATAACATTTTTGACATGTCTTGACGTGGTCTATGTCCCTGGCCAATGTCACTTTTGTACGATGATTTTTTTTGCCACCGGGCTCTCATTGACTCAATGTAAACTGCGTGCTTGAGGGGGCGCCACTGAGCCATATTTTATTATTTTCTCTCGCGAACCCCACCCAAAATTAGAGCTTGCGGAGCACTACGTTTTGACCCCTGTTACTTGCGAATCGGTTCACGTTTGCTACGTGAATTCTTGCGTTTTCGTCCCCCGTTAACGGTTTTAATTAGTCCCTCGCGGGACACTGCGTGTCCGTTGCTCGGGCCTAATAAACATTTTTAAATGCAAAAGTTAATTTGTCTGATTTCAAGTGGAATTTCTTCTTGTTTATCTTAGATTATTTCAAATCAAAGTGATTTTAAGTCATTTATCTTATTTAAGGTGCTCATTTTTTCATGTCACCTTTTATCTTTATTATTATTAGCCATGTCTAAAGGGAGCAAAATTGTGGGAGTGTTTTCGGAAGACATTCTCTCAGATCTGTGAAATCAACCAGCAGATTTCCATGCGCTCGCAGCTTCACTTTCGCTTCTATCGCAACAAACGCAGCTACTTATGCTTCTTTTGGGACTCTTCCTTTGGCAACATTGTGCGATTATGATACGAACATGGGTAAGATTTGCTCTCGTCCCTTTGGATTATTGAATCTCCCTTTTGAGCTGGTGGTTTCAGATGGATTAAACACTGCACCATGTTTCTTCAGCCTTTACTGGTGAGTGTGCACAAATGCTTCTCCAGACGTGACAGCAGTTCACCGTGGGTCCTACAGTTCTTACCATGAACCTGCTGTGAGCTTTTTGCTTTAAGACCATCTCCTTTGTTGATTATTTTGTGTCTCCTTTGACCACATTTACATGGTTCACCTGTTGGTGCTAGTCCCCAGTTTGGAGCGAGTGTGTGAGCCTGAGCGTGAGCGTGGAGGGATCTGGTCGGCCGTGGGTTGGGCACAAATCAAAGCCCACTCTGTCAGTCTGCAGCTGATTAAACTTTACTGCAGCCGGGTCCCTGTTTCTTCAATCTGTCTCATCTCTCCACGTCTCTTTTGACTTTTTCATGCCGTCTTTGTTCCCTCTCTTTTCTCCCCGGCTCGGCCATCAAAGCCCTGCGCAGATCCTTCCCCTTCAAAGATGCTGCGCTCTCGTTAGCCGCCCGGGCTAATATGAGGAAGAGGAGGCGCTCTCTCATGGCCAGAGGAGGGTGTGACCATTTATGCACTGGAGCTCGTACATGGCGATCTTTAAAACGGCTGGATAACTGTTCTATCGAAGAACAAATGACATAAAGGGGAGAGGATGAGTCAGGCTCATGGAGGATGGGTTTTTGCTCCGCTAAGTATGCAAATGTTGAAAAGTTTGTAGAATATTTTTTCATTCGATCACACACTAAAGAGTAATGTGTTCAGGGAAATGTGCTCTGTGGCTAATCTGTTTAGTGCAAAGAGCGTTTACTTGTTTTTCCCATAGACTGTATATTTAAATGGACAGCTCCTCCTCACTCCTCCCCGTTTACCACAGTGACCACGTTCGAGGGGAAATCATGGAGGATTTACAGACTCCCCCTCCCCAGCTCTGACGAAGCCTGTTCCTAAAAAGGGCATAAGGGCGGGATCTTCACTGTAGACTCCGCCCTTGTGCGACGTGTAGCTCATACATCTCTAATGCTAACAGTCCGGCCCTCATTAAGTGCGAGATTTCTAAAATGTTTCTCACGATAACCAGCCTGGTTTCTTGTATTGTAGCTAACCCAGCGTTATCACAGGGGAATATCTCGCTGTGTCAAGTTCCCAAAAATTAGGCACCAGGCTCTAAAGTTGTTTTTAACATGTCTAAAGTGCAATGCTTTCTCATGGGAGACTTGTGGCGATATGGAGGTACTACAGCAATAGCGACCTCTAGTGGACGTCACAAAGCAGAGCAGCCAGCGGACATTAGTTTTTCCCAAACAGAATGTTTTTCATCATTACAGACATCTGACTCTATATAATTACATATATAATTATGTTTTTATAATGAAATCTTCTCTTTATAACTAACAACAAAACAATACATTTAAAGCTGGGAGCCAAGTCTTTGGGATCCGTTCATTTCAAAGAGCTGTTCAAAACACTGGCTTTTTTAAATATGAGATTGTAATTATAAAATTACAATGGGACTGATATTTATGCTTTGAAACACCTGTTTGTTTCTTCAAAGGTAAACTTTTCCTCCCTGTGTGCGTGTCCTGGTCCTCTGACGGCTCCTCGTGCTTCTGTTTTGCCCATTCGATGAGTTAGTGCTACTTTGTAACTGATTTTACACTTAAAGTCACCAGGTCCTCTCCTCTTGGTGCCGCATGTGCCATCCTGTGCTTCCTGTTTGTTTGGGCCGAGTGTTTCCCTGGGAGTGACCTGACAGGCGCTGCAGCATTGCGGCGTCCATGTTTTTGTCCAGAATGTTCTGTTCTCCCCGTGTGCGTAGGTTTCCTCCGGGCACTCAGGTTTCCCCTACCACTAAAAACATGTACAATAGGCCAGGATGTGTGCGAGTGGGGGATAACAGATGGAAATTAGCTTACGGATACAATCCGCCATGGTGTGTTTACATATAGGTATCCATGTATGTTTATTAGTATGTTCTGTCCCAAATAAAAGAATAAATGAACAGTGAGCTTCACGATGTCGTCACAGAAAGGGTTTTGACTTCACAGTCTGTTTCAGGGACCTCATGAAGCTCATGGAGAAAATATAAAGGGAATTTAAAATATAAAATATATTTGGAATTTATCATCATTACAGACATCTTAGATTGAGTTCTGACTCAGACTTAGAATGAAACTTTATTCATTATCATTATTACAGTTATTATTCTGACAGACAGTATGTGCTGTGGTCATGTTTAGACTCTGTTGTTTTGATGTTAGCAAACTCGTGTCTGATTTAAACGCTCCTGTTGGTCGCATGAATGTTTTTAGGTCTTGATGGATCACTAGTCCAACTTTCCTTGTTCAGGACACTACATACAAATGGAAAAGACTAAGTTAAAATGTGCAAATAAAGCAGAGCGAGGAGACGTGAATGTTTTGCTTGTGTAAAGGAAACTGAGCGTGTCCTTGTTAGAGCCTCAGTGTGACATCATGCTGAACAAGGAGCAGTGGGACCCTCGACAGTGTGAGGGGGTGACCCGTGCTGACCAGGCTGTTCGAAGGCTGCTATGTCCAGGGGAAATGTCCCTTTGGTCAGCAGCACTGGGCCAGGGAGCTTTCCCCACAGGAGCTCCATACGGTCAGGTAAACACCAGTCAACTTATGCCCCAGGACACTAACATCCGTTATCTCAGGATTTATATCTTAAAAGTCCATAAAGACTTTCCACGATGTTATCCGACTCTGGTGTAGTGTCCAAAAGTTCCTCCAGGCTCCTAGTCCGACCCCTCTCCCCACAGACCTCTCCCCTGCCTGGCAGTCCTCTAGGTGCCTTCAGCTCGGGGCGCTCCTCACCCGCAGAGCTCCTCTTCAGATCCTGGTGCACAGCGGGTTAGAGCAGTTTGACACACTCCTCCGGCACCAGACTGAAGCCAGGGGCCGACCCTGCACCCAGGGACAAGTGGAGACCACTCTCATTTATGAATCTGCTTTGGGCAAATCAGCAGTTTTTCAGTTTTCAGTTTTCAGCAAGTTTTGATAACAAAGAAATCATGCCTCTAAACCAGTTGACCTATCTCATGTTGAGAGACCGAGAAACAGTTTCTCTGCCCTCGACAACACAGAGCTAAAAATCAGATTATGATAACAACATACAGACCAGCCCCGTTGAAGACCAGTTGAAGAATGGTAAAAAATCACACTTTGCATGGTTGGATCTTGTTCCAGGCATGTCCTATTGGGACAAGGCCTTGTGGAAGACTCAGGACACGCTGGTGGGACTATGTCTCCGAGCTGGCCTGGTGTGGCCTCGGGGTCCCCCCAGAACAGCTGGAGGAGGTGTGTGTGGATCAGGAAGTCTGGGCAGCTCAGCTGAGACTGCTGCCCCGCGACCCGGCCCCGGATAAAGTGGACTGGATGGATAGACAAATACACTGAAACACTTTTTTGCAGCTGATCAAAAGTTTAACCTGCTTTTAAAAAGCCAAATCTGTGCAAAAATGTAATGTGGAGTCAGTATAATCAGGTTCAGGTTTTCACTCTGTCATGACTTTGTCCTGATGCAAAGACAAAAACGTTCTTGTTTTGAATGGGTTGTTGAGCTGCATAAGCAGGGCCTCTCACAGCTCCACCACTCTGCTGAGGTGAAACGCAGCAACATTTTGAATTTCTTAAAAACTCCTGAGGATTATGGAACAAAAAAGTGAAAGACCCAAAAAAATGTCCCCAGCTCTGAGCCGGAGGATCCTGGACCCAAATGAAGCTGAGAGACGAGAGCGGCTGTAAAGAGGAAAGAAAGAACTCCAAACACCAGAGCTGGAACTTATATATGTCTCATTTATAAAAGTTATAAAAGAGCCTTGATGCACTAGACATGCATGTGTTGAAATAATATTAGGATCTATAATCAAACATATTTGGTGAATTTAAACTTTTTAGGGCATGAAAAGGACAAATCTGAACTACTTCTATATAAATGGTTCTATGTTAATAAGCAGATTATTGGATGATACATGTTTATAAACTATATATAACCCATGGATTTTAAAAGCTGATATTTTACTATAAATCACTTATCGTAATGGATGATGGCTTGTCCCACCTCCATGAATAAAGTTTAAGAGCAGCCAGGCTGACAGATCTGCCCACGCCGGGCTGAGGCACCTCTGAGAGCAGGTCCTCTGCGAGAGGACAACCACAGGAGCCCCTGGAGATCATCTGGTGCAGGCGAGACTCCCATAAAAGCAACGTAGGAGTGGAATCAAAGGGAAGCTAAAAGCATCCAGGAATTAGCACAGCGCTACAGGGAGCGGGGAGGGGGCATCTATAGGAAGATCTGGGATAAACTCGGCCAAAGCAGAGAAAGCTTTTACTTCTACTTCACATATTGAACTATGACACACAGCTCTTCTGCCACTCAGGCCAAGGCAGGCGGCATTTCTCACCAGTCTAGTGGCAGGATTCAGTTTGGAGAGGCAGAGGAATCTTTTATTATTAATATTTTGTTATAATACGGGAGGATGACGGGATAATACTAATGCGGGAGGATGGCGGGAAAGAGCCTTGTTTTTGTGTATTGTCATTGTAAACGTGATTAATTACCTGAGTATCACCTGAAATAAACCGTGTGCCTGACACCTCGCAGCGCTGAGGCAGCACTGAGCGCTTTCCCCTCAGAATGTGTTAATCCGGCGGGAAACACGGCTCCCGTTACTACCAAGCCTCCGCCGCCACCGCCTTCTTCTTCTTCTACTCCTGCTTCTGCTGCTCTACTTGGCGCCGAATGATGCACGACCCCATTAAAACACTTCCCTCTAAACAACTCCGAACTTCCCACCTGCGACTCCCAACGCCGCGCTCCGGAAATAAAAGCTAAAAAGACGCGGCGAAGTTGGCAGCACATAAATAACTTTAAAAAGAGGATAAGAAAGCACAAAGCGGGGTGTGGGCAGAGCGCGTGCAGCTGGAGGCGACGTGCGGGCGGCGGCGGCGGCGGGGGGACTCGGCCCTGGGGGAGATCTGCTTAAGTTAGGGGGGGGGGGGGGGGGGGGGGGGGGCATAAATCTCTTTAAAACTAGGACACCTCTGTTATGTAGGCCCACAGCGCACCTTGGTATCTTCTTTACCAAGTCATTAGGCGGAAGGAAAAAAAAGCTTTGGCGTTGGATTCCCCGCTGTCCCCAAAAAACACCTATTCTCGTGGCGTCCTAAATTCTCCAAAGGCGCCTCCGCCGTGATCAGAAAGGAGTGACTAAATCAAAACAATAAGGCTAATGGAACGGGGGGGTAATTGAGAGCGATTGCAGGTGTCATGTTGTGGTGAGGGCTTAATCCTGTGCGTCTCGGAGCGTCTCATTAGAGCGAGGAGATGAATGAGCCGACAGGAGCCTTTCACCGCACGTTTAACGCCGCCGTCTGCGGGGGCTGGCGCTCCGGCGTGTTGACTGCACATGAAGAGAGATGAAGTGTTTGTAACTGTTCAACCTCAGTGAATAAACAGGGAAAAAAACACCAAGTCTCTCAAAGGCACATCCACAGTCATTAAAAAGTCGTCGACCTTCTCTGGGGGTTTTCTGGGATTCCGAGCGCATTCCGCTCACTCCGAAACGCCACAACCTCCAAATAAAACAGGCAAAGAGGACGATGAACACGGACAATGTGACGATTGCCATTTTGGGATGGAGGTGTGGTCCTGCTCCTCAGGCGTTTAATTATGTATCTAATTATGAAACATTTGTATTAAGGCGAGACATTGATTTTTTTACGCAGTGGTCAATGTGGAGACTTTTTAAAAGGAACAGGCCACTGGTTTTCCATACGCAGATACTCTTACCTGAGCTTAGACGAGTTGATGTGTATGTCTGGTCTTTGCGCGTGTGCTCAGTCACGCAAAAAGACCAAAGATGTTGTTAGCATTTAGCCTCCGTTTCACTTGTGTCTTTATGACACAAGTGAAAAGGTCGTTCTGTTGTTGAACAAGAGAAGGCACATTTTACACATGGGAACAGCTGTGGCCTGATCTGAGCCTGTTTCAGCCTCTTCATGCTAGTCTGCAGTTTCAGAGCAGTGGGGAGAGAGTTCCACAGTGTCGCCCCTCTGAAGGAGATGCTCCACTAAACTTTGGGAGCTACAATCCCCACTAACTGAGGCTCTGGTGGAAGGTCTGAGAGAGCCCCCCCTCACCATGAGGCCAGAGAACGGTGGTGACACACAGACATTTAAAAGTCAATTCCAGTATACTAAAATGTACAAAAAAGCTTGTGCTTTTGTTTGATATCACAATGATGCCTCTCAGAGGTTTTTGTCAAATATCTTATTGCCTGTTTATACAGAGAAGTGACTGGTTTCAGAGTGGACGCTGATATAATGCAGTATGACAGATGTGAAAAAAACTATTACATGCATATACAATAAAGCCGCGTGGTGTGATAACTCTCTTCTTATTAAAACCAAAAACAGTTCAGATTCGATCTGACTTTCCTGCAGAAGTTAGAGACTTGACTTTGAAACTTCAGGTGTTTATCTAAGATTTTGCCCAAGTGTTTTGTTTCATGAACCTCCTGAATGGGTTCATGTTGTAATTGAACCTCACATGTGCTGTCAGGGGACCTCCGGCTGATCGAAGAACACATTGTTTTCTTTACGTTTAAAGTTCAATGGGACAGATGTTAAGTATAGCCTGTGTTAACTGCTGCCCAGCCAGTGCAGATGTTTTTGCTGACACATGAATAACTGTGTCATCAGCATAAAGCTGGCAGTTTACACCCTGACAGCAATCTGGGAGATCATTTATATAGAAGTTTGATATGGCTTCATATTCTTTTCCCTCATTCACCTGCAGCGTCTCGCCCTAAGTTTCTTCCTCTGTCATTGGTGCCCAAACATCAGGTATTGAGCTTTAAGACAACACACTTATGTTTATGAAGAAACCCATGTAGATTAAGAAATGTATCAGTAGTTATTGTTCACACTGAGCATTGAGACACTGCATGTGCTAAATGGAATTGTTTTTTCTTCATTTTCAAATATTCCTGTTATAGCCTGGCCTTAGCCATCCGTAAACTCCGGTCAATGATCATTTCCCTACATGTAGGTCTGGGTCTGATCTCAGTGGTCGCGTTACATCGGCTGAATTTCAACCTCCCATTTAGCGAGCATTTGCGCCGCACTTGCTGGTTGTAGTTTGGCCATGGCGGCGGATACGGAAGTAAAGGAAGCTCTTCAATCCGTTCTGGCTCGGCTCAATATCCACAAATTGAAATTGAAACCCTCAAGAGTTATGATAGCTGCTTCACTGACTCGGGCGCACGACCAAACACTAGCCAACTTATCACTGCATCAGTCATTGCAGTGAAACAGATAGTTAGGTCGTCCAGACGTACAGTTTAGTCATGGACATTTTCAAAGAGGTGGAAAGAGATGTGAACGTTTGCTTTTGAGCAGCAGCAGATTGTCAGTGACACCCCCTCCACACACCCCCATCAGAAGGCGGGCAGTGTGGAACGCCGGGGCAGGAGCCATGTGGATTCCATTACGCCTAATGTGAAAACAGACACAGCTCATTTGAGATCCTCTGTTTGGGCGCTGTAGGACACAGACACAAACCGGTCAGCGAGTGTGGCGTGGGGCGTTTACTGCTCGCTGGGAGAGGAGGACATCAGGCGCCCGCAGGAGACGAGTCATTGTCTTCACACGGTCTGCGCTACAGGCCCATGTGAGGCAAACAGCTTTGTATTCTACTCCGATCATCTGCTACAGCTTGTTTTACAGCTCCCATGTTATTATATATTTACACGTTATAACAAATGTAGTATTCATTAGTTTAAAGGAGCTATACCTGATCGTACAAAGCATCACTCAAAATTCTATTTTCTGGTTCAAACTCATCTCAAACTTTCCTAATGCATTTACAACATCAACATTCATCACAGGGACTGAGTTTAAAGTTTTACAACTTTCAGGAGGAAAACTGTCACACAAATGCCTATTAGTCTGACATTTTATGACTGTTTAAAAGGCTTTAAAACCAGTGTTTTTTGGACAAATGTTTGCTTTTACCATATACTAAAGGACAAAACAATTTTCATTCCAATAACAGAAAATTAAAATATCAAGGATAGCTTCTTTAAGTCAAGTCGCAGTGCAACTAGAAAGCTACTCATTACTCATGCCCAAGTTTGGGGAAGGTGTCTGGACTTTAAAACACAGGATTTTCATGGATCCATGTGGCGTACACCAGAGTGTGGCCTGGTGATTAAGAGAGACTAACTAGTGAAACACACACAGGTGAAACAAGCGCTGTGTCTGATCACAAAGATGTGAGGAGTGTGTGTCCTGATTCTTTGATAATGCCATGGTACTGGCTCTTCATTATATACATTTTTTTTTAAAGAATCCTGCTAGAAAACGATCCAAACAAATGATGATCCTGGTTTTGCACGGAAATAAAACTTCCGTGCAAAACCACGGAAGTTTTATTCCGTGTTTGCTGGACAGGTGTTTGCTGTCCAGCAAACACCTTTCTATTGTGTTAATCGCTCTGCTCTTGTGCTGATTGTCGAGAAAAATATCATTTTCATAATTGAGAGCTGGTTCAATGCCTTTGGTCATATGTGATGGTGTCCAGTTTATGTTTGGAAATGGTTAGATTTATCATAGGTTACCTCTAGTGCAAGCAGAAAACCATGTGTGAAATAGCATTCCGTTGTTTTCATGTTAACTTTAGATCATCGTGGTCACTGTTATTGTCCTAATGCCAATCCAAATCCCCAAGGAGCGCCAGGCTTTGCCCTAACACAGATGAGTATGCGCTGTGATAATATTCCCTGTGTGTAATATCAGCGCTCCCCAAAGGCAAACCCAAAGTCCATCATTTACATCGGAGCGACCTTTGTGAACAGAAACACCATCCGTCTTGTGCAGCTGAGGGGAAGGCGGCCGGTCCATCAGTCTCTGTCAGGTCCACCAGTCAGGTGCAGAGAGGAGCGGGCCAACTCGCCACAGGAGCCAGACATGTTTATACATCGGAGAAACCAGGGCGACTCAGACGGTCTCCTCCACACTCTGACACAACTGCTGGACACATTCACTTCGGTAAGACGTGCAGGTTTCTATGTTGAACATGTCAAAGTACCACATTTATAAAAAAGGTGTCCTTTACCTGGATTTAAGAGACTGTTCTGATGTGTGGCTGCTGTGGTTGGTCAGGTCTAGGTTCAGCAACACTATGTGATGACCTGAACATCCTGAATGACCAGGTTATTCCATCTATTAATATATATATATATAAGTGCTTTTCCCCTGATGGCACAGGCATGTTCCAACATAGCATATTCCAGGATTCATGCGGCTCACGTTGTGAAAAGTGGTTCAGGGAGCATGAGATGAGTCCAGATTGAGAATCTTGGGGAAGTGCTGGAGGAGGCTTTGCACAGTGGTCACACTCTCTCATCATCAATACAGAGGTCTTGGTGATAAAATGAATGACACACTGGACTTGCTTTTGCAGATACAATCAAATCTGATCAAATGTTGTAGGACAGCCTCTGGATGGACAGTTTGAGACCTGTAAATGTCTTCTTCTGAAACAATAAAGAGGCGCCCAGAGCCCCCTACACCTGCAGCACAGTGTCACAAGAGGCCCTACAGGAAACAAAAACGGGACAAACAAGGAGGTATCCAGGCAAGACTCACCGCTAAGCCACACAAATCTTCTATCCCTTGAATCGTTCTGGCTAATGTTCGTTTAGTGGAGAATAAGACAAATTATTTTTGCTACGCTTTTCTCAGAAGATGGTGAAAGACCTTTGTGGAGCGGAGGAGGAAGAGGAAGGAGGAGGAGCTGACCAGTGCAGGACACCACGCTTTGAAACAGGGACAAACCCAGGAGGCTCTGCACCGTTTCAGAGGATCACAGCACTCCAGTTTCCCCGACCTCCAAAACAAATGCTACTCAGGTTGGCCCACAATGACGGTGCTCAGTCGCAGCGGCTCAGGACTAACACATAATACTTACTTAACAACTGTTTTGAACGCTCCATTCTCAAACTAACTCACTTAACTCATAAAACCAATGTGCAGTGGTGAGTGGACCATTGTTTTTCATGCCTTTGTGAAATGTCCTGTGCCTATATAATGCTCTTGTATTTGTGTCGATATGGAGCTGCTGAATTTGCAAAACACATTTCAGATCCTCAGGTCTGACAAGAAAGAATTTATCTATCTTTGAGAGGGAAAAAAAAGTAAGTGCAGAATTTGGAACCTCTCATATTTCTGCCTAAATTGGTCATAAAATGTGTTCTGATCTTCATCGAAATCATAAGAATGAGTCAACAGTGTACTGTACACCGCCTGAATCTCGCTGAACTGCAGCAGTTTGACAAGCAAACATTAGAGTGTGTGTGGTGTGACCTTTTTTAGTTGGTCAGACTCCAGCTGAAGGCTCTGAACACTACTCTTGGTATGTTTTTGGATGAAGGAAAACAACATCGCAACATAGTAAAAATAAAAAAAATCCATAAGTCAGTTTAGCAGAAAACCATTGTAATTGTCAGTAGACGTAGAAACTCATTCAGTCGACCTTTATTTTGATGAACTATCGTGGTCCTGATATGCAAACGCTGAATCCAGAACAATCCTCTGGAAAGTCGCATGGAAGTGACCTCCTTTAGAAGCTCCTACCTCACAGCTCCTCCAGGACCTCCACCTATCTCTACATCTGCAGAAACCAGGCCACGCTAACCGGGATTAGCCACTTATTTACCGCAGCCCGAGCTAACTAATCTTTATTATGCTAATTCACACGGGCGTCGGCACGGAGCGCAGGGGGAGAGCGGGTCCTGTGAAGATGAGGACTCGCAGATAATTAGCAGAAAGCCATTTCCGCTTGAACTCCGGTCTGCAGATAACCAGGCCGTGCAGGCGCCAGGGAGCAGGGAGGGGGCGCTCTTTCATGTGGGTAATCGTTTGTTGTGATGCTAAATGTTCCGGATGGGCCGCGGTGGAATGGAAGCGGCAGCCGTAATCACGATGGGCTTTAAAAGTGTGACATTCAGATGACATCGTGGTCCATGACGTCGCAGCCTGGCAACAGAAGCCAAATGCGTGTCAATGCTAACTACACATCAAAAACAGTGGCAGTTAAGTTTCATTGCTATGGAGAGGGATCCCTTACTTAGTCCTTAGTCCGTTGTTTGCGAGTCTGTTAAATAAGTCATTCTGAGGGAAAGCGTTCGAACACTTTCTCTCGATCGATAAGACACTACATTCCACCGACTGCACACATTCCTCCAAAACAGAACTCTGCTGTCAAACCTTGAGCACAATTCATGGTTTGAACACAGTTTCCAAAACTCTTGCACGTTTTTGCCCCCTGACTGGACACATTTTTCACTCAGAGCACAACACATGTATTTTATAGTGATCTTCATTTTTCTATTTCTCTGTTGTTGTTGAAATAGTTGTTTGTGCTGCACTTTGGTTCAGCAGGTGCTGCCTGTTTCGCCGAGAATAAAGGTCTCTCTCCACGCTCCTGGAAAAATGTCTTGTTTTTTATACAGAAACGTGAAATGGGAGAAAACCTGCAATACATTTTTTTCTCATATTTCTATCAGTATTGCACATCAAAGGTTTTACATTGATATCTCTAAATTAACATATTTTCGCCATTCACCTGCAGTGTCTTAAAGGAACAGGCCACAGTTCTTCCATACTGAGATATGTTCTTACCTGAGCTTAGACGAGTTGATACGTACCTGTCTGGTCTTTGTGCCCGTGGAGGAGCGCGGTAGCTTCCAACTTCACTCCCAGAGCTATAGGAATATACTGGGAGAGGCCAAATGCTGACAACATCTGCGGTCGTTTTGCGTGACTGAGCGCACTCACAAAGACCAGACAGGTACACATCAACTCGTCTAAGCTCAGGTAAGAACATATCTGAGTATGGAAAAACGATGGCCTGTTCCTTTAAAGCCGCACCACATCGAATTATACCCAATAAATGAAATTTAAATACAAGCATTTATTTTATGACAGATATTTTCATCATTAAAAATTACCTCATAAATGTACAAACAAACATGTGCTTTTGCTGTGAGCGGCTCAGCTCTCCTAAAACATGACAGTAACTTTATGTGCTGTCTAAAGTCAGCAGAATTTGAGATCTAAATAGGTTAGGTTCTCATCCAAATCCATTCTTTTATTACCCATCACTACAGTAATAGCATGTAGAGCTGGTCATTAGGAGCATGTTTTGTGTTGATGACAAATGTATACTTTAAAATGTCACGCAGTGTCTCTTTAACACATTGAGCGTCATTAACGGAAAAACTTGTTTTTGCAGAGGGTTTTTTCATTACACTCTAATGCACCTTATGTGTGATTTTGGGAGCTCCGTGATGAACCAAAGTAAAATAAATGACAATCAAATCTTGTAAAAAGTCAAGATCTAAACATTTTATGTTATTGCGTTTCTTTTCTTTTTTTTTGTCTGAGGGGGCGTGGTGTTAGTCTGAGGGGGTGTGGTGTTAGTCTGAGGGGGCGTGATGTTAGTCTGAGGGGGTGTGGTGTTAGTCTGAGGGGGCGTGGTGTTAGTATGAGGGGGCGTGGTGTTAGTCTGAGGGGGTGTGGTGTTAGTCTGAAGGGGTGTGGTGTTAGTATGAGGGGGCGTGATGTTAGTCTGAGGGGCGTGGTGTTAGTATGAGGGGGCGTGGTGTTAGTCTGAGGGGGTGTGGTGTTAGTCTGAAGGGGTGTGGTGTTAGTATGAGGGGGTGTGGTGTGAGTCTGAGGGGGCGTGGTGTTAATCTGATTGGGGGTGGTGTTAGTATGAGGGGGCGTGGTGTTAGTCTGAGGGGGTGTGGTGTTAGTATGAGGGGGCGTGGTGTTAGTCTGAGGGGGTGTGGTGTTAGTCTGAGGGGGCGTGGTGTTAGTCTGAGGGGGTGTGGTGTTAGTCTGAAGGGGTGTGGTGTTAGTATGAGGGGGTGTGGTGTGAGTCTGAGGGGGTGTGGTGTTAGTATGAAGGGGTGTGGTGTTAGTCTGAGGGGGTGTGGTGTTAGTCTGAGGGGGTGTGGTGTTAGTCTGAAGGGGTGTGGTGTTAGTATGAGGGGGTGTGGTGTGAGTCTGAGGGGGTGTGGTGTGAGTCTGAGGGGGTGTGGTGTGAGTCTGAGGGGGTGTGGTGTTAGTCTGAGGGGGCGTGGTGTTAGTCTGAGGGGGTGTGGTGTTAGTCTGAAGGGGTGTGGTGTTAGTATGAGGGGGTGTGGTGTTAGTATGAAGGGGTGTGGTGTTAGTATGAGGGGGCGTGGTGTTAGTATGAAGGGGTGTGGTGTTAGTCTGAGGGGGCGTGGTGTTAGTATGAAGGGGTGTGGTGTTAGTCTGAGGGGGTGTGGTGTTAGTCTGAGGGGGCGTGGTGTTAGTCTTAGGGGGCGTGGTGTTAGTCTGAGGGGGTGTGGTGTTAGTCTGAGGGGGCGTGGTGTTAGTCTGAGGGGGCGTGGTGTTAGTCTTAGGGGGCGTGGTGTTAGTCTGAGGAGGCGTGGTGTTAGTCTGAGGGGGCGTGGTGTTAGTCTTAGGGGGCGTGGTGTTAGTCTGAGGAGGCGTGGTGTTAGTCTGAGGAGGCGTGGTGTTAGTCTGAGGGGGCGTGGTGTTAGTCTTAGGGGGCGTGGTGTTAGTCTGAGGAGGCGTGGTGTTAGTCTGAGGGGGCGTGGTGTTAGTCTGAGGGGGCGTGGTGTTAGTCTTAGGGGGCGTGGTGTTAGTCTGAGGAGGCGTGGTGTTAGTCTGAGGGGGCGTGGTGTTGTGTAGCTAACAGCTGTAAACACGACACTTCTCTCTCGCTCTCTGGAGAGCGTTTGACAAAGCAGAGCGGCTTCACATGGACAGATCGAAACAGTTGAGATTTTAAAGTTTCTCTGAGTTTTTAAATGGTTAAAATCGGTCAAAGGTTTGACTGAGAAACATCCTGTTAAAGTCTTCAATCTGAGAACCAGGCTGTTAAATACACACACCATAAAAAGAAATTGATAACACGCGGTGTTTCAAAATGTGTCAACAATGTTGTTTTTGAATATGGACTTGAAACTAATATACAGTATTTAGGCATTTGGCTCTTCCCATAACAATACTGTCCGTCCAGAGAGGAGAGAGGAGTTAATCAGAAAGGAGAATGTTTCATAAAACACTAATTATCTCTGAATCTAGAAAAAAACTGTGATTTTGATCCAACCTAGCTTAGGCTTTCTCAATAACCGAGGCACGAGACTTAGCTTAGGGAGCTTAGATTCTCGTCTTTCAAAGGAGTCATAGCATGTGTCCATAGCTGTGCTGCTTCAAATATCATGAAAAACAGTCTGGATTGTTGGCACTCAACAGCTAAATCTCCAAAACAGCGCAGACCTCAATGTGTTACGTTCCCATGTGTGCGACTCTGAGGTGACACATGACTCTGATCATTCCCATGGATGTAACAGTCAGTATGGTATGGTTTCTGCTCTGACTGTTACATCGCTGTAGCCTGTGAGTTTGTTACAGGTGTGTAGTGTCTGGATGCTCTCGCTCGTCCGCCTGTTGTTGTTCTGTACGATCATTGTTTCCATTTCCCCCTTCCTCCTCTTGGCTCACACTCCCTCCCTCCCTCCCTCGTCTGCGTCTTTGTCATTCCAAGGCCCGCAGCTCCAGCGCCGGATTGTGCGCAGGGCCCTGAATGCACCCTTGGGTGTGTGTAACCTGCCTGCTTGATGCCGCCGCTCAGCCTCAGAACTGCGCGCTGTTTCTTGGGAATTTGATCTTTTTTTCCCCCTGTATTCTGCGCTGAGAGCTGAATATGCGGCGAATGGTGATGAATCTATTTTGGTTTGTGCGTGTGTGTGTGTCAGAGGAGTGGCACTGGCGGCGCACACATCGGGGCTCGTTGAAAGGATGCTCGCATGAATAAAGCATCTTTTATCAAATCCAGTCGCAGCCATTCTCTGGTAATTTTATGCAAACATCTTTCTCGTGTCATCTCCACTCGCCGGGCCTGACAAAAGCCATTTGCGGAGGCCGTTTGAATTGATTTCTTTGAATCTTCGATGGCTACACTTTGGCTTCTCGCTGAGTCTGTGTTCTTAAAATAGTGGCATGTAAAACACTGGGAGCGCTTATTGATTGTGTTGTGATAATGTGGGACAGCGCCGGCTCAAGTTAGCAGCTGATCACCAAGTATGGAGTGAAATAATGCAACTTTGAGCGTCTAAACAAGACTAATGCATTGTTATCATTTTTCCGTGCGTTGAAATTAAGGTGTTGAGCCCCGTCATTGTGGGCCAACCTGAGCAGCATGTTTTTGGAGGTCGGGGGAAACCGGAGTTCTGTGCTCCCCTGAAATGGTGCAGCGCCTCCTGGGTTTGACCCTGTTTCAGAGCGTGGTGTCCTGCACTGGTCAGCTCTGGTTCTCCATCTTTTCCTCGTTTGTCCCTTTTTGTTTCCTGTATCCCCTCTTGTGACGCCTCCTCTGTGCTGCAGGTGCGGGGGCTCTTGGTGCCTCTTCAGTGTTTCAGAAGAAGAAATTTGTTGATCTCCATTGTAGGACAATGTTGATCCAAAACTCACATTGTTTCTGCTCAATCAGGTCCATGATTTTTTTTACCCCTCAGCCAAATGTTACCACCAATCCTTCTAATGTCTTTGTCCTGGAGCCTCTGCCCCCAGTTTGGGGGAGACTGGAGTTGGAACATTTGCATTTGGGCAGATATTTTGGTACACAAAATAAAGCAACCCCAGTATCATCAAATGTATCCAATTTAGGGGAGTTTTTTCCTTAAAAAAAAAAAAAATCCACTCCTCACATACATGACATTTTCAGATTCTACATAAATGTTCCAAATCGTTTTTTTTTTTTTTCTTGTTACCCAGTGTTATTAATGTAAATAATCTGATCTGCCACACGGAAAACAGCTCTCTCAGTGGCCGACTGAGACACCCTCAGTGCAGGACGGAGCGCTACCGCAAAGCCTTCATCCCCACTGCTGTCAGACTGTACAATAAGACTGTGAAGTAACGCTGACTGTAACAAGTGAATTTCTCCTTTGTGAGATCAATAAAGGTTTATCTTATCTTATTTTATCTTATCTTAATCTCTTAACTCCCAACTGAACTGAGCACATTTTCTCCAGTTTGGCATTTGGCATGACAAAACGCAAAACAAAAAAGTAATAAAAAAGCAACGGGGGTAAAAAAGTAATGAAAAAGCAGCAAAAAGACAGAGATTAAGACTAAGACACAACAAAAATGTTTCATAAATGTGACAAAAAAGCGGCAACAACGACAAAAAAAGTTACGGTATCAGTTTTGAAGGCCTTTGCATTCAAACGAGGCATTACACTGGCTGTAAGCTCTCCAATCATGAAGCTTTGAGATTTGCAGGCTCGGCGGGTCACAGTCCGTGACACGTCCGTGCACAGTCTGTTGTTTTAAACACGGCTGTAACAGGACATAAAGAACACGTTCATGCTCTGATCATCAGGCTTATGGTGCACTGGTAGGTGACAGTCTGCTGTGGCAGCTGTTGGACTGCAGCTCACTAAGAAAACTATTTCATTCCTTGTGCTTCTGAGCTCTGAGGACTGTACCGGAAGTAAACCAAAGGAACCGGACCAGGACTAGACCATGAATGAAACCAAATAAGGTCTACCCAAGGTACAAACTTGGACTGAAAGACAAAACAGGACAAACCCAAACCAAACCAGTTTTACATTAAAAGTAAGCCTAAACCAGAACCAAACATGGGCTAATCCAGAGCTACATCAGGTCCATACGTTTTAGACTCAGACTTACAGGACAAAACATGACTAAACCCAAACTAAACCAGGTCCAACCAAGAACTCAAAGACTAAACACAGAGCAAACTGAACCAAGATCAAACTGGTGGATCCAAATTTAAATAAACAAAAGGAGAAGAAGAAATTTATTTGTATAGCGCCTTTCACAGACATGGTCACAAAACACTTTACATTCACTCCATACTCGGTGGTAAGATACATTTGTAGCTTCAGTTTCCCCTGGGGGAGACTGACAGAAGCGCTGTCGTGGCTGCACACATCGGCGGCAACAGTCCCGCTGACCACCATCATTCATCCTGGCCTTTTGTACAGTATTAGTAGTACTAATAATGATAATGCATCGCTTTTTGGATACTCAGTGATTTTGCTGTCCCCAAAGCGAACAAACAGAGAGTCTCCTCCGCTGTCTCCCCCATCTCGGGGCTGAGGCCCGTATCCTTTTCTTATTAAATCCACTGTAATACGTCCTGCTTCTTTGTGTTGCCGACTTTTATCTCCATTTGACAGAACTATAGCCAAGTTGAAGCTTCGTGGTAGCAGTATCCTTGCACTGCGATGTTGTGACACCGTTGACCAATCGGGACATACACATGTTTTCCCACGCTCACACCGGCTAATCTTTGCAGATTTGGGGTCAGTTTTTGAAGCTGGAGGAGAAAAGAAGCGGTAGAGAGGACAGATGCTGTGATATAAAACCTCAGCTGTTTGTCAGAGTCGTGCAGTGTGTTCGCTCTTACCATTCTCAGTCGTTACGTGTGAACCCCCAGACGTTCTATCATCGCACTGAATCCAGTCATGTAGTGTGGACCCCCCATTCCATGTAAAATCGTTTAAGACTAGAAAAATTGTGTAGTGTGTTCTGACCTTAAGGTCGGCACCATCGGCCCCTGCGACCGCCGCCACTCACTCACTCCATCCCCAGGCTTCCTGGCGTTTCCCAAACGGTCTCCCATCCAAGTACCGACCAGGCCCTTCCCTGCTTAGCTTCTAAGGTCTGACGGGATTGGGCAGAGCAAAGGCGGTATGGCCACAAAGTGGTAGGGGTAACTGGAGTATCCATAGGAATTCTACACAGATACGGGGAGAACATGCAAACTCCACACAGAAACCCCGTGTAGGTTGGAATCGAATCAGGGACCTTCTAGCTCTGAAGCAGGAGCACTGAGGGCAGCACAGCGAGCCCCCCGGAGCAACTTAAGGGCTCCAAAACTGAACCAGACAAAGCTGTGGCCAAAGCAAAACTACGTCTGGGCTAATCCAGATGCAGATCAGGACAATGCAGGGGCTAAACTACAACTGAAGGCACAACAAGCTGACCCAGGTCTAAACTAGGACTAAGGGATAAACCCGGACTGCCCCTGCACTGAACACTCACTCTGGATCAGTCTAAAGCAGAAGTAATGGATCAAAAGTGTCCGAAAGAGACACCTGGAGCGGTGATGCCAACTTTAGAAAACTCATGAGCAAGGTCTTCAATCAAAGTCATTGTTAAGTCATTGTTTAAACCATAAACCAGCAGAACAATGACTACACCGAGTTGACGCTGCTGTCGTTTTATGCAAACATCTTTCCCGCGTCGTCGTCTCTATTATCCGGGCCCGAAAAAGCCATTTGCCGAAGCCATTTGAACGGCCTGTTTATTCTCCTTTTTGATGGATACACCTTTGCATCGCGCTGAGTCTGTGTTCCTAATATAGCCCGGTTCAAACACATTTCCAAACGCTGCTGCGGCCCCTGTTTTAATTGCGTTCTGATAACCTGCGCCGTGCTGCCAGAAGTAATTAATCACACAGGCTTTTTTCTGCCTTGTCTTTGGAGTGTGGCGCAGCAGAACACAATGTGATCCATCAAGGCGCCACTGTGTACCGCGCACACAGCTAATTTGTCTAAGGAGTGAACCTGAGACGTTAGCGGTGTTAGCAGTTAGCCCCACGCCTTCTGCCTTTATCTGCCCCACTGTACAACACTTAGCACAGCAATTAGGCAGCGGCGTGGGAGGGCGGGCCGGCGCCAACGCAGCACGACGGGAGTCAACACGCACTTATTTGTTTATTTGACTGGGACAAGGCCTTCAAATGCAGTTACAAAACATTAACATCTCGCCTTGTTTTTTGTGGGTCAAAGCTCAGTCTGTTGGAAAAATTAAAATGGAGATGTTAAAGAATGAAAACCTCATGTGGGGAAATAGCCCTAAAGGTTCAATGATGTAACCCAGAAAGTCATTTGGATTACAGCATCATCTCACCTTATTTATTGGTTTATTTGGTCGGGACAGTGCATGTTAATGAACATGCATGGGTCTCATGCATGTAAACAAGCCACACCGGATTGTAGCCTTGGGCTAATGTCCATCCGTCGTCCCCCATACGCACTCACAAACACACTCACATTCATCCTGGCCTATTGTACATGTTTTTAGTGGTGGGGAAATCGGAGTACCCGGAGGAAACCTACACAGACATGGGGAGAACATGCAAACTCCACACAGAAAGGCCCCGTCCCTGGTTCGAATCTAACCCGGACCTTTTAGCACGAGCACTAACCGCTGTGCTACCGTGCCGCCCCCACCTTTCACACTATGATAACAAAACAAGCATTTCCAAGGTGTCTTTTTATTACTCTTTAAAACTGAGATGTTAAAGCTGCCCTCAGAATGATTTTTTTTGTCCCCTGACTTGGCTGCCCACCCCCCCTCCCACACACCCTTCACTCCCTAAAACTATTGATACCTTTAGAAGAACACAGTGGTCCCTCGCTATAACATGGTTCACCTTTCACGGCCTCGCTGTTTCGCAGATTAATTTTTAGTACAGTTTTGCATGCTTTTACCAGTGTATGAACGCCATGCACACATTGTGTTCATGAGTCACAGCAACACAGGCCAGGCATGAGCGGGTCCGACTCCGCGTTTACTTTCTCAAAAATAAACACTGCACCACAGCATGTGGCGCTCGCCTCAGCTAAACACTCGCCTTCTGAAGCTGAAACTGCTACGATAAAACTTCAGGTGTAGCGACGATTGTCTCTTAGTTTAAACAAACACTCAGCGGATACGAGGGCAGCTCGCGATGTTTATGTAATGTGAATCTAAAAATCTTATTACACAAAAAAATCACATCAATTAGGGAGTTCAGCTTCCCGATGGCCCTGTGGACGAAACTGTTCCTCAGTCGACTGGAACTGACCCGTAGATTCCGCAGTCTCCTCCCTGACGGCATAACTTTAAAGAGACTGTGTGATGGTGCGAAGGGTCCCTGGTGATTTTGACGGCTTTGCGGGTGAGATTAAAAGAGGGGAGAGGGGCGCCGCAGATCTTCTCCGCTGCTCTCACGATGCGCTGGAGGCTCCTGTGGTAGGAGGCAGTGCTGGCGCCGTGCCACACAGTGATGGAGCTGGTCAGGATGCTCTCTATAGTCCCTCTGTAGAAGAACCACACAGTGATGGAGCTGGTCAGGATGCTCTCTATAGTCCCTCTGTAGAAGAACCACACAGTCATGGAGCTGGTCAGGATGCTCTCTATAGTCCCTCTGGAGAAGAACCACACAGTGATGGAGCTGGTCAGGGTGCTCTCTATAGTCCATTATATAAATCCGCCCTCCGCCTAGAAATTTTTTTTAGTCCACACAGCCATGTTTTTAAAAAAAAACGGCATCCACACTTAACCGCGTATATGCTTTTTTTCATCATGAATTGTTCAAATCGCTCCACAAGTTTCTGCACATCACATAGGCTACATTATTTTTAATGGAGCTACACTGTAGTCCCAAATTCACCGTTATAGCTTTACAAACCTGCCTAACAATTGTGAGACGACATATACAAAGGCATTTGCCATTTTTTGTAATCTTCCGTCAGATAAATAGGCTGGTACAGCGACTAACTTTCTTGACCAGACTGACCGCTGATCTCTGACCGACTGACCTGGCATCTTATAACTCCAACAACGGCACCAGCGAGGACTGTGGCATTGGTCTCACCGTTTCCTCCAGGGGGACCACTTTATCTCAAAGTTCTCCTGCAGAAGCGCGTCGCGGTTTTGCGCCGGAAACTGCATGACTGCCGAGACATGCACCCGCGCTGTTATGTCGGATGTGGGACGGTTATTTGGTGTAAAATAACTGACTGTAAAGTGCATGAAGCAGGACTTGAGCTTTGGAGGCATCAGATGCTGTTTCTGATGTAAACACAGGCCATGAGCGCACCACGCTCCGGTTATTTATGTCCACACTCAAACGTGTAACTGGAGGATTCCCAAATCTTCACTTTGGCCGGAGTTTTTAGAAACCTTTGTTTTTATCGACAGAAAACTCTGGTTTTGTGTGGATGACGGGCCAGATCGTAGGAAAATACCTTCGGTCTCCACTTCAGCTTAAACCTTTGCAATGGACGGTAAGGTTGAAATGCCTGATGATGGGAGAGAGTGAAACAACAGGTGCAGTGAGAGTAGAGAGAGTGCACTCCAAACTGAGAGCTGAAGGATGTGACTGAGAGTGACAGCAGGTCGGGAAAGGACTGCGTTTCTGGCTTCAATCTCTCTGCGTTAGTCCTCTCTGCTGCTCCTTTTCCTTCTCATCCCCCCCCCCCTCGCACCCCCTCCGTCTTTCATGTACGATCGAAGCTGGCGCGTGAAAAAGTGAAGTGGGATGAAGCGGCCCATTTGCCGGTCTCTGGTGAGGATTAGCGGAGGATCACTGGATCGTATGCTTGGCCAAACGAGGATTCTTAACGATCTTTTCATTACGGCGGAGTGCGTGAGGACGGCCTCCTTTAGGAAACTCCAGATGCACGTACACAATCCAATTACCGCCGTCCAAACAGGTGCAGCTGAGCCAGATCGGCCTCCTCTGGAAGGGAGTTCAAAGCAGGCGGATCGTGTCGGCCAAGAAACATCTTAAAACATCATTATTTGGCAAAACCAAGTGTTGTGTGATTAAATGAGCCCAACTCCTGATCCAGGTCTGAGTGCGTCTCAACCTGCGGTGCAGCGGTTACGTGTGAATAAAAACTTTGGTGAGAACAAAGAATCTAAATGCTTTTTTGTTGTTTTGCTTTGACAGATTACATTTACTCAAGTATAGTATGTGCTTTTTGAAGGATATATTTTTTATTACTGTAATATGTACTTGTCATTTTGAAGTAACAATCCTCTTTAAATCCTTTAGTAACTCTTTGCTGTCAGTAAATCTTTCTTTTTGTCTGCTTTAAATAAGTCTGACTTCAGAGCTCAAACTGTTTCTTAGTACTTGAGTAGTCTTTTCATGCACAGGTTCTAGTCCGGTCCAGGTCTGAGTCTGAATCAAGATTAGGTTTGAACCTAAACCCGTCTTCAGGACTCAGCCTGGTCAATACTATCTATAACTGTGGTTTCAAGACTGAATAAGGTGTAATCTAGGTCCAAACAAGGGTTAGTTCTAAACATGCATACAGTATATCATACATGTACATGCATATTCATGTGGCCTACATACTAAACATGTATACACATACATGCAGCACAGTCCAAAGTCAAAACACTTTCTTATGTCTTGCTTTTCCTTTTATTTCATTGTAGATTCTCACTGAATCTGTTTTTGAATGAACTCATGTGGAATTATGTTTCAAACCAAAAAAGTGACACAAATTCCTGAAAACAGAATCCTTTGCTTTGATTACTGCTTTGCACTCAATGTACATATACATATACATATACATACATACTAAACATGTACTGTATACATGAGCGCAGACCCAGATAAACATGCTCATCTCTGATCTCATTACAGTGCAGAGTGAAGTGGAGCTGTGAGGTCACTAATCAAAGGTCATTCGAGTTTTAGTGTCATTTTTTATTCACAGATGAAGCCTATGGACTGAAATAGGAACCTATATTACTCTGATATCTTGATTTATTCAATTACAAGAACATTTTTTATATTTTTGGGATAATTATCCGATCAGAAAGCAGAGTTAGCCGAACACTTGGCTAAAAAGAGTTTTCAATAAACACAGAACTGTCTCTGCTCTAAATACTGTCACCTGTCCCTCATCAAGTCTGCCTATAGTGCTAGTGCAGGTCTCCAGTATTAAAGCTCTGTGACTGAATTCTGAAGGGTCTTAGCTTTCAAATAAGGAATGGCATGTCTACACACTTACCTTTCTCCATACGCGGTGCAAGTCCTGATCGTATTATACCTTTTTATCTTCTTTGCCGGACTGCTGGAGCTGAAAGTGAACAAACCCAGCTCTCCTTCCCTGCCCGTGCTCCCAGGTTTACGATGTTATGAATGGGGGGCAGAGGAGAGCGAGCGGGTGGCGGGGCTGTAGTATTTCTGTCAGCGTGACCCAAACAAACACCCGGAGTACAGCGCGGCGAGGAGACCAAACACCGCGAGGAAAACAGCGCGGCCAACAGACTCCGGTATTAAGTCCATAAATCAGCGCGGCCCTGATGGATGCGCCCCACCCCTCCATTCATCACGCGTTCTCATTTACCGCGGCACAAACGCACCGCCATGCCCCGACAAATAACTGTGAACAGCGGGGCAAATATACAGAGGCCGCGCTGCCGCCAAGGCTCTGTCTGCAGGAAGTCTGTGGGACACCGCCTGACCAAAGGAAAGATCGGTCCACGAGGAGCTTGGGGGGAGTAACTATCTAGGAGCAGGCCAGCCCCAGATCCGGATGTTGTTAGCGTCTCTTTCCTGTGTGGATCTGATGTGGAGCTTGATCTGTCCGGACTCTGACGGAGATGAAAATAGAGTTGATCTGTATTTTTGTCGGGGAGGGACAGAGCTCAGGTGGCAACGGAGGCCCCAAAGCGGAGAGAGAGGATGTGGAATGTTTAACCATAACACGGAGAGTGTGGAATCTGGGGGTTAGTTACATCCAGGTAAAGGACACTTTTTTTTAATGACTCAGAGGTGCCTTTTGTCTGGGTATTTACGCTTTGAATCATGTGTGTAAATAAGACCTGTGCTGTACGTTCAAATAGTGAAAGTGTGCACCTTATGTTTTCAACCCCAGTGTGGTGGGTTTGAGTCCCGGCCCATGCCCTGCTCCTCTTCCCCCTCTCCTCTCTGTCTGAGAGATTGTTCCCTCGACCAAAACAAATCTGGAGTAGAATTTGTTTTCCTCCTGTAATCATGTTTAATGTGGTCGGCTCTTTATCAATTACTGTTTATTCATTTAACATATACACGTAAATATGTCAGAATTAGCCAATGGCTGCTTTCTATCTGTAGTCTCTGGCAGATCAAGAAAATACACAGACCAGTGTGTAACATTACAGATCATCCACACAACTTGAGACATGAAACGTAAGGATGATGGTCAGTGGTCACAGGTCTGATTCCAACCTCTCTGTCTCAGTCTCTCCAGTCTCTGATGTCTGCTGGGATGCTGTTCCCTTTCACTGATACACCTGTGACTAAACACTGTTTGTGAGGAACCTCACACTGGTCACTCTAACACTTGTACTGGATATAGAACTAACCTCACACTGGTCACTCTAACACTTGTACTGGATATAGAACTAACCTCACACTGGTCACTCTTACACTTGTACTGGATATAGAAGTAACCTCACACTGGTCACTCTAACACTTGTACTGGATATAGTACTTCCTCTACTGTCAGAGCTCCATCTGTTTTTCATAGGTTATATTGCATCATTAGTAAAACCAAAACTGTCCTCCACATTTTTATTTTTCGAGTTTGGATTGGGTCAGAGCTGTTCTGTGCTCAAAGTGTGTTCATCACGCCGCCATGAAATTGCTGACCACACAGTTCGATAAAACTGTAAGTGTGTTTCCCACAGCGGCAGAGACAATATTCCAAATCATAAAAAATAAAACATCAACGCTCCGATAGCCAAAAGAAGGTTTTAATGCCTCATTTGCAGAATATGCCCATTTTATTACAAGTAAAACATGTATTTGTACAACAATGCTATGCAGCCTTACTCATTAGTAAATGTATCTGACTCAGAGTTGTTGTGTGTTCATTATATCACTAGATCACATTACTGTATATGACATTACTGTTTTATTATGGAGAAAAACAGAGTAAACACATTGACCATCCACGATCTCCAGCCTCCAGCCTTACGCTTGTGCAAACAACTCCAGACCCTGAACTCCCCTCTGCCCCGTTGGCTCCTTACTCCCAACCACTTCCATATTTCACTTTGCTGATGTTTCTCTGATGCAAACTAATCGTCCCGGAAAACCCATTCACACTGGCTTTGGGAAGGGGAGCAGCGCCGCCTGGGCTAATCCCTCAGAAGAATGGAGGTGCAGATAAGATTGTAGGTAATGAAGAGCGATGGGCCGGGTGGAGGAGGCGGGAGGCGGGGGAGTATACGTAGTGATGGGGGAGGTCTGATAAAGCCTGCTATATTATTTATAGAACTGACAGAAGAAGAAGTGACAGAGAAAAAGCTCAACTCGTGCATCTGACTGAATCCTCACTGAACCCTCGGCTGGATGTTCACCGGAGGAGTGAGCGAGGGCAGAACTCGTGTCCTTCAAGTCCTTGGACTGAATATTTCCTCCAACTTTAGGAACTTTAGGGAAAGGTTTTGTATTGGTGGAGCAAAGGATGTTTGACTTTGTGAGTGATTTAAACCAGGGAAGCTGCTTTATGTAGTTGACAGTGAGGAAATATTCAAACTGATTACAAAAGTAGTTTAACCTTTTGCCTTAAATGAGCGCATTTTCTCCAGTTTGGTTTTACCCAAATCTAAAAGCTTCTCGACTGAAGCTAACAGCCTACTGACCAGTGTGACATTTGCTCAGAGGGATTTTCAGTGTTTTAGTTTAGTTTTTGAATAAGTTATTTATAAGTAAAAAATAAAAATGTAAAAATTCAACTGTTGCCTTTTGGGTTCAAAGCTCCATGAATCAGGAATCAGATATTCAAAAATCCCTCTGGAGTCTGTGGGAGCTCCTGAAGTGCAGATGTTGGTGTTACATACATTTACATTACATACATTACATTTTTTTACTCTGACATTTAAAACTAAGATTTTAAGGGAGAAAAGTAGCTAAAAATCTCAACATTGACCACTGTGTGAACAATCAATGTTTTACCTGCCGCGTCTCACCTTAAAATTAAAACAGGTAGTATCACTTTATTTTACACAACCTTGATACCCCCATACATTGTACCTAGCTAAATTTAGTACCTATGTAGTACATACACAATGGAATAACTTGTATTAGTACTTTGTAAGTACATAATGTAATAGGACACAAGACCTTTAGGGTTAGGGCTTAAGGTTAGGGTTAAAGTATGTCTTATTACATTATGTACCTACAAACTACAAATACATAATTATTCCATTGTGTATCTAACCCATAGGTACAAGTTATTACACATTGTTACAGAGCACAATACAGTGTACTGAATTTATTTAGGTACAATGTATCAAGGGTCTTGTAAAACATGTGTAAACACTCTGGAGTTTTGCTTTGTGTGGCCATAGTGCATGACATTTCTTCACAAAGTAACCGTGTAAATATTGTCTACGCCCTGCCCCAGAGTGCAGACATGTCAGAGGTGACGTGGTGAAATGAGTTTTCAGTTTGAGCGACGCCGAGAGCAAAGAGACTGAGCCAGAGATCAGACAGCTCTGAACCTTCACAGCTCAGACTCCTCTCCACACTCTGTCCTCCTACACTCTTATACTCTGTAGGATCAATGACAAAGAAGAGGAACTACAGTCTGAGTCTGGCACTAAGGAGGCGGGACATGCGGCCGAGGAGCCAATGAGCAGCGCACGTGAACAAGCGTATGTGTAATATGTATGTGAGGACTCTTAATGTTCACGAGGCTCAGACCATGAGTCTGAGTCAAGTCTTTACACAGTCACAACAACTTCAAGGCACACTGCGTAGCATTTTGGACTATACTGTTGCCATCAATAGGAGTGGGTAATGCAGTGGGTAATCACAAAATGGATTTGGATGAGAACCTTTTTTTTTTATCTCAAATTCTGCTGACTTTTGGCACATCTCCTTGGAGACGAGCTGGAGACGTCCCCATTCCCAGGGACTGTAAAGTTACAGTAATGTTTTAGGAGAGCTGAGCCGCTCACAGCAAAAGCACATGTTTGTTTGTACATTTATGAGGTAATTTTTAATGATGAAAATATCTTGTCATAAAATAAATGCTTATATTTCAATTTTAATTTTGGGGTAAAATTCTTCGCGGGTTTAAGTCTTATGCTTATATTTTGCAGACACATTTTTCATTTTTAGTCAGAGCAGGTCACACAGATGTTTGTCAGTTCACAATCTTTTGTAAACATCTGTTACAATGCTAAACTCTGACTGTGCTAGCTGCAAATGCTAAACTCTCCATCCATCCATTCATTTTCTTCCGCTTTATCCGGGGCCGGGTCGCGGGGGCAGCAGTCTCAGCAGAGATGCCCAAACTTCCCGGTCCACACACACCTCCTCCAGCTGTTCTGGGGGGACCCCGAGGCGACACCAGGCCAGCTCGGAGACATAGTCCCACCACCGTGTCCTGGGCCTTCCACGAGGCCTTGTCCCACTAGGACATGCCTGGAACACCTCCCGCGGGATGCTAAACTCTGACTGTGCTATATGCAAATGCTAAACTCTGACTGTGCTAGCTGCAAATGCTAAACTCTGACTGTGCGAGCTGCAAATGCTAAACTCTGACTGTGCTAGCTGCAAATGCTAAACTCTGACTGTGCTAGCTGCAAATGCTAAACTCTGACTGTGCTAGCCGCTGATGCTAAACTCTGACTGTGCTAGCCGCAAATGCTAAACTCTGACTGTGCTAGTCACTGATGCTAAACTCTGACTGTGCTAGCCGCAAATGCTAAAATCTGACTGTGCGAGCTGCTAATGCTAAACTCTGACTGTGCGTGCCGCAAACGCTAAACGCTGACTGTGTTAGTCGCTAATGCTAAAATCTGACTGTGCAAGCTGCTAATGCTAAACTCTGACTGTGCGTGCCGCAAACGCTAAACGCTGACTGTGTTAGTCGCTAATGCTAAACTCTGACTGTGTTAGCTGCTAATGCTAAACTCTGACTGTGCTAGCCGCAAACGCTAAACTCTGACTGTGTTAGCCGCTAATGCTAAACTCTGACTGTGTTAGCTGCTAATGCTAAACTTTGACTGTGCTAGCCGCTAATGCTAAACTCTGACTGTGCTAGCCGCTAATGCTAAACTCTACTGTAATGTGTGCATGAAACAATTTCGGGCGGCAAAGTGGAGTAGCTGAAGGCAATAAGTAATAGAAAGTCAGGTTTATAACCATGATTTTTTGTAGTTGTATTGTATTGTATTGTAAAGCAAAGTGAAATGGACGCCCTACTTTTACATGCAGACCAAAAATGTGATCATTTTCTGTTTCTGAAGTCCTGAGGTCACATGTGAAAGGTAATCTAATATATATTATCTGATATTGATATAATCAGATTTCTTTCTGATCTTTCACCCGTGTGTCTGAATTAACCAGGGAAATAAAAGAAAAAGGCCAAACAAACGTCACAAAGACAAAGATCAATAGATATTATGAAAAGACTGAAATATTTTTAAATATAAAATATGAAATAAAAATGTATCCATGAAATAAAGCTCAGATTTGTTTGTTTGTATGAACAAAGAGAAGCTGACCATCGAGTGGTTAACATTGGCATCATTACAGTTGTGAGTTCGAGTCCCAGCTCTGATTATTTATTGACCTGCCTCTTATCTTCATCTTTCATAGGAGTCGAGCTACAGTGTGAGCTATTTGTATTTTACATAGCTGAGATCAATACAATCACTAAAGAACATAACTCATAATAAACTGGGTTTGGACCTAGACCGCTGAGTTACCAAGCTGACGAAGCTGATGCCACATGGAGCACTTTGATTCCAAGTCCAAATATAGAGGTACTATGACTGAAGGGAGGCAGGCCCGGATCTACGGCGGTGCAAGAGGGTGTATTGCAAACTCATTTTGAAATGTTTGCACCCTCAGCTTTAATGGCATCACAATGTATTTTAATGATGAGAAACTCTATTTGCATCCTTTTGAAACTGGAATGCACCCTCAGTCAGTTTGCTCTGGAGCCGGCGCTGAAGGGAAGGCGGGCAAATCGTTCAGCTGCTCTAAAAATCCACATCTGCACTGACTCATGCTTTAAAAACTGGGCCTCAGCTTTAATGGAAGGGAGTCCACTGAATGAATGCTTTGACGGTGATTGGTTGAATATTGACAAAGAAATAAATAAATACTATAACTTTTCATGAGAGTCCGTTTTGGACAGTCCGGTCCTGACATCTTTCCCACACTTCCTTATCCTCGTTGGGACGCCCTCTCCCTCCCGTGGCCTCTCTCTCCTCAGGGAGCCACAGTGTTGACAGCGTGTCCATCACTGACTGATTCAGCGATAAAATGAATGTGCCGGGACGATAGCTGCACCGCGGTTCGTCCGGACTTCAGATGGAGATTAATTTCAGGTTTGTTACGGCGAGACTCGTGGCCCGTCTGCGGCTGGGGGAACATATGAAGGTGTTATGTTGTACGGTCGTTCATCATCTGCCTGGCTCTATGTCCACACTGTGTAATGGCTAACAAGAGGAGAAAACCATCAAAGTGGGCTGTGGCGTTCTATTAAGGGCAAAGGTCCTAACAATGGATGATGCGTAATCGGGACAGTTGGGACTTTTCCTAGTTGGTCACCAGAAAAATATTAATAGCAGACTCTCACAGCCAACAGTAAGATGTATTTCATTAGCACAAGTCGGTCTGCTGACTGTGGACATGTATCAGGCTCAGGTTAAAGGCGTGGACAGGGAGATGGTCCTCAAGTGGATGTGATCCCACATTGTCATGTCCAAAGGCAGACCTTATGAATGAGCCAACCCTCTGACTGCAGTAAGGGCCGTTTGTAATCATGAAAATATTGTCAACAGGACGGGTTGTTGGAGTTGAGGATGTGTAGGCTGCCAGTCTTGTTGGTTGGTGTTGGTCTGAGGGGCCAAAGCAGGAGGCAGTGCGCGACACGTCTTGCCCAAAGAAACACGACTTGAACAGATGTTTGAATCGGTGAACGACCACTCAGACCTGAGCCACCGTCGCCCCTTCTTTGTCTTTGCTAAGCAGTCAAGGCACAATTATTACATTTGACCAGTGGCGGGTTTCAGTCAGGGCCTTCAGTAGCAACCTGGGTTCACTCACTCACACCCTATAAACTTAAAACAGCCTTTTTACGTGGCACTTGTTTAAAAAGGATGTATCTACGATGCAAAGCATCACCTTTGGGAACACTCATGCTAGTAAACGGAAACACACGACACATGACAGGCGGAGACCAGCGCGCTAGAACGTGGAAACTGGCGGCTGATTTTAGGAGAAGTTTTGTTGACAGAGCGAGACATCAGAGATCAACTCAAACGCAAAATCCACCGTAATAAAAAGATACTAAACCTACAGTTTGGTGCGATGTGAGATGCTTTTTTAGTGTTCGTAGTCCTGTGCCTGTTCCCTGCCCAAGTCCCAGTGCAGCTGACGCGGGGGAACCCTTCTCCTGTCCAAACCCTTCTCCTGTCCAAACCCTTCTTCTGTCCAGGGAGCCAAGCGTCTACGTCCCACTGTCGCTCCTGTTGGTCCCACTGGGGGTCCCGCTGCTTTGCTATCGAAGCTCTTCATGAGGAAAAAAATCTGTGATCAATAAATCCACTTCATTTGGATATTTCCAGGAGGATCTGAGACACTGCAGGACCTGGGGGGAGTTCTGTCAATGTACATCACATTCTGATTGGCTGATAATTCTGTCAGTCACGCTGGCTATCATGTGTGCGGACCGACAACACGGGGCCAGCAGAATCTGTGGAGAAGGCCTTGAGGAGAAGCAGCTCGCCAGAAGTGTTTAAGGCACTTAGGAAATTACAGTTACACAACAAAACTAATATAAGCGACTCAACAGTATATGAATAAATTAGACATTAAGTTTCTTTTCCTCACTTGGCCAGGGCTAGCAGAGAAGCATTTGACCCACCCTCTAATGCCTCTGGGGTCAAACCTGTCATTTGGTTCCTATAGTGAGCAGTATTCCTTCTCTTCTGACCTGGTCTGACGACACCAGCAGAGTTGTGTGCTGTTGATGATTGGAAAGTAAAGTGAATCTGTCATGCTTGGTTGACCTTATGGAGTCTCCTCTCCACACGTGTACCAAACCTCAGCGATCTCTCCCCCATCGACCTCCAGCAGTAACGGCACTCATTTACCGCCACAACATTTAGCGCCAGGCGCCACATAGAGAGTTTGCAGGGTTCACATTTACAAGACAATGAAGGCGTAATGGCCGTGTGAACGGGATCAAGCTCCCACAGACGGACAAACATGTTTACACCCTGGGCTGGCATTACAGCTGAAACACGTGGGAGTTGTGAGAGCGGATGCTAATTCTGAGCATAAAGCACACTCCGGGGGTCCACATAACGCAGAGTACTGCAGCCGTTTGCCTCGACCTCAAAATATGAAACTGCACAAATGCCTCGTGCCCATCCTAATTGCACCTGCATGGAAATGAAGAGTGTTAAAAATGATCATTATCATCAGGCCGGCGAACATTACCCCTGAGTCCCTGCAGCAAAACACCTCGTGTTATAAGGCACACAAAATGATGGCCCGCAGCATGAAGGAGTGTCCCTAAGGAGAACGCTTATCGGAATTCTTCAAAGAGGCTGGAAAAAACTTGTGAGAGGTGAGGAAGGAGGAGAAAATACATATTAGATGAAGAAACTTGTATGTGTACATAAATAAATGTACTTTTCTCTCCTCTCCATTCTACGGACTTAAAGTGGACGTATTGTACATGTCCTAGCCCCCCAGTAGTCGACAACTAATTGACTATTTCAGTAATTTATTTAGGAATTGATTTATCGTTTTTCTAGTAATCACAGACTCAAGTAGAGCAAAAATGACATGAAAATGACTTTTTAATCAAAACTTACTTTCTTTTTATTGTTAGTGTATGTAGTGTTTTGTACATTGTTATTTATGCATGAAGATGATTTTGTTTGGGAAAGCACAGTTTTTCTTTTGGAACCATAGAAGAAAGTGGTCCGAGTGTGTCTGAATCATCCACAAATCTCTTATCAGTACGATGATTACGCTTCATCTTTCATGAAATATTGAAGGTTTTCATACTTAGACCAAGGCATTCAACTATTTCACGCTTTTCATCAGCAGAGAGATCCTTTTTCTTTCCCATATTGCTCCAAAATGATGATCTGCTTAATAAAGTGGAACATCCTTTTTCAGTAGTTTTTCCCTTAACTGGACTTAACCTGAAAACTAATTATCTCAGGTCTCTGAGATTAATGTCAGTGATTCATAGAGCCCCGAGACACGATACCATCCATGAGTTTCATTGAAAAACTCTTTTTTTTTAACCTTTTTGACACTGAAATACAATTAGCATAATAATTTGGAACGCAGTGTAAATCAAAGATGTTCATTCCCCAGTGAGTGGGTCTTTAGCAACAAGCTGTCCTTAAACCTAAGTAAAAAAACTAATGATCTTTGGAAACTATAAAGAAATACCCGAAGTAAATGTAAAAATCAATAATACAATAATTGAGCAAGTATGTTTGAATACATTTCTGGGTGTGATTGTCGACAGCAGAATCTGCTGGAAGCCACACGTCAACTATATTAAAACAAAAAACGCTAAAAGTATTGGAATTTATAAGTAAAACAACAAGTATACTGGATCAAAGAGCTCAGCACACCCTGTATAATACAAGGATTCTTCCATATCTGACTCATTGTTGTGAGATTTGGGGAAACACGTATAAGAGTACTTTACTACCTTTATTTATCTTACCAAAAAGGCGCTAAGAATAGTATATAAGGTTAGTTATAGATAGCATACAAACCCTTTATTTCATAAAAGCCACATTTTGAAACTTGAGGATTTAGTCAAATGGACGGCACAAGTCATTTTTAAAGCAAGACAAAAAGTACTCCAAGAAAATGTTCAAAAAAGGTTCAAAGATAGAGATGGTGCATGTTATTTAAGAGGGAAAAGAAAATTTAAAGAGGGGGTATTATGCTTTTTTCAGCCACATACCACCAGTCTATAGCACACTACAATGATGACGAAACCTTCTGTTGGTCTGTAAATGCAGTAAATTAAAATAACTGCCTTGTATAAAATTGCTTTCAAAATGGCCGTAGCAAATGTCTTGAAATAGGCCCCTGTCTCTTTAAGAACCTCTGACCCTTTCCGACACGCCCCCTCCACACGCTGTCTGTCTCGCTCGTTGTCTCCACAGTATTGAAACTACGATCGGTGCATTTTAATGTTTATTGTTGGAAAGGAGCTACTGTTTATCACTTTGTGAACAATGGCCACACAGGATATGATTTGGAGATGAACCTTCCACACCGGACGCTTGGAAGAGGCTCTTGCCTGAAAAATAACTGCTGTTTGGAGGCTATCTCTTTGCATCTGCCATGCCCTATGGATCTCTAACTATACCCCCATGGACGACACCAGGATCTGCAGGAGCCCATACCATTCAAAGACGGACATTATCTGTGCAGGTGGACAATGGTTTTTCGAGGTTACCCGTTAGCTTGTTATAATCGACTACAGCTCATTGTTGATGAAAAGTCTGCAATAAACCACACATGTGTAAATCCAGGCTCATTGTGTGATCATCGTAAAGGCTGCTTCGAGTAGTTGCCTGCTTTATTGACGTTATTTGTGCATAATATGCTGCCTGTTTTCAATGAATGTTGTGAAGGTGAAGGTTGTTAGCTTGTCGTGGCTAATAGTGCCTTAGCTCCGGGAGAAAACCACTCGGCTACGACTCACTGTCGATGAAATGTGAGCAATAAACTACAAAATCAACAAGCCAGGCTCAGTGTGTCATCATCATAAAGGCTGCTTCAAGCAGTTGCCTGTTTTAGTGACGTTTTCAATGCATAATATGCTGCTTGTATTCAGTGAATTTTCCCATTAGCTTGTCGTGGCTAGTTTGTTAGCTCCGGGAGAAAACCACTCGGCTATGACCCATTGTAGATGAAATGTGAGCAATAAACTTCCAAATCAACAAGCCAGGCTCCGTGTGTGATCATTGTTAAACGGTTTTTTATGTGTGTGGTGGTTTTATTGACTTTATGTGTGCATATTTCTCGTTTTCACGTGATGACTCGAGGTTTAGCTTAGCATTAGCTTTCTCCGGAGGCTCTGTGCATCATCAAGGCCCAGCGCAGAACCAGACACTGAAATAAGTGTTCTTGTCACCGGTTTTAATCCTGGGTGTTTCGGTAACAGAAACACTGATGTGTGTCTTTGTAAAAGTCTGCTGTGGCTCCGGTTCACAACACATGAAGCTAATCCTCCATGATGACTCTGTTTACATCTTAGGGCTGGACACTGTGGGGAGGGGGTTCTGCTGAGGGGCAGTGGTTGGTTACTCGGCTGGTGACGAAAGGATCGGGGCGTCTCCAGGAGGTCGAGGGCGTTCCCAGAAGGAATCAGGCGTTTTATCCCTAAAATGGCTGCCATCAGAGTTTTTACAGATTACTCGAAAATACGTGAATGTGCCAAGGCAACACTTCAGGCATGTTTTTAATGAGGGAATGACATGATAACATGATGTAAAGCTTGAAAAAGTCGATTTTGCATAATACCCCCCCTTTAAATACCCAAAAGTAGATTCAACAGAAAAGAGTACGTGTATAACAGTCTGTGGTGTAACTTTACATGTATGTACAAAAACCTGCTTGTTCAAGAATACAATAAGAATGTAAAGTGTCAGGGCTGCAGTTGTTTTCGCCTCTTGTCTGCTTTTCCATGTGACCGTCCTTGTTACCTTCCACACTCCTACTTAAATAAATATATCAAATACACACAGCAAAATACTAGGGCGAGCAAGAGGTAACCGGTGCTCGAGTGGGACCACCCTGGTACCAGGTCGCCAAAAATCTTGCTCTTTTAATGCACAGACCAGGACACTCAAAGGCTCCTCCAAATGTACAATGAAGAACAGGCTGAGCAGAGGTGGGCTGCTGCTCGAAGGGCGCCCCCTTCTGGCAACAGCTTCCCAAATCCTGCTTCTTTTAACGCATAGACCAGGACACGTTGAAATGTACTCACAGATGAAAAAAAAAATATGCACGTACTGTCCATGTACTGGTATACATAAATATGGCAATGATGGTACTATATGGGGCAGTATCAGACGGCAGCAATAACCTGTTACCATCCCATATTTAAGAATGCACAGTACAATGTAAAACAATATTCTAAACCTGACTCTATACATCAGACGACTATGTAAACTTATTTCCTATGTTTGATTATGGTTATGTATCTATAACCATATTCAATATCGTGCAGTCCTAGGGCACATTCATAATGAAGTCATGATGAACTAAGGATGAGTTTATATTAAATATGTTTATACAAGTTATCAAAGCTGCAACACTTCAGTTTAAGGAGCACATTCATAATGAAGTGATGAACTAATCATGAGATCATTTATAGATGTAAGTTTGGTTCTTGCCACCGTTTGTTTCTTCCACACAAAGAATTCATCACAATGAATTATCATTGATGAGTTCATTACCTGAATTAACCGTGTTCATTCATGAGTATTTCATTCATCATGAATTATGCATGTTACCAATATTTCTACCTAATGTGCCAACAAAACACAACCATAAATTTGCTCGTATAAACCTAATTATTCAGGTTTTGACGCTTCATTATTTATGAAAATGTGAAATGAAAGTTAAAATATATTTTCCCCTCATATTTCTGTCTTTAAATGAATTTTTAGCAGCAGTGTTTGATATGTTAGGAGTTTGAAATAAAACCCTGAAGTACCAGTTTTGCGGTGAAGGAAGTGTCCTTGGCGAGCGTGTGCTGCTGTGGGAGAGGCACATGTCGGGGATGTGTAAACACAGTCATTCAACACATCACCGGGAGTTTCAATCCAAACTGGTCCCGGCTCTTCCTCTTTGCCATAGCAACACGAGTCCACAGCGACAGCCGACGCCACCGCTGCAATCCAGCACCAAGGACAGCGGCCGCTTGGATCCACGCCGTTTATGTCAGAACGCCATGAGCTTCTGCTTCGTGAGGCTTCAGTCAGAACAGGCTGTTACTTTCACATCGGGGGGAGACGGGGAGAACAAAGAGAGAAGGAGCAGATGATACTATTACCTGTGCCGTCAGAAAGGAAAGGGAGCGGCTGGACAATGCGCTCTTACCGTGCACTGTTGTGATGGTTGAGATCTGGCCACTGGCTCTGACGTCATGGAAAATGGTTTTGTAACTAAAACAGTGTCGATTCTCAGTCTTCCAGGTGCTTACATTTTGCAACAACAATAACAAAACAACTGGACTTCCATTTAGAAAGATGCCAACGTTTCACTCTCCATGTAGAGAGCTTCTTCATGGCAGTTTTTGGTGACTGTTTCACCCTCCAGACATTGAAGATGTAGCAGTTGGGTTGATTTCACAGCTGTAGTGGAACAAGTAAATATCAAAAGTGAAAGTCCAGATACAGGAGCCACACATTTACTTAAAGGATCTATATCCTGCTATTTTAGCCATTCCAAAGTTAAGTATAGGCATGTATATGATATATTGTACCTCTACCACTGTGGAGCACTCATTTTTGTGATAAATATAAGTGTTTTCTGGAGGTATTTTTCGAACCTGAAAGACACAACGCTTCGATTCAGTTAACTCCGCCCCCTCTCTCTGCACATACAACTTTACCGTAATATAAATAAACAACAATAAGTGAAATTGCTTCACGATGCAGTTATACAGAGTTGACATCTGCAACACAGCTTCATAAATGGCTAACACACAAGCTAATATGCTAACACACAAGCTAACCCGCGTTTGGACTGACTCACCCTCTGCTCCATCGCTGTTTACATTGTGGGACTCGCGTTGGTTATAAAAGTTAATCCACTTTGATTCTGTTGAAGGTTCCCCAAACATCCATCAGTGACAGTCACAGAAAAACAATATTTTGGTGAAAGTTGCTGAATCCCGGAGAAAAAAAACAGCTTCTGAGGAGTGGTCTCTTCTTGAAAAAGGTTGAATAAACTCCTCGTGCTCGTAGCCAAACGCGCTTCTTTTTCTCCATGACTTGATCGTTAGGTAAGAATAAAGAACAGGTGTGTCCAGAGTAGGTTATAACGAGCTCCATCTTCAGCTGCAGCACAAACATGACTGATCTGTTCAGACGCTCAGGGATTTGTTTTGGCCACAGCTGACCTGGAAGCACCTCGGGCACATCCTTTTTATTTTTCGTCGAGCACTTCCGTTCCGCTGTGACGACACAACTGAACACTCAGTCGTTCACCAGGAGAGGGCGGAGCAGCTGCTCAGAGAGCAGGATTCAGGAGGATTACTGAGAGCTGCGTGAATGAAGCCACAAACCACTCTGGGGGTGTTTTTGATAAGGAAATAGCATAACAACATGGCTAAAAGATGATGATATAGGACCTTTAAAGGCGCTCCATGTAACGTTATAGAATATACAAAACCTGCTCCTAACGAGCGGCTCAACACAGGAAATGCTACTTCTGCAGTGGGTGATCAAAGAATGGATTCAGGTTTTAGGGATTTTTCATTGTTAAAACTATCTGTAATTAAATAATTACTTGTATTTCTTTCTTTTTATGAAATGTTTAAGCAAAAGGGTTGAAATTCTAAGGCATGAAAGTGTCCCATATAAAGCTCTTTGTGACCATGTGAAAAGTGGTGTGCAATAAACATTCTTCCCCCTTTAAACAAACTTTGTAAGTAAGGTAAAAATACATATTTTTGTATTTAATCCAGAACAAACATGAAGTGGAGCACAAAGATATAGTGCTATACTAGTAGTGAAGTAAATACCATACAATGTAATTATTGTAAGTAATTTAAAAGTACAGTTTGTTAGTATCCACCTCTGGACACGGGACATGGCCTGGTGCCTCACCCTGAGCCCCTTTGGTCAGGTCCTTGGGCATCCCTGGAGTTGATCATTTACGGACGAGTTAAAACAGACACACATCCAAATGCACTTCACACATGTTTAGTCTGAACATTAAACAAACTCTGTTAATGTCCCGTTAGGCGACTCCTCCAGGTGTTCCCAGGACATCTGGACAAGCGTCACAGGCACAGGTCGTCCATGGAGTTGAAGTGTGGGTCAGATGCAGGAGACATCATCCTTCAGTCCAAGTCTGTAGAATATGATGATTTCCCGCATATATCACGCCTCCTGTCCGTGTCCCGGGCCCCGACTGTATGCTGTCAAGTGTTTCCGTACGGCCCAGTGAACCTGAGGGACCCGAGGCTTCGCAGGTGCTGAGAAGGCGGCTGTGGCAGTAATGAAAGAAACGCAATAAGAGTGCAATAACAGCAGTGGGTGAGTCAGCCAGGCCTGGGGCAGCGCTCTCTCCTGCTCTGTCCCAGGTAGAGCAAAGACAGCGAGGTGCGGGACATCAATAAAACATACTCTGTCCATGTCTCTGCGTCCCCCCGTGCGGAGCCTCTCTGTTGTTCAGACTCTAAACACAGCAGGGTAATGAGAAACGGCCAGACAGGAGAGAAACAAATGAATCAACTTTGTGTTTTCTACACTGTCAGTTTGCCCAAGTGTTTTTACTTGTTTAAAATCCCACTTTCCCGAACGCAGATATTGAACTGGTAGAATGGACCTAAAATGTGAATTCTTCAAATCGGGGCAAATGAAAATGACATGTTGCAGAAAAATGTCCCCAAAAGGATCAGGATAGATTATTTGAATCCAGTTTGAACATACTGAGTGTTCACAGGGATCTGCAGTTCAGAGCATTCTTCTTTTTCTTTCTTGTTTTTGTCCGTGATAGGAATGACTGTGATGGGACAAAACATCACAATTCTTTAACAAGCTTTAGCATAAAATACAAAAACACAGTAGATGTATCAAATTACACAACGAAAAATGAACAAAACCCCATGCTGCCATGTAGCCCACATGTGGCTACATGTGTGCTACATGTGGCTACATGTGGGCTACATGTGGGCTACATGTGGCTACATGTGTGCTACATGTGGGCTACATGTGGGCTACATGTGGCTACATGTGGGCTACATGTGGGCTACACGTGGCTACGTGTGGGCTACATGTGGGCTACATGTGGCTACATGTGGGCTACATGTGGGCTACATGTGGGCTACATGTGGCTACATGTGTGCTACATGTGGCTACATGTGGCTACATGTGGGCTACATGTGGCTACATGTGGGCTACATGTGGGCTACATGTGGCTACATGTGGGCTACATGTGGGCTACATGTGGCTACATGTGGGCTACATGTGGGCTACATGTGGCTACATGTGGCTACATGTGGGCTACATGTGGGCTACATGTGGCTACATGTGGGCTACATGTGGGCTACACGTGGCTACGTGTGGGCTACATGTGGGCTACATGTGGCTACATGTGGGCTACACGTGGCTACATGTGGCTACATGTGGGCTACACGTGGGCTACACGTGGCTACATGTGGCTATTGCATTTACAGGATTACTCAGCTTTTCTTCTTTCTTTCCTCATTTTAACTGCACTTGTCAATGCACAGGAAGTTCCCCTCCAAAACAACCTGGGGCAACGCCTCCAGAGCAAAGGTTCCACCTCGCTGTTCCCTTCCCTAATCATATTCAGGAAAGCACAGAAAAATGACTGAAGATATGTCGAAATGCAAACAGAATCTTATGTATTATTATTATTAAATTAAAAACAATGTGGTCAGATTTCTTGGTGCACCACAGTAAATCTAAAAAAGAGCAGCTGGTCCTTGATAACCGTTGCTACTGATAAAAGTTCACCTGAAAAATCCAATACATACTTGTACTATATTTATTGATCAGGTTTATTGTTGGGATATGTTCCTGTCCATTCACTTAAAGGTGTGACTCTGACTCCAGCTCCACTTTAGACCCATGGTCACTGTGCCTCAGTGTTTATAATGTGAGTGGACACCCTGTGAGAGCTCTTCATGGAGTTTTTCACCTGGATGAGATTTCAGACAGCACGCACACGCACGAGCACACACACACGCACGCACGCACGCACGCACGCACGCACGCACGCACACACGCACACGCACGCACGCACACGCACGCACGCACGCACGCACGCACACACACACACACACGTACGCACACACGCACGCACGCACGCACACACACACACACACACACACACACACACACACACACACACACACACGTATTGTCCTCATGCTGTGATGTGTTAATAGCAGAGACACGGCCCTTTGTCCCGGGTCACTGTTAATTAGTGGTCCAGCCTGGGGGCCCACACACACACACATGTACCCAGATACTTAGTGAATGATGTGCAGTGGCCGTTCAGACACTTGGCCCTGATGGACTTTGTGAGGCGCTCATGCATGTGGCTCTGTGTCCTGGTTCTCTCCGGCTCCAGAAAGAGTCAGAGTGTTCCACACATGGGGGGGGGAGCAGAGGTGTTGAACAGTCGTGGCCATGATGACTTACTCCATGTGTGAGACAGGCTGCATTCATGAACTGTGGAGCTCGTCTTCCCAGGATGTGACATTGTTGCTCCTAGTTTGTGTTCATGTGCTTTTTATGTGCGAAAGTGGGGATTTTGATGTCACCAAATAAAAACCTTTATCACTGATTACCACTTAGCTCAGCTAATCATTTAACTGTGTTGTTAGCATTTGAAAAGCTAGACGGTGGTTTGTGAGTTCTAAAAAATATCACCTAAATATACTTTTTCCGAGCATTGATGCATTTCACTCACAATTTTGTCACTCCGAGAACGACAGCTCACACTAAACTCAAGAAAGTAGCAGTGTTAACTAAAAATCTCACATTACATGATTAATGAACAGATCAGCTGATTTCCACAGTCAGGTGCAGAAGTCGAGAGTCCCCAGTCGTTTTCCCCGGCTCAGTGCACGTTCTGTGCATTTTCCAACTGCACATGAACCAGCGACCACACGATTTCAAATCGAGACGAGAGGCGGGACTGCAAAGTGAACCAGGGGAAGGAATCAGAGAAACACGGATGTGACGCCATCCCTTATATTAGTTTGAAGTCCACAAACAAGCCAAATAAAAAGTTATTTTATAAAATGTATTTGCAAAAATGAACCATTTTATTTCATAAGTTTGTGTATGTGACAACTATTGGCACCCCAATTTGTTCATGTCATTTGGGGAGTTTGTGCATTGTCCATATTGTGGGTGAAAAACCCTTGCTGTTAATGCCAGTCCAGGCAAACACTTCAACCAACCCACCACAAATGAGTTTCTCTGTAACAACTGTTCATGTTCCGCCGCCGCTCTTGCTTTGGCCCTTTTTCCATTTGATCAACCTCCTCCTTAAGCAGCCGCTGTGATAAAAACATGTCTCTGCGTGGCATCTGAGCGTTCCATAAGTGTCTCTAATCCCACTGCCTTCACTCTGGTCCTGCTAATCCCCCATTCATCTCCAGTCTCCGGCCTGTTCTCAACGCCGCTCCTATTAGCACCATTATTAGGCCTCTTGTCTGTCATTCCAGGCGGGCACGGACGTGGGGAGCTCCCCTGGGCATGTCGGCTATCAAGGTTAACTGGTGATTAGGATAAGGAGATGGGGTTGCCATGGGGACAGAGGAGAGGCGTAGACAGGGGCCCAATAAGGAGTGACAGCGTGCTTCCACTGGCTCTGTAAAACGCTGCAGTAGGACGGGGCATTCCTAAACTGGGACACTCTGTCGTTACAGTCTTTTTTCTTCATGAGAGAGGGACAGGTGGAGGCCTGAGATCACACTCTGTTGATGACAAGTGTGTAATAAACTATTAATTCAGTCATCCCTGTAGCTGATGGTTTTACTCTTCTTTTCCTCACTGATCCAGCCTCTGAAGTTCGACTGCACTATGTTGTGTTGATGTTCATTTTTGCGGCCTGACATTTAGGGCCTGATTTACTAAACCACGCCTTGTTAAAAGTACACAAGTATTTTATAGCGTGTTGCACCTGATTTTTCCTTAGAAAGGGTTTATTATTATTATTGGCACAGATCTGATATATAAATGTGTTTACACTGTGACCTTTTATTGTGTAAGAACAATCTTAACTGTATCTACTTCTTACACATGCAAGTTCTTAGTAAACCAGGCCCACAGTTTACAGGGCAGCAGAGCAGGGTAGAAGTTTGAGCCAACTGATTGGACTTGGCTGTTCTAATCTGACACCAGTCGGCCCAGGCAGGGCCCCACGGGCTCAGGGGGAAGTCAGATCATGCCCGCCCAGTTGAACCTCCCACGTCTACATGGGTTTGGGCCATCCTGCTCTTGTCAGACTGGGTGGGAGATCCATCTTTCCCCTTGTCCATGTAGCTAAAATGACTGAGAGGATCTTTTGTTCCTTAGCCGTCTAAGTCGTCTCTCTGGGGAGGTGTTCTGGGCATGTCCCATTGGGAGGGGGCCCCAGGGAGACCCAGGACACACTGGAGAATGTGTGTGTGGATAGGGAAGTCTGATCGATGCTTAGACCACTGCCTCCACAACCTGACACCGGATTAAGTGGAAGAAGATAGATGGATATTGGGATGTATAGAAGGCTAATCCTCCAGCTGTAGGTACTCCTTGGCTCAGGATCTTTATGTAAAGTATGTCTTTGTGAGACGCAAGGAACGGGAGGAATTGATGATAAAATGCAGGGGAACACAATCCCCATATACCAGATGTTTGCAAGGGTCATGGTCAACAGTGCCTGTCGGGGAGTCAACAACAACAGGTGTGTTTCCATCACCACTTAAAGGAACAGTTCACAGTTCTTCCATACTGAGATATGTTCTTACCTGAGCTTAGATGAGCTGATCCGTACCTGTCTGGTCTTTGTGCCCGTGGAAGAGCGTGGTAGCTTCTAACTTCACCCCGTTTGAAGCTATAGGAATATACTGGGACAGGCCAATGCTAACAGCATCTTTGGTCTTTTTGCGTGACTGAGGGCACACACAAAGACCAGACAGGTACGCATCAACTCGTCTCAGGTAAGAACATGTCTCAGTATGGGAAAACTGAACTATTCCTTTAAGTGTTAATGCAAGATGGAAACTGATTCATCGCACAAAGTTTGACATAGTGAATAAGAACTCGTGACTGCTGGTGAAGCCGACCTGTGGACTGGAGTGAACAGAAGTGAAAAAGAAAAGTAATCCGTCACTCGCAGGTTGTCTCTAGTCCTAAAAAAAAACTTTCCCAGATGTGCAGGAGCTCAGTTCATGCTAACCACAGGACATGGACCAAGTTAGCCAATTTAAGCCGTACCCAGAGGTGTTGAACGCATGAGAATCGACTCACACTGCCCCAGAGCGACTGCTTCTCGCTCCATCGCAGCAGCAAAACCACCAGCCTCATCAGCCTCTCCTGAGTGCAACGTAAACGACTGCATATTTTTCATGGTCACAGCAGATTAATCCTCGTCTCATACTGTATTATATCCTGCAGCCCACCCCCCAATGTGAGTCTGAAGCCCTGCCATTCTCCCCCAACCTCACGGCTCTGACATACATGTGCCAGGGTCTGAACGCCAAAGTTTACTCACTCCATAACCTCTGGTATCTCCTGCGCCTCTGCCTCGTAGAGTGCCCTGGCGGGGCTGTCAGTCACGGTTCAGAGGAGTAATGGCTTTCGAAGGCGTACATTTGTTCATTTGCACGGCTCTTGTTTCATTTGAAGGCAGTGGTTTGTTGATTGCATTTGGCGGGCGGAGCTATAGAGAATGATCGCTTTGGGACCAGTGCCATCTGTTAGAGACATGAGACTGATCCAATCCAAGCTTTGCGAGAACATATTAGTATTTGACACAGGTCTATGCCACACACCCTGCTAATGAAGTGCTTCATTATTAATAATCAGCCCAGGGTACACTACATGGTTGTTTTGTTTTGTTTTGATTTTCTGATTCGTCTCCACTGTGCGACGGTTCAGAGAGAATTGTAGATGCTAAAGTCTGCTGCAGCGGGTTTCGGGCTCCAGGCGACATGTGTCTCTAACATTAGTTTACTTGTCTTGGGGTTTTTTCGTTGGGAAAGTGGTGGAAAAGTCAAATGCTTGTGACTCTGGTGCTGGGGTAGTGTTTTGTTGAGGACAAGCCTAACGGGGAGATGGTAGCTGCAGTGAGAGGATGGCTCTCTCTGCTGCTAGCGTTCCAAAATATATAACAGCCCCGTCTCACTGTTCGACCAATGACCTGCGCTTTTGAGCCACCACCTCTTTATCTCAAATCAAGTGTAAAAATCATGCGGTGTGCACCCAGATTGATTAGACTCTTTATTGTTGAGTATGACATGATTATTTTCTCTCTTCTCCTTCTCTTTATGATCACTTACCACAGATGTACCATTCTACCATACTGGGTCATCTAAACACCTGTGTTATTCCACTACAGAGAGATCATGAATCCAGTGACAGATATTCATTTTTGTAATTCATACATTTTCTTTTTAGATACGACTTGTGAAAGTGTAATGCAGTTAAATAGGAAAAACTGGCTCCTGCTTTACTGCAAAGACAAATTAAGAATAGATCTACAGAATATTCAACCTTTAAAACCAATACAAACAATTCATTAAACGGGCAAGATGCAAGTTGGTCATTTTATGCTCACTACTGCCACCTCAGGTCTTACGCGTAACTGCACCTTCTATATTAAGCTCGTGCATGACGGCACTTCAGACCCGAAGTAACACCTTTGTGAGTGACAGTGCAAGATTTTAGAGGCAGTTGTGGTGAACAGGTCTGAGCTCATTCTACACATTAGGACATGGCTGGAACACGTAAGTTAAGTTAAGTTATACTGCATTAATCTCTGTAGAGAAATTAGTTCTCTTCATTTGACCCATCCTCGCATGGGGCGACCTGTAGGAGCAGTGAGCTGCCAGCATGGGCCGTCGCTCGGGGACCCATCTCCATGATGTAGGGGTAAATACTTAATTTTAACATTTTTAAACTCTGTGTATTCCCCTTAAATAAATATGTATAACATTTTGTATACAGCTAATAACAACAATACCACTGGGTTGTTTGTTTTATTTATTTATTTTCAAGACGATTTCTATCATAGATTCTCACTGAAGGCTCATATGGAATTATGTTTTAAACAAAAAGATAAATTCAAATAGATTCTTCAAAATTGCCGTCTTTTGCTTTGATTACTTTGCTTTGCACTGGACATTTTCTCACGGGGCGTCACAATACAGTCACTTTACAGACTATTGAACCATTTCAGGGACAAGGACCTTATGAAGCTCATGGAGAAAAGGCCAAGAATTAAGGCAATATAAAACATGAAACTTATTTAAACCTGTTTTGTTTCATTCGTTCCCTCACAGTTTCATGTCTTCAATGAGAATCACACAAACCTTTGACCAGTACTGTATATAAATATACATAGCTTTTAATTTTGTTCCCAATTTTCCCCAATTTTCAGGTTTTTTTTCTGAATGTTTGCCCCATTTATACAATCGTTTTCCCTATTTTTTTTGCCAGTTTCCTATTACTAATATTTCCCCCCCAATTTCCCCATTTTCCTTATATTTTGCCATAATTTCTCCCAATTTTCCCCCAGTTTTTCCAAAATGATTCCCAAATCTTTGCACATTCCCTGACATTGGAGTTGAACCTGATATTATAAATCTGCAGCTCTTCCACACATTGTTGTTCTGATTTCTGGTTCTGGACGTCAAATATTTGAGTATCGGTATCGGAAAAAGTATCGGTATTGTTAAAGCACCAGTATGTAATAAAATGTAATGTGATATAATGTCTGCTTCTACAGCCCACTGTTACTCAGAGGCTAATCCAGGGAGGGGTATGCTAATGCTAATGCTATGGGATGACACCCAAGGGAGCCTGGCTAATTAACCCCCTCTCCAGCCAATCACAGCGCTCGCACCTCCATCATGCTCCTCTGCGATCGTCTGAGTTAGCTTAGTTCCGAAAGGCAATTAGAAGGAAGTGTGTTTTTGACGGGCAGAAGGATTAGCACTGAGCTCTGCAGAGGAGACCCCCCCCCTCACCCTCACACTCACTATCGGTCATCGCAGTAATAACCTCATATTTCACATCTCCGTTTAATTACCGAGCGCTTGTGTGACGAATTACCGCGCTAATTGGGGAAGCACCTTCAGCCCGGAGAGCGCGGGCTTCGTTAGGGGTTAAACAAGTTTGGTCACTCATTTTTGTTACTGCAAATGAACTGGAACATGGATGACTGATTCATGCATTTTGTTTGAAACAGTTTCCTGTCCCGTCAGTATGATCACACGTGACTTTAAAGGCTGTGTTGGGTGACGAGCTTCATGTGTTTTTTTCTGAAAAAACGATACATTTCTTGATTTTTATTTATTAAAAATATCATCATAATTGTTTATTATATATATAATATATATATAATTAAAATTTATGAAAATATTTTGATTTAGAAGATTTGCTGTAATTGTAATTGTTAAATGTTGGCTCACTCGTTTGTGGAGCTCACACATAGCCTGTACCTGATTGGTTGTTCTTTGTTGGGGGCTGTACCTAAGGTTATAGAACACCTGACAGCCTGACCAAGGTCAGCTTGACGGAAACGTTGCAGCGATAAATGTCTTAAAGAGTGAGCTTCAGTTCATTTTTGCATGAATCGCCCTGCTTACTACACCTGTCCCTCCGGGTGTGCGGAGTCTTCTTTAGCAAGATATTAAAGTGAGACAAGTGGTCAATGAAGAGATCTTTGAATAGTTGAGGTTTTCATTCCACTTTAGAGACGTAGCTTGCCATTAGGCAAGGCAGGCAGCTGCCTGGGGCCCCCAACAGTCAAGGGCCCCATGAACCAACCCGTTATTCAGAAGCCTGCAGTAAATGCTTGATATACACAGTCTTCTTAATGATTTTGGTGATGCAGTTACATCATCTCTCCACCAAGGCTCTGTGGCGCTGTTCATCCCCATCCTGATGCTGCTTTAGTGAGTCCTGGTTCCCTAATGTTAACTTTTAATGAGCAGTGGACAGATTATATTTCTAATCGAAACCAGTTTATTGTAACACTTTTCATGACCTAAAGAACCTCAGCCTTCAGTTCTGAGGGAAACTTATGCAGAGAACTGCATTATGGGAGTTGTCAGGTGACCCGCTCCTTCCCAAATGACGTCATCTCTTCCAGGTCACCAGAGAGGCCCCTACCGACATTCTTACTTGGGGCCCCTTGGTACCCTTGCCACGACACAGTTCTCGGATTAGCTGATTCTGTCCCGACTTTGCGAGTTGGTGTGTGTTCCAAATGAAATGTCCAGGTCAAAGTTTGGACATTTTGACCTCCGAGATCCAGTGGAATGCAGCATTACTGTGGATGAAAGTGCTTGTTGTTGCCCGCCCACTCAAGACAATATTGCCGCGCGATCGGCCTGATCCACCTTTGGATTTGAGCCCAAACGCATCAGTTTGAGCTTTGGAGATGGAGTTTTGTGAGAGTGAAAATTCAAATAGATGTAGAATGCTCTCTCTCCCTCCATCCACAAGAACAGTTACACTTTTCTTTTCATTGTTTTTATTCTCCTGAGACAGGCCAAAATAGGCAGCACACTCGTATTCTCCGCTGTACATTTTCAAACTGGCTGCTGCGTTCATTTCTCTCTCGACAGGTGGTGTTGAAGTGAGGCTGATCTGTTATTTTCCCGCAGATATAAAGATAGTGTTATTATTTCTGGTCGCCATTACTCCGTTAGCTCCCCGTAGCTGCGGGGGGATGATTATTTTGTTTATTGCGATTGGTGAAAAAAAGCACAGTTAATGAGTTTATTCACGCTGTTGAGAGGCGGAAAAGCCATTTAGAGCGGCGCAGTGAGCAGGAGGGACGAGGAGAGAGACTTACCCCGGGACTGAAGCATGTCCGCCCACAGATCTGCTCAGAAGACAGAACACAGAAGACTAACACTGATCCTTATCCTTGCTTTTCTATTCAAGACCCCATAGGAAAAAAAGACTTGTGCTGTCCATCTAGCCCTCAATTCAGACTCATCATCAAGGATCTGGATGACCTGACAGTTTAAAATGCTCTCGCTTTCTTCTTCAGGGAGGGGAGTCTTCTTTGTATTGTGATTTTCAGATGTCACCCAAAGGGCCTCACACAAGGAGAGGGGATTTTCTGTTTTGTCAAATCCAAGACGAAGGTTCTTGAGTCATCCTCTGTACTCTGTAGTTGAAGTGTAGGACGTTTCTCCTCTCATCCAAAAGGCTTCATCAGCGAGTCGACACTAAAGCTTTCAGCTCACAGCTGGATAAGATGAAGACCACTGGGAGGGGTTAGCGTGTCCTAGTCCCGCCTTCTTTATTCAAAGGCTACTCTCAACCTTTGTTGTTAAGTCTCAGTCCTAGACATAGACATATCAATAGACCCTAATTACTCACTCCCCGTTTACCAAGATGACCACGTTCAAGGGGGAAATCATGGCAGATTTACAGACTCCTCCCCAGCTCTGATGGAGCATGTTCCTAAAAAGGGCATAAGTGTGGGATCTTCACTGCAGACTCGGCCCTTGTGTGAGTATTGAAAACATCTCATGACCCCGCGACCCCCACTTTGGGAACCCCTGCTCTACATCACGCTCTCCCCCTGGAGGTGCTAAGCGACAAACGTTGCCATAGCTGCCCTGGGGTAGACTGACAGAAGCGAGGCTGCTCCACTGGCCCACCTCACGCACACACAGAGGCGAGTGACGTGTCTTACCTGATGGCACAGTGTCAGTCTGCTGTGAGAGTCTGAGTGTTCCCTGTCCTGTTGTCTGTGCTTCAGCCTCCGCGCTGAAACGATCCGCACGCTGGCTTTAATGTACGTATTGATTTTGGAGTTAAACGTGAGATGAGGAGCACAGACTCAGGAGATCCATCATCACATGCTGACGTCTGATTAAACCGGCCCGGTGCTTTATGGGCCTGAGCTGATGAGTTAGTGTCAGTGAGGGCCTTGCACCAGGCAGAGGTCTGCAACAGTGTGGACGGACCATGGGCCAAAGCAGGACTACACCAGGTCTACACTAGGACTAAACAGGTCTACACCAGGACTAAACAGGTCTATACTAGGACTAAACAGGTCTACACCAGGACTAAACAGGTCTGCACTAGGACTAAACAGGTCTACACTGTGACTAAACAGGTCTACACTAGGACTAAACAGGTCTGCAACAGTGTGGACGGACCATGGGCCAAAGCAGGACTACACCAGGACTACACAGGTCTACACTAGGACTGAACAGGTCTACACTAGGACTACACAGGTCTACACTAGGACTACACAGGTCTACACTAGGACTAAGCAGGTCTACACCAGGACTAAACAGGTCTACACTAGGACTAAACAGGTCTACACCAGGACTACACAGGTCTACACCAGGACTACACAGGTCTACACCAGGACTACACAGGTCTACACCAGGACTACACAGGTCTACACTAGGACTACACAGGTCTACACCAGGACTACACAGGTCTACACCAGGACTACACAGGTCTACACTAGGACTATACAGGTCTACACCAGGACTACACAGGTCTACACTAGGACTAAACAGGTCTACACCAGGACTACACAGGTCTACACCAGGACTACACAGGTCTACACCAGGACTACACAGGTCTACACTAGGACTACACAGGTCTACACCAGGACTACACAGGTCTACACTAGGACTACACAGGTCTACACCAGGACTACACAGGTCTACACTAGGACTACACAGGTCTACACCAGGACTACACAGGTCTACACTAGGACTACACAGGTCTACACCAGGACTACACAGGTCTACACCAGGACTACACTAGGACTACACAGGTCTACACCAGGACTACACAGGTCTACACCAGGACTACACAGGTCTACACCAGGACTACACTAGGACTACACAGGTCTACACCAGGACTACACAGGTCTACACCAGGACTACACAGGTCTACACCAGGACTACACAGGTCTACACTGGGACTGAACAGGTCTACACTAGGACTGAACAGGTCTACACCAGGACCACACAGGTCTACACTAGGACTAAACAGGTCTACACTAGGACTAAACAGGTCTGCACTAGGACTAAACAGGTCTACACCAGGACTACACAGGTCTACACCAGGACTACACAGGTCTGCACTAGGACTAAACAGGTCTGCACTAGGACTAAACAGGTCTACACCAGGACTACACAGGTCTACACTAGGACTAAACAGGTCTGCACTAGGACTAAACAGGTCTACACCAGGACTAAACAGGTCTACATAGGACTAAACAGGTCTACACCAGGACTAAACAGGTCTACATAGGACTAAACAGGTCTACACCAGGACTAAACAGGTCTACATAGGACTAAACAGGTCTACACCAGGACTAAACAGGTCTACATAGGACTAAACAGGTCTACACCAGGACTAAACAGGTCTACACCAGGACTACACAGGTCTACACTAGGACTAAACAGGTCTACACCAGGACTACACAGGTCTGCACTAGGACTAAACAGGTCTACACTAGGACTAAACAGGTCTGCAACAGTGTGGACGGACCATGGGCCAAAGCAGGACTACACCAGGACTACACAGGTCTACACTAGGACTGAACAGGTCTACACTAGGACTACACAGGTCTACACTAGGACTACACAGGTCTACACTAGGACTAAGCAGGTCTACACCAGGACTAAACAGGTCTACACTAGGACTAAACAGGTCTACACCAGGACTACACAGGTCTACACCAGGACTACACAGGTCTACACCAGGACTACACAGGTCTACACTAGGACTACACAGGTCTACACCAGGACTACACAGGACTACACCAGGACTACACCAGGACTACACAGGTCTACACTAGGACTACACAGGTCTACACCAGGACTACACAGGTCTACACCAGGTCTACACTAGGACTACACAGGTCTACACCAGGACTACACAGGACTACACCAGGACTACACTAGGACTACACAGGTCTACACCAGGACTACACAGGTCTACACCAGGACTACACAGGTCTACACTGGGACTGAACAGGTCTACACTAGGACTGAACAGGTCTACACCAGGACCACACAGGTCTACACTAGGACTAAACAGGTCTACACTAGGACTAAAAAGGTCTACACTAGGACTAAACAGGTCTACACCAGGACTAAACAGGTCTACACCAGGACTACACAGGTCTACACAAGGACTACACAGGTCTGCACTAGGACTAAACAGGTCTGCACTAGGACTAAACAGGTCTACACCAGGACTAAACAGGTCTGCACTAGGACTAAACAGGTCTACACCAGGACTAAACAGGTCTGCACTAGGACTACACAGGTCTACACTAGGACTAAACAGGTCTGCACTAGGACTAAACGGGTCTACACTAGGACTAAACAGGTCTACACCAGGACTAAACAGGTCTACACTAGGACTAAACAGGTCTACACCAGGACTAAACAGGTCTACACCAGGACTAAACAGGTCTACACCAGGACTAAACAGGTCTACACCAGGACTAAACAGGTCTACACTAGGACTAAACAGGTCTACACTAGGACTAAACAGGTCTACACCAGGACTAAACAGGTCTACACCAGGACTACACAGGTCTACACTAGGACTGAACAGGTCTACACTGGGACTAACAGGTCTACACCAGGACTAAACAGGTCTACACCAGGACTACACAGGTCTACACTGTGACTAAACAGGTCTACACTAGGACTACTACACCAGGACTACACCAGGTCTACACTGTGACTAAACGGGTCTACACTAGGACTACACAGGACTAAACAGGTCTACACTAGGACTAAACAAGTCCTCACTGTGACTATACAGGTCTACACTGTGACTAAACGGGTCTACACTAGGACTAAACAGGTCTACACTAGGACTAAACAGGTCTACACTAGGACTAAACAGGTCTACACTAGGACTAAACAGGTCTACACCAGGACTAGACAGGTCTAGGACTACTACACTGTGACTAAACAGGTCTACGCTAGGACTAAACAGGTCTACATTTGGACTAAACAGGTGTACATTTGGACTAAACAGGTCTACATTTGGACTCAACAGGTCTGCACTAGGACTAAACAGGTCTACATTTGGACTAAACAGGTCTACATTTGGACTCAACAGGTCTGCACTAGGACTAAACAGGTCTACACTAGAACTAAACAGGTCTACACCCGGACTCTGGTAGCGTGTCTCTTTCTTCAGCCCCTTTTACAAACATCCCGGTGTGTCCTGGATTATCGTCCATGTTGTTCTCGTCCACTTCCTCAAACTGATCTGACTCTGATCCTTCGACACATGGACTCTATGCTTTGGTCCTGGTTTTCGTTGGGAGTGTGGCGCTCTCCCCACGCCTTCATTTCTCAGAACAAGAATAAACGGTGGAGTTTCAGAAGAAAGTTCCTGGCCATTTTGAGAGAATAATGGAACTCACTAAAGCGGATTCTCTCGACACTCGCTGAAAGGAAGGACAGGTTTATAGCCTCTCTGATCTGTGTGCTAACAATACTGCACCAGGGTTTTCTTATCTTCAATGAGCCTTTAGCAAGATTAACTAACTATGAACTATTTGGAGACTAGAGTGATGCAATGTCATTTACCACATTAACAAAGTCTAGACTGTATATCTGTATATGATTCCTAAACGCTGTAAACGGAGGCAGAATGAGACTATGAAACAAACGGACATGAAGATTCGGGTCGGTTAGATGACTATCAGGTCACCATCTTTTCTGAACTTCTCTTATAATGCTGAACCCTGGCTGTGTTAGCCTTCTAACTGTTGCTGCTTCAAACATTTGTATGTTATTATGTTTAGTTCTGAAGGCAGCCCTGATATGAAGTGGGATTACTGCAGGGCCGGGCCGCCAAATGTTTTTGCTTATTAGGGCTTTAAAAGATAAGAGAAAGTGGTGAAACGAGCAGTCAAAAGCCATTGTTGAGTCTGTTCACAGGCCTCAATCACGCAGGATACATAGGTTTTATTCTGCATTTACTTTAGATTCGTTTAACCCTGTTTTGATGATTTGGATAGGACTACACTAGGTTTAAAAGTAGACTAAACTAGGTCTAGACTGAGACTACACCCGGGCTTAAGTGTGCCACACTACAGTAGTGGCTTCAGTAAACTGGCTGTGGTGCCAGGTGTCTTGTTTGTGTGAGCTCTCGGTTGTCCAGGAGTTGTTTTGCCTTAAAGGGATATTTCAGGATTTTTGACATAGGGCCTCATTTCCTAGTTATCCAGAGTGTTGCTGATTTCTGGAGATATTTTTTTTTTGTAATTCATGCAGTTCAGGCTAGTGCTGGCTAGTGGAAGGCTAGTGCATTTCAATGGTATCAGCTAGCTTGCACTAAAAACAGTGTGACCCGCTCCACAGTGCACCTGAGGCCAATCATTGTAACACCAGACTAACCATATACATGTCTGTGTCCATAGAGTAATTTTAACCATTTTGCATTTAAAATACCTTATATTTGAGCAGCATCAGCTTCGTGGTTGTATAAGCTACACAGCGGCGGAGTGAGCTGCTAGAAAATAGTCCCTCAAAATGCGATCAGTCATGTGATGCAGGTCAGTTATATTCTAAAAATTACTCCATGGACACAGACATTTATATGGTTAGTCTGGTGTTATAAGTGATTTGCCTCAGGTGCTCTGTGGAGCGGGTCACACTGTTTTTAATGCAGGCTAGCTGATACCATAGAAATGCACAAGCCTAGCGCCACGAAACTCTTCAAACATAAGAACTGCATGAATTACAAAAAAATATATCTCCAGAAATCAGCAACATTCTGGATAACTAGGAAATGAGGCCCTATGTCAAAAATCCAGAAATATCCCTTTAATCACAATGCATGTCTGCTGCGGCGGTGGCTTGTGTCTGCTCTCATACATTATTAGTAAGTAGGTCAGTGTGCAGTGCGTCCAATGCTGATGTAGACCTGCTGCTGGAGATAAACCCTGTGCTGCGGGGCCAGAGGGAGTTGACCCACCCGCTCACAGGCACATGGGACGGGGACTCCTGGAGGTACGCCGTCTGCTTCTGGGGTCAGTCTCGCTCCTCTGCGGTTCCAGAATATTGCCTTCGAGAAACTGGTCAAAAGACAGGAGCGGGACTGAGTTACCCCTGGCTTTTGAGTCTGGCAGGATTACGCCTGGACCCATGTGACAATTGGACAGAAAAGGCCGGCGCTGCAGAAAAAGAAAGGCATTAGCGACCAATGTGTAAAAGGATGAATAATAATTTTTTCATTTGCATAAGTCGGTCTGTTGACTGTGGAGATGCATCAGACTCAGATTATGTGTGAAAAGAGAAGTGTCATCAGCCGGGACCGATCCTACCACCTCTGACATAGCTAATGCCCTACGAGGTGAGCTAGAACGGGGCAAGTGGGCCAGTCTAAATCATAAAAATTCCCGGGCCTAAATGAGGTCCTTTCAAATTGATATTTTTTATTCAAATCAGAATGCCACTTACAACAGCTCCAGTAGTCAAAGTCAAATAGTTTTTGTCCGATAGCTGAATTGATTGATATTATCCCGCCTTCTTCTGCTTCCACCTGTAACAGCTCTTGCGAAACCCCGCCCCCTCACGCTGCATTTGCAGATCCTGGGATTCCGCGGCGCGTCCCAGTCCATTCATTTTTCAGACCGCTATCTCTTCTGTCACTTTGCGTCTCGTCAGTGAAGGCAGCACGGAGGATCCTGCTCGTACCCAGGCCCGTGAAAGCCCCTGACCCAGTTAGCTCATGTCTGTGGACAATGGGGAGGACGTTTATTTCAATTTAGCCAAGTATAATCAGCAAACAGCGTGTCCAAGTCATGGACGAAGGTATACGGCCTGTGAAAATGTAGCACTTTGTAGTTTTCACCAAATACGATGATAAAGTGTGGTACCTTGGCTCCGTAGCAAAATTTCATCTTTTATCTTTATGATCATTCTTCATGGATTATCTTATGCATTCACATTACTAGGACATGTAGTTAGTAGTTGAAAGTAGTAAAAAAAGAAAACTGAAAAATGCTTAAGCGGTGAGAGCTTCAATTATTAGTTAGGAAAAATACAGATGCTCTCTGTCATAAACAAACCTAATGGTGATTGAAGTCATTCAGAAAAGTCATTGATGATGGTAGAGTGAAATAATGACTCAAAGGGAAACCTTTAGGATCCATTCTCCTGAAGCTACTCCTTTTCCTGGCCTGAAAGAGGAGATGGATTTTCTCTCTACTGATTGTCCTGTTTTTGTCTTTAAATATTATATATTAATATGTTTTCCTCTGGTGATGATGGTCGTACTTACTGTCATGTGCCACTTCTTCAGTATTTTGATCATTAATATTGTCAGACGTTGGTCTTGCATTGCAACTTTGTCATAAATATTTTCTCTGCACAGTGTCTTGTTTGTCACATGACTCCAACCCCAAAGACGTTCGTGGAGACATGTGTATAAAGCACTTTCCCAAGGGCATGGCTGGAGGTTTGCGTGGGGACCAATAATTCAGGATGGCCAAGTTGTCCCCACCAGCTTCCTGCGGAGATCTTCACATTGTGCGATCCTTCACAAAGACTTGACTCAGATGTTTTGTTTTGCGTTGAACGTTCAGATATTAACGGAGATATTCATATTTTCGGGTTGTAACAGAGCTTCAGTCTGTCTGTGTAGCCTTTTTACGTGAGCTGCATTTACATGTCTGACGGAAACACGCGATGTTTCTGGTTTATTTATGTCGGATGTTTCAGTCTGGACGCATTATCTTTATATCCCGTTTTTTCCTTTTTGGAGGGTAAAGTGTCCCCACCAACAGTAACACCAAACCTACACCCTTTCCCAAGAGTGGACTCTGCTGTAGATTTGAAGTGACTTTCACACATGTTGTCCAAGAATATGAATAAAGATAGAAATGATGAGTTTGGAGACGGTCATTAAAGCGTGAGAGTGACGTATGCCCCACAGGGTGAGAAATGTGCGATCACAGCTGATCTATAATTGAGAAGTGTGGTGAAGAGTGCGAGGGCGGGGCATGAAGAGTGTGTTCCATGTAAAACCCGAGTCGTTCAATAATGCAGAGGCCGAGGAGGGTTCAGAGGAGCTTTTGTCAACAACATGACACAGAGGAGGGGGCGGGACATACGGGACAACATTCACTGGGTCACACTGATTGTATAACGCTCTCTTGGTCTTTTGAGAATCTTTGAGAAGAAAACATTTTATTTTTTTTATCTTTTATTTATCCAGCTTTTCCTCTTGAGAGACGAAGGTTCCTTAGCTGTCATCTGTTCGCTGTAGTTTTACCGATTTAATAATCCTCCTCCAATTTGTAACAAATTCCATGACTCCTGGTCTGTGTGTGACCTCATCTTATTTTTTATTGAATATTGAGCGGCAAACAGGCTTTTCTGGTACACAGGGTCCATCCTTTTGTAGGACTGGGTATCGTTAATTTTTTTTCGATACTTGTTTTTTCCATACTGATACCTGAACGATACTTTTTCCAATACACTCAAATATTTGTCATCTAGAACCAGAAAACAGAACAACAATGTTTGAAAGATCTGCAAATTTACAAAATTGGGTTCATCTCCAATGTCAAGAAATGTGTGAAAAATGGGGAATAATTCGGGAAAAAATGGGTAAAGAAAATTGGAAGAAAACGGGGCAAAAATTGGATATAAATTGGGTAAAAAATGGATGAAATAGGGAAAATGTTAGTTAAAAAAAATATGGGAAAAAAGTTGGAAAACAAGAAAAAATTGGGGCAAAATTAAGAAAAATGTAGAGGAAGAAATGGCGAAGACTTTGGGGGGAAAAATAATTTATTCGAGCTGAAACAACCAAGTCACCCTGGATCAACAGCATCGAAACTTGGATCTAAAGTAAAGATATAAGATATTTTATCCGATACCGTTAGTACCTTAACTTTTTGTTGATGCCATGCGTATCGTTTAACCCAGCCCTTCTCATGAGGAGCGTGTTAGTTTTGGCAACAGTCACATCCATAATGTTGCGCAGTGTGCCTTTAACGCTGATAAAAGGAAGGTGATCCCAGGGTTAGTGCCCCCGTGATCCATTCGGCTCTTTCCTTCAATTCAGAACCTGCTTTTTTAGTGCAGATCTACACAGAAGTAACTAAACAAACAAACACAAGAAGCGGCAGGAAAGTCAGGTGAAAGGGTTTTGCTCTAAAAAGCCGATGCAGTGCCTTTTACAGTTTGACAGAGTCTGATTTCCACCACTCGCGGGTTCAAAGGGTTCCAACAAATCCCATTCATCATCGTTCCTTTGAATCCAAACGTGTGAGTGTTGACTCTGTGTTTGCTCCTGCTGACACCCTCAGTTACATGGAAATGCTAATCTTCTCCATAAATCTTGCCGGGTTCATGCGAGTGTTCCGGCCAGACGCTCCACCAGTTGGTCCTCGCACTCCCGGGTGCTGCCGCGATGCTTTGTTGTTTTGGAGACAAATGTATTGTGTGAAAGAAGCGCAGTACAGCTTGTATCACAGAGCAGAGACGGACTCTTTGGTACGACCGAGGGCGCAGGTTTGGTGTCACTATGATCCTAGACAAACATCTGTATATAATGATGATGAAGAAGGTGTTAGCTGGCCTTAGGTTCCAAAAGTTTAGGATATTTAGGATGTTTCCAGTTCATGTTAGGCTAGGGCTGTGCAATTAATCAAAATTCGATTACAACATTAGCATAATATTAAAAAAATATCTCATCATTATTTCATGGCGCTGGGATTATTTTCCCTTCGCATTTCACGTGCCACGGCTCATGCTTTCGTCTGACATCAAATCAAACAGCGCTGTGTTATGATGTCATCAGGCCGCGCTGCTCAGTTTACTTGCGCAGGTGTGAGGGCTGGCCAGCAGGGGGCAGGTGTGAAACAGAGTCCTTTTCTTAATCGAGGCAAACTTGAAATCATTTGTACTTTTATGACTGTTCAGAAAACAGAAAATATTCAGCATAGTTTTTTATTAATAAATATATAAATAAAATAAATACTTAAAGGCAACAAATAATCGTTTGTATAATTGTGATTTCAATTATGACTAAAATAATCGTGATTATTTTGTTTTCAATAATTGAGCAGCCCTATGTTAGGCACAATAGCATGAGCATCCTTTTGGACTCCTCAATATGAGCGGGCTGAAAAAACAAGCAAATAATAATGTCCTGTGATCGGCAAAAACAGTGTTCACAAACAGGGCATTGTCTTCAGCTGTGATAGATCAGTCATTTTATAAAACAGCGTAAGAGGCTCGGAGGCATCAGCCAAAAATTCACCAAAACTCGAGGAGGTCAACAACTACGCCGATCACTTCGATGTAAAATAGCTTTGTGCTAACGGCTCGCTGATGTCATCGTTTTTTCCCTGCTGACTTTGAGCTACTTATAACATTACATTGTATTGTTTTTCCAAACAAGATTGTAAAATGCACTTTCTGCTCTGTATGTGTCACAGTCAGCTCAGTAATTACACCAGAACACCGTGGTAGGGATGGGCGATACCACATTTTTTGGAATCGATACGATACCGATACTTTTGGGGTCATTTTTCTCGTTACCAATACTAATACCGATACCGGTCATTTTTATATGGGTGAATGTATTTCAATCAATATACATTTCTAAAACTGGTTATTTTATATAAATAACAGGTACATTAAAATAATATTACTTTAACTGGTTAATTATAAAATGTTAATGTGAAATTGAATACATAAACAAAGTTTAAAACGAATACTTCAATGACAAACAGAACCTAAACCAGAATGATAGGACTGGCTCAGTTCAATCCCCTGCTGCTGTGGACTGTGTTGGCTCAGAACAAAGATGTAAATTGTCCTTTTATGTCTAAAATTGCTGCCACGCCTTCTTTTTACATATGCAAATTAGCATCGATACTTTTTGCCCAATATTGATACTCAAAAAGTAGCAGTTTGGTATCGATATATCGATACTGTGGTATCCATCCGCCCATCCCTACACCGTGGCAGTGTTCTGGTGTGGCGTCCTGGTCGTGTAATGCAGACTGTTCACATCTAGTTCCTACACAGTGACGGCAGAATGGAGGGGGGGCAAACAAGTACTTTAACACAAACTGGGTTACGGTTTGACTTTCAGAGACATGGAGAGGAAGTGGTTCTAATTTGAGAATAACTTGAGTACTTCTTCCACCTCCATCTGAAGTTGCTGCAGTGAAAGTTTCCCTCTCTCCGTGTTGTTCGTCACGGCCCGGCAGTGGTCCCATGGCCTCCACTGTGTCAGTATTTGCTCTGGCTGTAGCTCACTACCTCCACAGTCTGCTCCCTCCACCGCTGAACACATCAGAGCACTTTATCAGCGGCATCGGGGGCTGTGTGCCGGGCGCAGCCACACCGGGGCAGGCCTGGGGGGCTTTCACTGAGGGGGGGGCTGTTTTCTCTTCTCGCTTCATGCTCTGCTGCTCACGTCTGTGTTGACCAGGTCTGCTGTGTGTGTGTCCGCGGAGAGGGATCAGGGTGTCGGGGCTGACATGAGAGCGCCCCAGTGCCGAGGCAGGGGGTGCTCTGCGGGGAGGGGTCTTCCTTCAGTTTGACACCATGTTCCATTAGCTTCAGTTGGGGACACACGCCAACGATTGACGACGAGGGGGTTTTGTTTCACCTGTAAGTGACAAAAGAACGTTAAGTCTTGACAGAAAATACAGAGAAATAGATGATGGCAGTTCCGCCACACCCTAATGTACGCTCACAGTGCAATGTGCGTCAGACTGCACGTCCCCGAGGGCCCCCACACTGAGGGCCGCCACACTGTCACACACATTGTGACTGTATGGCTTGTACAGTGTTTGTGCCGCTGCTTTATGAATTCTGTTGACACAAAAAAACAGTTGTGTTCAATGAGACAGAAGAGTTATAGAAACGTGGCCAATGCGACCCATGATGCAGTGCATGCGGGAATCTCTGTAAGTCGGCTAGTTCAATTCTACAGATATTCTGGGTGTAGTTTCTAGAGTGTGTTTGATTTGAATGAGCCACACCTGCAAGACTGGGGCACCCACAACTAAGGGAAGTCAAAGCAAAGTGGTTCAGTTCTGCTTCAGCCAAACCTGGAGATCCTTCACAAACTGCCATGTTTATTGCTACTGATTCTCTTCTAGTTCTTTGCATTTGTCTGTCCATGAGCCTGTTTTCATGTACTTGTGTTCGAGACAATGAACTTGAGCTGTTTAAGGTCTTTTGTTTATGGTAAGGTCAGTTTGAGTTCTTATTCATCTTACTCCGGACGCTCCCGCGGGTGGATATCAAATATTGCTTGATTGCACATTTCCTGACTATTTGCACCCCCTGAGTGTTCTTAAAGCTGAAGTGAATTTGGATCATTTGATCTGACTACGAGGCAGAGCCACGTGGCGTGTGATCACACATCGGTCAGGTGTTGAAAGTGTCTGACCGCTCTGGTTTTCATACTTTCATACAAATAGAAAAGCTGTGGGCTGTTTGTGGCACTTCTCGCTTGTCTAAATGCCACTGTGCCGATCTGATCCCCGAATCACTCTAAGCTCCTCTCCCTCCATCTCTTTATCGCCCCCCCCCCATGCCTTTCACTCCCAAATGTTTTCAAACGCCAAACCAGCCCCCGCCGTCCACCCCCGCCTCATCTCTCTTTCCCTGCCTTCACCCTCGCGTCTCGATGCCAGTGTCAAATGGTCCGAACCCTAACGTCCCCCCACCCCCCGCCCCTCGTCTCTCTGCCAGTCCGCCTCTCCACGCTCCAGTGCGCTGTCGACGGCTGCTGCGGCGGCTGGTGGCGGCGGTGAGGTGACAGGCTATTTGGGGATTTACTCCGTGGGTTCGGTCGCACCGCGGCGGCTGTCTCTTTTCTTCATCTGCAGCAATTCGTGGCAAAGGGAGGTGGGACGAAAAGCACTCCCGTCTCCCTTATCCCGACTCCAAACTGACAACCACCCCCCACACCCTTTCACCGACCAATCCTGTCATCCCAGCATCTCCAGCAGCGTCTAATCCCGTCCTCCTAAAGACTGTAATTGAGCAGTGTGGCACGCTCCGGGATTAGCACTGTAACTGCGGGAGGAGGGTGCAGGGCTGGGGAGACGGGGTCTTATCATGGCAAGGGAACATTCGGGGGTGAAAGTGTGGGTGTAGATAGGCAGAGGGAAGACGGGAGGCAGCGAGCGCCGATTAAGTCCTTCAATGTTTAAAGACTGTTACAGATGATGGAGAGTGCATTGTTGAGCTTTATTTAGGCTGCAGGGTTTCTCCCTGAACATCAAACTAGACCAAAGTCACTCTTTCTGATGCTTCTTTTCTGACATTTTCTTAACTTGCCTTTGGATGTTGTCCTAAAACTCTCTTCTGTCATCTCCCATGATGCTTCTTTTTACGAAAACATGACAAGCTTGGTATCCTACGCAACACTGTGTAACCCAAATATATCTTCAGCTGAAAGCTCAAATATTGCTCAACTTTAGAGCCTGTTTTTGCAAAATGAGATTTTTATTGCTACAACGTCTGCACAACGAGAGGAGCGTGTGAGCGAGTGTTTGAGAGGAGGGGGGCGCTTCGTGCTCACTTTGTCTGCTTCTCACACTGCTGTCCCATTACAATGTTCATTTTTCCTCTACATGTGGATGTGCATGGAACGTGCGCGACGAGAGGAATACATTAGTGTATGTTTGAGGGGGGGGTCGGCCCATTAGTCCGACATGTCATTTGTCCAACAATTTCCTATTGAGTAGGGGTTAAAAAATAAAATTAGGTCCACTGACCTTAAGATCAGGGTCAATGGTTGTATATGGCTCTAATCCACAAGAGAGCTGGTTAGAGATGTTGGACTAATGGCACGGCACCGTTTGAGGGGAGGCGAGCACTTTGCGCCCGTTTTGTGCTACTGCTATACCATATTAGTACTACTGCTATACCATATTAGTGCTACTGCTATACCACATTAGTGCTACTGCTATACCATATTAGTGCTACTGCTATACCATATTAGTACTACTGCTATACCATATTAGTGCTACTGCTATACCATATTAGTACTACTGCTATACCATATTAGTGCTACTGCTATACCATATTAGTGCTACTGCTATACCACATTAGTGCTACTGCTATACCATATTAGTGCTACTGCTATACCATATTAGTACTACTGCTATACCATATTAGTGCTACTGCTATACCACATTAGTGCTACTGCTATACCATATTAGTACTACTGCTATACCACATTAGTGCTACTGCTATACCACATTAGTGCTACTGCTATACCACATTAGTGCTACTGCTATACCACATTAGTGCTACTGCTATACCATATTAGTGCTACTGCTATACCATATTAGTGCTACTGCTATACCATATTAGTACTACTGCTATACCATATTAGTGCTACTGCTATACCACATTAGTGCTACTGCTATACCATATTAGTACTACTGCTATACCATATTAGTGCTACTGCTATACCATATTAGTGCTACTGCTATACCATATTAGTACTACTGCTATACCATATTAGTGCTACTGCTATACCACATTAGTGCTACTGCTATACCATATTAGTACTACTGCTATACCATATTAGTGCTACTGCTATACCACATTAGTGCTACTGCTATACCACATTAGTGCTACTGCTATACCACATTAGTGCTACTGCTATACCATATTAGTGCTACTGCTATACCATATTAGTGCTACTGCTATACCATATTAGTGCTACTGCTATACCATATTAGTACTACTGCTATACCATATTAGTGCTACTGCTATACCACATTAGTGCTACTGCTATACCATATTAGTACTACTGCTATACCACATTAGTGCTACTGCTATACCATATTAGTACTACTGCTATACCATATTAGTGCTACTGCTATACCATATTAGTACTACTGCTATACCACATTAGTGCTACTGCTATACCACATTAGTGCTACTGCTATACCACATTAGTGCTACTGCTATACCATATTAGTACTACTGCTATACCACATTAGTGCTACTGCTATACCACATTAGTGCTACTGCTATACCATATTAGTGCTACTGCTATACCACATTAGTGCTACTGCTATACCACATTAGTGCTACTGCTATACCATATTAGTGCTACTGCTATACCATATTAGTGCTACTGCTATACCATATTAGTGCTACTGCTATACCATATTAGTGCTACTGCTATACCATATTAGTGCTACTGCTATACCACATTAGTGCTACTGCTATACCATATTAGTGCTACTGCTATACCATATTAGTGCTACTGCTATACCACATTAGTGCTACTGCTATACGATGTTAGGAGGCCCTTTGTGGGCCTTGATGGTGCTTAGGTCTAATAACATTGGCATTATTAGGGATCGCTCCGGAGTCTGGTTTAAATAGTTTGGGGAGAGGAGGAACCTTTGGTTGAGCTTTTGCTTCTGACTTGATGAAGCCTTCTATTAGCCAATCACAACCAAGTCTCAAAACCTGCAAATCCATAAAATGTTTACTTTAACAATGTATATGTGTTTGAAGCCTGTCTGTTGTTGTCATCAGGTTGTTTATTACTATTCATCAATGTTGTCTGCAAATGTCAGACCCGCTCACTCACTGCAATACTGCCGCGCCTTTGTCCCATGTAACAGTATCTGTATGCACTTCAGTAAAAGTAACAGGCTTCCTGGTGAATCTGACCAGAAACTTCTTAAAGTGGTACCTACCAACCTTTTCATAAGAATACATTCATGAATGGTGTGCATCATTCATTAGTGCATAGACTAATATTAGACAAAAATAGTATAAAAAGTTGTGAAAAGGGCTGAGACCTCCATTGGCGACTAGGTTAGAACTGACAAATCTGTCAAACACACTGTCGTGTTCTAATGCTTTAACATGAAACAAACCTCCACTTTCAAATCCGAGAAACCTCAAACTCTATCATCAAACTCCTGTCAGTCCGCAGATACTTTCAGCCTCTTTGAGCACACTTTCTGCCTCTAAACGGCGTCCGAAACATCTCTGTGTGTCTGTCTGCCGAGAGCCCTGCCTCCTGACAGGGTCTACTCCGGTTCAGTGCAGAAATCCAGGCGCACTGACAGGAAATCCATACGAGCAGCAGGCCAAAACAATCAGCCATCAGCTCATCCGCGGCCGGCCACACCATTTACATCATCACACCGGCACCTTTGGGAGTCATTCCAGAGATCGATGGCTTTAATATCTGTCAGGATGAGTCTTAAGAAACTCACTGAGAACACACGACGGTCATGATCGTTGCACCACCTGATAAGCTGCTCTCGGTTCATCACGGCCTTTCGCCAAACTGATATAAATACATACAATAACATCTCATGGTTGAAGCCTAAATATACATTAAAAATGATTGTGCCGTGAGCAGTAGTTTAAGTTATAACTAACTTCTTCCTACTCCCTTTGAGCGGCACTAATACCTCTTATGTTGTGAACAAAATCTGTATGTTATATGTATACTATACCTGTATGCATCTGTTGCTCAAATAAACTAAACTAAACTGAACTAAACTAAACTAAACTGAACTAAACTAAATACGAGAAAGAACACACTTTGCACGTTTACTGTCATTTCATGTTTCCATTAAAAAAAATAAAAAAAAAGGGCAAAATTCCCCTATATTTTCAGCAACAATATCAAAATGAAGGATGGAGCCAGGTTCAAATGTATGACTTTAGTTAACTCGTTTGTGAAAATTCTAAATTGTCCTTGTTTATTGGTCTCCAAAAGTTTACACGGTCTGAGTATAGTTACACAAAAATAAACACCTTAGGACCACTTCCACGCAGTAACATCTTCACTCCTATAGAATTCTCTGCACGGACGTCGAAGTGCTCCTAAGGCACTTCTAGCTTCACCCCCGTGGCCTCATAGAGGAGAGGAGCAGAGGCTAACAACATGTTCGGTGATTTTGCGTGACTGAGCACACGCGTAAAGACCAGACAGGTACACATCAACTCGTCTAAGCTCAGGTAAGAACATATCTCAGTGTGTAAAAACGGTGGCCTGTTCCTTTAAAGGAAGTGACTTGGTTGTGTCAGCTGAAATAAAAGTTTTTCTCCCCCATTTTTTTTTTTACACAGTGTTTTCCTATGTTTTTACACCATGTATCCCAATTATTCCCCATTTTATCCCATATCATTCCCCATTTTTCACACATTTCTTGACATTGGAAATGAACCCGATATTGTACATTTGCAGATCTTGCAAACATGGTTGTTCTGTTTTCTGGTTCTAGAAGACAAGCATCATTCAGGTATCGGTATTGTGAACATCGTTTAAAGGGGCTAGATGCAAGTTTGCCATTTTATACCCACTACTGCCACCTCAGGTCATACGTGTAACTGCACCTTCTATATTAAGCTCGTGCAGGAAGGCACTTCGGACCCGAATTAACCCCATTTCTGAGTGACAGTGCAGGATTTTATAGGCAGTCGTGGTGAACAGGTCTGGGCATTATACTGGACATTGCTGGAACATGTAGGGAGAGGAAAATACATCATTTTAACATTTTTAAACTCTGTATAGTCCCTTTAAGTACCGGTATTTTAAAAAAAACTCATGGTACCTAGCCCTAGTCTACCCCAAGGGCAGCTATGGCTACAATAGTATCTTACTACCACTGAGTATGGAGTGAAAGAATAATGACGACAGTGAGGTGCTGAGAGAAACTGGAGTGTAATAGAGTGATAGTGGGAAAATGAGCTCACAGATGATATCTCCCAGAAAGCAAATGAATCTGAATGTGCTTGTGTCACAGAATAAACATCTGATTTTGATCTATTTCTTTTACTTTGTCATCCTCTAAATCATAGGTGTCAAACTCTGGCCCGCAGGCCAAATTTGGCCCGCAATGTAATTATATTTGGCCCGCGAGGCTATACCAAATGACTACTTGAGCTGGCCCACCGGTATTATACATTTTTTTTCAGATTTTGCAATCTGGACTATTAAGTTCAATATTGTATAGTAATAAGTGTTGCTTGTTCCATATTCAATGTTAAAGCAAATCTTGTTTGGGTCCATATTAAAAGGTTTATTTGTTCAATGGTGGCCCGCGACTTAGTTCAAGTTTTACATTTTGGCCCACTGTGTATTTGAGTTTGACACCTCTGCTCTAAATGTTCCAGTGTTATTTTCATGAGCTGCTCTAAAAAGCAGATTTTCCCTGGACATGCACTGGTTTGTTGTTAGCCATTCTTACAAGTGTGTTACTGTTTGCCGCCAACTTTTACAGACACTCACTCTATCGAGTCATAATGAAGACTGTAGTATTGACCAGCACACATGATTGTGATTGTGAGTGGACCAGATGACTTGCTGTAGATTGGCATTGATCAGACGACCACAGGGTCTGCATGTTTTCTGTTTGTCCAGATACACAGGTTTCTCCTGCCAGTCTGGAACGGAATTTCTTGCTGAGATTCGCCCCGGTTGCTGCACTGTGTTCGGCCTTTGCTCCTGACTGCTCTTTCTGAAGAATGGCTTAGATGCAGAGGACATTTTCCATGCGCTGCAATAAAGATACAAAATATGAAGGAAATGGCAGTAAGGATAATATGTCGCAGCCAGCCCTGCCTACCGTTCAGCCGTCTTCCTGACACAAGGCAAAATCAACTTCTCTGTTTCTCTTCTGCGTTCACATGATGATGTATTTTTAAAAACATTTCTAATAACATAAAACACAGAGGAACTAAATCATAGGATTAGTGGAAAATAGCTTGTTAAAGGGAGACTGAAGGAGACTGTTAGTTTCCTCATGTTGTGTTAGCTTGGCTATGGCCAGACTAAATATCACAGTCATATTTAGTCTGGGGACCACCAGTTCATGTTCTCGTAGTAGAGGTGTGGTTTACGATTGTCCATAGCCATTTATTGGGCGCTCTGAATGTCTATCATACGTGTCTGCTGTAGCCATGGCCAATCGGATCAGTTGTATCCGATGACATATGACGTAACCACTGTAAACTTTCGAGCTAAACTGTTTAAAACACGTTCTAAAGTTGATTGAAAGATGGCGTCGCGTCTGCTGCTGTCATGCTGGATCTGGATTGGAGCGCACACAGCAGCTAGTGTTGTGTGTGGATCAACCAACTCCAGAGTTTCCGTTCTTCAGCACTTTGACGTGAAGTCACATTTCAAAGGAGGTGCAGGTATGCGCTCCGTCACCATGCCTGCAGTCGATGGATGACCATCAACCAGGCTTTGGTGAAAACATGGCTCATGGTGAAACCGTAAGTGTCCCCCAACTGAAAAGCCACTGGTTGATTCCCACTTCCAGTTCTAGCTGTTGAATTCGAGCCATAAATTTGGAACTGCAGCTTCACTGAACGATTTTTAACCCCATCTCAAAACACATTGCGTTCGAGGACTGTTATACAATGTCTTGGGAATTACCCACAGAGGAGCACAAATCCTAAAGGCATTAGTCTGTTGAAATATTCACATGTTTTTATTCAGTAAAGCTCACCGGCGGCAGAGGAGAGGGCTTTGTGGAGCTCCAAGCACAGGATACACTCCCCACCCTACAGCGAGGCGCTGGAAAAGGATTTCTATAGTTTCCCATGTGCTATTTTACTTTTGTATCCTTTTTGCCGAATGCAAAGAGTATGTTGTAACAGAAGTTGTAAAAATAGTCCCCTGCCTTTTACAACTGCCAACCCGGAAATACGCACACACTGTTTTTGGTGGAACTGATGGAATTTTGCAGGAAGTTGTTAATGTTGCAATGATGGTACACTCCGCTATGGTTTATGTGTAAATGAACGCATGTGAAGATTGCAGGGGTGTGGAAGGGTTCTGAGAGCTTGAATAAATGTGTGCCTGGTAGTGTGGTGCAATGGATGGAATTTGGAAAGGTCTTGTGGGTCAATGAACTCTGTCTCAAACCAAATGAATAAATAATACATACAAAAATGATTTTGTACCAAAACTCCAAATTTCCCGAGACATTTCCAGGCCAACGAGTGTCCAAGGTTTTCTCCAGGGTTCCTTGCAATGGAACGCACCCGGAGGCCACCTCAGCTGGCTCCTCTGGACGTGAAGGAGCAGCGGCTCTACTCCGAGTTCCTCCCAGGTGACTCAGCGCCTCACCATGACTCTAAGGGTGCGCTCAGTCCCCCAGCGAAGGGTGAATACTGTTCAAACTCATTTCGGCTGCCTGTGCCCATGAGCTCGTCCCTTTGGTCAACACCTTTGGCCCAACATCAATGCTAGGAAAAAGTACATTTAGGTGATATATTTTGAAACTCACAAACTACCGTTTAGCTCTTGAGAAGCTAACAACACATATAAATGTTAGCTAAGGGCTAATCAGTGATAAAGGTTTTTATTAGGTGACATCAAAATCCCCACTTTCCCACATAAAAACCACATGAACACAAACAGTTCACATGAATACAGCAAAACATGAAACTAATTTAGCCTCGGACTTCCTGGTTAGTGCTGGAGGAAAATGTACTATAAGAAATATAACTTTTTTCTTGAAGATCTATTCTGCCAAATGAAGTTTACTCCTATAGGTTCTTATATTTCAAATAAAAAATGGCACATGGTTCACATAAGATTAGGAAGGTACAACATGCAACACGCTGTGTGGCCAGAGGGCTGACGGGCTGAAGGAGGCAGGAGCATTAGTGTGGGGGGTGGAGCAGACCTTTCAGACAGAACATTCACAGCTGACACAGGTGCCAGATAACGGTAACATAATGATCACTTTACTACAGGTTTGAATTGGAATAACCTGATAAAATAAATATGTGCAGGTGCATGAATATGTCAAGAAGCATATTAGATTGTTTACATATGTTTTTGTTTGTATGTATTTCCTAAGACTGTGCTCTTTCAGTGTGTTGCCTCAAGGCAACGTTGTTCTGTTGTAGCACTTTTGTTGGAAAATCAAAAACAAAACTAATGTTCGAGATAGGGATGAGCTAGAATGGAAACATTTCAGCAAAATATACATTTCTACCTTCTATTCTGTTCTGTCAACCCAAAAAGTGGGTTTTTTCCCCCTAAAATAAAAAGTGGTGCAGTAGAGGGATAACATCATTTCTTGACACACTGGTCTCTAATGTTTATAAAATATTTACACCTAGGGTCAGGTCTAACACGTAACTGCAGCTTCTATATTAAGCTCGTGCATGACGGCACTTCGGACTCGAAGTAATACCTTTTTAAGTGACAGTGCAGGATTTTAGAGGCAGTTGTGGTGAACAGGTCTGAGCTCAGTCTACACATTAGGACATGGCTGGAACATGTCGAGGTAAATACTTAATTTTAACCTTTTAAAACTCTGCATAGTCCTTTAAAGACCGACCTCTTTGAGAAGATAAGACACTTGATACATGCTTCTTTTTGATGCTGTCTCCAGATGCCGCAGTGTGGGAGACATGTTTTGCCCAAGAACACAACAACAGTATGTGTCCAGTTAGGATTCAAAGCGGTTACTCTACAGAAACATAAACCCAATACGCCCTTTAGCCATTCTGCAGTTTATTTATCCTGCCGTCTTCCACACATTTCCAAACAAATAATTGTCAAGCGCAAACCGTCGGAGGTTGCTAAGCCCCGACATAAGTGGCACACATTGGCGGACGTGTGCGTGGTTGTCATGTGGCCAGCATTATGGGATGTGCATTTCCACTCTTTCGGATTTAGAAACTCTTGCAAACTATGTGGAATCATCAAGTTTATGTTGCCAGCACTTTGTAAGCTGCTTATGTTGTGTGCCAGCTTAGCATCGGCGTATTAGCATGAGCCGGGGAGACAGTGACAGGCGCGTCCTCCGCTCTGCCCGCGCTCCTGACTGACTGGCATCTACACTCTCCTCCACGCTAGATCCTACCGCTAATCACCAGCGTCATACTGGGGATTTGCACAGGAGAGAGTTGAAAATCATGTGTAGGTCTGGGGATGGCTGCTTAAAAGTGGTTGGGTTGGGAGCAGAGATGAGAGGTTAAACATGAGGCTAGTGTGTAATGAGGGCGTGTCATGTGCTCAGTGAGCATTTGGGCTGGGGAAGTCTCACAATGATCAAAAAATCATATTGAAAATACTCACAATGCTCTAATGTGGGGTCAGGCAGTCGACCTAGACACTAAAGCCAGTCAGATGTTTGCTGACTGGAGTACGCTCTTGTCCTGCTGCACTTCGTCATTGTTACCGTCGTTTCTGGACATTGAACCTTGCAACGATGAAGCTAATTTATAGATTTTTATCTTCATGCTGAATATTGTGTTGTGACTCGTGTTATCAATAGCAAAGCACCTGGGACAGATGAAAGAACTCTGATGTGAGAAAGACGCAATAAAGATAACATAAAGTTGGGGAGACGATGGAGAACACACGGTTCCTTTGGGACGTGCCCCACTCATCTGCACATCTAAGTGGGACAGGTGCTAACCCTATCGCTGTCTTCCTCTACCTCTGCACACGGTTTTTCCTGCACACCAGGGCAGGAAACAGCGTCACATCAAATCTAATTTATTTATATAGCACATTTAAACTTGAAAAACAGGCTCCCTCTTTTACGTGGCTTTTATTACAGTAATGTTTCGGTCTCTCTGACCTTCATCAAACTTGAAGACAGCCCCTTCCACTAGGCCATTTGTAGCTAAAGGACTGCCCCAAAAAAGCAATCACCAATCAGGAACAATTGCATGTAGTACCTGATCGGAGTGCACAATAATCACCAAAATCACACAAAAAAATCATGCCTTCATTGCACATATCATTAGGCAATACACTTCCATAATGAATACCAAAATATGCAGATAAATTCACAATGAAGAGTTTCAAATTAAAAAAGGTTTCACGGGGCGGTCAAAAATACCGCGGCACCATTACAACATTACACTCAACAGTAGTTCGTCATTAAGTCCCTTGGGACTCAGAGTTTGTAATGTGGAGATCCAGAGGGCCTCGCGTCTCTTCAGGACAAGATGGTCCCCTCCCCTGGGTGGGACCGGCACCTGCTCTATCCCACAAAAGCGGAGCGATGACACGTCGTGTTTGAGTTCGTTAAAATGTGTACTTGTGTAAATGTGACTGGAGAGTCCGTATCTTGACATCTAATGGAGCTTTTGTGCTCACTTGTGCGTATTTTTAATTTCCGTGTTGTTTTTCCTACATAAGCAAGACCACACGGGCAGCGCAACATGTAAACCACATGCACACGTGATCACGCTGCGGATCGTGGACCTTTTTCCTTTGGATGGGTGATAAAAGTCAGAGGTTTTCGTGGTATTGTTGCCACATCTATAGTTTCCGTTCGGTATTGGCGTAAGGAGGGTCTGTGCGTTCGGCGAGCCAGTGAACCAGGGAGTCTTTTAAGTTACGCCCCCTCCTGTGTGTGAACTTCCTCAGTCCACTGAGAGGCATATCCTCGCTGGATGAATTTGTTCTTCAATTCCTTTGACTTCTCGATGAAGTCCTCCGTAGTTTGGCAGACCCTCCTAGCACATTTAAAAACAACTCTTGTTGACCAAAGTGCTTCAAAAAAAGGTCTAAAGTACAAAAATATAAAACAATACATAATATACAGGCAGCAAAGCACTAACAGCTCAGATTCTCTCACCGCCGAAATATCATTGAGCGTATCTGTACCTGTTGGCCACTGTTCTCTTGAAACAAGAGAAAAGTCTTGTATCCAGTGCTCGATTCAACTGTGCTTGGAGCAGCGTGGACAGCTGAGGCTTTATACTGTATATTTAAAGATTGAATGAATGAATGATGTAAATGAATGCAGACCACCTCTTTACACACTCACCCAAGCTCGGTTTCCGACAAGAAAACAAATGTGTTTTGAAGGAGACAGGCTATTATGAAAGTCAATGTTCTAATGTTGTTTCCTCGTCGAAAACAGACCTGGAGTTGTACCTCGGACCTTTCATACTCTTTTAATCCTCAGGTAATCCTGTTCACTTTGATCATTTCTTCTTCGACTGCTGTTGCTCCAATATGTACTTCCTAGGTTCTATTGCATCATTGGTAAAAAAAAAAAAAAAAAAATCCATCCATCCATCCATCCATCCATCCAGGTCTAACTAATATGTTCTGTATTGTGACTAAAATCTACATTGTTTGAACAGTATTCTGGAGAGTAATACTTGTGGACCTCTCATTACTGGTCTTTCATGTTTTGTCTCTTTAAAAACAATGGTTATGTTTGAAGGCTGTTGATTTTCACTCCTAATTTTGGAAAATGCACACAACTGGATGGAATAAAAACAAGCTAATAGCATGAAGCGATTTGGAGCTCATTCAAGCGCTGAAATGATCAGAGCGAGTCGGATGGAGCTGTCTGTTAATGTAGCAGAAATGAGCAGAGCTAATGGAGTTGTGCGTATGGGTAATTTGTGTGTGTCATGTGCATATGTTACAACATTTTAATGAGCTATCGCATCGCCATTAAAAGGCAAAACTGCAGCTATACAAAAATCTGAAAGAAGAGCAACATTTCCACAGCCAGCCATAAGGACAGTTTGGGGAAAATTCTTCCTAATTGAGAGGGGAGACATATATTTCTAAAGTGCACTGAGATTCCCAAGGACAGTGAGGTGTTTCTGCAGACAATATTGACTGTCACAAGGTCTCACCCTGAGCTCTGCAGCAGACAGCAGCCTCAGTCTGCCACACCAGTTGTGGACAGAAAGAGAGGACAAGACCTGGATTTCCACAGAGCTGAGGTCAGAGGTCTCCAGGCTCATAACCAGTCAGCAGGAGAACAGGACACTCCGGGCCTCCATCTCTGAACGGGACAGTAAGAATCTCTTACTACAGCAGGAGATGGACAGTCAGAAAGAGAGATTTAACAGGGTGACTCTGGTGAGCAGCAGAGGAGCGCTGCAGGAGACACAGATCGAACAGAGCAGGGACGACTGGAGGGACGACAGGAATAAAGTAGAGGAAAACCACACCACCATGGCCCAAATGAAGAGGCTCAAGATGAACGCACACAAGAAGGCTGAAGAAATAAACAGGAAACTTCAAAACAAGGACAAAGACACACCTCCTCAAGTGTCTTTAGGAGTAAAACTAGGACTGTAAAGCCACACTCCAGAAGAGTCCACAATAAAAGTGACTTCACCTCATTCATCCGACAAAACTGTCTTAAAAATTAAAAAAAAATTAAAAAACAAAGTATGGTGTGTAAAACGTCTTTGAGACATGGAGACACTGGGACTATTACTTCTTTGCAGAAGACATAGAGACACTGGGACATTTAGTTCTAGGCTGGTGACATAGAGACATTGGGACATTTAGTTCTTTGCTGGAGACATAGAGACATTGGGACATTTAGTTCTTTGCTGGTGACATAGAGACACTGGGACATTTAGTTCTAGGCTCGCGACATAGAGACACTGGGACATTTACTTCTTTGCTGGTGACATGGAGACATTGGGACATTTAGTTCTAGGCTGGTGACATAGAGACATTGGGACATTTAAGTCTTTGCTGGAGATATAGAGACATTGGAACATTTAGTTCTTTGCTGGTGACATGGAGACACTGGGACATTTAGTTCTTTGCTGGTGACATGGAGACATTGGGACATTTAGTTCTAGGCTGGTGACATAGAGACATTGGGACATTTAAGTCTTTGCTGGAGATATAGAGACATTGGAACATTTAGTTCTTTGCTGGTGACATGGAGACACTGGGACATTTAGTTCTTTGCTGGTGACATGGAGACATTGGAACATTTAGTTCTCTGCAGGAGACATGGAGACACTGGGACATTTAGTTCTCTGCAGGAGACATGGAGACACTGGGACATTTAGTTCTTTGCAGGAGACATGAGACGTGGGTGTAGGACTGAGCTGGGACTGAACCAGACCCAAACAATAACAGTAGATGTGTGTTGGACTGACAGTTTGCAGATCTAGCCTTGACGTCTTCAGAGAACACACTCATGTGCGTGTTTCTCCTCCTCCTCCATTAAAACCATCCGATCTATTATCTCTACATGACAACATGTATCAGAGGCGTCAGGGCTGGAAGATGGATCACACGCTCGGGCAGGCTTTCACGTCTCAGATATATCGATCCTCCTGCTGTCAGGAGCCGCAGAGTTCTGATACAGTATGTCCAAGTCTGGAGATATGGGGCACCTCTGCACGGATGTATCAGCTTTGATCTTTTAAATGTGTGTGTGTGCATGGAAGTGAAGACTGCTCTTTTAAGACAAAGAAAAGAAATCAAAATAAACAAAAAGACATACACAAAAAATAAATGAATAAAAATGGTTCAGTGTTACACTGCAATAAGCAAACAAATTGTTTAGCATCAGAGGCTCTCCAAATCAAAATGGCGGTTAGCAAAGGTGGATACCCTGGCTTCATTAAAAACAATGGGAGATCGCTGATACTGGGTGGTTGTCATTGGATTTGAGAGAATTTATTAAAGGATAACTAAACACCAAATCAACTTTTTTTAGCTTATAAACTGCATAATTACAATGTTTCTTATAGCGCTCTCTACATGTCGTTGTCAATTTTTTGGCATTTTAGTGCACATTAGATAAAATCTCACTTTTGAGCCTAAAATCGTAGTGCCCTCTACATTTTCGGTTGCACTGCATTTGAATTCCGTGTGTGTCCTCTCCATTTGCTCTGCCAGCTGTGTGTCGTCACTTTGGGCTGTGTGACGTCCGTCGCTCTGCCGCCTGGGCTATAAAAGCAGCCAAGTCTCGCACACGCCCCGGCCCGAGTGAGTTGGAGTTGGAGTAGCAAGCGTCTTGGAAGGACCTCTTGACTGAACAAAAAAACGGCTGTATGGGGGAGAACTTGTCGCTCTTTGCTACTGCCATGTCCTATGGATTTGTAATTATACCCCCATGGTCTACGCTAGGATTTCCCCAGTATTTAAGCCTGACTAGAGGCTGGTGGACAGTGGCTAGTCTAGGTTAGCATGTTAGCAGTTTCTGTCTGCAGTAAACCACAAATATATCAAGCCCGGATCATTATGTGATCATCATAAAGGCTGTTATAAAGGCTGTTCAAATACAATTGGCTTTAATGTGGACTCTTACATTAGCTTTAGCATTTGTAAGCATGGGCAAACATTTACTTCAGAACAAAAAAAATATTATGCAATGAAATAAAATTTTCCAATATTTACATTGGTTGTACCACCTGAGACTGGAAGTGTGACCTAGTTTACCTATGAGTCAGAAAAAAGCTTTTTTTTCTCAATCCTTGAAAGAGATTTTCAAACCTCTTCACTGAGACATAAAGACACTTGCTCTTCTGGCTGATGTCATGTCCTGTTTGTTGTTACTATTCTTTGTTTCAAAATAAAAGCCCTGTTCTTAAGGTTGTGCCACCCTGATATTTTAAGATTGCAAGTTGTCGGACAAACGTTTTTTAGTTTTATCAAAAGCTTTAATGCTATTAATATTCACAAATGATGGCTTATTTGAAAGATATTCAACACAAAAATATGCACATCGACCCAGATGCAATAAGAGGAATAAACCACAAAATCAACAGGCCAGGCTCAGTGTGGGATCACTGTAAAGGCTGCTTTGTGTAGTTACCAGCTTTATTGACATCATTAGCACATTATACTTGTTTTCAAAGGATCTATGCGAGCCAGGCTACTTCTGAATGCTAACATGTATTTTTATTTATTTATTTTTTGCAAGGACAGTGCATATTAACATAACAGCTCAACTGTAAAATAGTGTTTGTCAAAAGCCTAGTTTTCATCTGCAGTCCTAGGCCAGATGTGCAGTAGACATCCTGGAAATAGGTAAAACAAGTTGATTATCACGTGGCAAAATACAATAAACGTCACATTTGCGGCAGCAGCAAGAAAAACACACCAAAACAAACATGTAACAAAGAGATCATGCGCGACAGAGCTTAAGTGAGAATGCAGTACGTGCAACATGACATGAAGGACAAGCGGAGGAGTGCATGAACAACTAGGGTCAGTATTAAAAGATACAGTCAATAATATTAATCAGTTATAACAGATATAGATATAACACATCGGCTACGGCCAATTGTAGATGAAACGTGAGTGATAAACTCTTCCACCTCCACCTGTGGTGATGAAGGTGAAGAGGAATCCTCCACCTCAAAAGAGCACTAGATCGCGAAGCTACTGACGCTGTCACTCACCATGTTTACTGTTAGCCTGCTGTCACGCTGCCATTACGGTGCCAATGCTGAGCCCAGACCATGCCCAACTCTTAGCCCCCCCTCTAGTTTTAGTTGATACAACAACAAATCAAAATAAAAAGGTCCAGTTGAAATATTTAATTTTTGAAGCAGCCTGATGTTACGTTAAAGTTTAAAACAGAATCTACACAAATTGTTTAGATTTGCAGACATCGATTCTAATCATTAACTTACTCAGTGAAGCTAAATGTCATACCGCCTTTGCTATGCCCAATCCCGTCAGATCTTGGAAGCTAAGCAGGGAAGGGCCTGGTCGGTACTTGGATGGGAGACCGTTTGGTAACACCAGGAAGCCTGGGGTGAATGTGGTGTGTGAGTGAGTGGTTGGTGGTGGTCGGAGGGGCCGATGGCGCAGACTGGTTGCCTCGCTTCCGTCAGTTTACCCCAGGGCAGCTGTGGCTACAACAGTAGCTTATCACCACCGAGTATGGAGAGAATGAATAATGACGACAATGTAGCGCTTTGAGAAACTTGTTAATACAGGCTTGTAAAGCGCATTACAAGTGTAAGGCATTATTATTATTATTATTAAATGGAAGAACAGCTTTTAGGCAGTTTTTACTGAGAAAAACTCAACTCGGTCATTCACAGGCAGAAACACTGTCTAATACTGCCACTGTTTTCACCGTCACATCTGCGGCACTCTGAAATTACCCAGACGTTCAAAGAGCCCTATACTATACGTACTATTTGGTACAGTTTATATTCCGGTGTGCTCAATCGTCCAGAATTTACGGTAATATAAAAAGTGGCAAGGTGGCATATTCATTGGCTGCTATGGATTTGTAAGAGATTTTAGTTTGGGTCGATTTTGGGCGATAGGGCGCCCCCCCTTCTGTCAATCCACCCAACTCGTGTGTGAAAAGGAAAGGATATTTATGAGCTATTTCAGTTTACCGTGTAGTCAGTGCATGCTACCCCTGCTTTAAAACAACCTCATCTGTGTTCACTGCTCAGCTGCATGTGAACAGCCTGGGGAATGTTGACATTAGAGACAAATACATCCCACCAGCAGAGGGCAGTGATGTGACGTTCATGACTGAATTGGCTCTTCTGATGTTGTTTTGTCTGTAGCTGTTGTGTTTTTTCTAATTGTGGCACACATTCATACATCGTTTCAGAAAGTCACATAAAAGTGTCCTGCTGTTTGTGTGGATGACGTGAATCAGAGCATGTGCCCCTCTGCGATCAGCTTTCAGGTGATATGATTCATCAGGATAAGAAAGTGATTCATCCCATCACTAGTATATTAAATGACGTCATGTAAGCACCAAACAAACAGTGTTCTGTCAAAAGCCTGGTTCTGCCGGGGCTGATGAGGGCTTATGTCTGTATTGTGTCTAAATTTACCAGCCTAAGCCTCTTACGCCGCGCTCATTGGCCCGTGCCAAAACAAAGGTGGACTTATTGGTTTTGGTGTCGTCAGCGTCACTTCACAATAATTCTATACAATTCTATTCACGCACTTCCATATTTCCCGGCCGACGCAGAAACAGTGGCATTATTAAGAGTTACGAGTCTCCGGGCTCTCTTATGTCTGAAAGCCGTCTCTCCAACTGCGCCTCAATAATAAAGTCACATTTATGAAGCAGAAACAACAAACACTTTCTTTACGGCCGTGTAGGGTCATGTGTTAGCACGCAGCGTGTATTAGAGATTTATAGATGGCATTTATGATATTTGGCCGGATTGGGGGATGGTTAATGTTTTAGTCAGAAAGAAAATTAAAAAAAAGATGTATGAAATAAGCAGATAACAATACGTTCTTAAGCTGTGATCTGTGTTGGGTAGTTTTGCACCTAGCAAGCATATTCAGCAACAAGCTTCTGGCAGCAGGATGAATATATGCAGTATTCTGATGCCATAGGAAGAAACTACTTCTAATACCGTCCATATTACTAAACAAACCTTCATTTTAAAGAAACGTGTAATCAAGAATCAGCAGTGGATCAACATCTAGGTGTTTTTTGTCTTATAGGAGTCCTGAAGCCAAGCAGATTATAGGCCAAAAAATGTTTTTCTAGTTTTATTGGGCTGAGATAAACTTTCAGAAGGGATAAATCAAATCATTATCAGGGTCTGACACATGACTTGACATGTATTCACAGTGTTGGGCTTGGGCTTCTGCTAAGGGACACTTCTCACAAATAAGACATAATGTCAAATGTGGAACTTGCATCACATAATAATCGGACAAATGGACAGAAGCAGCTCCACTACTATGCAGAGTCCTCCACCCTCACTCACATTGAGCTGTGAACTATACGCACATTCAAAGGTCAGCACAAAATCACCCGCCAACCCGCCAGGTGATGCTGTCGCTCAAACCAATCACAGACTGGTCCATTCATTTTCATGAATTTAAAGACGCTCTTTAAGCTTCGCTCTATTCCACAGCACAACTCTCCTGTGGCGTTTGAAGCCTCTCTGCTCCAGGTTGGACAGCATGCACTTTCTCTTCTCTTTTTCTCGGACAAAGTGTTTGATTCCCGACTAAATACAGTAGTTTGATGTGCGTTCCCCACATGGGAAGGACGATGGATCTTCATGTCAAACTCTACAGCACACTGCACACAGACTCTGATCTACAGGCTGCACTTGTTCTCTGTTTTTCTGGTTCAGTCCTGCTCAATAATAGGAACTTAGTAAAACCCTAGAACAGTAGGCTAGAAATTTCAAGTAAGCCCAATCTGTCTTTGTATTTTTGGGTTCATTTTTATTTACTTTCAATGTTAATCTGTCAATATGTACAATAGGTTCCCTTCTGGCACCAGGACTGCCCTGAAAACGAGATTGTTTACTTGAGTTAGCCTGGCATAAAGCCAGACTGACTTTATTTATGTATTTATAAATACATATAAAGACTGTGGTAATAGGACGCAATTTCCAAATCGAGACTGGAGGCGGGGCTAACGATCGCAGTTTGAACGAGAGCGAGCCAATCAAACACAACGATCTACACTTTGGGCCCGATCTTGTGTATCAAAACGGAGACGATAGCGTGACATTTTGCGCTCAGTCGGGGCGCACTTTGTGATCTTGCCACTCCAGACTTGGCGCATATAAGTGGGTTGAGACATACACATTTTCCTCCAACCAGATCGACTCCGCGTCCAGGAGAGTGGTTGTGTGGGAGTGGGGGGTGAACATGTGCTTTTGTTTTGCTTCGCGTTCACGCCAAGCGCGGGCCGCTCTGCGCCACAGCGGACGCTGTAGCTCTTTTTCTCTGGAGACGTGAACATTTACCTCACGATGGGGTAAATAAAGTGTTTAGTTTGACCTGTGAGAGCCTAAGGCTTAAGAAAGAACACAAGACAGCGCAATGTAAACGAGGAAGTGAATGTCAGCCGTGTTTCCATCAGTGCAGTCACCTCCTCTTGTGACGCCCCCTCACAGGCGGCGGAGGCGAATGGCACATATAGCGCCGCCACTCGGAAAATAATTCGCCAAGAGCCTGCGCCGCCACAAGATCTGGCCCTTTGTGTTTACGTCCTCGGTCCACACGTGCGGTGGAGTAAATGTTCTGGTGAAAGTCCTCAGAGCAGAAAGTTCACTGGTGAAAGATCGTTGTGTGGCGGCTGCCATATTCACTGTTTTGGTTACGGCCTGGAGCAGCACTGGTGTTTGATGGGAAATCGTAGCGCGGAAGATGATGCACCATTAACTCCCGCCTTCCGTGCTATGATTGGCTTGTCTTGGTTTTGTCGGAGTCAGCGAGATTCAAATCGCACAATTCCAGACTGTATCCCCATGTGTCTCTTAAAGGAACAGGCCACCGTTTGTCCATACTGTGACATGTTCTTACCTGAGCTTAGACGAGTTGATACGTACCCGTCTGGTCTTTGTGCGTGCCTGTGGAAGAGCGTGGTAGCTTCCAACTTCACCATTCAATATTTATTGACTAGGTTCGGGAGCACGACTACGCCTCAACCTATCACTCTTTGCACACCAACCACTCTTGCTTTCACCTAACCACGCCTCTAATTACTCACGAGCCTTTATATACCAAGCCAAGCCTCGTCATCTCAGTTTGTTTGAAACTGTCGACCCCTCCCTCCCTTTATGTCTGTTCAGCAATGATTCTCCTGCTTAGAAGGGGACGGAGCCCCCACACACAGCCTCTCCCAGTTTCACTTCACACTATAATCTTGTGAATAAAATCTTAATTGCACTTTGTTGTGGCGTGGTCCTTGCTAGTGAAAGGAATATACTGGGAGAGGCCAAATGTTAACAACAGCTTTGGTCGTTTTGCGTGACTGAGCACACGCACAAAGACCAGACAGGTACACATCAACTCGTCTAAGCTCAGGCAAGAACATATCTCCGTATGAAAAAACGGTGGCCTGTTCCTTTTAAATAAAGGACAAATAAAATCTAAATTTACATTAGAAAACCACTAGCTACAGTGGCTGGTGAGCTACATGCACATAATGAACATAATGAACAAATATTGTGCATTTGTAAATGTTCTTCTTTGGAGGAATTACCGTATGAATCACTCTCCTGTGGCACATTAAAGCCACGCACAGCCATGAAATGCATAAGCACAAACATATCTGTAGCTCATGTCAGCAGGCTTTATGTCTGCCTCTTTTGTTCCTGCCTCACAGTCGTCTCCCAAACCTCGCGGTCGCATTTATTCCATACCCCCTAAAACTACAAATCAGAAGAAAAAAATTGTTTTCTTGAGCCAAAATGTCCGCCATGCTTTATACGCCTTCAAAGCAAAACCATTAGCCGTGATAGCTTGTGATACCCATATGCATTTTCTTTGTTTATGTTGCGTGGGCGCGATACTGCCCCCGGAGGTAGTATTAGGCTGAGTGATGAACCAGTCAGTCTGAAAATCTCCGGCTTTGGGTGTCGGAATCGTCACGCAGAATCTCTCTTTGACTTATGAAAATTGACAAAGAGATTCATATTCCCTCCGCTCTCCTTTGGGAACAACAACAACAAAAGAAGCGGGCGGGAAGACGAACGCGCCGCGACCTTAACGCAATTTGCACATGAGTAACAGGCGAGGCAGACGGCATATTATCGACTAATGGCAGAGCTCGGCGATCCGTCTCCGGGCGAGCGTGTGCGCTGATAGAAGCACATTACTAACCGCGTACAAGGGGAAAAATAACATGCGGGAGCTGTAGTATTTTTGTGTGTTTCAGTCAGGGCAGGCGGGTCAGCGGGGAGGCTGACAGGGGCAGGGGGCGACATACAGGTGTCAAACATGTACATAAAGGATTTGGCCACATGTGAGAGCGATCTCCAGACCAACAGAACCTTTCATTTATGCTTTAGTGATGCGGTTTACATCCAGTTTAGACAAAACTTAGTCCTCTCCTACGAGAAAGTGAATTGGTGGTCCCCAATTGTGATATTGGAATGGGCACAGGAATGGGCAAGAGACTTACTGTTTCAGGGCTTTACAGGTCAACAGTCAAGAGGACCAGTTCTGTTCACCAGGGGTTCCCAAACTCTTCTACAACTTCTGTAAAATGTAGCATTTATAATTATTTTAACATTTAAAATGGTTTCATGATGTTATTTTGGACACTGTATCTTGATATGCTGTTTTCAATCAAAAATACATCAAATTCAATGCCAGAAATGTAAAGAATATTGTCTTAAAATCATCTTGCAACCCCCACTTCAGCTTCCCACGACCCCCACTTTGGGAAACACTGCTGTACATGATCCTGCTCTGGATGGAACCCAACATTCGGAGTCATATATGTGTACAATATTAAGTCTTGTAATAAATAATCTAATATCATTTAATAACATATGCCTGCTTGTTCAGAAATAAGTTGATAATATTACTTGATTACTTAAATAGGACTAAATACTCACTGCACTGACGTGATGTAAACAAGCGTCGGCCACAACTATTGACTGTAAGGTGTAGACAAACGCTCACACGTGAGAGGAGAAGGACAACGTGATTTACAGTTTTTATCTGTTTAATCATTTTGAGCCCCACATCACCGCGGGATCAGTGCCTGAGTTAATGCACAGAAGACTAAATTCAACTGGACATTTTTGTACACAGTTGCAGACGTTTCAAGAATCATCCTAATGCACAGTCACCAGGGAAAACTTTGTGGCTGTGCTGGAGTATGTCACCACCCCATCCAGCCTCTGTCGGGACCGAACAGCTCTGGCCCTTGGAGGAGAGAAATGGATGTATAAAAATGTCCAGTTGAATTTAGCCTTCTGTTGTTTCCACCTGGATGACTGAGATCAATCTTTGTTGGTACTTTAGCTAAAGTTGAGGTTTTCTTGGTTCTTCATTTTGGATTTGGGTTTTGCACACAGCAAATGGTGAATGAGGCAGTGACATATGCTAATTAGCACTACAAATTTGGCATTCACCAACTTCAGAAGAATGTGTTGTGAATCTGGCACAGTTTCCTGACACTGCCTTCATAATTGTGCAGGAAATACAGCGTGCTTAGCAGGGCGTGTGCCTCTAGTGCATGTTTAAAGATCATTTCCAAATGCAGTGATTGACATGCACATGTTACATGCGTGTCTTGTTACGTAACAACATCACCTCATAGTTCCTAGTCTGACGAGGAAATACTATCCCTAAGGGTAAGAGCTGAAACAGTTTCACCTGGCAGTCCTATTTCACTTGTCACTAAAAACATATACAATAAAAGAGATTCTGGTTTGCATTGGAACTTTCCTCCCCATCTGTTTATTCACATCTGAAATGAGAGCAGATTCTTTTTCCAAGCGTATGGAGGGTATAAAGAATGAGTATATCCGCTTGGCCCTTCGCCCGGACGCTCCTCAGACTTTGCTCACAGTTTCAGATGTCAGAAAAAGCTCCTCTGCGATTGGACGCGTGGCCGTCACATGACCCCGCACGGGGGCTGAGGCGGGAGCGGTGAGTGAGTGGAGCTAACAGGATTAGCGGACCCGCTCCTCTCTGAGCGGCCAGGATTTTCTTTCCCGATGGAAATGTGCTGTTCGTGAGTATTCAGAAGTCCGTCAAAAGCTTCCATTTCCCGCACAAAGCAGCGGCGGAGTGACAGCTCTCGCTCAGCACACTTCCACATAAGTGACGTCCCGTTTAGAGGATCCGTCTGCTTTAGAAGACACTTAAGTGGAATGGGGCTTAACAGCAACGCCATTCCGTTTCCCATTAATATTCGCTTTTAACGTGAGCGTGTCTGAAGCAGTAGTTTGGAATTCTGATGATTTTTTTTTCCCCCTTTAACTGGGAAATGGTCACTGATGGAGGTTCTGAAGTTGAAAGCAGCAGTGAGTACGTGCAGGCAGACTGGATACCAAGCACCTCAGGAAAATGGGTTCTTTGTAGAAACTGCCTTTTGCTCATGACTTTGGCGACTGTTGTACGTCACACACACATCTATAGATGCCCTTGTTATCATCAAATTTAAAGGAACAGGCCACCATTTCCATACTGAGATATGTCCTTACCTGAGCTTAGACGAGTTGATACGTACCTGTGCCTGTGCCCGTGGAAGAGCGTGGTAGCTTCCAACTTCACCCCCGTTTGGAGCCATAGGAATACATTGGGAGAAGCCAAATGCTAACAACATCTTTGGTCATTTTGCGTGACTGAGGTACGCAGACAGTACGCATCAGCCTGTCTAAGCTCAGGCAAGAACGTACCTCATTATGGAAAAACGGTGGCCTGTTCCTTTAACACGAGTGCAACCAAGACTTGCATTGCAGTTTGGTTTTGGGGTGTGTAGTGTTGGTCCTATTGTGCTTGTTTTGGGCTTTGCTGTCGACACCTTTGCCTTGGTCTTTACCTTAATGTAAATAAAGATTAATATATGTGACTTAAATGTTGTTTTTATAATGTAGTCAGAAAACTAAAAACAAGCTCTGGTACTTGGCTAACGTGGATAGGCCTGCAGCTATTTAGAGTAAAAAATAGTTCTTCAATCTTTCCGTCTGAATTCTCTCCACAAACACATGGCAGATGAAGCCAGTCGCTTTGTAAAAGTATGGGATGTGATTGTCTTTTGTGTCCACTAGGGGCACCAAAGGCCACAAAATCAGAAAACTCTACCTACAGATCTGGGCCCCGTCCGAAACCAGTCAAGTGGTAAGAGCTCTTACGCCAAACCGGATGTGCGTCAGTGTCCGCCATGACAAGAAGTGTCCGAATTGGTCTGTCAGTTAGGAAGGCTATCGCTACTTTAGCATAGGGACCTCTGGTGCTAACGAACCGGTGATTAGGAGCTATGTGCCATCCCATAAGCCACTGCGCCAAATCCCCCCACCCCCCTCGCCCCCACCCTCGAGTGATTCATGCACAACCACTGTTGATTGACAGGAGCACATTTAATAATAAAAAGAATAATAATAATTAAAAAAAATAATAAAGTCAAACTTTATAAAAGTGATAAATCCATGTTGTCGTCACCACAGCTCAGTCACATGTCAGTGTTAAAGAGGAAACTCAGGAAACAGATTAAATGCTTTTGTTTTCATTTAGTAGAAACTTAAGCCACATGGATCATTTGCTGCTGTAGCTTTAAGAAACAGCTGTTGAAATAAAATAACACTAAAGGGAAATGTTTGGAACATTTTGATTTTTTTTTCTCCTTAAATGTCTATGTTGTTGTTGGACACTGTACCGTAGGGGGCGACATGCACTTTTATTTGCCTGCACTCCACCAATAACTTTAAAGAAGAAGAAAAACAGCTGTCGGTGATGTCTTCCCCTGGGTGAGGACGGTCAGATTGGGCAAATGCTGCTGAAGCAAAAGTTCACTAATACAGAGATCTAACAGTTGACCCCATGAAAGGTTAAGGATTAGGTGCTAGTGTTAGTGCTTAGAGGCTGTAATGTGATGGTTTCGGACACAGCCTTAGACTTTGACATGATGTAAAGGCAGTCGCTCTGTTGACAACACCAAGTCTCAGACATCCACAATTTGCGTTGTTTGATGGCTAATGCTAACTGGTGCAGGATGAAATACAGTGAACTGACCACAGAAGGCTAAAACTTCCCCACAGTAGCCAGGTTGCTCATACATTTTTTGGGTTATTGCTATGATTCTAGTGCTGTAATTAATATGGAGAACGTGCTGAAGACTGAACACCGAACATGAATCAAATACGCTGAGGATATGGCCTTGGTCGCTCGTCTCACTTACATGTATGTGGCTCACTTTGTACACTCATCAACTGAGCTTATGAAATGGTTTGAGGTCAGTCCTCACCGGCTGAACGGAAATAAAAGTGCTTCACCAGCCAAAGGAAACTGGAGCAGTCAGATCCACGGACAGGAAGTAGACTGACCGTATGAGGCTTTTCCTGCTGCATCTGTGAGAGAGAGGTTCAGTGACCACATCTTAACAAGGGTTTTTCACTAATTCATTGAGAGTGTACTAAGATTCACCATATTCTCTTGGCCATGTAACTGTCAAAAACAAAACTTGGCAAAGTAGTAAAACAGGGCAATAACATTGAATTTGTCTCAGTCATAGGATCAAAGATGATGATCCCATGATGATGCCATCCACTCCTTCATCAGAACAGAGATGAAGGGCCAGATCTTGTGACCGGCGCAGTCCGTGCACAACTCTAAACGCAACGTGGTGCACGTGTGATCTTGCATGTGGCGCAGGTTTTGTGCTAAAGGCGGCGCCACTCGGGAGAGGGCGTTATTTAAGAAAAAGAGGCCGACTGAGGCGTGGTTCATTACAAGCAGCACAATTGAAAACAAAAGCGAAATTGCCTTGAAAAGTCTGTTTGAGCGTAGGTTACACACAGGCTTACTTTGCTACAGTAGATCAACGCGCAGTTGGGTGGCACACCCCAACACCAAAACGACAACAGTTTCCATAAATAAACCACACGTGCCTCAAGTGCCACAACACCAGGTCTAATCTGAGTTTTAAAGATACATTTCCATCGTGTGTCAGTGTTTACCTTCTGATGATGCTCCTTGTGTAGCCACAGCTCAGTCCAAAAGAAAGAAGCACATTTTACAGGGCGCATAGCAACATTTTTTTTTTCCAAGTCAGCCACTCCAAGAATCCTGCAGCTGTAGCGCAAATGTTCCAATACGCTACAGTTTTCTTGTAACTGCTGCATAACTCTGTAACTCCTCCACAGCCAATATGACAGTTTCTGATCAGTTAAATCCTGTACATTTCGTAACTTTGCGCATTCGAGAGGTGTCCAGCGCGAGGCCTCTCTGTCCCGCCCGCTCATCTTGGATCTGCAGTAGTGGAGGGACACTTTTATTTCTTTAATCTTTATTAAACATTGCGCGTTGCATCATGCATATTACGCGTGTACAAGAGAACCCCCCCTCGCAACCCACCGCCTTCCGCAGGTCTGGGGAAAGCATGGGGAGGGGGCGGCACCACAACATCGCAATGCAAGTCTGTCCCCCCCCTCCTGTCCTGCCCACTTTTTGCGCCAGGTATGACACTGAAGAATGTAAGGAGCGCCACCGTCTGCGCAGTCGTCTGCTCTACAGCCTGCGCTATGAACCACAAGATCTGGCATTGTTGTCTGCAATGAACTGATTTTAAAATGGACTTTAAATGTATTATAATGTGTTTATTACAACATTTGCTGAGCTTTGACTAAAAACCCAATATAGAGTTTGGCAAAACCACACTATTGGCTCTTTAAAAGAAATACATTTGACGGTATATTCTGAGCAAGTAGAGCTGACACAGACGTACAGATGTGATCAACTCTACTTGGGCTGTAATATCACATTTGACCCATATTGTCTCGTCCTTACTGAGGTGACCTTGACAGTGTGCTCCATCAGAATCTGCCTCGTCACTTGGTTTTACTCCAGTGATCTCCGGTTTGAGGAGAGGGCGTGTTTTAAGACTCCGCTAATGAAGCCATCAGCCTGGCACATGCACGTTCAGGGTGACACGTGCACATCAGGAGTGGCATGACAAATACGGCCATTAACCCACGTCCTGGAGCTGAGACATGATGGATGGGCGAGCGGCAGAGTGGTTGGCATGTTGAGAAGGGGGAGGGACGGTTTAAGCCTTTGCTGCGTGTCTTTGTTATAGATATATCTCCTCATGAGATATATTTAAACTAATATCTCATGAGCCGATATATGTTTTAAATATATCTCTGACATCAGCAGGTCCCACCGGGAAACAGGATGAGGTGCTGCTCCTGTGTTTATAAAGTCTGCACAGCTTCACCAGACTTGTTTGGATCATTTTCCCGCTCAAAGGGAGGGACATGCTTCTTTCATAAATTTGGTATTTGTTGTTGTTTAAGCACTGTATGTCAAACTTTCTTCTCTTCCCCCTCTGCGACGCCATCTTTTCCCCAGCCCTGAGATGAACTTCACTTACTTACAAATACGTGCAGCACAAAAGACTGTGACTGTGTCATTTCCTTTGTGGGAGACAGCAGTGGCTAAAGACGGGAGACATACACAGGACGCATGTGCAGACAAAGGGACTCAACCTTCAGGCCGTTTTCTCCAAATGAGGTTTTCTTTCCACTTTAATAACATCTCCACTTTATTCACTCCTACAGACAACACACTTTACACACTTCGACTTTTTTGTGTTATTTTACAATATCTAAAGCTGAGTGTACACTGCGATTTTAGCGACAAATGATCACTCGTCATGGAAAAAAATCTGAGTCTGCAGCTCATTTCACAGAAGTATTGGACTAAAAGTCCAAAGCAGTGGTTCTCAAACACATGAGAGGTTTTTCATTCAAACTATTTTGAAAATATGCCTTCTCTGAACAGGTGACCCCCAACTCCTGCCTCCAGTAAACACTGCTTTATTTATTTAAGTATTATTTATGAATATTCATTGATTTATTTGAACCCCAAATGTTTAGAGTCAAATTAAACTGAATCCATAGATGAATCCTCATCCATGAGGACAGCACTGGTCCACTCAGTCGACCTGACTGTGATTTATCAGCAGGGGGCAGCATTTATGTTCACATCACACACACCCCCTGCCTTCACTGCACAGTCTCTCCAATTCCCATTCATCAGGAGGCGCCCGAACGCCTCATCATTAAAGAATGGAGGACATTTAGAGTTGATGAAATTTTAAGGGCGCGCATGTATAATTCAGGGCGCAGGCGGGCGTTTGGCGGAGGGTCATCTGCTTGTTTGTTCACCTTCAGTGCGCTGTAATCCGGGGGTTCCCAAAGGGGGGGGGGGGGGGGGGACACACGGGGTCTGGGAGTGACGTTCCAATGAGGATAACCTTTTATGTGTAATTTCAAGTTTGAGTTTTTTTTTTCTTTAATGAAATGATGAATGAATTGAACGCTGGGTTTAGAAGCCTCTGCGTGTGCACACAACTGTCCCTGAAACAGTTTGACCCAAACATTTAGACGACTGTATCCTGTGTGCTATGATTACCACCACAAAGCATGGAGAGAGTGAGTATAGTGACGCGCTGTGAGAAACTTGTCAAGTGTATTATTATCAAAGCATGTGTTTGCCCTGTTGACTCTGCTTCAGTCCTGTCCATGTTCCGTCTGCTGACTGTTTTTGTTATTTTCTGCATGTAAAATGGCTGAATGTTAGTTAAAACATGCATATTAGGTACTGATCATTCATATTGGTCACAGAGGGGGGGTTTGGATCTTGTTTACTTTTGGAATAAGCTGTATATAAGTGAAAACATCTGTAAAAAAATAAATGTAGATTTGTTGTTTAGATGTTGTTTAGTCCAAGTGTATAAAGTGGAGTCTGATGGAGCGACTAAAGGGCAGATGTTGTTAAAGATGTTGTTAAAGAGTGGAATGAAAACGGCTCTAAAGTTTACTTTAGAGGTCTGCACATGCACATGCTGTCTCCCACAAAGGAAATGACCATATTTGGTCTATATTACATGAATACAAAGGTGATTTTAGGCTGTGCGGAGAGACAGTGCAGTGTTGACTTGTTGGTGTAAATGAACATCAGACATTTTACACAAATCAGTCGACTGAACATCAGATTTTAGCAGCAAACATTTCCCCTCGTTCACCACTTAATAACTTCACTCTCTACCAGAAGTGTCAATACAACTTACAATACAATACAATACAATTTGACACTGTGGATCACCAAATTTTACTCTCACGACTTGAGGACTGTGTGGGCATCAAAGGCACAGCCTTACAATGGTTCAAGTCATATCTTGAGGGTCGCACTTTTTCTGTCAACTTGGGCCCTTGTAGCTCAAGGGTGGCCCCTCTTAGCTGTGGAGTGCCCCAAGGCTCTATTTTAGGCCCTTTATTGTTTTCCCTGTATTTGCTGCCCCTAGGGTCCATTTTCCAAAAACACAATATTTCATTTCACTGTTTTGCAGATGATGTCCAAGTCTATCTGCCATTAAAACCAAATACAGATAGCGCCCATGCCCTGGCAAATTGCCTCCAGGAAGTCAAACAGTGGTTGGCTCTAAACCTTTTAAAGTTTAATGAATCTAAAACCGAGGTTGTAATGTTTGGAAATGCTTTTAGGCCCTCTGAGTCACCACTGTCACCGAGCAATCAGAAATCTGGGTGTGATTATTGACACCTCCTTCAAGTTGGATCAGCAGATCAGTTCGGTAGTTAAAGTTGTTTTTTATCAGTTGCGCCTTCTGAGCAAAGTAAAACCCAACCTACCACACGCTGACCTAGAGCGTGTAGTCCATGCCCTTATCTCGTGCCGGCTGGACTACTGTAATTCTTTGTACTATGGATTGTCCCAGGCCTCCATCCATCGCCTGCAGCTGGTCCAAAATGCCGCTGCACGATGACTCACTGGCTTACGGAAATATGAGCATATTACTCCTGTTCTGGTGTCTTTGCACTGGCTCCCAGTGAGCTACAGGATCCTACTGATTGTTTTTAAGTGTTTAAATGGAATGGCCCCGTCTTACCTTTCAGAGCTTCTGTCTGTTTATGTCCCAAAGAGGACATCGAGGTCAGCAGATCAAATGCTGCTAGTTGTTCCGCGATCTCGGATGAAAACTAGGGGAGACCGAGCTTTTGCTGTTGCGGCACCCACACTGTTTAACAGTCTTCCCTTGAGCGTTAAAACGGCTCAGTCTTTGAATGTTTTTAAATCTATTTTGAAGACCCATCTGTTTGCACTGGCCTTCAACACAAGCTGAGCTGATTTTCTTTGGTGGTTATTGTTATTGTTATTGTTTGTTATGTAATGTATTTTAACTTTGTATTGCCCGTGTACAGCACTTTGGGCAGCGATAGTTGTTGTAAATGTGCTTTATAAATAAAGTTGACCTTGACCTTGACCTTGACTTTGACAACGGACGTGCTGATCCGAAGCAAAAAGAGGCAAAAGTGGGCGGGGCAGAACAAGGTGAATACTAGACTTTAGTTATTATAACTTTCTATTTGCCCCAGGTGAATTGGGAAACTTTTTACATTTAGAGATATCAATGTGAAACTCATTTTATGTTTTTATTTGGAAATATGGCTCAGAATAATGGATCGAGCCAGGTTTAAATGTATGGTTTTATTTTGTTGAGATATAATTTATAAAGATTTTCTTAGAATGGATTTTGGGATCTTGTGTTTTTTAGTGGAAAAATCAGCCTTGTTTTTTGTAATTAAAAAGTCACTTAATCAGGTTTGTGGAAAAAATCATCCTGATAGTGAGGTTTCCATTGTATTATGATGTGTTGATGTTGTGTGACCCACATAGTCAGTGGTCGAAAAAGGTTTTACCTTCTTCTTCAAAATGTGACAAAATGGGCATATACTTCCAGTTGATTATTCTCTCCATGATGTGACTTTGTGATCCAAACTAACTTCTACTAAAGTTTATCCTAAGCCTGTTCGTGATCTCGTCCTTCGACGTGGTAGAAGTTTGGAGGACATCTTCGTCCGTCCTCTCTGCGTATCCGTCCGACTCTCCATCAGCGTTAGCGGAGGAAGCCGACGCGCCGCCCCGAAAAGGCGAGCGGCGACGGCGTCTGGAGCCAATTCGCAGCGCTCTTTCCTCTGCCGCCAGATGGTCCGGGAGCGTGCCATCTCCTCCCGTTAGCGTTAATGCTGCAGCTGGCACACTTGGTTAGCGCGTAATGAAAGAGCAGCCTCTCAGCGCTCGATGCCATTGGCCTTTTCATGAACTGAACCGCTCTATTGTCGAAACCCATTTATGCCATTGTCATCCGGTCACAAGCGCTTTCCAGGGAGGAGAGGGGGGGACCAGCGCTGACATGGAGATGGGGGAGACGCTGACAGGATGGTGGGATTAGTGGGGGAATAAAACGTATTGTTTTAATATCGAGCCATGGGACAGACTGGTGCCTCTCCTTGCGTTTCTGAGCCACTGAAACTGAAACCGGCTGTTGTTTGTGGATATTCACTTTATCAAAATGAAAGTCGTACATATTTCAACTTGTGAAGGTAAAATGGATAATCAAAATAGTCTATATTTCTATATCGCCAAAAATATTGTCCCATCTGCCTTGATTTACGTAGAAACATCTCATTCTCAAGGCGAGACGCTGCAGGTGAATATGGGGGGAAATCCTATCAGATATCAGTTTCCTTGTTCTGCTTAGTTTTTGTGTGTAAAATTACATCCATCCATTTTCTTCCGCTTTATCCGGGGCCGGGTCGCGGGGGCAGCAGTCTCAGCAGAGATGCCCAAACTTCCCGATCCACACACACCTCCTCCAGCTGTTCTGGGGGGACCCCGAGGCGACACCAGGCCAGCTCGGAGACATAGTCCCACCACCGTGTCCTGGGCCTTCCACGAGGCCTTGTCCCAATAGGACATGCCTGGAACACCTCCCGCGGGAGGCGACCAGGAGGCATCCGGAACAGATGCCCGAGCCACCTCAGCTGGCTCCTTTCGACGTGAAGGAGCAGCGACTCTACTCCGAGCTCCTCCCGGGTAACTGAGCTCCTCACCCGATCTCGAAGGGTGCGCCAAGCCACCGAAACTCATTTCGGCCGCTTGTATTCGCGATCTTGTCCTTTCGGTCATGACCCAAATCTCATGACCATAGGTGAGGGTGGGAACGTAGATCGATCGGTAAATCGAGAGCTTTGCCCCCCGACTCAGCCGAAAATTACATGTGAATGAAAATAGTTTCCTGATTATTTGCTTGCTTTGGTGACAGTGGAATAGTTTTTCTACATTTCTCTGACACTTAACGTAAACCTCACCTCTCCCCTCCCTCCTTCTTCCAGATATTATTTCAGTATGTGTGGGTTTGGAGCGTGCAGTACCTGTCCAGCCTCATGTCATGATTTAAAACATGTTTGTAATCCAGTGCGCTCTTTATTGCGTCCGTGTTAATCATACGTTTATTGATCCGACTGCCTGGGCTCGGGAAAAGCATTTCAAACCACAGCTGCTGATGGTCATAAAGCTCATCCTCCTTTTTTCAGACGCTGTTTCCGTTTTCCGTCTTTATGATGTAGCAGAGGTGGTTCTGTTGCTCCAAATCCAGATGATCTATACATTTTCTTGAATGTGTGTTTGCCCTCCTGCCTCCACTCAAACAAACCGCTCTTCCACATCTGCCGCCGGGCGCAGTAATTGAGTACACGTGAGCGCAAATTTCACATTGACAATACACAGTTGGCGCTGACGAGGAGCGCTCTGTTTAACCTTCAGCTTCATGCCTGGCGCAGTAAGTGGATTGAACGGGGGCTGGAGAGACACATATGGGCAATGGCGAAGTCATGTACCACAGCTGTGCCTCCCCGAGTTTTTGCACCGAATGGGGGTGAGTGGGGGTCCACATTCTCTTCACAGCTCTGTTCTCTTTCTCTCGGGACATGGCCGATGCTCAACTCACAGTGAAAGAAAGTTTGCCGTTTGTCCGGTGAGAGCTTGAAAATGGTGAATGAAGTCCATGGGGCTGCGCGTTGATAGAGAGAAGGGGAAGCGGTCGCTACAGTCACACCACGCCTCCGTCAACCACATCTTTCTACGCCCCGCCACACACGATGCCAGATTCGTCTGTGCTAATGCTGTTGTTGCGCCAGGCGGGAGATGTGGCCCTTTAGGTTAAGGTGTACTTTATTGTCCTTGTGGGGATTTGTCCTCTGCATTTGACCCAAAACTAAAAACTCGAAAATGAAAATCTTAACCTTGACCACTGGCCTCAAGCTTCAACATTTCAGCTTCTCTAAGGCTCTGAGTTAGACTGGAACCAGCTACCCTCCAGATGACGTGCCAAACCCGTCCATTTGGCTTGTGCTCTGTTTGTGTTCTGTGTTCTTTTGTGTTCTGCATTCTGTGTGTTCTTCGTTCTGTGTGTTCTGCATGTGTTCTTTGTTCTGTGTGTGTGTTCTGTGTGTGTTCTGTGTTCAGTGTGTGTTCTGTGTGTGTGTTCTTTGTTCTGTGTGTGTTCTGTGTGTGTTCTTTGTTCTCTGTGTGTTCTCCGTGTGTTCTTTGTTCTGTGTGTGTTCTGTGTGTGTTCTTTGTTCTGTGTGTGTTCTTTGTGCTCTGTGTGTTCTCTGTGTGTTCTGAGTGTGTTTTGTGTTCTTAGTGTGTTCTCAATGTGTTCTTAGTGTGTTATCTATGCGTTCTGTGTTCTCAGTGTGTTCTGTGATCTTTGTGTGGTCTTTGTTCTGTGTGTGTGTTCTGTGTTCAGTGTGTGTTCTGTGTGTGTGTTCTGTGCTCTCTGTGTGTTCTGTGTGTGTTCTTTGTTCTGTGTGTGTTCTTCTGTGTGTGTTCTTCTGTGTGTGTTCTTTGCTATGTGTGTGTTCTTTGTGTGTTCTGTGTTCAGTGTGAGTTCTGTGTGTGTGTTCTTTGTTCTCTGTGTGTTCTGTGTGTGTGTTCTTTGTTCTCTGTGTGTTCTCTGTGTGTTCTGTGTGTTCTTTGTTGTTGTGTGTGTTCTGTGTGTGTTCTGAGTGTGTTCTGTGTGTGTTCTTTGTTCTCTGTGTGTTCTCCGTGTGTTCTGAGTGTGTTTTGTGTTCTTAGTGTGTTATCTATGTGTTCTGTGTTCTCAGTGTGTTCTGTGATCTTTGTGTGTTCTTTGTTCTGTGTGTGTGTTCTGTGCTCTCTGTGTGTTCTGTGTTCTCAGTGTGTTCTGTGTGTGTTCTTTGTTCTGTGTGTGTTCTTTGTTCTGTGTGTGTTCTGTGTTTGTTCTTTGTTCTGGGTGTGTTCTTTGTTCTGTGTGTGTTCTGTGTGTGTTCTTTGTTCTCTGTGTGTTCTTTGTTCTGTGTGTGTTCTTTGTTCTGTGTGTGTTCTCTGTGTGTTCTTTGTTCTGTGTGTGTTCTGTGTGTGTTCTTTGTTCTGTGTGTGTTCTGTGTGTGTTCTTTGTTCTGTGTGTGTTCTGTGTGTGTTCTTTGTTCTGTGTGTGTTCTGTGTGTGTTCTGTGTGTTCTTTGTTCTGTGTGTGTTCTGTGTGTTCTTTGTTCTGTGTGTGTTCTGTGTGTGTTCTTTGTTCTGTATCCATTCCTAATGTTTCTCACTTTGGTTTTTCAGCTTTCCCCTCATAATGGAGTCTTTTTAAATAAGCCTTGAGCGTCCGTTATGAGCCGACATTTCTGACAGCGCTCTGTATTAAAGTGCTCCTTGTTTAAATGTCTTTTATGTTGGATACTGTGGCCGTCGCCATGGTAACCCCCCTTTGGCGCTGCGCTGAAGGCCGTCAGATGAATAGCCCATTTGCCACATGTTGGCTCTCAAGCTTTCCCCGCAAAAAATATATCGAGTAAAAAAGAACAGAATATTAATGCATTAAGTGCAGGATTTCAGTTGAGTTAACGTCGACGTTGATTATCTGGTAATTAAACGCGTATGTACGGGGGAGGCAGGAAGACGTTTAAAGACGTCCTCCACATATGTTTAAGGCTTCATTGGGATGTCAGAAATAATAAATAACTTAAAAGCGCTACATGTGGTTTTGAAATTAATTGTTAGCTGAGGTTCAGAATCCTTTCTAACTTTCCTAACCAGTGTTTATCGACTAAAATATTCCAGCTTAATTTTAGTTAAAGTGATGTTTTGCTGACTAAAAGGAGACTAAAACGGACTACAATGTCCAGATATTTTTGTTGATTAAAATCAGCCAAACATCCCATGACAGTTTGAAAGAGCGTCAGATCATTTCAGTTCTTTGCCAAAGGAACAGCTCTGAGCTCTGTTCATGAGGGAGAAGAAACATAAAGCAGAGATGATTAAATATGATAATAAATATTATGAATGTAAAGTCTACCACCACGTCTAAACACCACAGTGACTTCCTGCTCACCGTGGTGTTTTTGTCCTGAAGCTAACGGCTAACACTAGATGAAAATTAAAATCGAGTGTTCCTGTCTGTAGAATTAATACGTTTTAGTTCTTACATTTTTGTGATTTCACCGTTAGCTCTGAGATAAAAAACTCCTCCATGAACACAGCCGTTTACTGCATCAAGTATCCAGCGTAATGTTTTGAACACTTCCCAGTGGCTTCTCATCGGTATCTCACTATCAGCGATGTCTTCTTCTACTATTTGTGGATTTGTGAAAGACATGGCTGACCCTTATTGGGAAAATAGCGAGAGAAGAAGGGCTTTTAGAAACTTTTAAAGAATGGAAACAACGATTATCTCCGACAAGTTTGTAAAAGTCTGTGAAATGTGTTTCTCACAGGTTTTTACGACGGCACATTCCACGACCTTGTAAAGTTGTGTCGTTTGAAGAGAGCTATAAAACACGTCTACAGTCTCATCATCCTCTCTCCTGAAATATGAACCCTTTTATCCGTTTGGCTCATTTACGGCGGCAGGTTTAATCACAGGGATCCGTAATATCCTCAACACTTCCCGACCGGCGTGCGCCTCCGCTCACGAGACGGATCACGCCGCACCGCTAATCGTGAAATATTAAAAACGGTAAAGCGATTATTGAGGTATTATACAATGCAATATCAGGCTAATGTGCAGGAGTGCGGCGAGGGCTGGGATGAATGAGGCTTTGGTGTGGAGAGCAGAGCGGCTGTAGGGCAAAGGCCAGGGCTGACCTTTGAGGAACAGCGGCGCCATGTTGCCCGCGGCGACTGCAGCCACATTTCAGTGTGTGTGATTACGATATAAATGGGGGAGGAGAGTGTCATTTGAGCCAATGGGGCGTTTTGATAGAGGCATATCCTGATGCCTATATCAAGGCAGACTGGTCCAAGCAGGTTTACCTTCAAAGAACATACAACCAACAAGACTTATGCTGCGTTCAAGAAGATCGGTAACTGGGATTTTCATCACTTACGACCTCAGAGCGTTCAGCTGAATAAACAGCACGGCTAATGCTAGCACAGTTCACAAAAGTAAAAAGGAGAAATGGCATCTGATCCTAATGCATGCGGACAGTTAGCAAGCCAGCTCGTCCATTCAAGCCTGTTCAATGTATTTCTCCTGTAGCCGTTAGCATTAGCCATTGGAAATTGGAAATGATGAACGATCCAGATGTTTTCAGCTGAGCACTAACCGTGTGCGGTTCGTGTGGCTGTAGTGAAGCTCTGGCGAGTGTTGTTACTTTGTGATGACAGGGTTAAGCTGACCAAGAGGTAGAGGGGTTAAGAAAGCATTTCCTGGATGCGAAGGATTTCAGGAGGAGCAGTTTGGAAGCTGCCGCCGCGATGCCAAGGACAACCACTGGGGAAGATTGAAGGATTACTTAAAGATTTATGAGCGGGTTGAAGCACAGCTCCAGTACGTTTTGGATGAGAGAACAGTATTGTAACATGGTGAAACACTTTAAAAACTACATGGAATAAGAATATTGCAAGTATTCCCTTTGTGTTGGCTTGGTCGCTGCCCACCGGTGACTATTCCTTGTCGAGTTCCTCTCTTAGCCCAGGTATACTACAACTCACTGAACGTGTCCGATTTGTAGCTGTGAGTTTCTGGGTCAGTGCAGAGTGTGTTCTGTAAAAGCTAAATATAAACAGAAATACTGGTTTGTAGCTGTGGTGCACCTGGCCCCGTGTTCTGCTGTGGGCGACTGATTTACTGCATACCAACATTAGAACTTGACAAACTTTACCCATTCCTCTGCTTCTCAGGGAAGAACTCCATGTTCTCTGGATACATTCATAGATCTGCACTTTGGTCTTATTCTAGGCCTCCTGTTTCCTCACAAATATATTCACTGTCCCATGTATGGACCATGTATTTTCTCTTCTAGCAGTGTGCTCTATCCAATCAGCAGGAAATCAGTCTGACTTTTGAACCTGGGGAGGAACTTAGAAGACTTTTAGATGTGTCTTTGCAAGACAAGGGGACACAGGGAAAGTAAAATGGTTGAAGCCTGGAGTTCATCGCTCTCTGCATTGGTTTACAGGAAGTGCTTTACAGCTCGTCTTTGGCCGCGCAACAGTTCAGTTTTAGTAATGAGTCCCTGTCTCCCCGTACCTCCTAACCTGTGTTTTTGAGCTACACATAGGAGTGTGTGGGAGGGTTGGGTTACTTAAGACATTTCTTAACTTTACTGCCAAGGTTTTCAACATTTTGGCACAATACTGAGTAGGCAGTATACCTCTAATTCAGCAACAGAGATAAAAAAAAAATACATTTCAATTAATTAATTTTCCCCAACCCTCCCCAGTCACAGTCCAAGGGGAGGCCACTATTCTGAAGGGCTGACACACTAACATTTATCTATGACAGGAGGACATCTTATAGATTTTTTATTGTTAATTTGGTGAACGTTGCAATATTGAAAAATGAAATTGGTCCTTCCCCAAGAAAACTATACATAACTGTTTTTAAACAAAACCCTGTAAACCAAAGTGTTTGTCATCACTGAACTTGACTGAGCTGATAACCCGAAAGATCTACAGGAAACATAACAGCAGTGTTATTTTTGACGACTAAAATTGGACTAAAACTGAATTAAAAGTTTTTCATGAGACTAAAACTGTGACTAAAATGTCCAGATATTTTAGTCGACTAAAATAAGACTAAATAAAAATGAAAGGGAGAGACTAAAATCATCCAAACTTCTATTGAGCGTCTGAAAGAGCCTCAGATCATGTAAATTCTCTGCCAAAGGATCAGCTCTGAGCTTTGTTCATGTGGAGCAGCTCCATGAAGCAGAGGAACAACATTAAATATGATTATAATGAATATTATCAATGCAAAGTCGACTAAATTAGTCTTAAATTTAGTCGACTAAATTTACTTGCAATTTTATACGACTAAAACGAGACTAAAATTGAAGATATTTTTTTGACTAAAACTAGACTAAAATCGAATTACATTTTCGTCAAAAGACTAAGACTAAAACTAAATTAAAATATGTTGTCAAAATTAACACTGCATAACAGATGGATCAGATCTGTCAGTACCTCCTTACAGAAAAAGGAAAACCGTTAAGGAATGTCTCACATTTCTGCCTAAATTGGTCACATTTTTCACAGGAATGATTTAACAGTGTCTGCCTGAACTAACACCACCCAGACATTTAGATTTGATCATATTTTTATTGGCCATAACATGTAAACATTCATAGGAGAGAGGAATAAGTAAGTACACCCCTGAATCTCACTGAACTGCAGCAGTTTTGTAAAGAGGAATAGTCCAAGATTCATCCTGAGTGTCTGATCTACAACTACAGAAACACAGTTACTGCTTCAAAAGAAGAATCAGCAGATATTTAATACAGGGGTTCACTTACTTATTCCATGTATGTTGTGAATGTTTCAGGTTTTTCTGCAAAATATCTTAATAAACCTTAATTTTTGGGCCTGGACAACGCCCCTCACCATGATTCTCCTGCTCCAGACTTCACAGTGAGGATAGAGTTTTGATGGCTGTTTTTGGTGCTGTTCCATTTGTCCTCCAAACATGACGTTGTGTGTTCCCCCCAAACTATTCAACTTTGGTTTGAGAAAGCACTGATGAAGTCAGAGATGAATTGTTTGTCATTGTTGTGATTTTGATGAAGATCAGACCACATTTTATGACCAATTTAGGCAGAAATGTGGGAAATTCCAAAGGATGTACTTACTTTTTCTTCCCACTGTAATGTAGTCCTAATGAGGTCTTCAAACAAAACAGAAGATTCACAATAACAGACTATCCACCACTTCTTCAGTCACTCCTCACCAAAAGATGTATACCAGGGGTCAAGGATTAGAGGCTTGGGACATCAATGTCTTCAGTGTGGCCCAAGGCTCCTCACAACATTTGACCCAACGGCCATTATAGATGTTTTTGCCTCCACCCAAAAAACACATGGCATTTAGTCAATGATTAAGAACCAAATTAGTCTATAGATTATGACGATTCATCCTGGAAATGATGAGAAATGAAAGTTCTTCAGTGTGAAAGCAGAGTCTCACTTGACTACCAAAAGTTAATGTTTCAGTTTTTTGCTCTGGTTTACTCACCTTTCAGGCAGCTGCCGTCGAGCTTCGATGAAGAGGAAGTGACATCACACTCTGTAACCAGGACTTCTCAGTTTAGAATGGTTATTAGCTCTAAAACCCTAAGACACAATAAAGATAGACAAATGCTTCATAGGCTACTTTGAACCTTATGATCCAAAATCAGTAAAGCAAACCTTTCTTGTCCAGGCAGAATCTGCATTTACCTTTGAGCGAGTTACCCCGGATACCAAAATGTCAGCAGTTCCAAAGCCCCCGTGGCGCTAATGGAAGGGCCGTATGCTCTCTGTAACCCCTGGCTTTGTGCTCTTCTGCCGAGGGAAGCAGAGCCACGGAGAACCTGACCTTATCTGCTCCTCCACCTGCTCCTGAGAGAAGAGGGGCAGAGTGAGAGCAGAAGCCTGAGCGCTGTGAGTACTGAGTCTGTACTGTAAGTGAAGAAAATGGGGGCAGCCCGCGTTGGAACAATCAAGGAGGCCATTCTGATATGGGACAATCCAAATGCACACAACAGTTTATGGACATACCGTGGGGCAAATAAGTATTTGATCCACCTCTGATTGTGCAATGATTGATTGGATGTCTGTCTTGGGAACCAAAGCAGAAAATGTGACTGTAATCATCTTTTACACGTCCAATGTTTGTTTTAGTTTTTAATTCTGAATAAATCTCTGAAGAACATCTGCAACGTTTCTGCCACTGGGCCTCCCTCAAGATCTTTGGCTTTTTATTGAACCTCTCACCACCCGCCTGAACCAAATGCATTCTGTCCTCTTTGGCCATTATATCGGTCTGTGTAACACCTCATTTGAAAGCTAAGACCCACAAAACTGATCGTTTTCCTCGCGTTGTTGCTGTGTTGTGTCACCTTTTTTATGCTTTTTTTGTTTTGTTTAGAGCTTTTTGTAATTTTTTAGTTGAGTTTTTGTCACATTTTTGTTGAATTTTTGTAATTTTTTAGTTGAGTTTTTGTCACATTTTTGTTGAATTTCGGTCATTTTTTTGGTTAAGTTTTTGTCACATTGTTGTTGAATATTTGTCACTTTTTGGTAGAATTTTTGTCACATTTTTGTTGATTTTTTGTAATTTTTTAGTTGAGTTTTTGTCACATTTTTGTTAATTTTTTGTCACTTTTTGGTAGAATTTTTGTCAAATTTTCTTTGAATTTTTGTAATTTTTTAGTTGAGTTTTTGTCACATTTTTGCTGAGTTTTTGTCACATTTTTTGTTGAATTTTTGTCACATTTTTGTTGAATTTTTGTAATTTTTTAGTTGAGTTTTTGTCACATTTTTGCTGAATTTTTGTCACATTTTATTTATTTTTTTGTCACTTTTTTGTTGCGTTTACATCCTTGTTTTCTTCCCATTTTTTGTGGCTGTTTTGGTGCTTTTTTCCCATGAAGCTTTTTGATTAGGGTGATGCCAAACTGCAGAAAATGGGATCCGTTCAGGTGGGAGTTAAGAGGTTATTTTTGCCCGAGGAAGGCCTAGTTGCGGAAACCTTACACACTTGTGAATAGGAATGAGAGAGAATAATGAGAATTATACACAACCTCTCCATCGCAGTAATAACATAGTTTGTAGAAGTGCCTGCTCCCTAAGTCATTCTGAATAAATGCATGTTACTTTCCCCCAGTCTTCTGAAATGTCCCTTTTGAACAAACATGGCCTTTTTGGTCGTGCAAATGAATATTAGCTGCGTAGTAAATATTCCCCCTCAGTAATGAGCTGATAAAAGGTGGATTAGCGCGGTAAGACTCTCATAACCGTTAAACAATGCGCGCTGGATTAGCCGCGAGCACGGGATTACAGGCAGGTAAATCCATGTTAGCATAAAGTAAACACCTCAGCAGTGTTCTGGACATGTGACGCGTCAGGTCTCACAATAGACAGATTACAATATGAAAAATAAGGGTAATATTCCAACCAACTGCTGGCATTAAGCAGGAGTTAGGTTTGTTTATAGTCAGTATGTATTTTAAAATTGAGTTAGCATAAACGCCTACTCGACAGCAGTCCCCATCTGCAGATTGTGGAGAGTGGTGAGTTCCAAAAAGCCTGTTTAATGATTTTTAAATGAAGAAATGTCTTGCACTTCCAGCATTGTGGTGTTTTCTGTGGATTTGGTGGTAATAATGCGCTCTCACAGGGGTCAGAGAGCAGAGGTTACCCAAACACAGTGCTGTAACACTGGTCCACCGGGAGCTCCGTCAGGCGGAGGTCCAGGGTCCAGGAGAGGGGGCGGGGGGGTTCATTTAGGCTCCACAGCTGAGCACAAGCACTGACTGCATTGTTCCACTCACATTCCTATTGTGAGGCCGCTTTGCATTATTGAGTCTGAGGAATTATGAGTAAAGGCCAAAATTAATCTAAACCATCATTTCGTGGGGGGTGAAAGGCATTCATAGACAAACATGAGCAACAATGACATTAAAAAGCAATAAAACAAAGCTCAGTGAATGAACAAGCATCAGGACAGTGCAGAGGTTCTGAGCAGGTGGGGCAGGACCCAAAGTAGGACGCGGAACCATTTTCAGGAAACTTTTCTTTTAATATTTATGCACAGATAAAGTATATAACCACCAGATTCATGTCTGCTAAAATGACTGTTATTGGGCTGTGTTTAATCATAATTTCAGCTTTTTTGGCTTATTTAATGCTTTTTCTGCAATTTTGTTGTTGTTGAGGAAAAGACAATATTTGACTTTATATCTTACAAGTCTGAGTTGTATTTGGGTCGCAGCTTGAGGGTGCCTGTGGGTCCTGATGCCACACTGGTTGAGAACCACTGCTCCACATACAGGCACATCACATTATCACAGTATCACAGTATCACAGTATTAATGATGACATAAGCAGTTGTAGTTTGACCATGTTTAGTCTAAGATATTTCCTCACAGATGTCCTTTGATTCAGGCATTGGTCTAAGGTCAACTATCAGAGACTATCAAAACTATTGCATTGTTATATTGTCTATCGATACTCACACTCAATAACTAAGTTATGTTACACATTATACAACTGATATTTGAGGTTTTCTTTGACAAGCATGTGAGGTCCTGTCACACAGCTGTCAGTGTAAAGCATTTGAATGTGGAATATTGCCACTAGATTCTTGCTCCAGCCTGGGCTTGGTTAACTTTGTTATCACTGATTTGTGTAAATATAATGCAATGAATAAATGAAACTAACTAAAACTAAACTGTCAATTGGCTCATAGCACGGTGCGGCAAAGCTAGCTCCGCAGATCTGAAGTTGTGAACGCCAGAACTTCCTGTTAATAGTTTAGTAGTAATAGTTAGTTTATTGTTTATTGAAACAGAGACATTGTATTGAACCATTAGTCTTTACAAAAGATGAGATGATTTGTACCAGATTTATCTCAGCAGCTATTTTCCATCCGCAATTTCCTATGGAGATTAGTTTAGACCGTATATGAAAAATCATATTTTCTGAAGATTCTATGGTGAACAGTGAGTTCCTGGCTCAGAGCTTCGTGTAGGATGTAAGGTGTTTTAAAGGTCGGAGAGTCCGTCCATCCATCCATCCATCCATCCATCCATCCATCCATCCATCCATCCATCCATCCATCCATCCATCCAACCATCCATCCATCCATCCATCCATCCATCCATCCATCCATCCATCCATCCATCCATCCATCCATCCATCCAACCATCCATCCATCCATCCATCCATCCATCCATCCATCCATCCATCCATCCATCCATCCATCCAACCATCCATCCATCCATCCATCCATCCATCCATCCATCCATCCATCCAACCATCCATCCATCCATCCATCCATCCATCCATCCATCCATCCATGAATCCATCCATCCATCCATCCATCCATCCATCCATCCATCTTCTTCCACTTTTCCATATCTGGGTCGTGGGGTCAGCTGTTGGATCTGCCCAAGTCACACTGCACCTGCCCTTATGGCTCCTCCTGCAGGTGGTGGGTCCACAAAAGGACGGCCTCATGGTTCTCATGGTATTATGTAAAAATCACTTTTTTAAGCGTTGTATCATGTTAGTGTGTCATTCCCTCTTGAAAAACATGCCACCAGCCATTTTCCTGCTGATTTCCTGGAGTGTTCTCCCCTCCCATGTTCCCTTCCTCAGTTCAGCCCACAGCACCTGCCCCTGCAGACTTAGCTTTTAATTTATCTGTTGAAATATATGTTGTCTGTACTTAAATAGGCATAAAAAAAGAAGAAATTAAAAAAAAAACACCACGTGCTGAAGGGGGAGTGCTCATGTGCGTTTCTTAAAGACACAGGAGAAATCGCAGCGTCAGGAATAGTGTTGCTATGAGGGGAAATTATTTCAAGTTGTTTTTGACATTTGCTATTTGAGTATGCTACAGAGTCAGATGTGATGACACAGTCACATCTGTGTTATAAAATGAAATAATCAAATCAGAGCGAAAACCCACTAACAACACAGTATCAAACATGAAAGCTCATACAGCATGTTATGCAGATGCAGAGTTGAAGTGACTTTTTTAACAACACGGTGTAAACAATGTATTCTGTTCTCTGTGAGTAAAAGTAGTTGATTCTGCAGTGGTTGTCCTGCAGTGCTCTCCCCGTGTCGGCGTGTCTTTGGGTCACCTCTGCAGGACATGTGTCACTTATCGATCTAAAACAGCCGACTCCTGTCGGGCCTGTCTCGTTCACTGCAGATGGACGGGACGAAACGCAGCAGGTCTAGTTAGCATCACGCCCTCGCCCCGTTAGCGCTGTTCCACCTCTAACTGAAGACTTGTCAGAGATCCTAGACTTAACGTGTACTGAGTCAGAAAGTCTGACAGTGGAAAGTGCATTTCGTCTTTTCAAAATCCCTGTTAGATAGACATGTTGATCGAACATAGCCACATTAATTGAGACAAGCCGCTAATGGTCACTCTTCTTCATTGATCAGAGTTGAAAGAGAATCCATGATGGCAGATCAGACTCCTCCCACGCCTAAAAGCGCTCACCCCTTAGAGCTGTCACAGGAGGAAACTGTGTCTTTTGAAACAATGATTATATAGAATATACAATATTCTAGGACATGAAGTTGTTTTTGACAGGTGTAAAGTCCACTCTTTCTGGAGTCACTCAGAGCCACTAGGGGGTGGTACTGCAACTATTTAAGGACCCGTCATCAGGCCGTGTGCTGTTGTCTGAGGCTTTGGAGGCTTTATTCAAACATATTTGTGCTTTAGAGGTCCTATGTCATGCAAAATCCATGTTGTATTGCTATTTCCTTACCATAGACACCCCCAGAGTGGTTTATGGCTTCATTCACGCAGCTCTCAGTAATCCTCCTGAATGCTGCTCTCTAAGCAGCTGCTCCGCCCTCTCCTGGTAAACCACTGACCTGTGCCCATATGACGTGTTTTGCGTAAGACTGTAACCAGGAAGTGCATCTGTAAGTGACATCTGTAATGTAATGCCTTACGGCCTGATTTTAATTTATAAAACAGCTTTTTCAGTATTTAAGATTTTAATTTATAAAACAGCTCTTTCAGTATTTCTGTTGTCAGAAAAAAAGAAAAAAAAGGAAGTGCCCGACATGTCTGAGCTGCTCCAGCAGAGAAGGGGGGAAAATGAGGTGAAAATGTGCGTTTGGCTGTGAGAGGTGCAAGAAGATTCCACTCGCCAGAAGTTGAAATTCCTCCCTTGGATCCTGCGACTAACCAGCCAGAATATGTTTGTCACTTCACTGATGGATGCTTGGAGAACGTTGGCCTTCGCCAGTGGATTAACTCTTATAACCAGCGTGATTCCCACAAGAAAAGCACCTGATGGAGCGGCCAGAGCAGTAGGTCAATCAAAACGCGTGTTAGCTTGTGTGTGTTAGCTTTGTTTTTCTGAAGCTGTGTTGCAGATGTCAAGTCCTTATAACTGCACTGTGAAGTAACTTCACTTATTGTTGTGATATCTATATTTCTTCTACTGGTAATATTGCATCAGCTGCATCAACTCGGAGAGAGGGGAGGAGTTAACTGAATCCCAGTGTCTTGTCTTCCGGGTTGGGAAAGTACCCCCAGAAAATACTTATACTATAGTTTACTTCCGAATGGCTAAAATTGCACGATCTAGGTTTGTTTAAACATGTCTGCTGAAGCTAGAGCTAAAAGTTATGGTGCAATTGGTCCTGACTTTCATTTGGTTTGCAACAGGCCAGCGTGGCAGTTTTAATGTAATGAAGTTTTGGTCTTTAATGAATGCTCGGCCCCGGTCTCAGTATGCTTCTGTAGCTTCAACAGGACTCCATAGACTAATCAGCTGGACCGTCTCCTTTCATCGTGCGCTAATAACTGCCCACGTTGACAGTTCATATCTCTGCTGTTGAGTTATTGGGGGCCATTGTGCTGCTGCCCCTTAACACCCCGCGCCCTTCCATTGTCTCCGATAGAACCTGGCTATTGACTTCTTTATGAAATCCATTTCCCTCTAGATCAATTCTCCCTAATGTCATCTGTCTCCTCCGCGTCTAACTGCCCGGACTGTATTAATAATTGCACGGGAGCTATCGATTCCTATTGACGTGTGTAGGCGCGGCGTGAAGCGGTGGAGTGGCCCGGGCATTCCGACCCTTAAATCAAGTGACATCTCATTAAAAGTGACAAGCGGCTCTAAAAACGTCCTTTCTCGCTATAAAAATGGAGATGGGCAGGGACATAAAAGCGGATTGTTTTTTCCATTCTTTGCTGATACGCCGCGGGATGAATAATTCAACATGGCCGCTCTCAATCCGACAAGAAGACGGCGGTTTCAATCAATTTACCTGCGCGTTTGTGCTCGGTCTGGAATCTCGGTTAAGTGTTTGGACAAGTGTTCTGACTGGAGATCTGCATCGACTCCCGGCAGGGGCTGAGGTTCACAGGGAAGACGCTCATATTGGATTGTCCTATTTCATTTTGTCCTGCATTTTATTTTCAGACTCAATATGTTGTATCAAATGGAATGCTGTAGGAGTATTGACACCAGAGAAAATAATATTAGAGCACACATCTGCTGTTCAAAACCAAAAAACAATGAGAAGAGAGTACACATTTATATTGAGCGTGAAAAAACAATCAATATATTCTCTTGATTTAAAGGGGCTAGATGCAAGTTAGTCATTTTACACTCACTACTGCCACCTCAGGTCTTATGTGTAACTGCAGCTTCTGTATTAAGCTCGTGCATGACGGCACTTCAGACCCGAATAAACAGCTTTCTGAGTGACAGTGCAGGATTTTAGAGGCAGTTGTGGTGAACAGGTCTGAGCTCATTCTACACATTAGGACAGGGGGGGGGGAATTAATTTTCATAAGGGGCCACATGAGAAGCCTGAATTGAGTCGGAGGGCCGCACCAACAATAACTCAAACTTATATCGGGATATAAGTATAATATATTGGGATGGATCGCCGGGGTCCATAAACAAAAGCTCCAAATTCAAAAATGTTTTTTATTGGGAGAATGCATTTTTTTTCAATAAATGAATAATAATTGGACTGCAGCCTCATAAAAACGGCTTACACTATACAAGCCTGTGTCACAAGTCTCTGCTACATTATAGTCAATATTCATTCACTCCACATTCTGTGGTAGTAAGCTACTATTGTAGCCACAGGTGCCCAGGGGCAGACTGTCCATTTCCCACTTGACTACAATGTGTTGCTTATATCCTGATTTCTTATTATGTCGATGCCCTCTGCTGGACAACTGTGGAATTATTTCCTTTTATTTTTATTTAAGCTGCCCCCTTCTGGCTGGAGTGAGCATTCTTGTCATTTAAAAAACATCATAACTCCGCACAGGAATGGGCTAGAGACTTACTTTTTTTTGTTGTTGACATACTTATGAATTTATGTCCTACAAGTCGTGGGCCGGACTGAATCACCTCGCAGGCCGGATGTGGCCCGCAGGCCGTATTTTGCCCAGGTCTACATTAGGACATGGGTGGAACATGTAGGGGAGGAAAACACTTAGCTTTAACATTTTTGAACTCTGTATAGTCCCTTTAAGCAAAACAATTAATAATTGCAACTAATCAGCAGCTCCACACCTTTTTTTTCACCACAACTACTATATTTTTTTATGTAATAGCGAAGGCTTAACATCTCCAAATGGTTTCCATGTTTAGCATCTTTTGGTTTCTTTGCAGCCTCCTCTCACACACTATAGCTGGGGTAGGCAACACAAATGAACAATCAAATACATGTCAAACCACTCTAAAGATGCTGAGAATACTGTCAATACCTTTGAATAGTCCTAGTGAAACGCCCCATTATATTAGGTCATATTTGTAAGCAGCGGTGTTTTACTTCGTGCTCGGATTGGGACGTTTGGCCCTTGAAAAAAAAATCATCCCCCCAAACAAACCTGCCGACTCCTGGACGAGTTCCTCATTAGGAATACCGAACAGCTAAGTAAATAAACAACAGCTAACTTTGACCCTTATTTAACTAGGACAGCCTTGATGTTTTGAGGCATGAGTGCCCTCTCTGTCACTGACGTATTAAAGCGGGACATTACACATGTCCTTCTGCTTATCCGGGACTGGGTCACAGAGGCAGCAGTCAGACGTCCCCATCCACTTCCTCCAGCTCCTCCGCCAGGATCCCTAGGTTCTCCCGGGTCCCTCCGGCGCGTGGAGGGACATGCCCAATGCACATGCCCGTGGAGGTGTCCAGGAAGCACCTCTGCTGGCTCCCCTGGACATGTGAGAGCAGCAGCTCTACCCCGAGCTCCACATAAGACTTTGTTTGTTTCGCACATTGTTGTATCTGCATCCACATAGAGACACTTGTAACATGTTGTGATGCATGTGCCCGACCTTTGTGTGGCGCTCTGATGCTAGAATAGTAGAAGAGATGGAAGCGGGCATGTGCACTGGGGTTGTGAAGACATATTTTTGAGTTTAGAAGCTTGTCACCTTGTGCATGAGGCTGAATGATACTTTTGGCTTTTATGGATTGGGTATAAAAACTGCATATGATCATGTTATTATTGTTTAAAGCTGACTGACCACTAACACATGTCTTTTATCTCCTCTCTTCTCTTCCCACGCCTGCTCTCCCTCACGCTGGTTTCTCAGGTAAGTCGGCTGCACTGGCCTGTGTGTTTGTGCATGGCTCTAGTTCATGTTGCTGAGTAAATATTAAATGTGTCGTTTGTGGCTGTAGTGCGGACAGTGCCATGTTGGCGGACACGGTGTTCAGTTTGCTCTGGCTTGACTTTCGCGCTCAGTGGATTTTGGAAACTCTTTGCCAGCATCATGTTTTGTTCTACTGCAGACGGTTGCTATGCTGGACACTTCATTAAAAGTGTACTTAAAATAATGCTGGAACATGTCAACTATTTTGTGTCATACAATAACATTCACTTCGGTGTCAGCTATCGATTCCAAATATACGATACTGAACTGATACCGGTTTTAAACCTCTGAAGGAATATGCTGCATGTCATTTTGAAGCTCTGAACTTATAGAATTCAACTGACCTCTCGCAAAAGCCCCGCCCCCTGAGTTACTGTTGCTAGGTCCGTCACACTTTCTGATGCCGATGCTGGAGTGACTCGTGTTAGTGACCATTATTGGAGCAATTCCAGCACAATAACCTATAGATCGAGGTTTCAATATACAGCAGAGGGATATATTCAAGAAACCAAACTATTGATACATTCCTCAAGTCAAATCAGAGAAACCTCATGATCTCTAAGTTAAATGCAGCCAGCACAGGTTTGTTGTGCGCTCTCTTATTTGCTTGTTAAAATTATGAGCATTGCTTTTTGTAAAAGTTCACCGATGTTTTTACACCAAACAGCCCCAGTGTGTGACTGTCAGCTGGACGTCAGCTTGCCTTACCTCAGAGAGTATGTTTGCTTGTTTATTTTGGAGACATTTAATTGGGAGAAGGTCGTCCACATTGTTTGATCCATTGTAGGCAGCGCTCAGTTGTGTTTTTGGCTTTGGGAAAAACTCCCCCAGACACACTCTTGTGGTACAGAGTGTCCGGTCCAGAGGCTGATCTTCTTCTTCATCTGGTGGGTTTGTGGTGGTGATCTGCTCAGTGCTCAGTGCTGGTGTGTACCATTGTTTTGCTTGACGGACCTAGCTTCAACGGTTGCTAGGATGTATGATTGGACAATCACCATTTTGGGGCAGAGTTTTGTGAAAGGTCCGTTACTGAGTTCGTTTTAACCTCTGCAAATGTACTTTTGATCACTAACATAAAAGCTTTATCGGTGCATCTTTACTTTGACCAAAGTCTTCTGTTTGTGCAAACACCGCTGACATAGTTCATTGAAAACTGGCTCATGTAAGTGTTCAGTCAGAGACAGAAACAGGCAATGGCCTCATTAAAAAGAAGCACCTGGTTACTAAATCCAAGGCTGCTGTTCAGAGGGAACTGAAATACCCTGCACAGGGGTTGGCATGGCCTAACCAGCCTTCAAACTACATAATGGTGTTTTAAGCTAGTCAGCTGTTATCCTTGTGTGTGTGTTGTCCTTTCCACAATAGTGCTACTTAGGTGTGGAATGTATGTACAACATATGGCATGTCATTTAAGTGCATTTGCAGTTTTTAGTGATACAACGTTCATGAGTTAACGACTCTTTAAAGGTGATTATGCAACTTTTAATTGAGAGAGAGTGAGAAAAAGAGTTGATATTTGTAATTGGATATTTGGAAGGTTTGCACTGCTGACGGACCCTCTCACCGGAAAACCTACAAAACAAGTGAACAAGAGACCACCACCAACAACCTTTTTTTTGCAAAAAAGTCGCATAACACACCTTAAAGATGAATGGTTCAATTGTGAAAAGAGCCGGATCTTTTTTCAGTCATTTTTACTCAGAGCTCTTGCAAAAGGAACACAAGCATCAGCCCAACAATGGAGCAGGCCACACAAGTGAAAACCTTTGGCTCTAAAGTCAAAGCTGAATGACAGTTACAGCCTCTTTTAAGTTGTTGTGGCACAAACACATTTTAAAATATGTCCCATTGTAATTTTAGATTATTTAAATAAAAGAAGTGCCTTTTATCGATTGAGTCTCAGATATTGTGAGACTCAGTCAAGTCTTTGGCTGCCGTTATTGAGATTTGATATTAAAAAGAGCAAGACATTTGACAGGCTCTTTGAAATGAACGGATCCCAAAGACTCGGCTCCCAATAAAGAGCCGTAAATCCCATCACTAGCAGTTTTCTAAAGTCATTCATTTTTGCAAAACAACAGAATACTCACTGTTATCATTTAATACACCGTTAAACATCAGTGTTATGGAGGAGCCGTGCAGTTATTTTAATATGCTGTGCTGTGAGTGTCTATGCCTTTTTAAATGCCACATTTTGATTAACTGCTTCATGCACTCTTTCGATTTGCTGAACTTTTTTCACTATTTATGCACTATTTCCATTGTTGTGTGTCCTGATTAAATGTTTGAACCCGATAAGTCACCAAAACCTCCGTGCTCGGCAAATCTAGGCCGTATGCAGCCGTCTGATGAGTCTTTGGCTGGCTCTCAGACACCATCATCAATAAGGATGGGAATCGAGTACCGGTTCTACAAGTAGACCCAGTTCTGTTTGAGCAAAGCATCGGAACCGTACGTCTACTTCATTATCAATCCCTCTTATTTATGCTCCCGCTCCCGCTCGGACACCATAGTGCACCGCGGAGCGAGACACACGCCTTCAGAACCTAGTTCTCCAAGTCTGATGATGCTGCTTCGAAAAAGCAGGGAAACATTGGCACAATCTCAGTTCTACCCCTTAGCCCTCCGCTTAGTGTGCAACAATTCGCTTGGTTGTGAAGTTGACGACTGCTCCTCCTCCTCTGTCCCGCTGTCAAGTGGGGTGCCACAGGGTTCCATCCTGGCCTGGTCCTGTTCTCACTTTACATGCTTCTGCTCGGAAGCTAAACATACTAAACATAATTTGTCCTACCACCTTTCCACTGATGATGTCCAGGTCTATTTACCGATGCTCCCCCTCCCTTTTGGACATTAAACAATGGCTGGCTCAGAACTTTCTCCACCTGAACGGACTCTTTGGTTCCGGGGATGTCCCTCAAATTCAGTCCAGGGTCATGGGTCCAATTTGCGATGCAGTGTAGGAACCTGGGAGTCATCCTTGACCAAGAGCTGAACTTTAAACAACAAATACATGCTGTTGTCAAAGCCAGCTTTTTTTTTTTTTTTTTTGACCAAAATGAAGCCATTTCTCTCACGCCAAGACCTCGAGAAGGAAACGCTCTCTTCTCTGGCCTTCCACAGCCGTCACGTCACCGGTTACAGCTCGTGCAGAAGCAGCAGCCCGTCTTCTCGCCAGTTCATCCAGACACAGTCACATCATTCCCGTCCTCTCCGCCCTACACTGGCTCCCCGCCCGTTTCCGGATTGATTTCAAAATGTAAATGTATGGTTTGGGCTGAGACCGAGTCCTGTTGTTTAGGTGTTACAAAACAGCATCAGTCTGATCGATAAAGAATTGGATTGATAGGTCAAATGTTGATGGCGTTGATCAATAAAATCAATTCCCATCCCTAGTCATCAAACTCAGTGATGAAAACACTGAAAACACTCGCTCTCCTGAAACCCCTGGATGCAGACCACACTGTTGGAGGCCGTGGACCTATAGCTGGAGTGAGCGTAGAGGAAACAGCAGTGATCGTTTCCATAAAAGTCCCATTTTCGCTCATTTTCCACCGTGATTTTCTCATTTCGTGACACGAGGCGTAAAGTGGCGCGCGGCGAACGGCCAAACAAATGTTAAAACAGCCCAAATCGATGTGATTACCGCACGGACATGGGGTCGGCGAGGAGCGCTCCGGCGACCGCGGGGCTAAATGAAGGCGTTACGATTCGCCGCGGCGCTCTTCGGCGCGCCGGCTTCCAGCCCGTAATGAGTTCATAATGACATTTGGGTTTGTGAGGGGGTGCGAGGGGTTCGATGGGCCGGGGGGGGGACTGGCTAATGTGACTAAGCAATGCACCGGGGGTCTGCTGTTTCTGCTCACTTCACCGGTGAACAAACCCCCACAGGTTTAATATCACATGGACCCGGGGGGTCGGGGGGTCGGGGCTAACACCGAGATATTGCTTTTTGATAGGAGAATGGTATTAGCCGACACACATGGACCAAATCAACACAGAAAGATGGCTTAATGTATGAGATGTGGATACCTGGATGAATTACAGGTTTACTGTTTGAGTCCGTTTCTGTCATTGGTGAAATGGTAACGTAGTAATATGGTGCTTTACATTCTTTACATTGCTAATACTCATTGGCCCTAAGAGTCTTATCTTTTAGAAAGTCTTCTTTGTGCTTGGAGGTCTAGTTCAGTCAGAAACTTTTTAAGAAAATGTCAATGACTAATGTTAAATGTTCTCCCTTAAAGGCACGATACAGAGTTTAAAAATGTCCTCCCCCTACATGTTCCAGCCATGTCCTAATGTGTAGAATGAGCTCAGACCTGTTCACCACAACTGCCTCTAAAATCCTGCACTGTCACTCAGAAAGCTGTTTATTCGGGTCTGAAGTGCCGTCATGCACGAGCTTAATATAGAAGCTGCAGTTACACATATGACCAGAGGTGGCAGTAGTGAGCAGAAAATGGCCAACTTACATCCAGCCCCTTTAAAGCGATGGTAATCAAATTGTTTTCTTCTAGCAGAGTAAACAACCCCGTGAGCTGTTGTGTTTGTCTAAATATAATAGAGTGATGAGCGCAGACTCATGCGTGTGTTGCTTGCGTGATGTTGCTGAAGGTTTTCGATGCATGAGAGATGAGAGTTTATGTACTGTAGTTCTTTGAACTTCTTCCTACTCCTTTTGAACACTATTGTCTTGTGTTTTCTTCTTCTGTGAAATATGTTTAAACTACTATGCTGCTCTAATGAGCAGAACCAGGAAGTCAGAGGCTAATAGCACTGTGTTAGCATTAGCGGTAAATATTTGGTAGTTGAAAATAGTCATGGTAAGTACACTTGTATTGTGTATTTCCAAGCATGTTTCTCAAAGCGCTAACATTCATACGGTGGTGGTAAGCTACTATTGTAGCCACAGCTGCCCCTTGGGGTAGACTGACGGAAGCGAGGCAACTCATCTGTGCAAACACGGAGAGAACATGCAAACTCCAGGGATCGAACCTGGGATCTAGTGCTAGTGCACATACATTTTTTAAAATATGAACTTGTAATACATTTTTCCCTAATATTCATATCAATAATCTACAGAAGATAAATACATTTTAAATGTATATCTCTGAATGACCCCCACATTCACCTGAAGACCATCTCTCTTATAGTTTGACATGAGGCTGTGCATTGTTTGTAATGGTTATTTGTGCAGTTCCTGTGTACTAGTTGCACCGGAATTTAAAAACTAGTGGGTACAGCGGAGACTACAGCCAGATAATTCCTCTAATCCACTGTGCGCTGCTCTGCTTCTATCCCCCTATCCCCCTACCCGCATGGCTCTCAGGTTTTTTGGAAAAAACTGCGAAAATATGTACAAGTTCAAATCATTGCGCTAAAACAGACCTTCAAAATACTGTTAATTACAAGACTGGAAAGTTATGAGTCTGCTGCCTCTGCTATGCCCGATCCCGTCAGCTCTCAGAAGCTCAACAGGGCGGGCCTGGCTGGTTCTTCTATGGGAGACCGTTTGGGTGGATGTAATGTGTGAGTGAGTGGTTGGTGGTCGTACTTTGACATTAAAACTAAGATGTTAATGGATTAATTAGTTAATAATCTCAAAACACTTCATGAAAAGTCCATGACGTTGTTCTACAGAGCTTGCTATGCCTCGCCTTAAGTTTCCCAAACCCATCAAGGCGGCACGGAAATGTTTACAAAAACAGCAGTCTCTTTTTCCCCACACAATACACTGCACGGGGATAAAATGGATTTCACTCCACTGTGAGTGAAAAATGGCTCATTTGACATTGATTTGAATTCCCGTCGGAACAATGCTTTGTTTTCCCATTCAGTGACGGCGACTTCCACCTCGTCGCCAACACGTGTCTATGGCCAGCAGGAGACGACTCATTTCACCTGCATTTATCTCATTTGTGTTTCCCACCGTCAAAAGCGCCCAGCGTGGACACACATAAGTGCGCGCCCAGCAAATAACGGAAGAATGTTTTTGCTGCGACAGGATGGAAGATAATGGCGTCCATCTTGTGCGGGCCCCACTGGGAGCCCATGGGCCGGCACTGCGACGGTAATGGCCCCTATAACCAAGAGCGCGCCACAATAGCCACGCCACTTACCATAACAACCTGCTATTTACCGCCAGCCCGCCGTAATCACTGTGTTTGCGCGCACGCCGCCGCACGCTGGTCATTGTGCCGCACGGGCGTTTGCAATAACCACGGCGGCGCCAGAAGGCAGAAAAACGCAGGCATCTGGTGGGTCTGCTGTTGTTTCTGAATCGAGTCAATGAAGAGGGGGGAATGCGGATGTTGTGATGTGGGAGGTGAAATGGTAAAGGCAAAAGCTATCACAGGCAGATGGGCGGCGTGTCCGCTGTGTGCCACGGGCTTCAACATTCAAATGTTGGTTCATGGTCAATTTCTCTCTGGTGTGGTTCAAAGTAAATGATGGACCAGTGGGGTGTGAAGAACGCACTCCACATAAAAGCAGTATTGTAATACATGTGTATATTTCCAAAGACCCCCGCCTCACAGTAGCTGAAACGTTTACTCACTTTTTGCAGCGTAGAAGAAGAAATGACCATATTAAGGAGGATTACTGGAGGATTACTCAAAACTGTGAGTGAATTCAAATACAACTGCAGATCTTTTTTGGATGAGGGAAAAGGCCACGGGTCAGGAACACTGTGACCCGTCTCATTCTGATAATCAAGTTCCCTTTGCAATGGAAAATCTCTATATAAAATTAGGATATGATATTGCAACATATGCAGCGGGAACCATATGTTTACGTACACTTCATAAAAAGACACATTTGCATTTTTTTTCTCACTGTCTCACTCTCTCCTCTGCCTCACACCCAACCTGGTCTCACTCTTGCGCCGCCAAGAAAGCACTAGAAAAGTGTCAGGGCCATACTTGAACTGGAAACCTCCTACACCAAAGACAAGCACACTATCACTGAGCTGTAGCTCCATGCTAATGGCAGCTTGGTGTGGGCTACTAGTGATGCGCGGGTTGCGGGTTCCACCGTGGACCCCGCGGTCTGCCTGCGGTTCGGGTCGGGTCGTGAAATTCTCCTTCGATCGCGGGGCGGGTTGGGGCGGGTCAAAAAATGCCGGTCGCGGGCACACTAGGGTTAGGGTTAGTGAAGATTACTGCGCAGTAAAGTGAGGATTACTGCGTGGATTTCGAACTACTCCTGGTATTATTACGCCATACATTATAGTTTCCCCTTTTTATCCGCTACCGAAAAGCAGGCATCACTAAAGTAGTGGTATTGCAAAAAAGGGAACGAAACGGTATCCAGCCCTACTCTCTATCGATATATGTTCGAGCTTTTTTTTGGTACTTTGGTTGTGTAAGAATTGTTGTTAATTGCAAGCCAACTCTCAACTGCAGGCCAATAATACCTACAGGCATAAATAAACATACTTTAAAGAACAGGCCACAGTTTTTCCATACTGAGATATGTTCTTACCTGAGCTTATGTAAACAGGGAAAACGTGGAACAGCTTGGTCGCTTCTAACTTCACCCCAGTTTGCTGCTGTACCTTTGCTGGGAGAGGCTAAATGCTAACAACATTTGCGTGACTGTTATGCATCAACTCGTCTAAGCTCAGGTAAGAACATATCTCAGTGTGGAAAAACGGTGTCCTGTTCCTTTGAACTTATCAGCTGAAAACAATGTGCCAGGAATTTCCAACAAACCTCACCAGTTCATTGAGCTGATTCAAAATAGTGTTTTTATGAAGGAATAAGCGGAATACAGAATCGCCTCTTTTAGAACACAGCACATCCTTTGCCTGGACATAACGAACTGTTCTGATCTGCGGCTGCTGCAGTTGATCAGGTTGGTCAGGCTGCTCCAGAATTACCAGGTTATTCCATCCATGGGTTTCCTCTTCCCTGATGGCCAATAATCTAAATGTACTTTTTCTAAATATGATGCGACGCCTCCCCTTGTCACCTGACCTCCTTATTATTATTTAACAATTCCAAAAGAGAAAGCGTCCTATGCCAGCATTTTTTCATTTGGATATTTGAAATTGCGTCTCGGTGCCGGGAGCCTTTTTCATAACAGTTTTTATGAAGCCCCAGCGGTGAGTCTGGAGGAACGAAGGTCAGACGGCACTGACTAACCTACGTCATCTATAATTCATGTCGGATTATGCTCTTCGTAGCTGGATTAAAGTTTAATAACTGTCCAGGCTGGGTAAATACAGCCTCTGTGAAGGAGCGAGGACCTCGTCTCGTCCAGGGGAAGGATCTGGAGCTCTGGAAATGAAGTATCTGTATTCAAACACGCTGGGGAGGTTTGGCCCGTGGTGGCGGAGAACTAACCCTCCATCTGATAGACGCTATTTTTTAGTACATTCATCGTAATATGAATATTTCTGATTACAGCAGTGCAGTCTAATAATGAGATGCTGCTAAACTGCTGTCCGGAAATGTATCGTTGACGTAACATGATCTTATTTTAGATGGTTTGATTTATGATTTACCAGATCTAGAATTGACTTGTTTTCAAATGTTCGTCTGGTGTTTTCTATAGAAGTGGTTCCCAAACTTTTTCGTCCCTTGGGTCATTTATTTATACTCCAGGTACCCGGTATCTCGAGGATCCTGTCAACTATTGGATGAAGTGTGCCACATGACTGAAGTCCCTTTGCTCAAGTGTCTAAAAGTAGCTTGACATTTTGGTCAAAGTCAGGGAAATGCTCTCGCTTGTTTTAATCAACACAATAAGAACAATCTGGGCCAGATCTTGCGGTGGCGCACGGAGGGCGCAGGCTCTTGATGAATTATTTTCCGAGTGTCTGAGCCATATGTGCCATTCGCCTCCGCCACCTGTGAGGGGGCGTCACAAGAGGAGGCGACTGCACTGATGGGACACCGCTGCATTCACTTCCTCGTTTACATTGCGCTGCCTTGTGTTCTTCCTTAAGCCTTAGGCTCTCACAGGTCACACTAAAAACTTTATTTACCCCACCGTGAGCTAAACCATGTTCACGTCTCGAGAGAGAAAGAGCTACAGCGTCCGCTGTGGCGCGGATCGGCCGCGCTTGGCGTGAACGCGAAGCAAAACAAATGCACATGTTCACCCCCCACTCCCACACAGCCCCTCTACCGGCACCGAGTCGATCTGGCAGGAGGAAAATGTGTGTCTCCACCCACTTAAATGTGCTAAGTCTGGAGTGGCAAGATCACAAAGTGCTCCTACTGAGCGCAAAATGTCACGCTATTGTCTGCGTTTTGAGACACAAGATCGGGCCCTCTGAATTTAAATAATGAAGTCAGAATATTTCAGTGAATATTCTGATTTTAAGTCATGTCCGTTCGTGTGAGACCTTTCCCTTTTTGTTGAGTGTGGGTGGTTGTGTGGAAGGTGCTGGAGGTAGAGAGGGGTTAAGCTCAGAAAGCTCTGCATCAGCAGCTGGAGAAGGCTGTAAAGAAGCACACGCCTCAGTGAAATGTGGTTCAGTGCAGATAAGGCACAGCATGGCCCCTGGATCAGATGTGGCCCCTGACAGAAGTGATGAGGTGAGGCCTAATGTAATACCAGGTTGCGGACTAACTGGGTTTAAGTCAGAGCCGTCACTGGCCTCATGGCTCAGACTTGGAGCAGAGAACAGTGGGAACATGCAAAGTGTAAGATTGTTTAGTGAGTACGGTATCTAGGCCAAACAAAAACAACAGGTCAGCTATATCCTTCTAACAATGGGTAAATCTAGTAGACAAGCTATTACCTTAGGCTAATGTGAAATTTGACTGGAAGTCAAAGCAGACTTGAAATGATGGGGTGATTCTGGGTGTTGACCTGTCAAAAGTTGCAGCAGCATTTTGTACAATCTGAAGCCCAGGAATGGACTCAGAATCTCAGTCCACCCGTGGGCAGCACCACCGTTTACTATTGTGATTTTTACCAGAGGTTTTGGTGAACGTTTGGCAAACCGCTAATACTTCCAGGAGTGTGGCTCTGTGTAATTGAATCACAGATCTGTCAGTTGTCTGTGAACATTGAACATGGCTTAACATAGAAATACCATTCAGTACATGGTGGTGGTAGGACTTATTTCTAACAACAACGAAACAGCCTTACCACGAGGAGGTGGCTCTGCTGGCAAACTGGTGTAAGGAAAACAATCTGGTCATCAACGTCTCCAAAACCAAGGAGATGGTGATGGATTTGAGAAGGGGGACGCACCATCACGCCCCTTTAAACATCCATGGGGCCACAGTAGAGAGAGTTCCTTATTATTAATATCTGGGGGTAAACATCTCTGAGGACATGAAATGGGACCAACACATCTCCACTGTGGTCAAGCCGTCAGCCATCACCTCAGGAAACTGAGGCAGTTTAACATCTCAGCAAGGCTGCAGAAAGATTTCTACTGTGCTACAGTGGAACCAGTGCTCACTGGCTGTCTGACTGTGTGGTATGGGGGGGCTACAGAGAGGGACAAGAAGGTGCTCAGGAGAGTGGTGCGCCGTGCCGAGCGCATCACAAGGACTTCCCTGCTCCATCCTGAAGAGCTGTATCGGAAGGACTGCGTGAAGAGGACACAACGGATCATGGCAGATGTTCACCACCTCCACCATGAGCTGTTCCAGTGGCTGCCCTTTGGAAGGAGGCTTCGCTCTCTTTGTGCTGGATCTCGGAGGTGTCTGTGGAAGCTCTCAGTCGTACAGGAGTTGTCCATCTTCATTGAGGGTATTTGAGTCGTCTTCTGTACTCAGTGGTTGAAGTCTCTAACGTTTCGCCTCTCATCCAAAAGGCTTTGTCAGCGAACTAAAGTTCTGTTCAGCTCGCAGCCTAGATAAAGTCCAAAAGGGATGAGTTGGGTTAGGCCCGGCTCCTCCCCAGAAGCTACCATTGCTCTCACCTGTGAGTAAACACTTTTGAAGTAGAGCTTCTCTAACGACCTGCTCACTCCAGAGTCTCGATGTGTCTTGTCCTCTTCAAAGCTGATCACTGATAATTACCTGTTGTTCTGTTGCTGCTGATGTGCCGTCTCATTGGACTGGCAGTGACCGGCTGTCGGCGAAGGAGATTAGAGTAAAGTGGAGAAAGATGAAATCTGAGTCCACCATTCCGGTTCATGGAGGGATTTTCTTTCTTGACAAAAATAGCTTCCTTTACTCCTCGTTCAAACGTTCTTCTTTTGCTAAGAAAGCAATTTGGTTTATTCTATTAGATGCAAAGAAGAAGAGTGCACAGAACATTATATTGGAGAAACGAAACAAGTATTACAGAAGAGACTTTATCAACACCGAAGAGAAAGCACTAGAGGCCCCCAGTCGGCTGTGCATCTCCACCTCAAAGCCTCCAACCACTCTTTCTTAGCAAAAGAAGAACGTTGGTTTGAACTTTAGTTCGCTGACGAAGCCTTTTGGATGAGAGGCAAAACGTTCGAGACTTCAACCACTGAGTACAGAAGACGACTCGAATACCTTCATTGAAGCTGGATCTAGGAGGTTCAATACAAGCTTCATCCCCCAGGCTATACGCCTAATGAACACTATCTATCTATCTATCTATCTATCTATCTATCTATCTATCTATCTATCTATCTATCTATCTATCTATCTATCTATCTATCTATCTATCTATCTATCTATCTATCTATCTATCTATTTCCGTGCTTCTTATAAAGCTCTGGGCTTGACGACACCGCGATCACTCATAAAGATGTGACTGTTAAAAAAACGAAGCCTTTTAAATCTGATGACACAAAACTCCTTAGACACCATCAGTAATGTTCAATATTAAGTGTAAAACACGGCTGTTTGTCTCCACAGCTAAAACGGTCCACTCCCGAGCCTCACAGTCTGACCTCATCCGGCTGCTGTTGCCACTCGCTCGCCCTCCGCCTTTGCCCTGTCATCTCTATCAGCCCCGCTCTTATTTATGACCACATTTAGCCACCGGACGGGGCAGGTCATGGATCCAAGACCTCAATTTGGACATCCGTCTGGCCTTGTTACGACGACCCCAGTGAAAGCCCTCCTGTTTTGTAAAAGCGCTGTCTCCCACTGGCCTGTGACAGAGCCGGACAGTCCCCCCCCTGCCCTGAGTGCTTTTCCACCGCAGAGTTAAACACTCGGGAACAGTGTGTAAATGTTCCACCGTCTTTGGTCTCCGTCACTCTTAAGTCAGTATTAAGCAGCTTTCTTTGGAGTGTTTTGGCGCAGGACCAAGTAATTAACCTCGCTAAATGGGGTCTGGGCGGTTTGAAATGCGCTCCGTGACAAGCGGACCTCCTGTGGGGCTGAGGGCAGGAGACCAAGAGTCGTGGAAGAGGAAAACAGGCAGCGCCATAGTTATGGAAACCAGGACGGGCAGTGACACCAATTAACACGCTGCAGTCAAAGAAACAAACTTTTTGACGTGTGTGCCGCTGGCCTGATGAAGATTGACCTGAAGCTCTTTTTCAGACAACATTGCAACATTGTAATCACACTTGTGTTGTTGAGGGGAATGTGCCCTCTGCATTTGACCCGTCTGGAGCAGTGAACGACCGCAGTGCAGCACTAGGGCACCCATGTCCAGATCAAAGTTTATGGTCATAATATAATTGTACGAATGTGTTCATCTCCCTGAACTCAGTCTCCAACTGACATAGGGAACTAAATGCAATTCAGTGTCAAATATCCGTCCATCCATTTGCTCATTCAGGCAAAAAAAGCTTGATTCTGACCTCTGTTGTTTGTGTTCAGAATGCGTGAGGCTTGTCTAAAGGTTTTCCATGTCACTGCAGAACCAGTTTGTCCTGAATGAGCAGCGGTCTGTTTGGAGAAGAAGGGGCACAGCACATCTGTCCAGCTGTTAATCCTGGAGGTGGATCCATCATCCTTTTGGGGCGGGACAAGGAACATTTCATGGGTAGAAGCAACAATGGATTCAATATATTTTCAACAAATTCTGGAGGAAAACATAACACTTTCTTTGAAAAAGCTGATGTTAAAAAGCAAACTGTTTCTATAAATGGGTATTGATCGTACCCACAGCTCAAAATCCACGACGGACGACATCTAAGGGCGTATTCAGACCAGAAAAGTCCAGAAAAGTCGTTGGGTGCAGTTCATAGTCAGACTGTGAACTAGACTTTGTAAACGTGTGTGACGATCAATGCTCCCATTGGACAGAAATGACCAACAAATTAAATAACAATGAATATTTGATGCTTGTTATGGTAATGAAAGAAAAGTAAGAGACTAAACCACTGACCTTCAACCTCAGCTTCACCGGAGCAGCTGGAGGAAGAGGACTTTGTTCGGATGAAGGGTCGTCTGCTGAGCTGTTTGTTTCTGTTATGTCCACTGTCTTGTTCCTCCTCTTCTTTAATGTGTCTCGTACTTTCATTTAAGTTTGACGAAGTTTTTTCCACTTTGACGCCGCGGCTGTTCAGGAGACGCTCGAAGCCCCTCTCCTTCATTTTCTCACTAAACATGCTGAACTCGGACGCATTTTTGTGTCTTTTCTAGCAGTTGAGTTAGTGCATCTGCCCAAATATCCAGGAGGCCCAGTGTCTCCTCCAGGTCTATCCACGGCTCATTGTTTGAGCATCCATCCAGTATTAGCATTAGCAGCAGTGAATGGCTACTTTTTCCCCACAGAGCCTTGCTACGGTGGCTTGTAAAGCCCAAAAAGGCGCATGTATCCTGGAGTGTTTCGGATCGACAGTGGTTTATATTCACACCTGAAGCGAACTGGACCAGAGTCTGCTTCGCTAGCGGACCAAGACCACCTGAAAAAGTGGGTCTCGGTCCAGTTCTTTGATCCCCACCAGGATTCGTTTGTTGTATTCACACTTGCCTAAAAGATCCTGATCTCCTGGCCTCAACATCACTGAAGATCTGTGGATAAACCAAAGAGCAGTGAGTAACAGACAGCCCAGAAATCTCTTTGTTCTGGAAGACTTTGTGAGGAAGAAACTAGAACTTCAAACTAGAATTGAAAAGCCTTTAAAGCTGAGATACTTGTCATATTGGGGAGGTATTAACTTTGCAGGGGCCCAAACTTTTGCTTTGGCCTTTTTTCACTGTCATCTTTTTGTGGAAATATAAAAGATGAAAATAAAACAATTTGTTTTTGATGTCATGGGATTTTCATCTGTAACTTAAGGCCTTTTGGAGATCATTCCCTCTATACACTAAAGCAATAGTCATAGTAAAGAGTGTATTTCTTAAGGTTTAACTGACACAGGATTGGCGACACTCATACTTACAAGTGGGCTTCTGTCCCCTTTATTCTTCTAGACATCTCATACCTCCATGTCCTTATTCCAGCTTTGAGAATAGTATTTATGAAAAAGCTGGGCCCACTTTGAGTGAAGCACATTATAGTCTAATTGCTTTAATTGCGACCCTTCTTGTATAACCTCCTTCATACCGAGTGCCTGTTCAGGGAGCGCCCCCTCCTCCCGTGGCTTCAGACGAGCACCCTTAACCCGCAGGCTCTTTCAGTCGCGAAGAGGCGGCTATTATTCATGATGACAGGTCAGGTTCCTACGGTTTCCTCTCTCGGGACGTCCTCCCGCAGGTATAGCGTGGCTTTCCAGTGAGTTGTGAGCTGAACACCTCTCCAGGGAGTGGGACCCCTGACCCTGAGGAGATGAAGGAGTGAGGTGGGATGGAGAAGGTAAATGCGGTGGGTCCAAGGGTGTGATGACCAAAAAGCTTTACGTACATGAATACAGAACAAGTGGTGCAAACGAGGCGATTCTCTGATGAGCCATTATGGCGACGCGCTGCAGGTGAAAACATAGATTTTTCCCGCAGTGGCCAAAGTGGAGATTTTTAGCTATAGTTGTTTCCCTTCAAGGAACAGGCCACCGTGCTTCCATACTGAGATATGTTCTTGCCTGAGCTTAGACGAGTTGATCCGTACCTGTCTGGTCTTTGTGCCCGTGGAAGAGCGTGGTAGCTTCCAACCCCAGAGCTATAGGGATATGCTGGGAGGGGCCAAATGCTAACAACATCTTTGGTCGTTTTGCGTGACTGAGGGCACACACAAAGACCAGACAGGTACGCATCAACTCGTTTACGCTCAGGTAAGAACATATCTCAGTTTGGAAAAATGGTTGCCTGTTCCTTTAAAGAGGGGGTATTATGCTTTTTTCAATCACACAGTACCAGTCTATAGCACACTACAATGATGATGCTACCATATGTTGGTCTGTAAATGCAGTAAATTAAAATAACTGCCTTGAATACATTTGCTCTCGTAAAATGGCTGTAGCGAACGTCTTGAAATAGGCCTCTGTCTCTTTAAGACGCCCTGACCCTTTCTGACACGCCCCCTCCACACGCTGTCTGTGGCATCATCACAACACTACTGCGTGCAGTCTCGTCTCCTCCACACGCATTGAATTGAAAATCATGGATTTTCGGTGCAATTTTTATTGCTGGAAAGGAGCTATGCGTTATCACACAGATCCAGCGTCTGACCCGGAAAGTGACTTTGGTGACGAGTTGTTGAGAGTTCAGAGGCTCAGTGTCCACACTCCACACCGAAGCAGCTCTCGCCTGAAAAATACCTGCTGTTTGGAGGCTCTAGTCCCTAGTCGCTCTAGTCTACTGCCATGCCCTGTGGATCTTTAACTATACCCCCACGGTCAACACCAGGCTCTCCCCAGGGACATTATCTGTGCAGGTGGACAATGGTTTTTCGAGGTTACCCCGTTAGCTTGTTATTATCGACTACAGCTCATTGTTGATGAAAAGTCTGCAATAAACCACAAATGTGTAAAGCCAGGCTCATCCGAAAGGCTGCTTCATGTAGTTAGCTAGCTGTTAGCTCCCCGCGGCTAGTAGCTTGTTAGCTCCAGGAGAAAACGGCTACGACCCATTGTAGATGAAATGTGAGCAATCAACTTCAAAATCAACAAGCCAGGCTCAGTGTGTGATCATTGTTAGACGGTTCTTTATGTGTGTGGTGGTTTTATTGACTTTATTTGTGCATATTTCTATTATTTATGACCAAAGCTGTAGCTTGTAGCATTAGCTTTCAAGACCCAAACACATTCCCAGCCCAGAACCCGCCATGGAAATAAGTGTTCTTGTCACTGGTTTTAATCCTTGGTGTTTCGGTAACAGAAACACTGATGTGTGTCTTTGTAAAAGTCTCAGAGCTGCTGTAGCTCCGGTTCACAACACATGAAGCTAATCCTCCATGATGACTCTGAGTGTTTACATCTTAGGGCGGACACAGTGGGGAGGGGGTTCTGCTGAGGAGCAGTGGTTGGTTACTCGGCTGGTGACGAAAGCTCGGAGGCGTCTTCAGGAGGTGGAGGCGTTCCTAGGAGGACTCAGGCAAACCTATCCCTAAAATGGCCGCCATCAGAGTTTTTACAGATTACTCAAAAATACGTGAATGTGCCAAGGCAACACTTCAGCCATGTTTTTAATGAGGGAATGACATAATAACATGATGTAAAGCTTGAAAAAGTCCATTTTACATAATACCCCCCCTTTAATAGTATATAGTATAACAGTATAAAAAAAAGACAAAAATTACCTTTACGATAGCGAGGCAGAAATTTCCCGGATGTGGCTACAACATCACTTCGCAAATTCATTCACAAATATTGACATATTTTCCATCCATGTGTCCTATGTGGACGTGGATCTCCCTGAGATGACGCTATAATCCAAATATGGATCATATCATTTCCTTTCTGAGAGCCACCCGTACAAAACACTGGAGAAATGTTCTCCCGTACACGTTACAAAACGTCAGGGCTGCTTTACTCAAAGTGTGTTTTTATTCTTCACTCTTGCAACAACCTCACCACTTCAGCAGCTCCTACAGACTTGGAGTGAACAATATTTTCAATTTTTTTTTTCCGAGGGATTAATTTATACCTTTTCCCAGCCTAATTTATTGAGCTTTGAACACAAAAAAACAAGGCGAAATTATATATATATATATATATATATATATATATATATATATATATATATATATATATATTTTAAATAGCTTATTCAAACACTAAACAAGATCCAAAATCCCCATTGAGTAACTTAAGTATCTAATATACAAAAAAAATAATACAATGAATTTAAACTTGGGCCGATCCATTATTGAGATTTCATCATAGAAAATATACATTCTGATCATTGATAAAACAGAAAATGACAGAAAACTTGCATTTCTTTATCCTATTTATGTCAGTAATCAACAGCACAAGTTTCAAATTGATATCACCCATTTATTTTCCTTATTCACCTGCAGAGTCTCACTTAAACAGGCGGAGGAGTTTATAATGTGATGAGTTTGAGCATTTTGCCTAATTTTTGTTAATCAAATATGTGTCGATTTTTCCTTTATGGCATTAAACAACATGCTGGCACGGCAGCACAGCGGTTAGCACTCATGCTTCACAGCTAGAAAGTCCCGGGTTTGATTCCCACCTGGACGGGGCCTTTCTGTGTGGAGTTTGCATGTTCTCCCCGTGTCTGCATATGGCTATACCTCCGGTTTCCCCTACCACTAAAACATGTACAATAGGCCAGGGTGAATGCTGTGTGTGTGATTGCATGGTGGTGGTCAGATGTGGTCAGATGTGTGCTTCATGGAGTGAATGTATAATTGTCTCATGTAAAACGCTTTGTGAACTTTGCTATATAAATAAAGTTCTTCTTATTTGGGCTTTAAAGTGACATTAAAAACCATCACATTCAGCTCGTTTCTGCCTGTATGAACCCTGCATATACTGAAACACAGGCAAATTACAACGATTCTACTCTTGGTTCTGGTCAAAAATCAACACCAAACAATTATTGATGAAGTTCTAAAAGTTGTGTTTGTTGTTTTTTCGGCGGTTTACCTGCAGGGTTTGTTCTGGTCGACTCAGAATGTTGTGATAAACAGTTACAATAAACATGATTGCATTAGCGGCGGCTAAATTACATTAATGCCGTATCTGTGTCCGCAGTCTGCATATGTTTGGACAAATATCTCAGTGAATAGCTGTGGTCTGCCTTATATAGATGAGCTTTTTGCCTCTGTTTATTGTGTCTGAATGCAGAGCTGTGTTTAACCTGAGGCGCTGTAGAACATGGGCCGTCCAGTAGGGGGCTCTTTACACCAGCTGCTCTTCTCACTGCCCTCCGTCAGCCCTCTGTTTTCTGCTCTCCGGTACATAAGCCACAGTTTCTCTATAATCCTGTGGTGCTAAAGGACAGGCATCTGTTTGAGAGCCACATGAGGCAAATGTCCAACTCCAGAGGAACAAGGGATTCACCGCTATCACAACTGCCTCTGAAAGGACTTTGTTTGTACAGGCCCGTCACAACAACATCATTGATATATTGAACCATGAAAATATTGCGATGAATGACATTATTGAAGACTTTTAAATGCCACAGACACAAACTCTAAAGCTTAAAAATGACGGTAAAGCTTTGTTTGAAAAGTACTTTCTTAAAAATTCCTAATATAAACATAAAATACAATGTGATAAAGGCAACTTAATGAAAAATAAAATGTGACACAAATGCAAACAAATGAGCAGACCAATAATGTTTATGTGTCATTTATTGAACAATAAGTCGATGCAGAAATATTATTATTTGTACGGCACCTATCACAGATCCTGACAGTTTTACTCCACACTGCCTTCATAGCCACAGTTGCCCCAGGGTTGACTGAGAGAAGGGAGGCTGCCAATCTGCGCTATCGGTCCGTCTGACCACCACCAATCACTCACTCACACATTCTGGTAGGGGAAACCGGAGTACCCAGAGAAACCTCCGCTGACACGGGGAGAACTTGCGAACTTTCCCTCGAGGGCTGCATAATGAAGTGTATATGGTATGGAGGGCCACATGGTCAGTGCAGTCAAACATTCAACTGAGGGCACGAGATGATTTAATCCGGCCCTGCCCTGTAGAGCATAAATTCCAGAGTATGTCAAAAAAAAAAGTAAGTCTCTAGCCCATTCCTGTGCGGAGTTATGAATTTTTAAAGAATAACCAGAATGCTCATTCTAACCACTAGGGGGCATTAAATTTAAAAAAAGGATAGAGTTCCACACGTGTCCAGCAGAGGGCACTGACATAATAAGAGCTCAGGATATGAACAACACATTATAGAGCCATGTGGTAAATGGACAGTCTGCCCCAGGGCGGCTGTGGCTTCAATAACAGTTTACCACCACCAAGTGAATGAATAAGGACTACTGCACTTTGAGGAACTTGTGACACAGGCTTGTAAAGTGCAATACAAGTGTAAGCCGTTGTCATTGATGAAGCTACAGTCAAGTTGGGGCTTTGATCAAATCACAGCTCATTATTATTTATTTATTGGAAACATTTTCTCTATTATATGTGGCCCGCGACCCGCCGTGGGAGCTGAATTTCGGCCCGCGACCCAAAATGAGTTTGACACCCCTGCTCTAGAGTGATATGTGCCTTGTTAACAAGAAGCCTGAGGGCCATCACATAATGGTCGGAGGGCCGCATTTGGCCCCTGGGCCACACTTTGGGCACCACTGACTTAGATTAAAGTGTGATATTTCTACATTGCACAATATGGAACGAGTGAATAATGCAGAAAATTGAGCGTGTGGAAAAGCGCTGGCTGAGACTGATATTGTGTTTACCTCGAGTGTGAAGCAGGGTGGCATAAGGGTCACTCCATTTCACATCCACACATTTTTTAAATCAAATCTGCGCGAGCATGGATAATACTACCACTATGGCCTGCCAAATACTATATGAAATGTACCCCATAATTTGGACCTACAGTATATCACTTTACAATAAAACACATGAGTTTGGTCAAACCCCTGTAGGTGTATTTCTTTACTGGCTAGCACTTGGGTTATTATTCAGAGTTTTGCTGCTTGTACTTTTCCTCTACTGCAGTCGAGTCCCTCCACCTGAAAACAATTTGTTCAGGAAATATTCTCCCAGCGCGTTCAGCCTTGTGCCTTTAAAAATACCTGCCGCTTGGCCCCGGCTTTGTTGATCCCATTTGGAGACGCGTCCTCCCGGCGGTGAAAACACGTCCAAACCCTGTCCGAGTTTGGACGTCTCTTCTGCATGTGCGCTGCCTGCCTCCGACCTCTCTCCTCTCCGCTTCCTTTGGCCGCGCCATTTCTTCCTGACGCTCAGAGAAAAACCCGGCCAGAGTCACGGCTCCATTAAAAGCAGCATGTGTGGGCTGAAGCAAGTCAAGATGTATCCAGGACTGTACGTCTCTATCTCGAGTGGAAAACACGGAGGCGAAAGTCAGTGTACAAGTAACAAGACCATTGGAGGGTCACTGCTTTGGAAATGGGAAGTATCACGATTTTGACAGCTTTGAAACGGACATTTTTGTGTTTATTCGTGCAAGTTAGACCCAAGGTTGTCTGGGTTCTGCACTGCTAGATTATATTTGTTTGGATGTGAGGTTTTGGACCAGTTTCCTCATAAATCTTCAGATGGAAACAAATGACCTTATGTTGAACTGATTCAGCGTTTCTCCATAGATTTGTATGAAAATGGTGCCTTGTGGTATTTCTTTTTATATATATATTAGTGGTTTATTTGTTTATTTGAGCAGTATACATTCTGCTCAACGGGAGTGGGCTGAAGCAATAAGCTTATGAGTGCCTACCCCCAAACTCAATATAATAACACATTACATTTCACAATAGTGCATCAATGTAAAAATGAGCAGAACATTGTAAAGATACTGTGCATATGTATCCGTAATGTGAACTTATTCACCTTATTCTGCCCCGCCCACTTTTGCCTTGTATTGACACTTCCGGTCGAGCGCGACGCCCGTTCATTTAAACGGAGAATGAGGGAAAATGTCCGCCGCTCAAATCTGATGTTTAGTCGATTGATTTGTGTAAAATGTCCAATGTTCATTTACAACAAGTCAACAATACAGCGTTTCTCTGTGCGGCCTGAAAACGGTTTTGTTTTTGTTTAGTAACTGGTTTTATCTGGACTTCTCCAGCCCCATGTTAACAGATAGGAGAAAAGGGGCGGGCACAATTCATGGCGGTGCCCACGCGAGCCTCCGGAAGGCTGGTCTGTTAGCCTTTCTGTGACACTGGCCCTTATATTGCCTGGCCTGCCAAACTACATGCTTTTTCATAGATATTTCAAAGACATATAGTCTGGGAGCGAGCATGATCTCAACGATTTCCCGGTGGGCGTGATTGACAGACGGCATCAAACAATCAGAGCAACGCTGGATACATCGCAGCAACAAGCGGCAGAAAGCTTTTCAAAAAACGTCCTTATTTATGAGGAACGTTGTGAACGCTGTTTCTTGCTCCGGTTTTAGGTTTAGTTTTATTTAAAACAGACGAAAAAGCAGAAGAAAACAATCGTCTCACTCGCCGCGCACGCCATCTCTATTGTTTGGGTCGAGTGTGGTGACGGCTTCCGCCTCTTGAGGGAATGAAGTCCCGCCTCTCGGTGCGTGATTGGACCGATGTGGGCAAAATGGTGAAATGATTGGCTGCGAGGAGCTGTCCAGACGGTTCTTCTTTTGAACAGAGTGTCTGCCAGGCCAGGCAAGCCCTTAAACCCGCCCATGTGAAGAAATGAAACAGGGCCTTTAAAGGAACAGGCCATCGTTTTTCCATGCTGAGATATGTTTTTACCTGAGCTTAGACGAGTTGATGCGTACCTGTGTGGTCTTTATGCGTGCCCTCAGTCACGCAAAAAGACCAAAGATGTTGTTAGCATTTGGCCTATGGGGCCAAGTTAGAAGTGACCAAACTCTTCCACGTTGTCCCTATTAAGATACGGTTAGGTTAGTTACACGATCCAAGTCTAGTTACACAAAATGAAACATGTCTAAGTGGATTAAAAGGGGAACTATATTGTAAGGTGTAATAACACCTTAGGAGCACTTTGACTTTACTACGCGGACGTCGAATATATCCAACGTCTGAAGCAAACATGCAAGTTTGTGTGAGAGAAAAATGTAGGTGTGCGTGCAGTGGGTCTCGGCGCAGTCGCGGTGGCCAGACCAGGCTTTAGACTCTTTCGGGCAGACGCAGACTAAACTTCTTCCATGAGATGTTGTTATGTTGTTGTTCTGGAGTGGGGTTACGCTGTTTATCGTCCCAGCGAAACACAGAGAAGCAGTTCCGCCTTGACGTTAATGTTAAAACTATTATTATTATCAATTTTTTAGACCATTTACCATTTTGCTTTTCAGCTTGCACCCTCTATTTAGCACCTGCCTTGATAAATGGCTCCCAAAATGTCTTATTTCTACATGAAAACATTCAATACGTTTTCCATGTCAGAGTCTACCACAGACGATGTCTCGTGCGGTCATGTTTCTCCTGTTTTCATGCAGACTCTGAGGCTCAGTATCTGTAGAATCAACCCCATTGTCGGCCCTGTTTTCTCGCGGAGTAGGTCCATTACTTCCTCTGCATTTCATCACCGCAGAACCATCCCTTTAACCAGACAATAGTGACTCTTCTGCTGCAGATGAAGTCCATTAAGACCTGACTGATCCCTTTATCTGCTGCCCCCGATCTCGCGTTGTGGCCTCTCCCCAGTGCAGAGCTCATCACGGGGACAATAAGAACACGCTTAGCTCCCGATTACCTCCAGGACATGCCTAGGACTGACCACCTCCGCTGTTCTACCGCTCTCCGGGCTAATAAGCTGCGGAAGATTAGGTATCGATCCAGAGAAAGAGGGGCGCGAGCTGAGAGAGCGCAGGGTCAGCGCGGGGCTAGTGTCGGCAAATATCAAACACACCGTAATGTACAAAAGCAGCCGGAACTAAACCTGTGTTTGTTCGGCCACTCGTCCACCTGTTACAGCTATTTCTGTATCAAGTTATTGTTCAGGACAAATGCTTAATCTTTCGTGAAAAGCTTCTAATACATTTTATTTCTCAGATTTATGTCACTAATCTGGTATCTCTGTATTCTCCCCGATTCTCCTGCAGTGTTTTTTGCCTTACAAGATAAGACCTGATGTTTCTTTCTTCACACTGCCATTTCCAATCAGTAGGAAAGAGAAGGGAACTCACTGTCTTTGTTTACCAAACCATCCTCCAAAGTGTCGTATTGTGACAGTCCCCTTCATCCGCAAACTCAACAGTCTCCGAATCGCACCGTCCCCGGATCCATTAACAGAAGATGAGGTTTCTTCTTCTAAACATTGAAGAAAATGCCGCATTTCTTCCGAAAAAAAAAGAAAAGAGAATCCTCTGGTTTCTTTAGAATACCGAAATTGGAAATGGATTTTTGATATAGCGTGCATGAGATTAGCCGAGAGGGAGATGACGGGGAGAATTGGGGAAGTGCTTTTGGAGTTGGGGCTGGCTGTGTGTTGGATTGGATTCTGTAATGGCTCTCAGCAGGAGACAGTCAAGACGAGCTATTCGGTCCGTTCGCGTGAGGAGAGAAAATACCGTGAAACGCAAGTGTCAATGTCGATTTGACGGAGGGCCCGGCTCTGAGTGAGAAGCATGTCAAAAGGCAGGGATGAGGCTAATTCTGTAATATAGCTCATTGATTCATTGGTGTGTCGACGTTGCACAGACTGACGGTGTCGCTCTTTCGGTTTGTGAAGGTCCAGGATGCAGTCTCAGACATCCATCCAGATACACTCAAACAAAGAAACTCCTCTTCAATGCCTGTATGAAGTTGCTGGATATTGAACTGGAACACGCTGTTGCTGATCCAGAGCCTCCTAAACATCCTCAGCGGGCGACATGTCCGATAGGCATGCTTCCTGGAACTGTGACCCTATTATCACGTTGCAACATGAGGTGATGGTCGTGGATGATGGCGCAACAATGGGCCTCACGGTTTTCATCACGGTGTCTCTGTGCATTCAAAATGATGTCAATAAAATGCTCCATAACATACGCCTGCCCACGCCATAGCCACACCACAGCCACACCATAGCCACCACGGGCCAGTCGAGGCACAATAGACGTCTGCCATCTGCAAACCGGGATTCATCTGTGAAGAGAACACTTTTTACAAGACTGCAACTATTCTACAAAGTTCTCATTTACCGTGCATTTTTGTTTAGGATCTTGACGAAAGATTTATTTATATATTTAATCTTAAAGGCTCCCCTCGGCTGTTTTCTGTCCATATTCCCTGGACAAAGTGGGCCCTCTCACAGCCGCCATTGATCGGCTCTTTGAGATGAATGGATTAATTACTTGAGCAGAAGCAGACGGGATAGGGGCAGGGGTGTGAGAGGGGTGAGGGGTGGGTGGCCCTGGGGGGGAGAAAGCCATTACGGCCGATGGAGGGCATTAAGTAGAGCACCCCTTCCCACCACTCCTCTGTGTGCAGGCATGGGAGGTGTTGTAATGCAACAGTGACGACAGCGTGACAAAACGAGGTCAAAATCGTTGTACAAATGCAATGGTTATTGTACTTAAAATTTAAAAAAAAAGTGTATTGAATCATCTAATCTATACTTTGTGAATAACCTGGATGAGCCGGCATTAAACAAAGCTACCAGGAAGTGTGGAGGACAAAGAAGGAGCTAAATTGTCTTACACATAAACAGAAAGCACTAGTTGAACCTGAGATCTGTGAACAAATGTCAGCTAATGGAGCTACTACCGTTTCCATTTCTACATGTTTTTTTTTTGCCATATTGCTATTTTTCTTTACCTTTTCAAACTCCAAACTGTGTGAAACTTAAAGGCTTTTGAATTGAAGTGTCCCGTGTGATGGCGGTGCTTGTAATGAGAGGAAGTGTGGCCGAAGTAGGTCCATGCTCTGAGTCGAGTGCGCAGAATCATTATGCAGTCACACAAAATGGGAAGGAAATTTGAAATATCATAAAAAGAATGGAAGATCAAATGTGGAGCCACCAGGAATTCAGTGTCTAGCAGTTTTTTCCAGCAGCTGTAACTGACCTGTCCAAGAGTACAGGTGTTCAGTGCTCAGAGACGTTGCCGATGTGAGAAAAGGGGAAACCCCGTCCTCTCTTGATCAAGACACGTAAGCCGAAATGCTAAAACTGGGTTAGGAATGATCTAAAGACAGAGTTCAAGGTTTTCTGGACTGATGGGCATAAAGATCAACTCTGACTCTGGCGTCAGCAGGGTGTCAAGGAGGGGCACTGGGGTGGGCAGTTAATATGGAAGAGGAGTTAATTGGACCATTTTGAGTTAAAGCTGCACTAAAACTTCCAAACCTACTGTTAAAAAAATCTAGTCATCTGTTTTTAGATTGATTTTGAACCAGTGTAGATGTGTCAGCTCATGTGTCTTGTGATCAATATGGGTTTCCACTTTTCTCACATGGACGTCTCTGAGCACTGAACACTTTGTACTCCTGGACACTTCAGGTCAGTTCCAGTCGCCGAAAAAGGCAGCACTTTGGAGTTTGAAAATGTGAAGAAAAATAACAATACGGTTGAAAAACGTATGCAGGGGCAACAGTGGCACAGACAGCAGAGTGGGTCATGTTGTGAACGGAGAGTCGGCGGTACACACACTGACATTGTGCCTTTGGGCAACACACTTCACCCAGGTTGGAACGAATGGGAATATGAGAGGATGAGAGTGCCTAACGAAGGTAAACAATTTTGGGTTGATCGAACGGAAACCTGCCCAGATAAAAGGAGCTAACTCCACATGTGAGACCTGTGTGGGAATCCAACCCAGGACCATATCGCTGCGAGGCAGAGCGCTCAGACTTTGTCACTGTTGTCTTTACCATGTTTTAAACAATCTCCCACACGGAACAGGATCTTCGGGCCGTGTCTGACGCCTCTGTTCACACGACTCTCCTCATAATTAATGCATCACAGCGAAGGGAAATCTATTGGAAATATTGCACTTCATCTGCAGAAATATGAGCAAATAGTCCGTTCAAACAGCATGAATCATTGAGTCCGTGGCTGGGAGCGAAATGCTGACACACAAAGAACAAGGCTCCGCGAGGAAAGCGCAGAGAGAAAGTACAGGCCTGTTCATCTAATTAACTTCCATCAAATATGAATGATGATCCGTTATGTTTCGCTGTCGGCCGTCGCGGCAACAACCAGACTGTGGCCGTGTTCGAAGCACGAAAGCAAGCAGTTCTCTGGTGCGTTCTTGAAACTATTCATCAATATTGGCCTCTTTCTTATTTATAATTTGTACATTTTTAAGATGATTCACAGAGTTTGGACAAAGATGAGTTCACAGACGAGAGCTTTTTGTTTTCTCATACACAAACAAAACCATCTCCACTCTCTCCCTCCAGTGCTCCCTGGTCCACGTCGGTGCAGAGACAGACCCATGTAAAAGTAACCAATTACCCACAATCCTCCGCTGCTGTCGTCTGCCATTTAGCTCTCAAATTGGGCATTCAACAGAAAAAGCCTGTAAACAAGCCACCGCGGTAAAAGCATATTAGTGATTTTCATATTTTCGCTGCATTGTGCTCAATAATATAATTTGTGCGCCTGTGCTGTTGCCTCAATGTGTCGTATCTGATCATGTAAACAGTTACGTATAAAAACTAAATCCCAGAAACTGCCATAGCCGGAATACTCGGGCTCATGTAAACACACTCAGGGGGGACTTCACAGTGTGGGTCTCTACTTCAATACAGCTCTTCTGGAAGTTCCCTTTTGGAGTGAAAAAGGGTTTAATTTCATCATAAATGACTCAATGAATGCAACATGTGTAACACCCGTCCCATGTGACCATGGGTTTGAAACTATGGGTGGGGTCCTGGGTACTTTAACTTTATACTAAACAACAATGTTAAACAGGAGATACAAGAAAATACTTACTCCTAGAGCTACAAAAAAACATGGAAATGACGGTGTCTCCACAATACAGGTAAATATACTGAAAAACAACCTTTTTAATCTTTGTGTAACCTCTTAAAATACAAAAACAACAAACAACACAGACTCACAGGGAAGTTGAATGCAAAAGTTCAAATTTAGTAAATAAAAATGTAGAATTCACAAAATAATCAAAACAGCAGGACAGATCCAACAATTAACAACACGACTTCTGTATTTTATACTAGAAGTCGCTCCGGAGTATGAGACCCCCTGCCAAACTGAAAAAAGTGCGGTATTTAAAGTCCGTAGTAGGGTCCAAAGAGGGCATCTCTGGTCCACTGTGTATCAAGAAATCCACTTAGTCTTAAAGGGAACATACACAGTTTAAAAATGTTAAAGCTAAGTATTTTCCTCCCCCTACATGTTCCAGCCATGTCCTAATGTGTAGAATGAGCTCAGACCTGTTCACCACAACTGCCTCTAAAATCCTGCACCGTCACTCAGAAAGGTGCTGATTCGTGTCTGAAGTGCCGTCATGCACGAGCTTAATATAGAAGCTGCAGTTACACGTAAGACCTGAGGTGGCAGTAGTGAGCATAAAATGACCAACTTGCATCTAGTCTCTTTAAGCATTAAAGGCTCTCACAGGTCAAACTAAAAACTTTAGTAACCTCCCGCCTGCAGCTGGTCCGGCTGTGGCACAGGTCAACACCCACTTGGTATTAAACACAATCAAAACAAAAGCACATGTTCACCCCCACTACCCCCTCCCTCGCTCCCTTGTTGTGGAGTCTGGTTGGAGGAAAAAGGCTGTGGAACATTGCCACATGGTCATTCTCCCCCATGTACTTCCCTGCTCTCCCTGGAGGAGCAAGATCTCAAAGTGTGCTCCTATAGTCTTGTTTTTCTCTTTAGAAGATCCGGCGCTAACTGATATAACTTTAGTACTCACATTTATGAGCATGTTGAAGCTCACTGAAATCTGAAAAGTAGTGGAGTCAATAAGTGTGCCCAGTCGAATGTAACTCCCTCTCTCTTATTGATTCCAGAGTAATGTGCGCGTGCTCTCCTCACAGCACACAGCCACAGGCCAACGCGCCGGTCAGCGCCGCTCCCGTCCCTTCTTTTCATTTCACATTTTCGGCTTTAACTCCACTCGGCTGACCTGGGCGACCGCGGTATTCATGAGAACAGTCTGTAAAGCATTAGCCTGTATCTCTGTGGCGCAGAGTGATCCGCGGTTCACATCCTCAAGCTCCCGCACTGATGGTTTCCTCTCGTCTTTCTTCTCCCAGCTCTCTCCGAGGTGATCTCTGACCGCGATTCAATGCTGCGCCGCTACATTTAGTGCCCATGCTGACTTTTGAGAAACGGACGAGCAAACAGTTTTGAGACGGAGGAATGAGAGTGTTTTAGCACCATCGGAAGTAAATGTTTTTGAAGAGCAATCGCCCTCTGAATCTGGCTCTGCTGTATTTTTGCTTTGACACTGAAGAAAACATCGCCTTTTCCTGAAAACCGGATCATTTGGATCAGCTCATCCAAAGAGAGCGGGCAATTTTGGCTTTAACATGGCTCTCCGTTTCATCACTCCTACTGCTTGACTTATTAGCACCGATTTTTAACAAACCACTTTGCTAGAAACAGTACGAACAAAGCAATAACCCCCAGATTCCACATTCTCCTCTCTCCGCTCCGTCCCTCCCCGACAAAAATACGGATCAACTCTATTTTCATCTCCGTCAGAGTCAGATCGACCACACAGGAACAGACTATATTTGAACCAAAACATCACAATTTTACACAAGATAACGACCCAGTTAAGCTTTTATTGTTCTCGTTCAAATAACTTTTTTCTGCCTCTCGCACGCAGAAGGACAAAAAAATAGCAAAAGAGAAAAGGGCTCCAAGTGATTTCCTCCATGACAGGAGTTTACAGCCCGCCTGCCCCTAAATAATTGAGTTATTGATTACTTTATTAGGAGTTTTATTTCATCAGTTTCTTCATCAGAGCTGCAGCAGTGGAGGAGCTCAGTGAACATGTGGAACACGTGGAGTCTTTCACTGATGCTTGTGGGATGGTTGGCCACTGCAGGGTGGCAAAAAAAAGTGTTGATGGTGAGACAGCCCATAATACACAGGGCCCATGTTTTGGACAGAATATGAGAAGCAGCTATACAGTTTGTAATCAGAGTCAGAATCCTTTTTTATTGCCATTGTTTCATTGACAGGTTCACAAACTAGGATTTCTTCTCGGTGAGACGTGCAACATTAAACATACAAATATATAACACAGAGTTTAGATAAAACTAAGCTATAAAACTTTGAAGGCGTTAGGGGCATGCATAAGAATATTTAAATAAATAAGAGGTAAAATATGGTCGACGACAACAATTGACAAAGAACAACGGGATTGGATTTACATATGGAGTATACAGGCATTTCAGTCATGTGACTTCTGTAGTTCTAGCCGCCATTTTGAACACCGCTGGCTAATGCAACAGTGTCTATCTGCGTCTCAACTAGTTGAATGCAAGATGCTACACCAAAAAACTGCACACTTGACAGCAGATGAGCTGAACAGATACACAATGAAGATTGAAACCTTGGGATTTGATTCTTATCAACTGTCTGGAGATTTTTTTAACGCCACTTAAAACCAGTGACAGTTCGCCGCATCTAACGTTTGCGGACATCCATCTACATGTATGTGGTCCATAATCCCTCTCCATACACCGGTGAAGCCGGACTATCACTGCTTTATCTCTGGATGGGTTATGGATGCCAAGATACATCAGGTGAAGAAGCGCAATATGTTCTTGGTGACAGGAAGGGTACGTAGTAAACAAAAAAACGTATCTGGTTGCCTTTTGCGAACGTTAGCATGTGTCGGCACTCATCTCTCTCAAACAGTAAAGCTATGAGGGTTGTTATTTTGTTTTAGTCTACTATGAGTCGTGTTTTATCGATAGTTTATGGTTTTATCAGCTATGGACTGGGGCAACGTGTGTTTACGTTGCTCTCCCCAACAGGCAGTTCACACGGGTCAGTGGGTGACATTTTAACCTCTTACCCCCCGCCTTTGCCAAGCACATTTCCTCCAGTTTGGCGTTACCCAAAGCTGTTCCACTGGAGCTTACAGCCTAGGCTGTAAGCTCCAGATAGCCTAGTGATTGTTTGTAGCCTAGCCTCGTTTGTGTTACAATGTTTCCGTGTACCAGAGTGCTCACTGCACAGCGTGGAGTCAGCTGTGTGAGTCCAGTGGTCTCTCCTGATGGCAGTTATCCATTTCTGTTGACGAACTGGGTCTTTAGGAAACTTGGTGAATGGCATAACAGCGGTGTTCGGTATTCAAAATGGTGGCCACAACAATGCGTGATGTCACAGGAAACGCATGTATAAAGTGATACAGTGGTACAGTGGATCTAAGTGCGGACAGACCACATAGTGCAATAGAGCAGGTTACAGTCTGTACTGAGTTATTAAGTCTCTTTTTCGTTCATGAATCTGACGGCTGTGGGGGAAAACTGTTCAAGTGGCGGGATCTATGGGTCTTGATAGCCTCCTGCCTGAGGGGAGGGGGGTGAATAGTCCGTGTCCAGGGTGAGTAGGGTCAGCAGTGATCCGACCCACAGGCCTCCGGGTCCTGGAGGTAAACAGGACTTGGAGAGATGGAGTTCACAACCAATCACCCTCTCAGCAGCAGCACAATGCGCTACAGTCGATGCTTGTCCCGGTCTGTAGCACCGGGGAACCACAAGGTGATGGAGGAGGTGAGGATGGACCACACAGTGATGGAGGAGGTGAGGATGGACCACACGGTGATGGAGGAGGTGAGGATGGACCACACGGTGATGGAGGAGGTGAGGATGGACCACACGGTGATGGAGGAGGTGAGGATGGACCACACGGTGATGGAGGAGGTGAGGATGGACCACACGGTGACGGACGAGGTGAGGATGGACTCGATGATGGCCGCATCGAACTGCACCAGCATCTTGGTCAGCAGCTTAAGTTCCTCAGCTACCATAAGAACATCCTCTGCTGGACCTTCTTGATGAGGGAGCTGATGGTTGGCTCCCATTTGAGGTCCTGAGTGATGGTGGTGCCTAGGAAACGGAAGGAGTCTACAATGGAGATGGGGGTGGGAGAGTCTTTCAGGGCGAGGGGGGACGGTGCGTCTTTCCTGAAGTTCACGATCATCTCCGCTGTCTTGGGCTGGACAAACTGGACTAACAGTTGGGCTATTATGTGCTAAATGAGGGTTAGTGTGATGCTCTTTGCACAGCTCTTTAAGGGGAATGTTTGCACAAATCTAACAGAGCGGACACAGGAAAACAGCTACAAGCGGAGCACGTGAAGGGTTTTTACTTGTTATGGCAGTTGAAGCCTCTTTTTATTAATTGTGGATGTTAGATGTTAGTTGGTCATTTTTGTACTCACTACTGCCACCTCAGGTCTTACACGTTCCTTTAAAGGGGGGGTATTATGCAAAATTGACTTTTTCAAGCTTTACATCCTGTTATTATCTCATTCCCTCATTAAAAACATGCCTGAAGTGTTGCCTTGGCACATTCAAGTGTTTTTGAGTAATCCGTAAAAACTCTGATGGCGGCCATTTTAGGGATAGGTTTGCCTGAGTCCTCCTAGGAACGCCCCCACCTCCTGGAGACGCCTCCGAGCTTTCGTCACCAGCCGAGTAACCAACCACTGCTCCTCAGCAGAACCCCCTCCCCACTGATGCCACAGACAGCGTGTGGAGGGGGCGTGTCGGAAAGGCTCAGAGGTTCTTAAAGAGACAGAGGCCTATTTCAAGACATTCGCTACAGCCATTTTGAGAGAGACATTTTATACAAGGCAGTTAATCTAATATACTGCATTTACAGACCAACAGGAGGTTTGGTCATCATTGTAGTGTGATATAGACTGGTGCTATGTGATTGAAAAAAGCATTATACCCCCTCTTTAAGCTTGTGCATGACGGCACTTCGGACCCAAATCAACACCTTTTTGAGTGACAGTGCAGGATTTTAGAGGCAGTTGTGGTGAACAGGTCTGAGCTCATTCTACACATTAGGACATTGTTGGAACATGAAGGGGGAGGAAAATACATAATTGTAACATTTTTAAACTCTGTATAGTCCCTTTAATATTTCTATAACATGATTTTCACAGGTTAGAATGAACTGTAAGCATTCATTTTAATCAAAGCAAATAAGGTCAAAGACAATCTGAGTTTTCTGGCGGGCTTATTAAAGAAACAATATAAGAATGAGCCCGCTGTCTATGGAACAGCTCTTTTAAATGAACCACGTGTCTGAATGAAAGTCTCTGTCTTCATTGGAGCGGGAGATTACTCACCGTCTTTACAGTAGTCTTTGCTTTCCTATGTGTTCTCAGCCTAATTGCCGTGTTTTGGCCGTTTTCTGGCTTCCTTTACACCCCGCCATTCAGTCTGTGGTTTGAACATTTGGGAGGTCACCCAGAGTTCTGTTCAGTCCGACACCGGGATGGATTGTAATCGCCTCCTCAAAGAAAAGCCAGTTTGCGGCGGGCGTTTGGCTCTTTGTTAGGTCAACGTGGTAATAACGGCGGGTTTGTTCTCGTCTCGTCCGCTCCCCGGAGTGGTCGCTGATGGACCGTAGTTGCGCTCACGATCTCATCCGGGAGATCATTGGGACGGACGGGGAAAAGTTCAAGCTGACGGAAATAAATTGTCCGGCAGATTCCGAGCAGCACCCCCCAGTCTGTGAAGTCTGGCCCGCGGATTCCAAATGGCTCAATTTAGCGTTTTGTAGGTTAGAGGGGGCGGCCGGATCAATAGTGGTTTTGGAGCACAGCATGTTATTACGGCTGAAGAGAGGCGACCATTTGGAAAGGCTCTCATTGGTCACTCGATACATTTGAAACTTGTTCCTTGTAGGAAAAATGAGTCTAATGCAGTCTGAGCGGTGACAGATAGCAAACCACAAAAGCTGCTGCTGCTACATTATATATAGAAATATCTTTCCACACGTCCATACAGAGTGTTAAGTTTAAAACAATGTAGTGTCGTTTTCTGAAAGGCATGTTATTCTTGTTTTAGGAGTCTATAGTCAGGTAAATTATATGCTCCTCAATGTATTTACAAATACACTGGATATCCATAAGGAAAATGCACATATTTTTCAATGAAAAAATGATTATTGAAAGAACATTTTCGACCATGAGTTCACAAAATGTAGAAATGGGATATGTGAATAAGAGAATGCTGTGTGAGTAAAAAAAACACTCTACTGCTGATTCCCTTTTACACATTCTACTTGTTTTGCACATGAGCTAACACTTGGTAAATGACCCCCATGGAGTAGTATTTCACTACATTCATGCAGTTTTCAGTTATCCTCGGGTCGTCCACATTTTTAAAGCCCATCCATCCATCCATCCATCCATCTTCTTCCACTCTATCTGGGGCCGGGTCACGAGGGCAGCAGCCTCAGCAGAGATACCCAAACTTCCTGATCCACGCACACCTCCTCCAGCGTGTCCTGGGCCGTCCACAAGGCCTCATCCCAATACGACATGCCTGGAACACCTCCCACGGGAAGAGACCAGGAGGCATCCGCAACAGACTCCCTAGTCACCTCAGCTGGCTCCTTTCGACGTGAAGGAGCAGCGACTCTACTCCAAGCTCCTACTGGCCAGCCACCCTGTGAAGGAAACTCATGTTGGCCACTTGTCCTTTCGGTCATTACCTAAATCTCATGACCATAGGTGAGAGAGGGAACGTAGATCGATCGGTAAATCCAGAGCCTTGCCCCTAATATCCAGAATTATAAAGGTTCAAAGTGTGTTCATCAGGCCGGGCTGAAGCTGTAAATCAACCTTTTCTTTAATATGTTTTTCCCACAGCTGCCAGCAGGAGGAGCCCCAGTCAAAATCTTCTCCAGCTCTGAGGCGCATTGATAAATAAAGTTGGCTTGCCTTGCCTATCGCCTTTATTCATTCTTATTATTTCATTCTTATAGAGACATTTCAAAATATAAAACATGAAATATCAAAGCTGATTCATAATGATTTTAAGTCTCTTGTTGAGCCCCAGACGCAGGAGACGTCCTCTTTAAAGGGGTCCTTTCACTTTTCAAACGACTTGTGTTGTCGGTGGAGAATGCAGGCGTGGAAACAGGGCGTGACATTGTAAACTGGAGCTAAAACCGTTTGATGGATGTCCTCTGTTAAAGTCGGCTAACTGCTGATGCATAATGTCCAATATTTTTATCTGTGCGCTGTAAAAATAACCGGCTCACGCTTCAGAGCCGGGACCTTTGGGTTTTTATACGTGCAGACCCTAACGGCCACATAAAGTGTGAAGGCCACGGCAGCCCCCCCCCCCCAGGAGCGATGTGGGGACATAAAACCGAGGACTCTTTGGCGTCAGAGGCTCGTCCGGAGGTATGGAGAAAACCACTGCTGCACCGTTCAGACAGGTCCCAAACGGATTAGCCGCGTGGAGCAAGACCGTCGGCCAGTTACTGTGTTGCAGTTCTAGGAAGAAAACACCCAAGACACTAATCACCAACCACAACCATGTGCATGCAACAATGGAATGGGAGTAGAACGTAAATGGATATGTTTGGCAATTTGGAAGAAAAGTAGTGACTTTGTTGTGTGCTTAAACTTCATGTCCTAATTATATCTTTTTTAATGTTTTTTTGTTTTAATGTATTTAGAAATGCACCTTACATACCCATTTGTTGCATAAGGCCCCTGTTTTTGTTAATCGCCTAATATTTCATCAATCCAGTGTCGTCCATACGAGCCCGGCGTTTTGGGGGTCTGTAAACCAACATTTTCCAAACTATTTCCCAGAGTGGAAAGATCTCAAATCGGCGTTTACGTGGCGCCGTTGTCAAAACGATGACATCACAGCTCCAGAGTGGTGTCTGTGATCCATAATCTACTGACCTTATAATGTATATAATATTTACTCATGGATCTATGATGGTTTGACTCCGCTCCTCTTTGCTCCACTGCCGTCCACAAGCCACAGGTGACAAGTAGAAAAACACGAGTCAGTCTGTGTTTTTGGACTGACAGTAAAAGTCACTGACAGGTTTTTCAGCTTTTGTCCCGTTACGTCTGAAGAATAAACTCTCCTCCTCGTCTCTTCTGTAGATCCTAAATCCTTGAATCAGTTTCATTTTCACTGTTTACATTCCACTTAAAGGAATAGGCCACCGTTTTTACATACTAAAATATGTTCTTACCTCACTTTAGTCGAGTTAATATATCCCCGTCTGGTCTTTGTCCGTGCGCTCTGCCAGGCAAACGGAGCACATACGCAGCCTCTCCCACATGTCACATAGCTCCGAAAAAGCTCACGATAGAAGCTACCAAGCTCTTCCACGTGTTCCCTATTTAAATAAAGTTACGTGAAGTGTTTTCATGCGAAGTATATTTACACAGAAATGTAGCGTGTCGATTTTATAAGCAAATAAAAAGGGGGACTATATTGTGAGGCGTAATGATACGAGGAGTAAAACGTCCGCGCAGTAACTCCTAAAGGTTATTGACGGAAGTGAGCGGGGGAAGTCTTTAGGAGTTACTACGCGGACGCTGTGCTCCTCGTATCATTACGCCTCACAATATAGTCCCCCTTTTTATTTGCTTATAAAATCGACATGCTACATTTCTGTGTAAATATACTTCGCATGAAAACACTTCACGTAACTTTATTTAAATAGGGAACACGTGGAAGAGCTTGGTAGCTTCTATCGTGAGCTTTTTTGGAGCTATGTGACATGTGGGAGAGGCTGCGTATGTGCTCCGTTTGCCTGGCAGAGCGCACGGACAAAGACCAGACGGGGATATATTAACACGTCTAAAGTGAGGTAAGAACATATCTTAGTATGTAAAAACGGTGGCCTATTCCTTTAAGTTTACTGCACATGCGCCTCTACATCTTGTTCTATTATCTGTGTTAGTGTCACAGCGCCTCACACAGTCCTGCAAGATGAATTGCGCCGTTTTCACAGACCTGAGTCGACCCATGTGGACGCACACATTTACTGAGCTGGATTCATGCTTACAAAGAAAGTTTCTGAAAACATAAGCGTTTGGATATAGTCTGACTGAGCAAATGTGATCAAGTTAAAGGTAACATTTGTATGGTGTTCAAACTACCACAGCGATGTGCCCTTATCAGATTCTTGTGTCAGATCTGATTGTCATGACTGAGACCCGTGACCGTTAGTAGACGTTGTGTTGGAACTAACAACGTTTCTACTTTCATCCGGGAAACTTCATCGGTCTAATGTTCTGGTTGTGAACTGGGCCTTTATAATCTCCACTAAATATAGCTGATATCAGCACCAGGCAGATCAGATAGGCCGTCCAACAAAGTGAACCATGAGGAGACAACGAGCAATAAGGCCTTAAATGTCATTAAATCAGTTTCCAACACATTCAGTTAAAGTTTTGGCTGACATCATACTAAAATCTTTATCTTTATATATTGTTTTAACCTCAGTTTAGTTTAAGTTGCCTGATCAGGCTCAAGTTCAATAATCACAAAAGAAATTGGTCCCAAAGTGGTCGGTAGTTGCAGCCCTAATGCCAAACCCACTGGTTCTCATTTGTCGAGTGTAAAACCAGTTCAGCTTCTCGTGCCGTTTGAAAGTTGCTTTGAAAGTCAAGCGGCTAAATACTTTTGGATCTGAGCCCAGAGCTTGATCAGACCCACTGCTGTTCATCCTGGTCAGGGTCAAATGCTCCTCACGCTTCCGCCCTCCCGCGCCTCCCTGCTGGGTCACGTCCTGAAGCCGCTAGCCCCCGTTCTGCCCTCGGTACTGCCCCCTGTGTGCCGCTGGGGGTCACTGCGGACAGGTGCAGGAGGGACGACACATTCATCTCAATATTCTGTCCACTTAGCCTCCTGCACTGGAGCTTGGACAGATGTTGCACTGGGCGTCCAGACACCGGCAACACTCTAATGTAAATATAATTACATGGGAAAGATGGATTTGGAAACAAGCTTGTAATGTATTAATCGTAATATTATAATCCAAAAGTTGGCGGTTTGAATCCTGCTCTGGCAATCCATTAACAGACTTTACAAAGGAACAGTCATGTTTACATATTATTATTATTTTGTAATTAGTTTATAACTGGAAGCATTGCTGGAGTGTGTGGTTTCAAGTCAAACTGCTAAAGATGTAGGATCTTTTCAATGATTGAATTCAACTGTAGAAACCTATTGTCATTTTGCATAGCTCTTTCAACAATATTAAATAATAAAAGGCAGATTTTAAAATATTGCATAGAAAGGCTGAACGACCCATTTGCCAGTTGTATCTCCTCCTGCCTCTGACGTCACTCACTTCCTGGTCCAGCTGGTGTGTCAGTGCGTTCCTGGCATTTGCTCTACATTGTATTGCATTTAATGTAATGCTTACTAGCCCTCACTGGAGGTGTTGTAATCTAGCTCTGCATTGTGGTAGCGGTTCCACGATGTCGCCCTCAGATGCTCCATGTGCAGGGATGGTGTGCGTCTCGCTGTCACGGCCCCACACCCGTGTGTTATGCCCTGCGTCCGATGGCGATCTGGCCCACGCCGATGCGATCACAGTGCTGTCCAACTGGTGTTGCCTTGGCTTTCTCGCGGTTCAGTCATGGACTTCTTGGTTTTAACAAGCAAATTGTCCAAATGAAATTATGGTTGAAATGTCGAAAATGTGAACCTGTGAACCAAATTAACTTTTTAAACAACAAATAAAAAACAGAAAATGAGTCACAGACTGTTAAAAGTTGCTCTCTTGAAATTTCAAAGAATATTTGGACGGGACAATGAGCCAACGTTTTGAGAGTCGTGAGTGAGTTGACAGAAACACGGTCAATGACTGAAGACAAATCAAGCATAAAGACATCCGGAATCCATTATCTTTGGACCTGAAATGTCCAGAATTACAAGTGTTCAGTGTCAAAGACGTTGCAAAGGTGAGAAAAGTGTAAACCCGTCCGCTATTGATCAGGACACATAAGCTCAAATGTTTCAGCTGATTCAGGAATGATCTGCAGACAAGTCTGTCAAAGGTTTTATGGACTCATGAGGTCAGAGTGACTACAGGGCTGGATTACTGTTCCAGATTTTTCACACAGTATGTGAAGCTATTAATGATGAAATCCCAACTGCTGCGGTAAAATCCTGAATACAGTGTGATATCAGACCTTGTGTTCTCCTGTGGACACGACTTAAACATTTAACGCAGCTTTTATCGCCGTCTGCGAACCATTGTTTGCATTTTCTTCTCATTCATCATTGTAGCTCTCCATTGCCTAAATAAACGTGTTTGGTTAAAATCAGAGGTGCCCACCCCCCAGCGCTGCCCCTGTCCCTGAGTGCTATTGACCACCACAGCTCCAAACTTAATTGCACCCCCCGACACAAATGGGGAGTGATTTAGAGGCGTCGGCGCGGGTCGATCCCTAACGACACATTAGGGTGGCCTGGGACAGGGTGACCCTCACGGGGGGGTAGGGGGTGAGGGGCTGACCTATTCGGACAAACCCCCCCAGCAGCTGTAAATGCCTCGGTCACCCCTCAGTGCGCAGTGACAGTCTGACACTCAGAGGCAGGACTATGGGACTCGCTCACACAACTCGTGTTAAACTGTTGGTGACAGAAGCTGCATACAGGCGAGAAGATCCATCAGCATTTCTGCAGTGACGGTCAGAGGACTTGATTTCATTACTGCAGTAAAAGTAGAAATACTCCCGGTCAAATATTGCTCCATTACTAGAAAAACTTGCTACTTAATTTTGTATAACTTAATTCAAGTATTGAAGTATTTAGACTGTTTACTTGGGAGAGGTAGGCCAGGTAATCCGCATCATGGAAACAAGAAACAGTTAAAGTAATGGAGTAAATTTCTTTTGCCACCATAGTTCCATATTGTGTGAGAGAGAGCACACACTTTTAGAGTCTACATCAGCACAATACAGTGTACCTAAGGTAGGCCATCCCCAAAGCTGTATGTGAAACATATAGTCTGTGCACTTCCCAGCTTAAAACACGTGTTGAAATGAGTCTTGGTTTGAGGGTGTTTCCACAGCCTAAACCGAACCGCACCAAAAGGGGATCCAAGTCGCTCCAGCCCCCTCTGAGGTGGGTTAGGGCTGGAAAGGCCTAAAAGTATAAGTATAGTCATACTTTACCAAGCTTTGACCTCTTTTGCTGATCAGGGCTATGTTCTATGAGAACTTATTGTTCACGTAAAGTGTGGCTAAACACAGGGGCAGATCTAGAGGGGTGGCACGGGGGCAGCTGCCACCCTTAGTAAAGGTCTTGCCACCCCATTGATGTGATGTAATGTCTCACATCTGCTTGGGTGCTGTTTTGACAGGACAAACAACTTTATAGCTAAATAAGGAGCCAGGTGCCAAAGCCCCCAAGATGATGATTTATTTTATTAGTATTTTATTTTTTATTTTTTTTTACAAAATTTGAACTTTTACTTGAATTAGAAACCCTCTACTTATATTATGGACAATGTTACTATTTGTACATAATTTTGGGAGGCTCAACATGCATCTAAACGGAAAATATTCCTTTCGATCAAGCAAAACTTGCTTGCCGCTATAAACTTCAACATTGTAAAATGTGTTGCCACCCCAGAAATTATCCCTGACTTTGCTTGCCACCCCATGATTTTTTTTCTAGATCCGCCCCTGGCTATACTATTATTATTTTGGGTTGCTTTGAGAATAAAACCAATGCATTTAGAAAGATCTAACAGTAAGTTTCCTCTGGTTTCCTCCTATCACCCCAAAACATGCACAATAGCTTAATCTTCCACACAGGATGATTCAGACCATGAGCATGGCTCCACATCTGGAGATGGGTTTCCGGACGCTGCGCTGCTGCTGCCCACAGCTCCTTACACCGGCGGCATCGAAGGATGGGTCAGAGGGGACAGTAAAGTACACCTTAACCTAATCTTAGGGTCTTTCAGGGTCGGCTGGGTACCGTTACATTTTTTTATGATAGCAGTACTTTAACGGTACTTGGTTTTTGATACCAATAGCAGACGATGATACCAGTAGTACCTAAACTTTTTTTTTCAATACCATACTGGTATTGTTTAATGGCACGCAGCCTAATTCAGGACAAATCCTTCTCTTCTCTTCTTTAAATGTGATTACTCATGGTTTTTCATGGTCTGTCCAGTGTATTCCTCACCAGGGCCAACACCCAAAGAACTGTCCTTAAACTCCCCTGGATCTCATCAGAGCAGCTTTCCCTGTACTCCGGCGTTGGCCGCTGCCTGGTTGCCCTGCCAGGACAATTCACACTTTAATGGCAGCCTCACAAGCAACAAGTAACGCTGTTACCGTTAGTGGCATGTCGATCGCGGTGGCAGGAGCAGTATGCCAAGGTGTGACCGAGGGGGAGGGGCACGCTGGCTTTTACAACCAGGGGGAGGGAGCAGCCGCGTGGATGAGATCAAGGAGCAGGTCCCTGTTACAAAATAACAACCAAAAGGAGGTCAGGATGGTACAATTACTGTCATGGGACCGTGACCCGGAGAGCGGAGGAACAATGGGCTGGAGATGGGCCCAGGAAATGGAGGGGGGTGTTCGTTATGAAGCCGAGACCTGTTCAATTTGCTGCTTTAATGACGCTGAAGAAGCACTCTGCCGGTGTCCCAGTAGAGCCATTACTGTCCTGGAGCGGAGAGGGGGGCACGCTGCCGCCGCCGCTCTGCCCCAGGAAGGATACTCAGCCTGGGCAGAAGACAAGCACACACACACACCCCCACCCTCACCGCGGAGCCATAAATCCACCTGACATCATGACTATGTGGCTATGGAAAAGGCAGCACTGGTATTTAACAATCCTTTATGGGCGCATTACGTTTATCTTTATTTCAAACCATTACAGAGGTTCTAAATTATGGAGGAAACTTTGCAAGGGTCTGCGGCTGCACAGACACAAAGGTAATCTTATATGAGCTTTATGCTAATGGAGGTTGTAAACTTGCCCGAGGGTAACTCTGGTACAAATGGCAACATATATGTTACAGTTGTACACGGCACTCTTATTAAGAAGCAGAACAGATGGAAGAGAGGTCTTTTTATCGTCTTCGGAACGTTGCTTAATGCTGTTGTGTCGGGAGGATACACCTTGCCTGTGTGAACGTTGAATCGTTACTGTTTGGTTGGTGGTGGATGGAGAGCCGGCTGGCGCAGACTGGCGGCCGTTTTTCACCCTGTCAGCCCAATTTTGTACATAAAAATCACTCATATTTCCAGCAACAAAATCTAAATAATGGATGGACCCAGATTTAAAAGCTGAATAAATCAGGCAAAAAAAAAAAAATGAAATAAAGCATAAAAATCTTGGAATGTTTGGAGTCCGGAGGAGCTAGTTTAGTGATGTGGCCTGACCTTAGTTATCCGGAGGAAACTAGCAAAAAATCTCCATGTGAAAAATCAATACTTTCATCTGTCCAGGCTGAAATGTGTCCTCAACGTGGCGTACCTTTGTCCTCAATGTGGCGTTCCTGTGTCCTCAATGTGGCGTACCTGTGTCCTCAATGTGGCGTACCTGTGTCCTCAATGTGGCGTCCCTGTGTCCTCAATGTGGCGTACCTGTGTCCTCAATGTGGCGTACCTGTGTCCTCAATGTGGCGTACCTGTGTCCTCAATGTGGTGTACCTGTGTCCTCAATGTGGTGTACTTATGTCCTCAACGTGGCGTACCTGTGTCCTCAACGTGGCGTACCTGTGTCCTCAACGTGGCGTACCTGTGTCCTCAATGTGGCGTACCTGTGTCCTCAATGTGGCGTACCTATGTCCTCAATGTGGCGTACCTGTGTCCTCAATGTGGCGTACCTGTGTCCTCAATGTGGCGTACCTGTGTCCTCAATGTGGCGTACCTGTGTCCTCAATGGGGCGTCCCTGTGTCCTCAATGGGGCGTACCTGTGTCCTCAATGTGGTGTACCTGTGTCCTCAATGTGGCGTCCCTGTGTCCTCAATGGGGCGTACCTGTGTCCTCAATGTGGTGTACCTGTGTCCTCAATGTGGTGTACTTGTTTCCTCAATGTGGTGTACTTGTTTCCTCAATGTGGCGTACTTGTGTCCTCAATGTGGCGTACCTGTGTCCTCAATGTGGTGTACTTGTTTCCTCAATGTGGCGTACTTGTGTCCTCAATGTGGCGTACCTGTGTCCTCAATGTGGTGTACTTGTTTCCTCAATGTGGTGTACTTGTTTCCTCAATGTGGTGTACTTGTTTCCTCAATGTGGCGTACCTGTGTCCTCAATGTGGCGTACCTGTGTCCTCAACGTGGCGTACCTGTGTCCTCAATGTGGTGTACCTGTGTCCTCAATGTGGCGTACCTGTGTCCTCAATGTGGTGTACCTGTGTCCTCAATGTGGTGTACCTGTGTCCTCAATGTGGCGTACCTGTGTCCTCAATGTGGCGTACCTGTGTCCTCAATGTGGTGTACCTGTGTCCTCAATGTGGTGTACCTGTGTCCTCAGTGTGGTGTACCTGTGTCCTCAACGTGGCGTACCTGTGTCCTCAATGTGGTGCACCTGTGTCCTCAATGTGGCGTATCTGTGTCCTCAATGTGGCGTACTTGTGTCCTCAATGTGGCGTACCTGTGTCCTCAATGTGGTGTACCTGTGTCCTCAGTGTGGTGTACCTGTGTCCTCAACGTGGCGTCCCTGTGTCCTCAATGTGGCGTCCCTGTGTCCTCAATGTGGCGTCCCTGTGTCCTCAATGTGGCATACCTGTGTCCTCAATGTGGGAGTAAAACTGCTATCTGTTTAGGATGGAATATGACACATTACCTGGTGTTATTTTATTCCGTCTCATTTACCTATCCACAAATACCACCCTGTGTCACCCCACTGCAAAACTCTACGCCATCCCCATAATTACACATAAACAAATCTCCCGGCAGTGCACATTACTCCATTCCCTCGCCGCAGAATGGCTTGAGGAAACGCGCTCCTTCATTACCCGCTGCCGAGCGCCGCACCTGTGATAGAATGGGGCCAGACAATGAGCGGCTTAGAGAGAGACCCGTTCAGATCCGCCATAAATCAAAGGTTATTGTTGTTTTGCGGGTACAGCAGCAGCGTATTAACTACAGTGGTACCGAACGCCGAAGCGATCTTCAAAGAGTGCGGCGCGTCGTCGGGTAACACGCTTAAGCGCCGCATAATAACTGTTTTCTTCCCCTGATTGTTTGCGCGCCAAAGCACCATCTCACTGCGGAGTTTCCACCGATAGCTCCACTTAGGTCTGCGCATGTGAGGGCTTTGTGTTTCTGAGGTGTCTTGGTGTCTGTAAACGAGGCCTACATGCTTTTCTGTGGCATTGCCTTTTTTCTCTTAGCAACAATAATGTAGGATTGTATTGTATATTGTAAGGTTTGTATTTACTATACACATAGCACATTTAACTCTTTCCATCATTTTGACGGCTCCAGTAAAAGTATTACTGCGGTCGGCCCGACTCTGTGGCATTAAAGTTTGGATCAACTGCAGTTTCCTTTGATTATACTGAAGGCTTTAATTATTTTTCCATGGGATACTCTGGCCAATAGACACAGATGACATCTTTAGATTTGCCCATATATGGTCCTGTTTGAAGCAGCCAGAGGGTAAACAAAAAAATAAACTTTCTCCACCATTACTTTAACAAAAGCTGAATATGTTTCTGCTACATGAAGATACAGAGACATAAATACACAATAACTGACAATGCTAACTAGGAAGCTAACATTAGCTTAGTCATGGGCGTAGCGTAGTAGCGCAAGGCCCCAGTCTGGCGTTGGACCCCGCCCCCTCCCTCCAACCCACGCCTTCTCGACTCATCCCTGGGCGACAAAAGGCATACATCCACTTCCCATAGAGCAGGGGTGGGCAATTCATTTTCATAAGGGGCCACATGAGGAGCCTGAATTGAGTCGGAGGGCCGCACCAACAATAACTCAAACTTATATCGGGATATAAATATATTGGGAGTGTATCGCCGGGGTCCATAAACAAAAGCTACAAAAAAAATAAAAATGTTTTGATTGGGAAAATACATTGAGGACTTTTTTTCAATAAATCTATAATGATGAGCCTGACAGGACTGCAGCCTCATAGAAACGGCTCACACTTATTGCACTTGACAAGCCTGTGTCACAAGTCTCTCCTACATTGTAGTCAATATTCATTCACTCCGCACTCCGTGGATTGTAGCCACAGCTGCCCAGGGGCAGACTGTCCATTTCCCACTTGTCTACAATGTGTTGTTTATATCCTTATATCTTATTATGCCAGTGCCTTTTGCTGGACACCTGTGGAATTCTTTACTTTTATTCTTATTTAATCTGCCCCCTAGTGGCTGGAGTGAGCATTCTGGTAATAAAAAATAAAAAATCATAACTCCGCACAGGAATGAGCTAGAGACTTACTTTTTTTTTTGACATGCTTATGAATTTATGCCCTACAAGTTATGGGCCGGACTGAATCATCTCGCGGGCCGGATGTGGCCCGCGGGCCGTACTTTGCCCAGGTCTGCCATAGAGCCTACCTCCACAGCCCAAGGGCCAAAAACAAGTGACACATGCACAGTCCTTTATCTCTCAACACACACTAACATGACCCCAGAGGGAAAGAAGAATACACATACATGATGGCACAGTGGCCGCCACAACTTGATAAGCCGATCAGTTGCGCTAGTAAGCAAAAAAAAAAAAAAACTTTGCGTGCCTTCTGCTCAGCAAACTCATTCACTATTGTGGTGAAATCCAGCTTCCTCGCTCAGTTATTTTCAATGTAGAGTTTGGCCAATCCACTCAGTCGTTCCTGACCCATGGCACTCCTAGGTCTTTGAAAATGACAGCTCTGCCATGGCTACAGTGACTGATCAGTGAGACTGAGACACTAAATGTTGCTGCCAATGTTGCGATCAAAGGCATATGTGCTACATCCTTCTGTCTTAAAACACGCTCTGAAGGCAAGGAGTTGGCTCCTGTAGGTCCCTGTTGTAATGGTCAGCAATACGCTGTGCATACAGGGCATTATCAGTCACATTGTTCAGAACTCATGGATAGCGTTGAAAAGGTCACTGGATCCACACAGAAAAACAAACCGATCCGATCCGCCTCTGTCCGGTCTGGCACCGCGGTGAAGTTGGTTGGATATTGGATATTCGGCAGATATATAGAGCGGGAGCTGCAGCGGCGGTGAGGCCACCAGACACACATGGGGAAGCGGCTAGCGCTCGAAGACTAATATCTGGTCAGATTTAGGGACCGTCAGCAAATTACGCTCCTTGTGTCGTAGGTCTAAGTGTCATCTATGTTTACAGTATTAAGAGGTTAAAGGGGGATATCGCCATTGCGTTACTGCAGCCACACAAGTCACATGGTCTGTTTTTTTCTCTTTATTGAAACAGCTGCGCTGCAAATTGGAGTATAAGAAGGGGGTGGGAGTGGGAGGAGCTTATGGGGAGATCGCTTCAATATCAAGAAGTGAAACTACTGGATATTTCATTTAAGTTCTTTAAGATCAGTATTGCATTTTCTAACCAAATAGTGTATTAAGACTATTACCAAATACTGGACATTTTTGAGGAGATTCCTGGCCAAGTATCTATTGCACGCATTTTTTGTGGCACAGGGTAAAGTATAGGTTTCCGACACAGGGAGAACCTCACCAACGGGTCCAGGTCACTGGTGCAGGGAAATCTATTTTTATCATGACTTTTCTTTCCCGATGCATATTTCTCATTCTGAATGATCCCCCATTATAATGCTTAATGGTCACGTCATGTCGATAATGAACGCCCTCCGCTGCTTTCTCTCTGAATTAAACATGTCCAGGCGAATAAATATTTACATGCTCAGCTGTTACAATATTATTTATGATTACTGTGTTATAGGAGGGAAAACATGTAAGCGACATGTGACGTGAATGGCATAAAAACACACGGCGATAATGGACCGCTAATGTGATGACGGGCCTGGCAGTCGCGTGGACAGCTTTGAAAATGATTTTTTTTTAATGTTTGTTGCGAGTTTACGGCGCCGTCGCTGCGTATTTTCCGCGAGGGATTAGAAAGTTAAGCCGCGGCGTTTGTAAGAGTTCTGGCAGCGGTTGTGTGGGTCTTATCGTGGCGTTCAGGCTGGAGAGGAGAGACAGGGAGTGTGCGGGACTTGGGAGCGATCACTGGGGAGAAGGCAGAGGGAAGAAGAGAGGCAGTGACAGTGTAAGGGGAGGAGTGACGAGAGCGAGTAATCGAGGAAAGAGGAGTGTGTGAGAGAGAGAGAGGAGCCGGGGACACGCGACACATAAGAGTTTCCTGTGAGTTATAATTAGTGGTGATAATCCTCATAGGGTGGTTCCAATACCAACACTAATATCGGCTATACCACAGGTGTCGGCAAGTTCTTGAACCAAAAGCATACAGATACCAGCTGTTTACGAACGCTCACACCAGCTAAAGGCCCTATACCTGATTTTTAAATAAACTACCGTAAATTCACTAGTCTGTATTCCACTAGCGGCCGGGTCTCTAACAGTGGCCGGGTTCGCGGCTGGCGGAGGCAAATTAAAGCCGGTCTCTAAAACAGGCCGGGGCTAATATTAGAAACTATAGCGGTAGAAATATCCCTTATGTTAGGAATTTGTCTCATACTCGTGTAAATGAAAACTCACGTGCAGGAAGTAAACAAACGGGAACCCGGGCTGATGGAGATGCTGCGGAGGAGCTGATCCGAGCGTAACTTTGACACAGATTTAGCCACTTTTCAAACCTCCTGTGACGATATTTGGAAACAGGGCAACAAATGTTGTGTGACCCTCCAGGGTTTTAATAAAGTCTCCATCGCGTCTTTAAAGCACGTCCAGCTGCTCCGTGTGCAGGTCAGTCCCACGCCTCAAAATAACTCCTCCCATCAGCGCGAGCGTCTCGTCTTCTCTCGGGTCAGTCTCATGATCGATCACAAACACAAACGCTCCGTCTAAACTCACCTTTACACTCACCTTTACACAAGATAACAACTTTAAAAAATAATCCGGTCCGCGGTAAAAACGAAACAGAAACCTGCAGTGACATTGATGTCAAAGCTCCGCTAACAGCAACGAAACACTTCCTGTTGTCCCGACAAAATAAAAGGCGTCAATGTTCCAGCCGCTGGGAGAGGGTTTGCAAAGTTAATTAATAAATGAACCTAATATTTTAAGTGCAAATGGACACAAATCTCGTTTTTCTTCATTTTCCTGGTCGTCCGTTTTGCTCAAATGGAAATAAAGGCCTGTCTCTAGTTGTGGCCTGGTTCCAATAAAGACCTGGTCCGAGATGCCCTTGAGTAAATAAAACCCCCGGCCTATATTAGAGAATTTACGGTAAGTAAGTGCTTTATTTGTTATTGTACAATTGTACAACAAACTTGCGTCCAGGTGTTGGGTTGTTCCTGTGGGCCAACCTGAGCAGCATGTTTCTGGAGGTAGGGGAAACCGGAGTAGTACCTGGAGGAAACCTGGCCCCTGGGTTTGTCCCCGTATCAGAGGGTGGTGTATTGCACTGGTCAGCTCCTCCTACTCCTTCCTCCTGTGCAGCTCCCTCCGCTCCCACAGTCTTTCACCGTCTTCTGGGAAGAGCTTAGCAGACAAATATAATCGCATTCTCCAGTGAACGAACTTTAGTCAGAACAGTAGTAAGGATACGATTTTCAATGGCTTAGCTGTGGGTCTTGCCCGGATACATCCATGTTTGGACCTTTTTTGTTTCCTGTTGCGCCTCTTGTGAAGCCTCCACAGTGCTGCAGGTGTGGGGGCTATTGGTGCCTCTTCAGTGTTTCAGAAGAAGACATGTGTAGGACTCAAATGTCTTTATCTCATAATCTGGCTGTTCATTTAAAAGAAAAGCCACTGATTACAATGAGTCACAGTCCAAACTCATTAATAATGCATTGGTTTTATATAGCGCTTTTCTGGACGCTTTACATTGCATTATTCATTCGCACCATGCTCGGTGGTGGTATGGTGCCAAACAACATACAAACCCCGCCCACATGTGCACTTTAAAAAATCCTACCACAAAGGCAGTAAAACACTTCCACTCTCACCAAAACACGAGCAAAGAATCGGGAAACAGTTTTCATTTACAAATTTAGATCTTAAATCATAGCAGCGTGTCGAGAGATTATCAGTGGTGGAAAAGTGTCCTTATGTCTGAGGGACAGTGAGAGTAGACAGTGTGTGAGGAGGAGAGGAGTGAAGAGAGGAAGAGGGAGTCAGTGTGTGAGTGGGAGAGAGGAGCAGTGACTGAAAGTGCATGGACCTGGACACCTCCGTTTGCTCCGAGTTTCATCATTCTGTAGGGTCTGCAGGTTACTTTACTTCAGCAGCTGCTTGGGTAAAGTCCATGCAACAGCAGACTAAAAGTGTCACAGCACAACTGCTTAGCCCGACTTTTCACTTCTCTTGGTCTTAAAACAAAACAAAAAACTATCCAGGCCTGCGAATAGCTACATGAGGATTACTTGGACTGTGTTTTGTCATTGAAGCTGGCAGAGGTAAGTGGAGGGGCTGGAAGGGCACAGAATGTTACTGGGTGTTTCTTACATGGTCAGTTTGAGAGGGCTTTACCATGTTACAATCTAAAACATGGCTGTTGTGTTTTGAGACATTTGCACATGTTAGACCCGGAGCTCCTCCTGCAGGCCTGTATATCAGCAAAGCATCATCCCTACAAACCGACAGAGGTGGGAAGTAACAACGTACATTCACTCTATTACAGAACCTAGGTAAGTGTTTAAGGTATCTGTCCCGAGTATTTATTTTTTTGGTTACATTTTGCCACATGTGTGAGGTCACTGCTGCTTTGGGCCAAACTGTTCCAAGCGTCAAACGGCAGAAACTTAATTTGCCTTTGGCATCTGCTGTAAATATGAATCAAAGGCTGTTTCACAAATATAGGCCAGAGTAAATACAAACCTAAAAGCAAACCAGCATAGGGTTTAAACCATCACCAGCCCTATACCTGACATTTGTCTCTTTATATAGGGTAATATTCTTTTTGCACCATAAAAGGATGTTGTAGAAGTAGTAACTTGTGGAAAATATCAGCCTGATGTGTGAACTTTTCATTATATTATGATTTACGCTAATCTTGTCTTATTTGTTGATCGACACATATTGACTCTGGTTAAAATTGGGGATGCACCGATACCAGTATGGGGTATCGAGCCGATACCACATGCTTGTACTCATACTCATACTCAATAATAAGGTCCTGATACCAGAAACAGATACCACTTGACGAGTGGCCGGCGCTCCTACAGGAGCAGCTCCACTGAGGAGAGAAAATAGCAACAGACTGGAGAATAGTTTTGTGTAAATACAATAATCCACATAGAGCTGACTTTATTACAGACGACACTCCCTAAATCAGAGTCTGTGCTGGATTTAACCAGAGTTAAATGTTAGTGCTGCAGCGTGGAGTCTGCAGTGTTTACAACATACAGGCTAATGTTGCTAATGTTGCTAACTCGCAGCTAGCAGTTTGGCGGCTCTTACGCCGTTTTATGCCCAAGGGTTTATTCATCTGAAAAACTAACCCAGCGACTAAAAAGTCCTCAGAAAAATCCAAATTAAAGAGATACAACATGTTTATATTGAGCCAAAATGAGCTGCAGCTATTGGATAAGTAAGGGATAATGTATAGAACTTCAGGGCGAAACAAGACCCCTCTGCTTCACGTCGGGGTCCGGTTCGCCATGTCGGTGCTTATTTTTCCAATAAAGACCAGCGTTCTATACATTATCCCCCTTATTATACGGCCATTTGCCAACTGAACACACAACATAAACTTCGTACACTTTTATGAAGGTCCAAAGGTTAGTTCAGTTCCCAAAAGTTTGCGCGTTGCTCTGCAACGTTTTGCTAGGCTAGAAGCAGCAAGGCTAGTTGCTAGCCTAGCTACTTAGTAAGATAAGATAAGATAAGATGGTACTTTATTGATCTCACAGATGGAGAAATTGCATTCGATGAGAGAGCATCCGGCAGCAGCACCCATTCAGTGCGCACCACTCTTTTTTTTCTTTGGTGAAAGATCGTTGTGTCGCGGCCGCCATCTTCACTGTTTTGGTCACAGGAGGAGCACTGGTTGATGGGAAATCCGTAGACGATGACCACGGCGGTGGAGCTCTTGCGCTTGGCCACAATGTTCTTGGCCACACAGGTGTAGTTTGCCGTGTCGGACAGACGCGCCTGCTTGATGATCAGGTTGTGTCCACGGTGATGTAGAAGTTCCTGTCCTCGGCCGGGTCGATGATCTCGTCCTTCAGTCACTCCACTAGTTGAAGGTGCAGTTGGAGGAATGGTGGTGAATCTCTGGGTAAGTTGAAAGTCAGACTCACGCTAACTTCACGAGTGATTCCCCCAACTTCTCTCGCAGTGACGGGGACAGAGATAGTGTCCGCTACTACATACGTACGCGCGGAGTGATATGAAAGCACCAACTCTGTTGCCATTGGCAGCGTCATTATTTTTTTCGGAGGTCCTGTATCAGAAAATAATGACCGGTAGAATGTTGGGAAATCCCATTCAAATCAACGGAGCTTCTACTTACGTTGTGAAGAGCCGTATAATAAGTTACTTATAACACACGAGAAAATCCACACGGAGCTGAAGTAAAGGAGAAAAGAGAGCATTTATCTGCAGTAAAAAGTAACATCTCAATACTATTGTTAAAGAAAAATATATAAATGAACAAAGCACAGGCATTGAGGAGCTTTTGGACATGAGCTGTTCTGTCTGTGATGGACGGTGCAATAAAAACACAGCATTTTTCAACCAACAAACTGTGAGATGTGTTTGAAGCGATTACCTGAAACAACAGTGAATAAGCCTGTAGCCGTCAGCAGGTGGACCAGGCAGAGCAGTCTGACGTGTTCCTGAGCGCGGTGGGACATCCAGCGGCAGCGACGGGACGGGCGCTCCGCACGTGATGTACGAGTGCTTTGGCAAACAATCTGCAAAAGTTGCTAAACACAGCCATAACTTACCCCCCGCACGGCGCCGCATCGAGCTCACGTGAGTTATGCGTGACTGTGTGGACCCGCGTGTGTGTGTGTGTGTGTGGAGGGGGGGGGGGTCGTCATATCTGTCTGACACAGCGGCGCATTAATAAGACGCTGATGGCGTAGAGCTGACAGGAAGTGCTGACGGAGGAGGAGCAGGGGGAAGAATCATGCCCCAGTGAGGGAGAACAGATGACTTTACCTTTAGAGTCAGGCAGTATGGCCACATTTATGGATATGAACAGCCATTCCACTCACAGTGCAGATATGATTCAAAAACTTATCTCTGTTGCTCAAGGTTTGTATACATTCTATATCATATTTTATATACATATGTTCAAGTTTTATTCTTAATATCTTAGTTTTATTGTCAGATAAAAAATCCCCCTTTAGCCTCTGAACCCACGCCTTAACTAAGCACATTTTGCCCACGGTTCGACTTTGACCAAATCTGAAAGCTTCTTGAAAAAAAGCATTGAAACAGCGACATAACCGAGACGTAAATGAGGGTGAAAACACAACCAAAAAGTCAGTTCTACAGTGGTTCTCCTCATATGTATGTAACTTTAGTGTCACAGCTAACCAAATAAGGTCTGAGTCGGTTTTGTTTTTGTTTGTTTGTTTGTATACTTTATTGTCCCCGTAGGGAAATTTGTCCTCTGCATTTAACCCATCCTTCGATGCCACTGGGGCAACCCGTAAGGAGCAGTGGTCGACGGCCGTGCCGCGCCCGGGGACCCATCTCCATGATGTGGAGCCAGGCTGATGGTCAGAATCACCTGGCTTGAGGATTCACCTATTGCACATGTTTTTAGTGGTAGGGGAAACCGGAGTACCCGGAGGAAACCTACGCAGACACGGGGAGAACATGCAAACTCCACACAGAAAGGCCCCGTCCTGGTGGGAATCGAACCCGGGACCTTCTAGCTTCTAGCTGTGAAGCGGAGGCGCTAACCGCTGCGCTACCGTGTATGTAGTGCCTCAAGGGTCTGTTTTGGGTCCCGTCTTATTTTTGATGTATTTGATTCCTTTGGGAAAGATCATCCAAAGGTTCAGTGATGTTTCTTTCCACCTATTTGCTGACGATATCCAGCTTCACTGTTCCTTTAAGGCGTCTGAGATCCAGAAGCTGCACTCTCTACTCCATTGTCTAGTGGACAAAACAATGGCTCAGCGATAACTCTCTGCAGCTCAATGCAGACAAAACAGAAACACTGGTTATTGCACCTGAGGATGCAATTCCAGGGATTAAACTAGGGCTGTGCAATTAATCGAAATTCAATTATGATTTCGATTATTACATGAGACGATCACAAAAATAGCATAATCGAGAAAAAAACGATTATTAAGGATGCCCTCCCGCTCGTCCATCCAAAGCGCAAAAAGTCCGTCCTGCGCGGTTTGTGTGACGCGTCTGATCAGCTGAAACACCAGCACAGCCTGACAGAACTGTAAAAAATATGGTACTAATATTTTGTATACCTAACTCTTTAGATAACGCCACTGTTCAGAGCTCACCTTGTGCTGAAAGGAGAACAGCTGTTCAGAAGCCTCCACATCCTTTGCTCAGACACTGGTTTTGTTTAGTGGAAAAGTCTAAAACTCTTCTTCAGGAGCAGATCAACGGAGCTCAAACAAACTCTTTTTATTTCATGCTGCTGAGATGATTGTTTCTGTTCCCTTCACATTTCACGAGCTAAAGGCTCGTGCTTTGGTTTGACATAAAAACATTAGCGCTGTGTGATGATGTCATCAGGCTGTGCCGCTCTGTTGGACAGGTGTGAGGGCTGGCCAGCAGGGGGCAGGTGTCCCTAAACGTGAGCATATTAAAAAAAAAAAGAAAAAAAAAAGTTTATTGTCCAAAGAAAATGTAGTCCATAGTTGTTTTTTAAAATTAAAATAAAAATGAATAAATAAAATAAAGATTTTTGTTTTAAGGCAACAAATAATCGTGATTTCAGTTATTACTAAAATAATCGTGATTATTATTTTTTCTAGAATCGAGCAGCCCTAGATTACACAGTACCTGGGTGACTTAGGCCTGTCCTTGAAGCCAAGCCTTCGAAACTTGGGAGGAACTGCTTCTTTCAACTGAGGACAATCTCTAAACTTAGGAATATGGTCGCACGTAATGATTTGGAGCTGATCATCCATGCGTTTGTGTCTTCACGTTTAGACTACTGTAACTGTTCATGTCTAAACAAGGAGCTCTCTCGACTGCAAGTAGTGCAAAACTCTGCAGCGAGAATGCAGGAGGACCCACATATCTCCTATTTTGAAACAACTTCTTCCATCAGTGATCAGATCCAGCCTTACACCCCTGTGCAGGCTCTGAGGTCTGTGGAACGATCTTCTGCCCTCTTTGTGCTCTATTGGCTCTGCTGATACTTTCAAAAGTGTCCTTAAGACACATTTATTTGTTCAAGCTTTTAAATAGCTACTTTTGGGCTGCTGTGATTTCTGTGTTGTCTTGACCCTTTTTATATCGTATGTAATTTCTGCTTTTTAACTGTGTTGTGAAGCACTTTGTCTGTGAAAGGTGCTATATACATAAAGACAGGACAGTTTCCTGCACGCCCTGAGAGCTGAATGTAACAAGTGAATTTCTCCATTGTGAGATCAATAAAGGCTTGTCTTTTTTTCTCTATTTTCAAGGATTTTCTGCCCAATTAATTGAGCTTTGAATCGCAAACAAACATGAATAAATTTACATTCAAATTGTTCTCACTAAATAGCTTATTCAAAAACTAAACCACATCCAAAATCGTCTCCGAACAAATCTTTGTAACGACAAAATAAAACCATACATTTTAACCTGGTTCAATCCATTATTTAGATTTGTTAGCTGAACATATAGCCATTTTATAGGTAATTTACAGCAAAAAGTTCGAATTGACAACATTTTTCCCCCTGTTCACCTGCAAATATCCACATTTTGATTTGTTCCTTTGTTTATGAGAATAGATCAAACTTAGAACGTTAGAATTCAAATGTTTATGATTATAAATGTTTTGCATAGTTGTGTTTAGAAATTGATTGATTTTAAAAAGTATTTGATTTGTATAAACCCTGTTAACAGCTCCGAAACCCCTCATTTCTCTTCGGTGAGAGATTGTTTCTATAAAAACACAGACCTGATGAAGCCTCTTGGATCAAAGAATGTTGGTTGATGATTTGGCCTTCTAACAATAAGGCTGCAGCCTTTCCTCACACACAAACCTAAATCTTATCGACATAAAACAACAGCATTTCTTTCAGTTGTTGCTTGCATTAGTGTGACGATGACCCTGAAAAAGTGTCCTGAAGGTTGGAAAAAAAAAACTCTTGCCCAAGGAAAGATTGAGATGTTAGAAATGAGTTTGAGTGAGTTTGAAAACAACGAACTATTGAAACTTTACAAACGTAAAGGTGGCGTGTAAAGAAATAATAAAGAAGTGTAGGACCTTGGGCCTTGGAGCTGCAGAGTGTGTACAGGTGCAAACAGTCTGCTTTCTTATGGCGCTCAGCTATGCGCCCTCCCCAGGTGCCATTAGGGACGAGCCACTCTGATGTCTTCATTAATCACAGCAGCTCACGCTACGTCCCCCATAAGGCAGCGCCCCAAACCCCCCCACACACACACACATACATGGCGCCCCTCGTCCCCCGCTAAGAGCCCCCCGAATACCACTCACTCTGACGGAGAGAGATGCCGCTGCCTGGCCCCCTGACCCGGAACACAATTAAAAACACTTTAGCTGGTCCCAGTCGGCGCAGAGCGAGCGTGGTCGGCCGTAAGTGTGCGTTTTGTCTCCGTCACTCTTTGATTCATGGTGTGTTCCGTCTGCGGTAATTAACATGCGGTACATGTGTGGTGATATTAGTTAGAGAGGCGGCATTGGTCCTGTAGCTCCACGTCTGGCCCAGATACTGTGTCACGGACTCATCGCCACCAGAGTCAAAGGGCGAAGTCATGGACGACGTTCCAAACACAAGCATCACGGATGAATAAGGCCATGTAACCTGGTGGATGTGAAGCAGGAGGGCCTGGGTCGAACCGTTAAGGGACCGTGTGGAAAGTGGCTGGAGGGCCAACAGATGGGTTAAATGCAGAAACACATTTCCCTACGGGAACAATAAAGTATATGAAGAAAAGACGAGATCCACACAACTGTTAGCTCCCCAGCTTTTGAATATAAGCTCACCAAAGTGACGTTTCAGGCGATAAGCCCTTCTTCAGACAAAAAACAAACACTTTCTCCTCGTCTCATTAAGGTAAACTCATAAACGATCAGAATAGAGCTATTTTACCTAGTCAATGTTACATTGTTACACAAAGAACTTCTACAAACAAACTGCACATCTGAGCGTGTGCATGTGCTGACTTACCTTCAGTAATGATGAGCTCTGTTAAAAGCCTTTTGGCCCTTTGTTTGGGTGGGCTGCTGTTTGGTCCAGACGTTCAGACCTGGTTGCTGGTGCTTAGTTCCTTCTTCTTCTTCTCCTTCCTCTTCATCTTCTTCTTCTTCTATCAACTTAATGGCAGACTGCGACCCAAACTACGGTGCATTCCACCACCTACTGTATCTTGATTCGTTCCTTTGAACATATTTTGTTGCAGAAAACTGGCAGAAGACTGGCCATGGAAGACGATGAACACCCATGCAAAATGAGTGGCTTTGCGGCTATCTCTTTTCAGCTATGTGTCTGGAAAACAGTGGAAAGAAGTGCTTGGAAAACCAGAGCTTGTGCAGACTTATATTCACCTGTTTCCACCGTTTTTCCAACGCCTCAAACACTGACTCTGTAGCACTCTGTAATCCATATGTGATGACCATCTCCTTCATGGAAGAGGCCAGCTGCTCAAGTCTGCGGGGATTTAAACACACATGTGCACACTTTAAGTCACTTTAGTAGCTCGGACAGACTCCAGACTTTTCAGCCTCGGACTTCGCAATGTTTTGGAGTTTTTTGTTTAGATATCCAATTCCTGCATACGTTATTTAGCTTTGAACCTCAAAAAACAAGGCAACATTTTTTAACATATTTTTTTAATATTTCTTTTTTCTCTAATAATAATAATAATAATAATAATAATTATGCATTGGTTTTATATAGTGCTTTTCTGGACACTCAAAGATGCTTTACATTGCACTATTCGTTCACACCATACTCGGTGGTGGTATGCTACTATTGTAGCCAGAGCTGCCCTGGGGTAGACGGAAGCGAGGCAACCAGTCTGCGCCATTGGCCCCTCCGACCACCATCAACCACTCACTCACTCACACATTACATTCGCTAGGCTTCCTGGTGTTCCCAAACGGTCTCCCATCCAAGTCCTGCCAGGCCCTTCCCTGCTGAGCTCCAAAGGTCTGACGGGACTGGGCAGAGCAAAGGTGGTGTGGCCTAAACTAAAACCAAGCAAGACCTTTATTTCTACAGCGCCTTTCACAGACAGTCACAAAGCGCTTTACATGAGACAATTGTACATTCACTCCAGACTCGGTGGTGGTGAACTGCGTTTGTAGCTTCAGTTTCCCCTGGGGGAGACTGACAGAAGCGACTGCACACGTCTGCACCCACGTCTGACCCCCACCATACATCACACACATCATTCATCCTGGCCTGTTGTACATGTTTTTAGTTATCCAAACTCAGCTCTGAGCAAATCTTTGCTGCTAATACGTCAACAACACTCTAAATTTAAACCCGGCTCTATCCATTATTAATATAATAGACAACATTGGGTTTGTTGTCCTGGCTGACGGTGAGTGGAGGGTCTGTATGTGTCACCCGGAGCTGTGAGTGAGGACTCCCTGATGTAATGTGCCAGCTAAATAACAGCGTGGCCCGAGGGGAGATCACACTCCACTTCCCCCTCCATCACCGAAGCCATCTCCGCTTTGTTTACGCGCCGCGCCTTTCTTCTCCGTAAATGACCTCTCTCCAATCGCCGCTGTCTGGCTTTTATTCGCCCCTGAACCCTCGGCAACACTGATGACACGATACGTTTGAGCTCGGCTCTCGCGCTGCTCTGTGCGCGCCGGGAAGGAAAAGGAAAGCACAAGCGGCATTTTAAATCCAGCAAAAAAAATGAGAGTGGGCAGAAGAAAGGACTTGTATAGGAGGCAATTTGAGACCTGAAATAACCAAAATGAGTGTGGGGAGATTAGAAAAAGAGACATATCATGTAAACGCTTTTAACCATGTTATAGCCTAACAAAGCAAGTTATAGCCTAACAAACAAACCTGGAGTAGTACTTGACTTTATTCAGGCAGCTCTGAGTAAACATCTTCCCTGGTTGTTTTTTGTTCCACAGCAGAAGTGCTCCTGCAGAGAGAGTGTCCACTTCATTTTCATCATCTATAAACCAAACATCTACTGGGCCAAAGATGATTTACACCAAATAATACATAAATAATACTGTCTTTTCCTTTCAAACTTCCCTTAGAGAACCCCCAGATCCTTCTATTAGGGCAATGGTTCCCAAAATGGGCTCCAGGGGCTCCAAAGACTACTTACTTACTTTTCATGTACAATAATAACACATTCAGAGTCATAAGAGATTTGTGGATTGGACTTTGTGAATGGCTGTTAGGATATTTAATATATTTAATTCTGAAAAGTGAGATAAATAAATAGCAGGAAAAAAAAAAAACACACCCCACACAACGCAGGGATTTGAGCAAATATTTCTGAAATTGTTTTTAACCTCTTAATCCCCATCTTAACCAGGGGCATTTTTTCCAGTTCAGCTTTGCTAAAATCTAGAGACAAATCTCATCCAAAAGGATCATTTTCCTGGCACTGTCGTTGGCTTTTGACTTTATTTCATTGCTTTTTCGTTGCTAATTTGTGGCTTTTTTTTTCATTGCTTTTTCGTCGCCTTTTCATCACTTTTTTTGTTGCTCTGTTGTTGCATTTTCACCCTTGTCATCGTCTCATTTTTGTTGCTATTATGACACTTTTTTTTCAAGAAGCTTTTAGACTGGAGGACATATTGTGCACGGTTCAGGTGCAGGATTATAATAAAAAAACAAAAAAGCTAAACAGGGAGTTAAACATGTTTTGAACGGAGTAATTAACCCCTTAACTCCCACCTGAACCGAGCACATTTTCTCCAGTTTGGCTTTACCCCAGTCCAAAAGCTTCTGGAAAAAAGCAACAAAACTGAGACGAAAACAATGATGGAAATGTGACAAAAAAGTGAGAAAACATTGACAAAAAAGTGACAAAATGTGACAAAAAAATGTACAAAAATGTGATAAAAAATGACAAAAAAGTTAAAAAAATGAGTTGAATACCCAACAAAAAAATGATGGAAAAAAAATCTGATGACGTGAGGAAAAAGATCCTCTCGGTTCAGGCGGGAGTTAAGAGGTTAAAGTCTGGAGTCACTGACATTAAAGTTTTGATTTAGGCACACTCCGACTGACTGTGCAGCGGAAACCTGGAATAGTGTTTGTTAGCATGCTGCTAGCTGAAAGATGGAGGCTTGCATTCACTCTACGGTGTTTTATTCCTCCTCTTGCCTGCAGAGGGAGCTCCCATCAAACCGTGGCCGCTCTTGGTGATAAAGTGTGAAACGTAAACCAAAGGCAAAGCCAGGTCTGTTGGGCGCAGACCGGAGCTTTCATGTAGATATTGATTGTTGTGGAGTGTCCTGAGCTCATGTGCACCGTGAAACTAGGCCAGCCGAGTGTGGAAGGCACATTTACATGCACACCAAATTATTACGCAAATGACATTTTTCTAAGATTTTCTAAATTGTCAACTCAAATGAGAGTCAGCATAATTTTCAAGTCTTTAACTGGAAGAGGATCATTTAAATGTGGTGGAAAAAATTTCCTAGTGATAACGGTATTTAAAAAAAAAAAAAAATAGTAAAAACCTCAAAATCCACTGTTCCAAATTATTATGCAACTCATCGTTTCAATACATTTTAAAGCTTGTAATTAACTGAAAATGGTCATTTGTTGTATTTGTAGCATTCGGAGGTCATATTTACTGAAATCAAAAGCTATTTCAATCAAAAAAATATTAACAGGTCAAGTTATATTTTACCAAAGGAGCCCTTGTGTGAGAGCAGCTTCAAAATTCTTAAATCCATTAAACTTGTGAGTTTTTGGACAGTTTCTGCTTGGATTTCTTTGCAGGATGTCAGAATAACCTCCCAGAGCTGCTGTTTGGATGAAAACTGCCACCCACCCTCATAGAATTTTTTTTTGTTGAGGCTCCAAAGGTTCTCAATAGGGTTGAAGTCAGGGGAGGAGGGGGTCCACATCATGAGTTTCTCTCCTTTTATGCCCATAGCAGCCAGTGATGCAGAGGTTTTCTTTACAGCAGGACATGGTCCGTTGTCATGCATGAAGAGGATTTTGTTAGGGAAAACACGGCTCTTCTTTTTGTAGCATAGAAGACAGTGGTCAGTCAGAAACTCCATATATTTTTCAAAGGTCATTTTCACACCTTCAGGGAGCCTAAAAGGGCCTAAAGGGGCCGACCAGCTCTCTCCTCATGATTCTGGGCCAAAACATGACTCCGCCCCCTCCTTACTGACGTCACAGCCTTGTTGGGACATTGTGGCCATTCACCAACCATCCACTGCTCCATCCATCTGACCATCCAGGGTTACACGACCTCATCAGTGAACAAGACTGTTTGAAAATGAGTCTTCATGTATTTCTGAGCCACTGCAGCCGTTTCTGTTCATCAGCTTCAATTAACTGTTTAGGGGAGGCCCGGATAGAAGGTTTATGCACAACTGCAGCCTCTGGAGGGTCCTACACCTTGATGTTCGGGAGACTCCAGAGGCACCAGCAGCTTCAAATACCTGTATGCTGCTTTGTAGCATCTGTTCTCCTAATCTGATGTGTTTGTCTGGCAGAAACCGTCCATATTTTGCCATTATCTGCACAAACCTGAGTGTGCTCTGAATCATCCACAAATCTCTTATCAGTACGATGATCACACTTAATCTTTCATGAAATATCGAAGGTTTTCATACCTAGACCAAGACATTCAACTATTTCATGCTTTTCATCAGCAGAAAGACCCTTTTTCTTTCCCATATTGCTTGAAAATGATGATCTGCATAATAAAGTGGAACACCCTTTTCAGCAGTTTTTCCCTTAACTGGGCTTAACCTGAAAACTAATCATCCCAGGTCTCTGAGATTAATGTCAGTGATTCATAGAGCCCCAAGACACGATACCATCCATGAGTTTCATTATTATTATTATTTTTTTTACCTTTTTGACACAAAAATCCAATTTGCATAATAATTTGGAACACAGTGTAGATGATTATGACCGTATCTAAAAGAAACAAACATGGTGTGAATGTTTTTAAAGATCTTAAAGACCTTCCTCTGATCTGCGTCTCATAAATTCACTAAAATAAAAAAAAGTTCCTAAACAAATGATTTCCGTGCGCTCACACAGTTTCACTTTTGTTTTTACCGTGACGAAGCAAACAGTCACACATGGTTCTTTTGGGACTCTTCCTTTGGCAGCGGTCTGCAGTTCTCAGGATTGTTGAACCTGCCGCTGACTCGACAGCAGCTCTGATGTCCGGAGTTCTTGTTGGTCACACCCAGACTTTGGCCTTGGTGTTGGCGTGGGGCCCCGGGCGGCCCCCGCAGCAGTGACTGTGCAGCGGAAACCTGGAATAGTGTTTGTTAGCATGCTGCTAGCTGAAAGATGGAGGCTTGCATTCACTCTACGGTGTTTTATTCCTCCTCTTGCCTGCAGAGGGAGCTCCCATCAAACCGTGGCCGCTCTTGGTGATAAAGTGTGAAACGTAAACCAAAGGCAAAGCCAGGTCTGTTGGGCGCAGACCGGAGCTTTCATGTAGATATTGATTGTTGTGGAGTGTCCTGAGCTCATGTGCACCGTGAAACTAGGCCAGCCGAGTGTGGAAGGCACATTTACATGCACACCGCAAAGAGAGGGAAATATGAAGACAAATCGCCACGCTGGGCTGGGTGACAAGAGCGGGAGAGGCAGAGAGAGGGAGGGAGAGGGAGGGGGAAGTGAGAGAGAGGGAGGGAGGGGAGAGAAAACGTGGAGAGAGAGAGAGAGAGGGGGAAAGAGGGAGGGGGAGAGAGAGAGAGAGGGGAGGTAAAAAGGAGAGAGAAAGAGAAGGAGGGAGGGGGAGAAAGAGAGAGAGAAAGGGAGTGAGAGAGGGAGGGAGGGAGGGGGAGAAAGAGAGAGAGGGGGAGAGAAAGAGAGGGAGGGAGGGGAGAGAAAGACAGAGGGAGAGAGAAAGAGAGGGGGAGAAAGAGAGGGAGGGGGAGAAAGAGAAGGAGGGAGGGGGAGAAAGAGAGAGGGAGTGAGAGAGAGAGGGAGGGAGGGGGAGAAAGAGAGGGAGGGAGGGGAGAGAAAGACAGAGGGAGGGAGAGAGAGAGGGAGGGAGGGGGAGAAAGAGAGGGAGAGAGAGAGGGAGGGAGAGAGGGGAGAGAAAGACAGAGGGAGAGAGAAAGAGAGGGGGAGAAAGAGAGGGAGGGAGGGGGAGAAAGAGAGGGAGGGAGGGAGGGGAGAGAAAGACAGACGGAGAGAGAAAGAGAGGGGGAGAAAGAGAGGGAGGGAGGGGAGAGAAAGACAGAGGGAGAGAGAAAGAGAGGGAGGGAAGGGAGAGAAAGACAGAGGGAGAGAGAAAGAGAGGGAGGGAGGGGAGAGAGGGAGGGAGGGGAGAGAAAGACAGAGGGAGAGAGAAAGAGAGGGAGGGAGGGGAGAAAGAGAGGGAGGGAGGGGAGAGAAAGACAGAGGGAGAGAGAAAGAGAGGGGGAGAAAGAGAGGGAGGGAAGGGAGAGGAAGACAGAGGGAGAGAGAAAGAGAGGGAGGGAGGGAGGGGAGAGAGAGAGGGAGGGGAGAGAAAGACAGAGGGAGAGAGAAAGAGAGGGAGGGAGGGGAGAAAGAGAGGGAGGGAGGGGAGAGAAAGACAGAGGGAGGGAGAGAGAGAGGGAGGGAGGGGGAGAAAGAGAGGGAGGGAGAGAGGGGAGAGAAAGACAGAGGGAGAGAGAAAGAGAGGGGGAGAAAGAGAGGGAGGGAGGGGGAGAAAGAGAGGGAGGGAGGGGAGAGAAAGACAGACGGAGAGAGAAAGAGAGGGGGAGAAAGAGAGGGAGGGAGGGGAGAGAAAGACAGAGGGAGAGAGAAAGAGAGGGAGGGAAGGGAGAGAAAGACAGAGGGAGAGAGAAAGAGAGGGAGGGAGGGGAGAGAGGGAGCGAGGGGAGAGAAAGACAGAGGGAGAGAGAAAGAGAGGGAGGGAGGGGAGAAAGAGAGGGAGGGAGGGGAGAGAAAGACAGAGGGAGAGAGAAAGAGAGGGGGAGAAAGAGAGGGAGGGAAGGGAGAGGAAGACAGAGGGAGAGAGAAAGAGAGGGAGGGAGGGGAGAAAGAGAGAGAGAGAGGGAGAAAGAGAGGGAGAGAGAAAGAGAAGGAGGGAGGGGGAGAAAGAGAGAGAGGGAGGGTGGGGGGGGAGAAAGGGGGGAGGGAGGGGAGGGAAAAATGAGAGAGAAAGAGAGGGAGAAGGAGAGCGAGGCAGAGAGAGAGGGAAAAGAGAGAGAGTAGACCAACAGAATGAAAAAGGGCGCGAGACAGAAATAGCAATAAAAGAGGAAGAGAGAGAGAGAACTTCTAACACTGTAAAGGCTTTTCATGGAGCAGGTCTGGACATGCAGCCTGACAGACAAAGCTCAGGGAAAACACGGCCAAAGCTATCATTAGAGCAGCAGAGGCAGTTACAGGGGGGGTGTTACAGGGAGTTTATGGCAGTCAGATGAATGCTCCTCCAGCTCTTTTTCAAAACTCTTTATATTAATGTTTTCAAAAGGGATTTTTTTTTTTTTAACTTCCGATGCCCTCAGGTGGACGGAGCTTTAGAGGGGAGATCCAGAAGACTCTTAGGACAGATGCCCAATTATACACATGGGAGGAACACCAAATAAAAACAAAACAAAGCAATAGGACCAAAGACCTCATGCATCATACAGTGTGAATAACTGCTGCACCAATGGGCCGTGAGTGTGTCACATTACAGAAGGTAAAAGTCACGAGTTCAACCTTTCTGCATTCAAAAAAATAAACAATAAAACTAATTAAATTGTTGAAACTTTGATTGATATTTACCACAAATCTCAAACTAAATAATTGGAATAACCATCGACCACCATTGTGCCCATCATCTCATCTAATTCATGCTGAATGATCAGATTTACACATCACACACCCGCAAAGCTAAACGTAAAAGTACCAGGTACACATTTTTTTGGTACTTGTATTTTACTCAAGTATTAAAATGAATGCTTTTTACTTTCTGCCACATCTTCGGGCAGGCTTGCACTTTCTTACTCTGGACATTTTTAAATCTGGAATTGTGCCATCGGCGGCTGAATCAGAAGCTGCCAGGAAGTCATTGTGATCAAAAACATCATGGCCAGGTCAGAAAACAGCAGCACAATTCTACACAGGGTTTATACATGATGCCCAAACACAGTATTTGTAATAGCTCATATAACACAGACAAATGCATTCATGAAGGAGGACCAGCAGAGTGAAGATGAAGATGACGAAGTCCCAAAGATCCATGCTTACACTCTGCCCTCAGTGAGCCTGTCATTTTCTCTTTCTGTGTGGAGTTTGCCTGTTCTCCCCGCGTCTGTGTTGGTTTCCTCCAGGTACTCCGGTTTCGCCTACCACTAAAAACATGCACAATAGGCCAGGATGAATGAGAGTGTGTTTGAGAGGGCGCATGGGGGACGACGGATGGAAATTAGCCAATCCGATGTGGCTTGTTTACATGCATGAGACCCACGTATGTTCATTAAGGGGAGACACTACAGGCAAAAGTCAATTTTTTCAGTTTTCAGGTTTTGAGCCAAATTGGTCTCTGAACATACAAGCTTTCACCCGGAAACAGAAAATATGCCTAATCTTCACAATAACATGTTTAAATATTGCGCTGATTCAATGTTCCCCCATAGACTTATATGGGAGAACACAATTTCAAGGGCCTTTTTCTCAAAACACATTTTTCTGTCATTGTGGCGACACTATGTCCACGTCAGTCGGACCTAAAGACTTCACATTTTCCAGCCTTGGACTCAACAATATTTGGAAGATTTTTTCAGAGGGATTTTTTATTATTTAATCCCTTAAGCCCCATTTATTGAGTTTTGAATGTCAAAAAATAAGGCGAAAATTACATTTTTACAAAAAACTGCTTACAATAACAAGAAATCCCAAATCCCCTCTGAAAAAGTCTTGGTAACTCATTCATCAATAAAATGAAACCATAAATTTGAATGTAGCTCTATCCATTATTCAGATTTCGTCGCCAAAAAGATGGGAAATTTGGGGCATTTTAGGCATAAAACACCTTGTTCTTATATGAAAAGATAAAATGACAAAAAACAATGTATTTTTTTCTCACATTTATGTCAGTGATCGACAGCAAACGTTTCAAATTGATATCTGTAAATATACATGTTTTCCCTGTTCACCTGCAGTGTCTCGCCTTAACATTCACTGTCCCAACAAAATAAACAAATAAATAAATAAAATAAATAACAAACACTAAAAGACGAAGCCACTAAATTAAAATGTTGGTTTATAAGCAGGTTTATAAACAGGTTTCACAACTTGCAGGGTCACTTCTCTGGGTCGCCATCACGGAAATGAGCCTGCATGTTCATGACACTGATACATATGTTTTAGAATTAGATGCACAGTGTTTTTCCCCAACAAATATTTTTTTACAATATAAAGGAGGACAGAACTCATTTCATGACTTTTCTACAAATAAAACCAGCTGTAGTGGCACAAAAGAACCACACATTCACACAACTCCTCCAAATGTGCTTTATACCTTCACAGTAAATGTGTCCGTGTATAGAGTTCAGGATTGTGATGTCATATCGTTAAACATCATGGGATTTTGCAGCAGAACTAATGGAGATTGTTCTTTTTCTCCACTTTTTATACTGTTTTTAGCTCATGTCAGTCTATGGAAAATGCTTGCTTTACAGCCACAAACATGGCGGATCTCCATGGTAACAGTGCATTCTGTCGAACTCTTCCATAAGCATGGCAGTGAGCATTGTATCAACAAACAGCAGTAACTGAGTTTGAGTTTTAAGCTTGTATTTCTGTTCAGATTTACAATACTTGCTAAGTATAAGTAAAACGTACTCTGATACTTTTCCTTTTCCAGTTTTCAACAGTTCTTCCACTGATCACTCCTCTGCTGATGGAGAGCTCTCCTCCACAGCTGCCGTTCCCTTCCTCTCCAGCAGGGGGAGCCCACAGCTCGTCCTATGAGGCTGCAGGGGTGAGGATGTTGCCGGGCAGTAAAGCTGGCAGCCTCCACAGTAATCCCGCTTCCATAAACACAACATGCCTGTGCTTCCCCCATATCCATAATTATTTCAGATGAGACCAATCTGAATTCCCCGCTAATCCCGGGCAGGTCAGGCCCGTGTGCCGGGGGGGAGAGGCGAGGGGGACGGCCAGCGCCTTCCACACACGCAGCTGTGGTCAATCATTTATTGATTTCTGACCGGGATCATATTTACAATTCTGCCTCAATATCCCCGCGCATTAATATCACATGCAGGGCGTCGGCGTCGGGTTTCTCTCCATATGGAAACCGTGCTCCGTGTAAACACAGGGCCCGGCTTTGTTTGCCTTAGAATCTTCACTTATTGATTCAAATTGAGCCATGCGATGCAAAAGAAATCGTTCATATCTGCCGCCATAAAGGTCGGATTTGCTCATATAGACGAGGCCGGGCCGGTTATTGGATCCTGAGGTATTTCTAATCGCGCATAACGATGTGTATGATGTGTATTTGTGAATCGGTCGCGTTGAATCGAATAATTGGTAACTTTATCAAACGATTATCGACTTAATGTCAATATACAGGACAATTTATATCAACAAGATTGTACACATGACACCCCCCCCCCCCCCCCCCCCCCCCCAGTAATATCCCACAATTAATCGTCATTATGCACAAGCACATAATGACGATTAATCGATTCACTGATTAATCATGAACATCCATATTGACAGAAATCAGGCGACTTGGGCAGGTTTTCAGTAGTTCATTTACTTTGGAGGATCTGTACTGTGCTTGTGCAGTACTTTTGTTGAGAGAAGACAAATATGCAATACTTTATAAATAGAGGTTTTGAAGCGAGTGCCTTGGTAAGTGGATACACACAAACAATTGAAACATTGCACATCAAAGTCAGTTAAATCCATGATTATCTGGTTCCTTAAGACCAGTGTGCATGATAAATAGTAGATCACAGATAATTATAAGTTAGGTCAAGTATTCATCCAGATTTGACTAGATTTGGCCTAGAATTGGTGTGATTGGGGAATAGAAAGACTGTTTCCACATTTGGGATTTTTTTCCTTTGGACATTTCTTCTAACAATCCTACATCAGGGACAGATCACTGACTCTTGTCCTCGTGTGAGAGAGGAACATCAAGTACATGGGACTATCTGACAATACTAGGGCTTCATTGCGCCTTCGTTTCTCTGTTTTGTCCATGCAACTTTCAAAACCATCCAAGAAGGAGTCACAAATGTAGCAAACGGATGCGCCTGGACACGCGGACAGCCCGCTTTTCACATCGTGCCATGAAGTTCTGTGCGTAATTGCGCGTTGTGTCCTTGGATGGAGCTGTGCTTGTCCCGCGCCGTCTCCTCTCTCCCCTGTTATACTCCCCGTGGCGCGTAAGTGTCCCCGCTGCGCGTGCGTGTGCAGCGCGTGCCGTGCTCCTACAGCGCCAGCACAACCCGAGCGCGCCGTCCACCCAACCAGCCAACCAACAACCAACCAACCAACCAGCAGCCAGGCTCCCTCTCTCTGCTCGCCGCGGAGGAGGATGTTCTCCTGACTTGTGACTTTTGGCGTCTCGCTCTATACGCATGGGGACTTCACCAAAACAACATAACAGAACTTTTGGAGAGGGCATAAGAAATGAGAATAGAGACAGAGAGAGCGCGCCGCGCCGCTGGAGGATCCGGGACGTGCGCTGATCGCGGGTGAATGAAGCGTGGGGACATCGCGAAGATTGAAGAGCTGTCAACGGCAACGCGAGCGGAGGAGCGCGGGCAGGGGAAGGAAGGGAAAGAAGGAAGGAGCTGCAGGGGAGGCTCGTGATTCCGATGAGGAGCTGCTTCTTCGAGCCGCGGGAGACGTTCCACCGGTCCCGAACACGTCCCGGGAGCGAGTATAGGTCAAAGCCGGCGGGGCGAGCGCTGAGGTCGGGATAAGGCGCAGCTCCAGGGCGCGCCGCCGCTCCATGGATCTCTACTGCACTTTTGGGGATTCTTAAAGCCGGCGTTTGATAGAGATTTCGGATCAGTACCTGCTCCAACAAGAACACACTCCGCTCTGTATTTTCTTTTTTCCATTTGGGATTTCTGCCGCATAACTTGTGGATTTTACGCGCGGACGGTGGATGTTTTAATATGCGAGGATGAGTCCGCTGGCGCTGGTGCTCGTGGCTGGATTACTGTGTTTACAAGTGGACGGTGAGTGCAGCTGCTCCGCGTCGCTCTTTCAAACTTTTAAGCTGTTTATGAATGATCCATGTGTCTTTTGTCGGGCCCTTTTATTCATTCAGTGAGACGCACCCAGTGGACATTTGGATACGCGGTGTTGAGCCATGGTGCACAACATGCTTCACAACTGCGCGCTTTGGAGAAATGTGTGCTGATGGAGGATTCAGAAATCTGAAATGGTTTCCCTGGACTCATCAAAGGGCCACGCAAAAATATATTTGAAGGAATGAGATAATTGTAGTAGCTGCATGTTTCATCCAAACATTCTCAGTGAGTTTCAACAGATTGTCCCTCACAGAAGACCCAGAATAACGACTTACTTATCTCACAATGTGTAAAGTCTTTTAGTGGCTAGGCTCACAGATCTTTTCTGTGGGTTCTGCAGTAGATTTCTCACCTCCACATCAGATTTGATGGTGAGGCAGGACTCACACCCTTTCACTTGAAGCGTCTCACTGGCACATTTTGGCAGCGGCGCGCCTCAAGACTTCTGATTCTGTGATCAAATTGTTTCTCATTATAATACCTATGTATCAATTATGAGCACAGACTATGCGTTGGCTGCGAATATTTCTCCAGGATTGTATTGAATTGGATTGGGTTTGTGCGTAATGCTGGTGCACTATAGTGAACTGTGATGCCTTTTGCGCAGATTTGGATTTCAGATTTTGAATTATCTCCTGTCCCTCCCATCCCCACTCCTACCTGTGAACAGCTCATTTGTGGTCAGAGTACTTAAGGTCTAGGTGCAGGCACAGCAGGATCGTGCCCCCCTTCTTACACACCTCCCATTCGGTCGATGAATTTTTAATAATAATCATCTCGGCGGCAGAGTGGTTGGTCATTTTCTTATGCCGGAGCAACACCCCCCTCTCCGCTCCTCTCCTCTCCTCTCCCCTCTCCATCTCTCACTTCATCTCTATTCCACCGCTCTCCCCGCGCGCTCTCTGTGTGCCAAGTCAGCACCAGCAGCTCTGTGATTTTACAAGCGATCCATCGACGTGCGGTGCAAAGTGTTCTAATGGCAGAATTAAAAGGAGCAGGGTGGCTGTGATGACCTGCATTAGTCAAGGGGGGGAGAGGAGAAGGACCGCTCTGGTGTCAGAGTCAACAAAGAGCATTGAGAGATGACTGTAGGCCTGACGCACAAGGATATCTGCCTGTTCAGGAGGAGCAGTTAAGGAATGTGCTGAAATGAAGGTCTTCATTGACATCAAGAGAAACATGTTTGATTCCAAGTGCATGTGGCAAAAAAAAACATCGCCCAAAACAGTTTCAAATGATTTGGACGATTCCTTTGTTCACGGAAACGGGTGAATGTCTTAAGAAATCCAATGTTCAGTCTGACTTGCCGCCACCTGTATGGGCCCCATATTTGTATAGTATATGCAACATGCGGCTTAATCTGCTCATTTAAGCAGTAAAGTCAACATATCTGATAGTTCCTCTAGTGGGGAAATGAAATGTGTCCTTGTGTATGGCGTAAAACATTTGTGGAAAAAAAAGACCATTGACCTTTGTGTGCCTTTTCTATCCTGAACTATAGCAGCTGTACTTGACGGTGTTGCTTCCTGAAAGTTGTGGAACCTGCTCATATTGGGATGTTCCACATGGCTTAGGAAAGATAGCAGTGATTTCAGTGTTTCATTGTTTGTAAACCCAACAATATCCGGTATGGAGCCTTTGAGCTTTACGCAAATCCCCTGTTAGTCAATCTGTTCCTTTTGTTTTTGTCCGTTGCCCCTGAGGAAGACTTGCCTTCACCTTCCGCTACTTTTATTCATTTATTTGACTTTTATTTAAACTATTCCCTGGAACTAAATCTTTTGGGGTTCCATTCGTATAGCCGACCAGCACGTTTTATATTGAGTATCTGTAAAGAGTCTGCTTCATCACTGAGAGGCACACATTTGGATATGACCTATAAAAAAAAGACTGAAATGCATGTGTGGACTGGCTTCAACCGCTTATGCCAATCATTTGCGTTCCTCACGTGTTGCTGACAGTTTCTTGCGCTCGTCCGGGGTTGCCTTTGCAGAAATAAAGAGATCCAGTCGTTGGATCGATCGTACTGTATCACAGAATGGCTCGCTGGGACCGAGGAGTCCTCCAACGGGTTCACAAAAGGAGAAAAGATGATGCAGGAACGTGCAAAACGAGCTTTAAAATGCCCCCCCCCTTTGAAGCAGCGCGCCCCGGCGGACACAAAGGCCCCGAGATGCCGGTGAGCGCGGCTGAATGAGCGGCTGAATGAGCGGGCCACACCTTGCCGGCTCATTCAGTGCTGCGTGTCAGAGAATAGAGAGAATGCGGGGCAGGGTTCCGCAGACGGACGGAGCGGCTGGTGATTCATCCGTGTTTACTCTGCGCCGTGTTTGTTCAGCGCGGCCCCCGCTCTCTTCTGTTCTCGCCAATCATCTTTTTCTCCCAGCCCGTTCGCCCGTCAACGCCACTTTCTGCTCCATTGTGTGCGGCGGGGTTTGGCGGAGATCGGTGCGCTCGCTTCGGCGATGGATCGGCCTGAAGGTTTTTTGCACTTTTGAATTGTGGTTTGTTCATATAAGTCCCATGTTGTGCCCAGTTTTAGCTTTTGGAAACACTTCTCCAAGCCTCAGCCTAATAATTCGAGATGTTAACGATAATCTCACATGGACTGCTGGAGCCCGCACAACTCTGAAAGAAAGAAACCTCCAATCCGAAACTCTCCAAATCAGTATCTGCGGATTCTGGATTAGGTCCAAACCCAAACATGTTTATACTTTGAACACATTGTGCATGCTTCTGAATATCCTCACCACTCTTGGACTCTTAGGAGAAGATGATTGAACCTTATTTCATGGACGCTGAGAGAGAGGATGATGAACTTTTTGTTTCACGTGGACTGGACCGTCAATTACAGAGATATCACCCACGAGAACGAACAATATCCAACTCTTTACAATGTCGAGATATTGTATTGGTGCTGTATCTCCCTTTTTGCATCTGCCTTTAGTTGCTATTAGCGAGCTGATTTGTAGTGGAGGCCATCTGAGTGCTAAAATAAGTGTCTAAAGAGTTTTATTCCCTGAAAATTTGCAGTCCTAGCTTGTCTTGTTGAGTTATTGGGCAGATTCTTATGTTGACATTGTGTCATTATGTAAAGCCCTGCTGTTGTGACATTGAGCTACAGACAAAAGTGACTAAAGTAGGCTACATAGACAGTAAGGGCACATTATTACGCTGTTCTTTTGTCCAGCATCGCCCCTTTTTTCCCATCCAAACTGGCTGGTTGCTAAGCGGTAGCTCGTGGCGTCACTAAGTACAGCAGCGCTTCTTCCTCCTCTCCATCCTCCCTCAGTGTCCCTCCCCCTTTAACCCCCCCACCCCAACCCACCCACTTACTCCCCATCCCGCACACCAGCGCGCCCATCAACAGGCCCTTCCTTTATTAAGGGCTAATCTGAGAGCCCTTGGAGCGGGAGGAGCCTGCTTTTTAAGAGACTACTTAGGCTCACAGAAAGGGTGTATTCAGTCCCACAGTGGAGCGGGCAGCAGAGTGCTTGCCCAGTTGAATGTGGGCCGTTTGTTTAGTGCTCGGTGATGAGCGCTATAGGAGCGCATGGAAGCTGAGGAGTCAGTCAGGGCAACGGGGTCGTCCAGTCACGTCCAGGAGTTTGCATGGGGCAGTTGTTAGTCCGATGTAGATATGATAGATTTGAACTATTCAATGATCTGATTTTGATTTTTGGACTAAATGTTTCCTTTGTAGAGGTGTAAACTACAAGGTTAGCAAGTTTAAGACAAATGAAGACGGGAGGCAAGGCTAAAGGATGTTTTGTTGGTTCTAAGAGTACTGCGCTGTCTCCTTCAGTGGTTTTGGACTTTTCACACGAGTGCCGCCTCATTTGACTGTCCAAGTTCCACAATGGCCTGGAGTAAATCAGGACCAAACCAGCTCTACAGTCAACCTCAGCTGGACCAGCCTAGGCCTAACGGCATGGCTCACGACAACGATAACCTGCTGATACTGCGATAACCTTTTTTTTAGACATACATATTTATAATTTACATTGTTTTCATTTTTCAGAAACACAATAAATCAACCACAAATGAATTGTATCTATAATTATAAAAACTATAATTAAAAGTCACATTTGTGTGAGTGTTTGCTTATTATACTTTTATCTGCTTTATACTAATAGGCCATTAATAATACGCTTGTTCATAGCCAACCTTTAACCTAGCCCTAAACCTAACCCTTAAATGATTACTAATGCGTGTAATGAGCGCACCTTAATCTAAAGCGATACCAAAAAATACACCAAACTTAAAGGCGTTAGTAAAGCATCCATGAAATATCATCTAATTAAAATGAATCCATTCTATAATTGCATATGACCCTGAAAACCTTGTAGAGTAGCCCAAGTATCACTAGTGGGACACAAAGTTTATTAATGCTTCATTTTGATATACACATATCACTTAATCTTGTATTCCAAAGGGAAACCCATTTAGACCCAAGGAGAACATCCAGACTCCCTACAGAACCCCCTTCCTGCACAGGAACTGTGTGGGGGGAACACTAATGCTCAGCACGACTCACACTCACCTTAATATGGCCAGAGAGGGACAAACAGTCACTGCAGCTGCAGCTACAAGTTTACACCAAACGATACTCCCACTGCTTTTGTGCACGCCTCCCATAGTGGACTTGACCCCTGGCCTTGTCAGTTATTCTGGGCCGTCCCACATGCTGCTCTGTGATGTAGGGAGCGCTGCATGAGGGGGGGTAGGGGGTGGGGTGGTGGCGGCCTCATGCCCTGCCCTTCCCCTCTAGTGACAGAGGTGGTAGTGAGAGATCAGAGGGCACTACAGGAAAAAAGAGCGTTCCACTCGGAGGAAACTTCGCACTAATGCCTTTATGATTGTGTGTGGGCTGAAACTGACATTTGAAATGGGGACCACAAGCATGTTTACGGAGCCAGCGGAAGGAAAATGAGCCGAGTGGAGGATGTGGGCTAATTAGATGGGTAATTTGCTGTGGTGCTTGTTTGAGGTCTAAAACGATCAGTACGTGTATAAAACAAACACAGCAGGAGTAAACAAAGCTGTAGAAATATGCTCACTTTAATCAAAGGGATTAATATCAGAGGCATCGGCCGCCTTCCAAGCATGATCATCTGAGGCAGTGAAAGTAGAACACGAGGCAGAAAAGAGGGGGAGAAATGTATTAAATGTATCTATGTCATTGTATTATCACATGTTTGTTTGGATGGTGAATACAATCAGTCAGACCTTGAGCTAGCAGGGTTTCTGAATTATTACATATTCATGTTAAAAATAATATGATTGTTAAAACCTTTGTGCATTGAATTAATCAAAAATAAATTCATATATATTATATATTTAGATATTTTCCCATTTTTAGTAAATTTCACACAAATGTGTCAATTTACTTAAAGCATCCGCATTTGACTTCATTCATCTGCTTAATATAATTTAGAAACAGTAAATACATAGATTTGCTAAATTGGTGGCATTCGAAATGCTGCGTCTGTGCAATAAATAGCATAAACTTTGACTTGCTGCATGAACCCTAGATGGAGATTAGCCTATTGTGCATGTTGAGGGGGGAAACAGAGCACCTCCTCTCCAGGGAATCGAACCTGGGACCTTCATGCAGCGAGGTGCTAACCACTGTCTTGACGGCTGTGAAACATGAATGTTCGATATAGGCAATGCTTTTAGCCTGGATTCATTGGTTTATTAAGTACTATATTACAGAGTACATGGTTTTCAGAATCCTACTACTTCAAAGCTCTGTGGTGTTAGTGTCTGCTCAGGTCTGTAAGTGCTGGTCAGTCTTTTCCAGAGAAGTGTCCGGTCCTTCACAGTGAGTGTGCCCTGGAGACTCGAGTGCTGATAGCTGTTTGAATGAAAAGTGTTTGAAGTATTAAGTGTAATGGGATGTTGGGCCAGATTAAAACACTGGGGCTAAGTGAGAAGAAAGCTGAGGTCAGCGAGAGAGAGAAATGTGACTGGTTTCCGCTCGGGTTAGCGGCGTCGTGGTCATGTTTTTGGGGATAAAAGGGTGACGTCAAGGATATCCACTGTCTCCGGAAGTCTCCGCTGTCCTCGCAGCGTTTGGACTCCACCGCTTACTGTATGATTAAGAGCTGAGATGAGGAGTGAGATGTGGACTGACTTAGGAGGTGATGGTGAGAGGAAGTGAATGAACGAGGAGTGGAGGGTGTGAGGGACTGCAGAGCACTGGGCTGTCCACCGGAGTCACCATCCAAACTGGACCAGCGGACTCACGTTTGGGAAGTGCAATCAACTCCAACTTCAACTTACAGCTTCTGTATGGAAATGCTTGCAAGTTCATGGATTGACTTTTATCTTATTTTAATCTACAAATAAATGTATCAGATACAGATACAGATGCAAATGTACATGTACATGTACATGTGCCTAAACATGACAGGAGACAGGATTGGCCTGGGTGCATTATGACCCGACAGGACATTATGAAAATGTCAATGTCTTCCTTTAAGACAGGGGAACATGTAGTGAGTCAGTGAGTGGTGGTTGGAGGGGTGATGGCACAGACTGGTTGCCTCGCTACTGTCTGCATACCCCAGGGCAGCTGTGGCTACATTAGTAGCTTACCATCACCGAGTATGGAGTGAATGACTAATGCAATGTAAAGCATCTTTGAGTGTCCAGAGAAGCACTAGCCTATGTAAATAACAACAAAAAGCATTGTTATCCGATCAGAAAGCGGATCCTAGAGTTCAAAACTGTTTGGAAATAGACCTAAAATGACTCTCTCTGACCCCTGTCCCTGATAAAGTCCCAGTCAGTGCAAGTGCAGCCTCGAGTCGTTAAAGCTCAGTGGCTGAACTCTAGAGATTCTGAGCTTTCAAATGAGGAATGACCAAAATGTGCCTTAACTCCACAATGTGGTATCTGGTTCATCTCATGCCATTGCTATTTTCGTACAAAATCCATACATCCATAAAAGGTGTAATGCAGCCACTCTCTCCTCCACCTCACCCACCTGGAGAGCGCCTACAGCCTTCAGGGACGGGAGGAGAGTGACTTATAAAGTATACAAACAATAATCAAATCATATTAAAGCAACATCAGTGATCACAGAAACCATAAATAACAAATGAAACACTCAATGCCAGTGCTGCAGCAACTACCCCATACCCACCACTGATCAGTCAGCTGACAGCAAAAACAAACAACATAAACAAAGCATTAAGAAAGTAGTCAACTAAACTCCACCATATAAAGCAACAATACAAAAAGCAAAAGACTAGAACAAACACATACAAAAACGACCAGTGAAAGGAGAAGTAAAAGCCACCCTTTCACTAAAGGATTTAGGAGCGTTTTACAGAATCCCTAGTTTAAAGGAAATCCTCTTCCCCCGTCCTGTTTCATCTCCTTGTTATCACGGCCTGGCCTGTGCTCGTCTTATGGGGGTGGATTCCACAGCCCTTCGTGCACCTGCGACATTCAAAGACGCCACGCTCCTCTGATGAATGTGCGGCGTCACCTGCTCGCCACACCTGTACTTTGATTCTCCCACACCTGCCTACGCACTCCCCGACACACTCTCCTACACACTCCCCTACACACTCCCCTACACACACCTGCCTACACACTCCCCGACACACTCCCCGACACACACGCCTACGCACTCCCCGACACACTCTCCTACACACTCCCCTACACACTCCCCTACACACACCTGCCTACACACTCCCCGACACACTCCCCGACACACACCCCTACATACTCCCCTACATACTCCCCTACATACTCCCCTACACACTCCCCTACACACACCTGCCTCCACACTCCTGCCTCCACACTCCCCGACACACTCTCCTACACACACCCCTACACACTCCCCTACACACACCTGCCTCCACACTCCCCGACACACTCCCCTACACACACCCCTACACACTCCTGCCTCCACACTCCTGCCTCCACACTCCCCCACACACTCCCCGACACACTCCCCCAGGGCATGCTGGAGATCTGTGTGCTTTTCATAACATGCTTTGATTTGGTCTTAGTCATATCTTTACATGTTTTTTTCTTCTTCTCTGCAAATTAGTCGATTAAATTTATTGGCAATTTCATCAAACAAAATGTGCCACAAATGGCGTTGTTCATATTGTACGACTCCGTAACCTGGCAGAAGACCGATTTATATATATATATATATATATATATATATATATATATATAGGCTCCGACAGATGACAGACAGATGACGTGCTCAGTGAATGTCTCAGACAATGGGGAACAGAAGATGAGGTGCTGGAGGTCCCGTCATGGGAGGACAAGCCCCTACACGGCATGTACCACCGAAACATAACTGAAGTGGCGGATATACAGAAATCCTACCAATGGCTAGACAGAGCCGGACTAAAGGACAGCACAGAGGCTCATCATGGCTGCACAGGAGCCTTGAGCACCAGAGCAATAGAGGCCCAGATCTACCACACCAGACAAGACCCCAGGTGTAGACTGTGCAAAGAGGCCAATGAGACAATCCAGCTTTACATAACTGCAGGGTGTAAGATGCTGCAGGGAAAGCTTACACGGAGCGCCATAACCAAGTGGCTGGTATAGTGTACAGGAACATCTGTGCAGAGTATGGGCAGGAAACCCCAAGGTCAAAGTGGGAAACACCTCCAAAGGTGGTCGAGAATGACCGAGCCAAGATCCTGTGGGACTTCCAGATACAGACGGACAAAATGGTAATGGCGAACCAACCGGACATTGTGGTGGTGACAAAGAGCAGAGGAGCCATTGTGGTCGACATAGCAATACCAAGACTTCAACATCAGGAAAAAGGAACACGAGAAACTAGAGAAACACCAGGGGCTCAGAGAAGAGCTGGAGAAAACCTGGAGGGTGAAGGCATTAGTGGTGCCCGTGGTCGTTGGGGCACTCGGGGCAGTGACCCCCAAACTGGAGGAGTGGCTCCAGCAGATCCCAGGAAATACGTCAGACATCTCGGTGCAGTTCTAGGAACAGCAAAGATACTGCGCAGAACCCTCACTCTCTCAGGCCGACGGTAGAGGACCCGAGCATGGAGGAAAAAGAGACCGCCCGCAGAGGGTGAGGAAGAGTTTTTTGTTTTATATACTGATTGGCAGTGTGAAAAACATGAGTGTACTCCTATAAATCTGGAACGACTCCAGTTTAAATCATTGCCAAAGAACAGCGCTGACTTCCATCGAGGCGTTTGTTGCTGACTGGCTGAACACAACAAGCTCTATTCAGCGACAGCAGATGCTTAACAACAAACCACTGATTGTAAATTACATAATGTGTAGTTTACAACAATATTTTTCAGTTTTTCGTACATGTGTAGCGTCTGAGCATTGCGTAGAGTATATTAATTTGCCATAGGCAGGTAAACAGTGCAATGATAAGAACCTGTCAACTCACTTTATAAAAAAATAATCAAATACAGTATATTAACGCATAGTATGCGCAATATTCAGTCACATGTTAGTGCATGAACGAGGGAGGACTTCAAGTGCATCTATTTGTTCTCTTTAAGATCAGGAGCCTGAGGTGATGGTGATGGTCTCTGTGTGTGCAGCAGCAGTGGGGTCAGTGTCGTCTGATGATGCTGTGGGCCGTCTTCAGACGGTGCTGGTGGATGTCCTGGTTGGTGGGGAGACTGCACTTTAGAGCTTTATGATGTGATGGTGTGATGGCTGCTCACACCGTGATGCAGCCCGACCGCAGGCTGTTGATGGTGCACCTGTAGAAATGAGTCTGGTTGGTGGTGTTCATTCCAAACAACCTCAGCTTTCTCAGAAAATACAATTACAATTAATGTTTTTAGGTAGTGTCACCCTGTTTTGCTGTCAATTCAGAAAGCTCATGTCCACATTTATTTGTGTAAATGTAACCCCGGTGGTCGAAGCACCTTCACCTCCCCCCCCCCCCACACACACACACACACACACACACACACACACTGGAGACACGCAGGGCCCCGCGTGTGGTTAACATGCAGCAGATAAAGGCGGGATGTTGCGGAGGGGAAAGCCCGTCTAATTACAGAGCGCTGATTAGGAGCATCCTAAGTGAGGCCGTATTGATCATTGGTAAAAAGAGGGAGCAGCAGTTACAGGGCAAACGACAGATTAGGCACTGAAGGACGGATGGGACGGCAGTTCTTATCTGTGCCCGGCCTGATTACCTTCAGGGAATGGAGAGGGGGAACGCACCATAGGCATGATGGGAACAAGCCAGTGTCGGCGAGGTTAATGAGGAGCACTTTCACCACACGGTCTGCTGCTGGAGCAAGTCTGGGAACTCACAAAGCAGACCAACAATGCCAGATGTATCTGAGAACACAGCAGAGAAGTGTGAGAACAAGAGCATGCTAAAGGTTTGAACAAGTAGTGATAGGACTGGGTTGTAAATGAGAGACTTTTTGCCTCAAGAATGAAGATTTACAAAGATGGGTCGGTTTCCCACGCTTACTCATTCACAAATACTAACATGTTTGGTATCCACGTGTAGCAGGAAAGCAACCGAGATGACGCTGTAATCCAGAATAATCATTTCGGGCCCCTGTGTTCTTCGTCGCGGCCTCTCGTCTGTCTCTTATAGACGAGGTCACCGGGTGATCAAAATGCATGAGCCTGTCTGGGATGGGACATGTTTGGGGGAGATGGACAGCGCGGGTCGCAGCGCCGGGCACACATCCATCAGCTTCGCGTCGCCGGGGCCCCTCCCACACCCCAAATGGAGTGCGATGCTAGAGGCTATCAGTCATCAAAGCGCAGGGTCGGAGATGACGGACGTAACTTATCCTGACCCGTTCGTGGCTTTCCATCCGTGTCCGTGTCGATATCTCGGACGCGCCCCCTCACCCCGCTATGGACGGCGGCCGCTTCGTAAATCAGACCAGATGAATGATACGGGATGGGTCAAAACCTTCCAAAGATGTAATGCTTTGCGTTGGAAAGCCGTCACAACAGTCTATGGTTTCAGTGTGGTTGTGTTAACATTCAAACTGTGGACTTGGTTTAAGGCTGCGTGGTTTCCCCGTGTCAGAGCACACGCGTGTCACCATCACTGACCGCTGAACTGGAGGCTGTAGACTCTCCACACCTGGATTGTTCCATCCTCCAAAAACACAAGTCCTGCAGACGACCAGGCTGCACGAGTGAAGATCCAGTACACCAGACAAATGTGCAATCCAATCGTGGTCAGAATTAGGGATGGGTGGATCGATCGTGCTATTTTTTAAGTATCAATATTGGGCAAAAAGTATCGATACTAATTTGCATATGTAAAAAGAAGGAGGGGCAGCAATTATCAACACAAAAGGATGATTTATTTCTTTGTTCTGAGCCAAAACAGTCACAACAGAACTGAGCATGTCATTCTGGTTTAGGTTCTGTTTGTCATTTAAGTATTCATTTTAAATGTTGTTTATGTATTCAATTTCACATTAGCATTGTTTAATTAACCAGTTAAAGTAATATCATTTTAACTGATCAGTTAATTATATATAATAACCAGTTTTAGAGATGTATATTGATTGAAACACATTCACCCATATGAAATGACCGGTATCGGTATTGGTATCGACAAAAATTACCCCAGAAGTATCGGTATCGTATTGATTCCAAAATATGTGGTATCGCCCATCCCTGGTCAGAATCCATTGCAAAAGCTTTGTATCCAAAAAAAGTCCAAGTGTAATATTGTCCAGGAACAGCCCAAACATGAGGCTTTTGGCTATTTTATTTCAAAACCAACTGTTTTATTATATTGTACTTGCCCCGTGATGCACCGAACTGTGGGTCCTTCACTGTGAACCGAACCGTGAGATAGCTGACACCCCTGGAAATATATTTATTTTCTGCCTTGTCCGACTGTGCGATCATATCTCTCTCTGTAATGTCCAGGAATTGAAAGGAAGCCACTGAACCCCAGTGTTTGGATAGATTCTCAAAGTGAAAACAGTAAATACATACGTCTCTAATGTTGTTTGGACTTGATCGACCTGCAGCGGTCAGTGTCTCCCTGCGCGCTGAGTCTAGGATCACCCGCATCGAGCCGGACACTCGCCTTAATCACTCTCCGCCTTTGAACGTTTGAACCCTGCTCTCCGTTTGAACCCTGCACCCCTTGCACCCCGATCGCTGATGACTTTCCCCCGTCCGCGCTCCTGGGCATCCATCTTCCCCGCACCTCCCAATCTGTGTTCACCTTCCGAAGCCCTGTTCATAAACATCAGTGCTCTTTTCCCCGCCCTGGACAGTATGAGGCTGGGTGAATGAAACATCACCTAGTCTCCAGCAACACCTCGCCAACCCACTGCCCCCGTCGACCCGGGCCGGCTCGATGAAGTGTCCTGCCGAGTCCAAATCCAATAGATCTCATTCTGAACACACAAGCATTGTATATGTTATTTTTAGAATCAGAGTGATGAGAGCCTGTGAATAAGGTTTGACACATACAGTATATTATATAATAGACTGTTTAACCTCTTACCTCCCACCTGAACAGAGCACTTTCTGTCCGGTTTGGTTTTACCCAAATGTAAAGGCTTATTGGAAAAAGTGTAAAAAAAAAAATCAAATCAAAAATGTGACAAAAAACAATAAAAACAATGTGACAAAAAATAAATGAAAATGTAAAAAAAAAAAAATGTGACAAAAAACAATAAAAACAATGTGACAAAAAATAAATGAAAATGTAAAAAAATAATAAAAATGTGACAAAAAAACAAAAAAAAGTGACAAAAAATAATAAAAATGTGACCAAAAAAAATGAATGAAAAATGTGTCAAACTGGCAAAGATGAGATGAAAAAGAATGTGGAAAAGTGACAATAACAAGGCAGCAATGCGAGGAAAAGGATCTGCTTGTATCTCTTGGCTTTGAGGCGTTCCTCTAGCCAATATGCTGTAAACAAGTGAGATCTTGTTAGATTTGGGTAAAAGTCGAACTGGAGAAACTGCGCTGGGTTAAGGCGGAGGGTAAGATGTTAAGTGAGCGCCTGGGTCTGCAATATGACGTAAGGTACAACCGTCATTTCCGGACTATCAGCCCTGAACAATGACGCGGCTGATGTAAAGATGATTTACTCTCTAAAGGCCTCCAGGGGGCTCTTTAGCAGGAAGTGCAGGAGTAAGAGCGAGCTTCATTGTGTTTTGAACACATCATGCTCACGCCCTCGTCATAGAAAACACACAAAGAAATGCATATGATGATAGCAGGAAGACGATCTCTCTCTCCTTACTTCTTTAATGGCTAAATATACAATTTGTACCGTTTCAAATGCCCCAATACAACTCTTCAATTCTAAATATTCGTGTTCAAATGGGAAATGTGGATATGTAGGAGCAAATCAGGAAACTCTCGAGCACAAAGTGTGTAAAAACTCACCAACCGTTACATGTGTCTTTTGGACTATATTTTTTGCTGACCATGGGGTGAAAAAAATATAGTTAAAAATGTTTATTTAAATCTTTTCAATGACATTTAGGTGACATTTTCGCGCAGTACACTGGAAATGTGCAGTCACCTTTTAACCTGGGAGTACCCACGGATCCAACATGTCAGCAGCAGACGCAAAGCCATCTTTCCATCAAGCTTTAGACCGTGTTCTAAATAGTTTAGCTCGAAACTGATATGATTAACATTCGCATCGCTCAATAAACGACTATGGACGATCGTAAACCACACCTCTCCTACGAGAAAATGAATTGATGGTCCCCAGACTAAATATCTTGTAATAGCCAGGCTAGTCACCTTTAGCACGAAGCCGCCTTGGTGACGATCTTTGCTTGAAGGACTCCTGGCTCTGATTGACCGCAGATTTCTTTGTGCAACTTCTCAGCCGTCCAGGAGTTCATCGTTTGCAGTAGAAGTTAAGAAAGTTGAGGAGACGACACGTCCTTAAACATCCCAGCCCGGTTGACCACTTTGAAAACCTCCATCTCCACTTTTATTTGACCTGTTGAAACCCTGTGTTTGTTGTGACCAGCTGCACAGAGAGCGCCCGGATGTGGATGCTTATGAGTAAAAACACACACAGTCCATCAGTGGCACTTAGCAGATCTTGAGTAGTTCACAGCAAAGCGCTGGGTTCCATGTAAATTCAAGGGCACTCTCCCCAACAGGGCGTTTCCAATTACCCGCTCATTCCTCACGAGTGCAAGGTGGACGAGGCTAATGCGGTTACAACAACAAAGTGCTTGATTTAGGGGCGGCAAGGCCTTGGCTGAGAGCAAAATAATGTGATTTAAACACTGTTTGGTGAGATTAATATGCAATCTGCTCAATGCCTTTGTTTTTTCTTTTTTACTTTTGTGGCTTTTTGGAGATTGCTTTGATGATTGAAAAAGTGCAGAGCGGGTTCAGTGTCATTTTGTGAGGCAAATCTGCGCTACATTTGCCACACTGTACCAACAGGTGGCGCTGAAACGTGGGCGTGACATGTGTGTCTGAGCGTGGAGTGAGAGGCCGCTGGTTCTGCTGCTGCGGTGGAGTTTGCTCGTGTGTGGTACAGTTCTTAAAGGAACAGGCCACCGTTTTTCCATACTGAGACATGTTCTTACCTGAGCTTAGACGAGTTGATGTGTGCCTGTCTGGTCTTTGTGCGAGCGCTCAGTTACGCAAAAAAGACCAAAGATGATGTTAGCATTTAGCTTCTCCCAGCATATTCCTATAGGTCCAAACTGGGGAGACGTTAGAAGCTACAGAGCTCTTCCATGATTTTCCCTATTTAAATACAGTTACGTGAAAAGTTACACGATCCAAGTATAGTTACACACTTATCACTTTACTGTATCTAAACAGGGAAGACATGCAAGAGCTTGGTAGCGTCTAACTTCACCCCAGTTTGGAGCTGTAGGAATATGCTGATAGAGGCTAAATGCTAACAACATTTGTGTGTTTGAGCGCACGCACAAAGACCAGACAGTTACACATCAACTCATCTAAGCTCAGGTAAGAACATACAGTATCTCCACATTGATAAACAATGGCCTATTCTTTTAATGGCCTATCTCTCTGGCCTGAAGACTCAAGTTTCTGCTGGTCACGGAGATGTCGCCGAGACGTCCCCTGGAGATAAGGGGAGTCTCCAGGTAGTTGATTTTTATCACGAAGACATTTCTGTGACATTCCTGCAATGAGACCTGTTGGATACGAAGGAGATCTCAAAAAGACCTCATACGACTCTTTGAGATCTGACAGGTCCCAGAGACATTGCAGGGATGTCACAGAAACGTCTCACGGGTTGAGGCCTACAAATAGTGTTCGCAACGTTGCCACAACTGCTTGAGACTGGGCAGACATCTCGGAGACCATGTGGAGACTCCGCTGAAAACAAACCTGTTGGTTTTCACTGAGACGAGCTGGAGACTCGCCCTATCTTCAGGGGATGTCTCCATGACCGGTGACTACTCAAGTCTCCAACTAGTCCCTGGAGAGTCCCTTTGTATGCACACAATCAGTCCGAGTTGCGGAGACTGCCAGTCCCTGTGTCGTTGCGATGAGTAAAGTCAGTTAGAGCAAGAGTGCAAAGACACTGGAAGGTCACGTGTGAACAAAAGGTGACTGATTGCTCTGAGTGTCACAGGAGCAGGAGGTTATGGAGAAAGAGAGTTACAATCAGGCCCTACAGGAAGTTAATACAATAGTGATGAATAAATGTATGTCATTTTGAGACGGGAAAACAGGAGCAACCAGAGAGATGTGAGTGTGACCTGTTTATTTCCCTCAGTACATCCACATCCTGTAAAAATAGAGCTATATTTTTGATGAAAAGCTTTTAGAGTGGAGGAGCTGCTCTCGTGTCTATTAAAAAAGTACATATCACATAAATACTGCTCATACAGGATTTATACAGGCAGAAGCAAGTCAAATGTAGTGCTTTTTAATTTCCAAGTTCGATATATTAATGCCACTAAAAATCTGCACATATTCCATTTCTTATGATTTGCAAAAGTTTCATCAAACAGAGGAAAAATTATTGGACAAAATTGGAAACTTTTGAACACAAAAAGGGGTTAATTTCAACCAAATCTGCCAACCAAACCCTTCTTCAGGTCGGTGGGGAGTCCTTACCTCAAGTGGAGGAGTTCAAGTATCTCGGGGTCTTGTTCACGAGTGAGGGACGGATGGAGCGTGAGATGGACAGACGGATCGGTGCGGCGTCAGCAGTGATGCGGTCGCTGTATCGGTCTGTCGTGGTGAAGAGGGAGCTGAGTCGGGGCAAAGCTCTCGATTTACCGATCGATCTACGTTCCCGCCCTCACCTATGGTCATGAGATTTGAGTAATGACCGAAAGGACAAGATCGCGAATACAAGCGGCCGAAATGAGTTTCCTTCGCAGGGTGGCTGGGCGCACCCTTCAAGATTGGGTGAGGAGCTCAGTTACCCGGGAGGAGCTCGGAGTAGAGTCGCTGCTCCTCCACGTCGAAAGGAGCCAGCTGAGGTGGCTCGGGCATCTGTTTCGGATGCCTCCTGGTCGCCTCCCGGAGGTATTCCAGAGGCCTCGTGGAAGGCCCAGGACACGCTGGTGGGACTATGTCTCCGAGCTGGCCTGGTGTGGCCTCGGGGTCCCCCCAGAACAGCTGGAGGAGGTGTGTGGGGGTTGGGAAGTCTGGGCATCGCTGCTGAGACTGCTGCCCCCGCGACCCGGCCCCGGAAGAAGCGGAAGAAAATTGATGGATGTTAATTTAGATTTAATGCCAACAATTTCGTGACTTTTGATGCCCCATGGAAACTCTGATATACCCTGTTTTTGGGCACAGCAAAAGTCATTTTTCACATTTTATTTCTTTTTAGTGGTGGAGCGGTTGTATTGCATTTGTTAGCACGAAGGAAACGTTGTTATTGGTTGTAGCACCTTTAGCTTTGATTATAACAATGTCCACAGATCCAGTGTGTCATTAACTCTTCGCCAAGATCTTGTATTGACGATTGGAGAGTGTGACCACTGTGCAAAGCCTTCTCCAGCACATCCCAAAGATCCTCAATGGGGCTAAGACCTGGGCTCTGTGGTGGCCGATCCATCTCCTGCTCCCCGAACCGCTCTTTCACAACGTGCGCCCTGTGAATCCCAGCGTTGTCATCTTGGCGGCCGAAGGTCAGGCCAGTCGTGAGGCTCAAACGTCCTCTTGTGTTATGTAACCCCAGCCCAAAGGAGAGCAAATGGCTGCGCAGCAAAGTGATGTCAGGATGGAATCTCTTCTGACAGAGGCTGCCGTGGTGGCTCCATGCTCGGATGACCGGCGCATGGCTATAATCTCTGCATCTCCCCGCCGCTCAGACTCCCGCGCCCGGCCCCGTAAAAAAAAAAAAACCATCTCGCTTTCCCCCTCCCGCGCGCTCCCTACACCTCCGCGCCGCCGCATCTTTCCCCTTTCAAGTTTTATGTTTCACGTCAGCGATCTCCTCAACCCCGCCATCTGCCGCCCAAGATAACGCCGCTGCGCAGGGAGAAGGGAAAAAAAAGTCCTGGAGAGAGAGCGAGAGGAGCAGCGGGGGGAGACTCGTTGAAATGCAAGCTATGTGAATCAGGTCTTTGCAGCAAAATCAGATATTCGGTTTCCCACAGATACCTATTTATACATGCACTGCGGAGGAGAGGGGCGAGCGGGGCGAGAGGACAGGGAGCAGCCAGTCGATATGACCCCAGCGCACGGTCCAGGAGAGAGTGGAGCTATCAGATGTTTGCTGGATGCGGCGCTCCTAGAATTACCCCCACGCCTGCCTCCAGAGCGTGGCCGTGGTGTAGTGTTCTGTAGTGAGACTCTGACTGGAGCTCACTGCTTTACTTTCAGTTAGTTTGATTAGGTGCATTTTAGATGCTGTTTAGATTTCTCCTGTCTTTGAACACAGTCTGTTCAAATACTTTTTAAACACTACTGCTGGACTCTACAGCGACATGTCTCTGTGGGCAGACAACACTGTCACTGACCAACAAAAGGCCACAGCCAAAACACCTGGCCTTCTTCCTTCCGAAAATGATCATGTTAAAAATAGATTGGCTCTGCACACATTGACGTTACCAGACCTGTGGTGTGGCCTACAGACCATGTTTACACACTGTGGAAATGAACAAAGTCTGTTTATTTGTTTGTGTGTGATATCTCATGGTCACTTTTGAGAAGTACAGTATTTTGCCCTCACTATTGACACGCAAGTCATACGGATTTAATATTTCACAACATCACACGGCTGTTCTAAAAGGGGATTTTGCCGATATTAGCATTTAGCCGCTGTTAGCGCAGCTTTAGCTGGTGTTATCATAACATTTGCATGTAGCTTACCTTCATAGTTGTATTGAGCGGTTTCATTTTTGTTTTAATACAGTAAAACTTTTAATGACCATCTACAGCATGCTCCTATGTGGGGGCGCAGCCCACATCATATGCAGGTGTGTGTGTGGTGGAAACAGAAGTGTGTGTGGGGTAGTCGATTTGTGCACGTAGATTGTGGCGTGCGCGGACGGAATGTGGAACAACGGCTATAGCTATACAACAAGTGTCTTCAGAGCATGAGTAGCTACAAGTTGGCCACAGTGAACATGACGCCTGCTCTATAGTGTGCTGAAGAGGTCCTCATACAGATGTCTGTGAGATACCAACACTTGGGCTGTGTTAGTGCTTGTCTTGTGACAAACTCTGACTCTTGGACTAGTGTACTGCAGTATACTTATGGACTTATGGACGGCCGATTAAGTAAAGAACCATTTTCTGCAAATGCCAATGTTTTACATTATACATGACCTAGTGGGAATGTTCTACCAGAGCTAATCTTCTTCAAAATCATCTTGGGGCCAGAGCTTCTGTGCTGGAGGGCTGAATTTGCCTACGTTGCCTACCCCTGGTATACTATGATGTTTAGAGCGGTATATTTTCTAAAGTCATATGTTCCCAGTGTAAAAGAGTCCCTTGTGTGGCCTTGTGCATGAGCCTGAACAGCCAACACTACAGTACAAAGCACTTGTGATTTTACAAGTTTTATATGCTGAAACAATTACACCTCATCGCCAAAGAAAGCATTTACAAGAATTCACATGCTTTCTATTCTTGGCCAACAGCATGCTAAGAAATCAATGTTGCTGCAATGGACTTTAAACATGCGGAGGGCACATAAAGCAGCGCTTCAGCAGTAGAAGTCACTCAGTCCTGTATGAAAGAAACAAAATACTACTAATGTGGGAACAGCATTATGTATAGGGTAAAAAGTGTCTTTTAGCATGATGTCATCAAAGCCCCTGAGTGTCTGCTTTGATGTTTGGTTGTGCGCTGTATGGTTGTCAGTAGCGTGCCCGTGTCCTGCCAGCGTGTGACGGCGGTGTACAGTGGTAGTGACAGCTGGCCGGATGGTGGTATCCTGTACGGAGCCCCGGGGTGTGACGCCGCTGACAGCCCCAGTAAAGAAGATGAATCTGGGGGACCCTGGAGTGGAGGGGTGAGGGGGTGGTGTGGACCAGAACGCCAACGCATGGACCCCCGCCTCGTCCACACCCCTCCCCAGGCGGCGCGCTCGCGTTACCCCCTCCGGGAGACATGAAGGATATGCAGCGTCTCCCCTGCAGCGCTGTGAGGCGTCACGGACAGGACAAGCAGGGTAGATGGATGAGGAATGGTTACGGACAAGCGTCATGCTTCCAGAATAATCCCTCCACCAGGAGAGGCTCTGGCACGCACAGACAGATGACGGAATGGCGGATTGAGCAGATGAGCTTTGGCACTTAGATTCCGGCAGGTAGAAATGTCAGGGACGGGATGAAATGACAGGTCGATAAGAACATACCCATCCTCCGCCGGAATCGAGGTGAGGAGGGGGAGGCTGATGGTTTTGCTGCTGAGGGGGTGGTGGTGTAAGAGGAGCAGGGTTGAACCGGCAGCTTGACGTAGAGGAGAGAGAGTGCATCTTTATCCCTTGAGAGGGGATTGGTCAATTGGTCAATTTCAGCCAAAACTGCTGCTGAACTTTTTTAAAGGAATAGGCCACCGTTTTTACATACTGAGATATGTTCTTACCTTAGCTTTGACGAGTTCTTTAGGACCTGTCTGATCTTCAGTCACGTAAACACAGCACAGACGGCGTTAGCATTTAGCCTCTCCCTCTCTCCTCTATAGCTCCAAAACAGGTCAAAATAGAAGCTACCAAGCTCTTCCACGTTTTCTCTATTTAAATATGGTTACGTGAAGTGTTCCACTACAAAGTATAATTACACAAAATTAAACAATGTGGATTTTCTAAGCGGATAAAAGGGGGAACTATATTGTAAGGCGTAATAATACCAGGAGTAGTTCGAAATCTGCGCAGTAATCTTCACTTTACTGTGCGGATGCCAGAGTTTATGTGCTTTATACTGTATCAAAGCCCAGACTCCTTCACTTTATTATTTCAGTCCTCAAATGACCTGCACTGCTGAGAAAACTTGCATTTCAACAGTGATAAAGCTAAGTTCATATTTCTGGAGCTTGTGCTGGTTGTGAGTCGCTCCTCTGAGGTTGTGTTAGGCCTGAGTTTGGAAAGAGCAGATTTGAGATGGGGAACATGGAGTCCATGTATAATTCATGCTCAGCACACCAGCTTTGAAGTTTGTGGTGAATTTCTTTCACTCTGGACACTGAGGCTGGACTCAGGACCAGGGAATCATTTCATCAGCGTGAGATTTTTGCTGACTAAAGCGAATTAAAAAGTAAATAGGAATACATTTGTGAGGAGTAAATCGTCCAAATTCAGAAGTTTCCAGCTAATCAAAGATCCAAACTATAGATACAGGTTCTGACGTTCTGAAATCTGAGTGCGTGTTTGTTAGTAAGAGGAAATAATATGACACTTTTCTTTGGCTCCAGAACAGACTGAGTTTCAAAGAAGCTCAAATAAGATGCAACATTGGGATGCATCGAAAACTATTGCTGGAACAATAAATCATTTTGTGACATATTGCAGTTCTGATGTGAGAATCCTATAGCAATATTTGATGATGTTGTGCATATTAATGAGCTGCATAAGTGACAATAGTGCAATAGTGACACATTCTTCCTGACCAGGATGTACACTAGGACCAGTGGCGTAGCAAGGGTACCAAGGGGCCCCAAGCAAGAATGTTGGTAGGGGGCCCTCTGGTGGGCGCTCAGTGTACTGCGCACTGCAAGAGCGAGCGTTTAGTGGGCTGGAGCGGGTCACCTGACAACTCCCATAATGCAGTTCTCTGCATAAGTTTTCCTCAGAACAGAAGCTGAGGTTCTTTAGGTCATGAAGAGCGTTACAATAAACTGGTTTCACGATTAGAAATATAATCTGGTGGAGCCGTGAGTAAAAAAGTCTGTGCACTGCTCATTATAAGTTAACATTAGGGAACCAGGACTCACTAAAGCAGCAGCAGGATGGGGATGAACAGCGCCACAGAGCACTGGTGGAGAGAAGATGTAACTGCATCACCAAACTCATTAGGAAAACTGTGTATATCAAGCACATATATGTATATCAAATTGTCTTTCAGTGACAGGGCTGTGTATCAGTGTTTCTGTTTATTGTTGTAGCACTCATTTACCTGAGAATTGCATTTGTTTGATTGTTTTCATGATCTTACTGTATGTGAGGCATGTTAAAAATGTTTTTGTGATGTAAATGTGTTGTATAAAGTGGATTGTTAGCACTGGTCTGAACAAAAAAGATAAGGCTTGTTCTACAATAGTGACCATGCTTTAAATGTGCCTTGGAACACTTCTTTTTAAAACATGACCCTGCAGAAGCCTGCCTGGTCTTTAAAACCACTCAGCTTTAGTTTGGAAGATGAGCGCTGTACGGGACACGCCCCCCTCCGGGAGTGCGACCAGGTTGCCGTGGGTTACCCGGGATTGAGAAGGGTGTGCTTGGGGAGCGCTCGTTTTATGCCCCGGCGCTGAGCGCATCGATTCAGGAAGGTCTGCACCGATTTCTCCCGGGAGCTCATAAAAATGATTACGAAAAGATCATCAAAGGCGTGACCTGCTCTGCACACATGGGTGAGCGCCGCAGCGAGGAGCAGCTTCAGCCATTTAGGAAGCTTCTACCACCACGGTGTTTACCACAATGGAAAGAATGTGGTTTGAAATGAAGTGGGCATCTCAAAAAAGAACAGTCACATAGTCCGAATAGGATGAGATAACAGACATAAATGAGAGACGTCGATGGCCCCTCGGTCTCCGGTCGGTCGGTGCTTGTTAAAAGAATAACGCCCAAAGTGGTTGACAGTTTTAGATCATGTTGGGGAGAATCCATTGGAGCAAACAGCAGAGACCGAGCTGTGCTTGACTGCTCCCTTTCCCCCCTGCCTCAGTTACATCATCCTCCTCCTCTTCCTCCTCCTCGCTGTGGATGAGACCCATGCAGCCGATGAGGAGAGGCTTTACAGTCAGGGGAGAAGAGTTATTTATCTCTTTGTAGCAAGATCTATTTTGTTTTCATGACACAATTCATAAATATACTGCATTAATGTGTCTTTGCCGTTCCTCACGTGCGAGGTCACTGTTGTGTTGCACAAACACAGGAGACAGTTGGGAGCAGCATTTCAAGTCCCCTTTATAAACACCACAGCAAGAGGCGTGACCTGTAGTATTTCAACTGTCAGGTGATTTTAGTCCTACTGGCATCTAAAGGCCTCACCAGTTCTAGAGCATTACTTTGAAGGCCTGTGTCGCACCCAGAGCACATGACTACTTACTCTGCGTAAACAAAAGAACATACTTTCTTTCTTTTTAATCAAAATGTGACGAAATATGTGTTTTTACCGTCACGGCCGTCCGTTGGAGTCAATATGTGACGACAAAGGTAAAGCTCTTTGGGTTGACCATACACAACGTCAAGCTCATTTTTTCCCCACAAATGGCTACTTTTACAACATACTTTTATGGAGCAAAAATAATGTTTCCCTACAAAAAGAAACAAAGGTAAGGTCAGGTATAGGTCCTTTAATAATGAGCCTCCTCAGTGAGTGTAGAAGATGCTGTTGTTGACGTTAGTACTAGCCGTGTTAGCATTAGCCGTGTTAGCATTAGCGAGTGCGTTGGTTGCAATTAGTTTATTTAGTTATGATGAACCAAAGTTATGGCTGTACTACAGAGATGGTTTGGACGTGCTGCATGACCCAATATGATAAATAGTATAACCCTCAAGGTTCTGACTGAACAGTGAAAGTTCGTAACACAAGTAGACACAGTGAACAGTGTAAGCAATGTGACAAACAGTGATTTCACTGAGTGACCAGGCGACTGAGTGATACTGACAGTCACAGTCACTTACTGCTAACCAACAAACAGGCCTTCGCTTTTTCTTCTCCGCTTTGTGGAAGTGTTTTTGCTCAGACTCCAGGTCAGCCTTTCTCTTTTCCGTTGCTTCGACTAGGTTTTTTAAATTCTACTTCACGATGCTTTTAGACTGCGATTCCCCTGTCCTGCAAATATTTCTCCAGTTACACTGATGGCCTCTCTCCCACGCCTCAACATTGACCGAGTATTTCAGGAGTGAGAAATTGAACTGATTTTTATGTGCTATAAGATTTGAAATAAATATCATTATTCATTCCACAGAGCCCATTTTAAACACGTCCAATAACAATGACGAAGCAGAACGTGCGGCACTACATGTGCACTTCAGAACATGGGGTTAGCAGCCTTTGTGCAACCATAATAGCAAGCATTCACATTGTAATTCCTATTTGATTGTGTTTGATATTGTAGCAATTAGAAGCCACAATGGTTATTGTAGATGGGGGAAGAAGCCCAGGGAAGACTGGAACATCCCATCACCCCCCATGGAGTGTGCCTGATTGTAATGATCACACAAGGTTTGACAAAGGACTGAGGAGAGAGAGGCAGACAAAGGCAGTTGAAGTTGGATACAGGGCTGGGGAAGAGTCGGTATCCCAGGACAGTCAAACACTGAGCATCAGTAAAGGCTCTGAAGGCACGTTTGTGACAGAATGGTTGGTTTTGTCTGTCTGTGAAGAAGCCAGATGTGATAAGAGGACTGTTTCTTCTTACCATGTGATGGAAGCAGCATTCATGCCTTTCCAGATTCATGATGTGTAGCACTTTAGTAGCTGCTGTAATACATTAGGATATTTGTTGTTTCCTTTCGATAGATCCTTTTAAACCCGTTATGATAATGGCTCATAATGTAGAGCAGTCCGTACAAATGTAATGTGCAGCCTTGATTCCGTCAGCCTAACCCAGGGCCACAGTGGCTACAATACCAGCTCACCACCACTTCAAACACTGCAATCGCATTCACTGCTTCTGTTAAATGATCATTTCCTTTGAACCCACAGCTCGCCACGTCTGCACCGCCAGAAAGCCCTCCCCAAATATTTACACCCGTTTGCTCGGTCTGCACTTTTCAACACGGAGGTTCAGCACAATCTCCTGCCGCTCTTTGGCAACACGATCCGGCCCTGCGTGTTTTTCTGAATCCTTTTTTTTTTCCACATCAGCGGCTAAGTACCTGCGCTGAGGAAAGGACACAGACCCACTCCCCCCCCCCCACTTCACCCGCTCATCCTATACCGGCCAACTCTGTACACATCTGCTGCGAAGAGCCCGGTCCAGATGGAGGCTCCAAGTTTAAGTGATTAGAAGGCCCTCCATTGGAATACAAATTGGATTAGAAGAAATGAGGGTGGCATGAATTGAATGGTGTCTGTGCGTGGGCAGTGGTTTGGCCGGCGGATGTGGGGGGGTTGGATTTTTTTGGGGGGGGGCAGATGTTTGTTGGAGATACGGATAAAGCCGGGCGCAGAAGACGGCCCGTTATCTGGCTCTCCATCCGTCAATGTCACCGCGTTAATTGCCGCTCCATTTATTAAGTCAAGTCTTTGAGAACAGCCCCCGCTCCCCTGCGCGCTGGCGGCTGACACAGGGGGGAGGGGGGGACGGAAATTGCGCCGTTTCAGATGCCATTTGTAGAAAGAAAAATGAATTAGGTGAATAAATACCTGCAGCTTTTAAATTACTCTTTGAGTGGATGGCTCCACTTTCTGGGAGTGGGACGTCACCGGCTTAAAATGTCATTAAGAAGCATTTCATTGAAAATAAGGGCACTGCTGGACTTTATTTATACTGAAAATACAGAGTCTACGGTTCAAAACCCATTTCATCAATTTTCTGTTGAACATGTTTTGCTTTAATCATCCAAATTTTCACAATTAAATACCTAAGTGGGCTAATCTTTATAGGACAAATTGATAGACCTGTTTGCATTTGTGGCATTAAAACTATAGTATTTGTGCATTCAAATGAAAGTATCCTATTCCCTGTCATTTCCACACTAAACATCTAAATACACGTCCTGCTGACAGACTGACTCTTTAGTTTCTCTATAGTGATGGCATATAACTTGGAATGTTCTGCAGCAGTGTGGCTTTAATAACAGTTGTTGGTGTCATGAAGCAACAATGTCAAAAATTAGCATCAGTGCTAGCGTGAGCTGAAATGATTGATTTAAAACATGTTTAGTTTTAAGTAGTTATTGTTCTAATGACGACGGGAGAATGATTTTATTGATTTTATTGCGCAGAACTTTTATCAAATGGACTCCTTGCCCGATGTGGCTCCGCTCGCTCTGCCAACCTGAAGTCGACGATCACGATCCAGTTCCAAAACAATTGATTATGATGACATTTACCTCTTAACTCCCACCTGAACCGAGCACATTTTCTCCGGTTTGGCATTACACAAATCTAAAAGCATCAAAATAGCAACGAGAAGAAAATGAGGCTAAAAACATGACAAAAAAGGCCAAACAGGGGCCACAAAAAGCAACAAAAAATAAAATTACAGCAACAAAAAAAGCAGCAAAAATGTGACAAAATCGCAACAATAAAACTTATGAAAGTGCAGCAAAACTTTTTCAATAATGACGTAAAGGCAATAAAAAAGGCTAAAAACAGTGACAAAAGCTTGACAAAAAAGATGAAAAAGGATGTCAAAACAGTGACAACGCAACAACAACGCAGGGAAAAAGATGCCTTAAGATCAGCGTTGTGGGTCTTAGCTTTCAAATGAGGCGTTACGCTGGCCGACAGGTTGGAAGCTCCAAGTCCAGAAGCTTTTAGATTTGGGTAAAGCCAAACTGGAGAAAGTGCACTTGGTTAAGGCGGGTGGTAAGAGGTTAAAGAGACTAGATGCAAGTTAGTCATTTTGTGCACACTACTGCCACCACAGGTCTTACGTGTAACTGCAGCTTCTATATTAAGCTCGTACATGACCTGAAGTAAGACCTTTCTGAGTGACAGTGCAGGATTTTAGAGACAGTTGTGGTGAACAGGTCTGAGCTCATTCTACACGTTAGGACTGGAACATGTGGGGGGAGGAAAATACTTTAGTTTTAACATTTTAAACTCTGTATAGTCTCTTTAAATCTTTGTGGATCAAAGAATTTGTACTTTGAATTCTGTCCGGACTTTCACCTCACGACATGCAACGCCCTCTCAGTCACTCTGATGAAGGAGCTGGCCTTGTTCCAAAACTGTTAGCTGTTTTTAAAACAAAGAATCTAACATTATACAGTATTTTTTATTTTTATATTTCATCAAATTACTGTTAGCCTTGCCTTTGTAAACACAAACATCTCCTCAGCTCAAGTATTTACATCCTACATCATGTCGCTAACACGCAGTAATCTACAGGTCATCACTGTCCATCACAGAGCCTCTACAGAGCAGGACCAGGCTGATTGGATATGAATGAGAACAGGAAGTAGCCCACTGGCGCTCACAACTTCCAGCTAGCGGCAGTAGCGTAGCCACGTCGTGCAACGAGCCCAGAGGAACTGTCTTTTGAGCGACAGCTGTCAGCGGGTGCGAGTGGTCCTGATGAAGGGCGCTCCTAAATTGCAGAGTGCGGTCTAAAAAAGGCCGGCTAGTGTTCGCAGCACCGGGGGGTAACAACATTCGACTCTCAGCCGGCTCACTCTCCCCGCTCCACTCGTCCACAGCACATACATCACCGGCCTGCGCGGCTCCTGTCGGCGTGCCTCACTCCCCGACTGCACCCGCGGGTCCAATTACCCACAAGCCCCTGCCCACAGGTTGCGCTGCGGCAGATGGCGCCTTCTGACGAGCCTCAAATTGTGATTAAACGCTCCAGCCTATGTTTATTTTATTGGCGTTAATGCGCAACAAGGTTTCCCCCGCGCTCGGCCCCCGCTGATGTGATCGGGGGGAATGTGTGGGAACGGAAATGAAATCTGAGGAAACCACATTAAAAACTAAATCATGTTGTGAAAGTGTTATGGGGAAAAACACGCAACTTTGAATATTAAAATATTACACTCTTTCATTGTTCTAAATACATGGGCTTTAAACTGGTGGGACCCATTTCTATAGTTTTACTGTGAGCTCTGGGATGTTCAGGAGGATTGTGAGAGCGAGAAAGAGCGAGAGCGGGTATTATGCTTTCTGCAGGTGCTTGGTAATATCTCAAACACACTTTGTTTAGAAAATGCCATGTTGATCTTAAACATGGTGGCACAGCGGTTTGCATGTTCTCCCTGTGTTTCCCCTACCACTAAAAACATGTACAATAAGCCCGGATGAATGAGAGTGTGTTTGAGAGTGTGCATGTGGGACGACGGATGGAAATGAGCCCATGGCTACAGTCCGGTGTGTTCATTAACAGGCACTGTCCCAACCAAAACAAACCAGTAAAACAGCTGAACAATATCCAGTAGTTCATGCAGGAAGCAGCGCGTCATGCTTGTCAAAATACTGGATTATTTCATGCACAAAGTCTGAGTTAGCCCTAATGTGGACCTGGTTTCTTTGTTTAGTCCTGGTTTGGACCTGGTTTAGTCCCAGAGGTTTGAATTGTTAGCATTGTACAGTAACCGTTTGGACTTGGTTTAGTTGCTCATGTATGAATACTACATTTTCCCCTGAAATATTAGGCCTAATTTAGTTGTTGAGTTTTAACATTTTGATTTAACTATGAGGCAGAAGTCCAAATAAATCCTGTTTGCACAAAAGGCACGATGTTGGTACAGATGCAGGTCCATGATAATGAAGAGTAAGACTATGAGCATCAGCCTCCACTGCTCCAAACATGCTTTAAAGGATCTATATCCTGCTATTTTAGCCATTCCAAAGTTAAGTATAGGCATTTATATGAATGATTGTACCTCTACCATTATGGAGCACTCATTTTTGTGATAAATATAAGTGTTTTCTGGAGGTATTTTTCAAACCCGGAAGACACAACGCTTCGATTCAGTTAACTCCGCCCCCTCTCTCCGCACATACTTTACCGTAATATAAATAAACAGCAATAAGTGAAGTTACTTCACAATGCAGTTATAAGGAGTTGACATCAGCTTCATAAATGGCTAACACACACAAGCTAACACGCTAATATGCTAACCCGCGTTTGGACTGACTCACCCTCTGCTCCATCGTTTACATTATGGGACTCGTGTTGGTTATAAAAGTTAATCCACTTTGATTCTGGCGAAGGTTCACAAACATCCATCAGAAAAACACTATTTTGGTGAAAGTCGCTGAATCCCGGAGAAAAAAACAACTTCTGTCGGGAGTGGCCTCTTCTTTAGGAAGGCTGAATCATAGACTGTATATATAGTCCTGTCCACGTAGCCAAACGCGCTTCTTTTTCTCCGTGACATGATCGTTAGGTAAGAATAAAGAACAGGTGTGTCCAGAATAGGTTATAACGAGCTCCATCTTCAGCTGCAGCGCAAACATGACGTCTGTTCAGACGCTCAGGGATGTGTTTGTTTTGGCCTCAGCTTTTCCTTTCTTTTTTTTTTTATTTATTTCTTACAACAGAAATAATGAAAAGGGTGGTTCACAAATTAAAATCCATCCATAAGCATAGAATTAAGGCATTACATTACAGACGTCGAGCACTTCCGTTCCGCTGTGACGACACAACTGAGCAGGTCAGTCGTTCACCAGGAGAGGGAGGAGCAGCTGCTCAGAGAGCAGGATTCAGGAGGATTACTGAGAGCTGCATGAATGAAGCCACAAACCACTCTGGGGGTGTTTTTGATAAGGAAATAGCATAACAACATGGCTAAAAGCTCCAAAAAGTCGATTTTGCATGATATATGACCTTTAAAGCTTAGCAGTTTATTTTCCTCTCATGCATTGATTCTCATGGATGTGGTGTAAAACATGTAAAACATATGTTTTTCAGTTGAGGAGACTCTGAATGTGATAAGCATTGACACAATGGTCCATCCGGCGGAGCATGATTAGGATGAGGCCTCAGACGGCCGACTATTGACCCGCCCCGGAGACGACCTGTCCTCTCCTCGTCCTCATTGGGCCTAATTCTCTCCATTTCCCGCTCATTGATTAGTGATCACGACCTGGTGTCTTCCTCGGAGCAAAGGGGGGGACAGACAGGGGCTTGTCCAGAGGATGCCCTCTCCCCGGGCCGAGCTAATCTGATAGTGGCACTATTGACAGAGAGAACAGATCCAACCACATTCTGGGAACTCATCTTCAAGACTCATACAGAATGCTGCAGTGAGATGGGATAGGGCACGGTAGTACAGCGGCTCAGCTTCACAGCTAGAAGGTCCTGGGTTCGATTCCCACCAGGACCGGGCCTTTCTGTGTGGAGTTTGTGTGTTGTCCTTGTGTCTGCGTAGGTTTCCCTTACCACTGAAAACATGTACAATAAGTGAATCCTCCAGCCAGGTAATGAAGCCAGCCATTTTCTCTTTGTGCACCAAATGATTGAGAGGAAGATACTGAGCACAAACTGGTACACAAGTATTACGAAAAACATTCATTCTTTTTCGTACTTTGTGTTAAATTCTCATTCCTCTAGGTCAGGAGTTGCCAAACTTTTCAGGCGGGGACCCCTAAAATGCGCATGTAAACCATTCTGGACCCCCACTGTAAAAACTAACTAGTACTAATGTATAGACAATATCAAGGAAAGCAACATTGGAGTGCAGTAAACAACAACCCCAACTCACTAGTGTATGGTGTTTTAATCAAGACTGACAAGATACACTATCTATAATATCCTGAAATCATCACAGTCACCAAAGACTGTCAGAGGAGGCTCTATAAGGGGAGTCAAACACTGGCATCTGTTCAAACAAAAACCCGTCCAGTTATCTTGCTTTAACTTTACAAGGTGACCTTCTGTGCCTTCAACAGTCCTATAGTATATAGTTGAGAGTTCTGTTTTTGAGCTGAGCTGGTCATGTGATTTCATCAGCAGAGCCTGTGTGAAAGTTGGACTTGATGTGGCTGGGAGACTGGAACCGGCCAGGGTCCTTGTTGAGCTTGCTTTGGGGCGACAGTGGCGTCTTGTGACTGGAGGGTCAGCGGTTTGTTTGAACACTGTCATTGTGTCCTTGGGCAAGACACTTCACCCGCCTTGCCTCCAGCGAGTATGAGTGAGAGTGTGAGTGGGTGCGTGGTTCCTTGATGTAAGTTTACTGCATTGACTGTTGTGTGATCTTCATCCCTAACCCAAACTCTCCCCTCTCCTGTCCACGCAGGATCCCGCATGCGTCAGGAGGACTTCCCCCCGCGGATCATCGAGCACCCGTCTGACCTGATCGTGTCCAAGGGAGAGCCGGCCACTCTGAACTGCAAGGCGGAGGGCCGGCCCACCCCCACCGTGGAATGGTACAAGGACGGGGAGCGCGTGGAGACGGACAAGGACGACCAGCGCTCCCACCGCATGCTGCTGCAGGGCGGCTCGCTCTTCTTCCTCCGGATAGTCCACGGGCGCAGGAGCAAACCCGACGAAGGCTCGTACGTGTGCGTGGCCCGCAACTACCTGGGCGAGGCGGTCAGCCGGAACGCGTCTCTGGAAGTAGCATGTGAGTGACCAGCATGTTTCTGATTCAAGCCGTTGGTCAAGCTGGGTTTGGGTTTCATGCATTGCAAGTTAGTATTCTGTAGTAGAGATTTAAAGAGCTTACGTGGACCTTAGGTTGACCGAGTTAAGGACAGTTTGCTCCAATCTTCAGAAGTTTGTTCTCTCTCTGAGACTCTGGGCCGCCATGACCACGCCTACTTCTTATGGCAGCCCACACCGACATATTTCACAAAGGCTTGAGATCTCTTTGGCAGATAAGTCACGTTGTCTTGTTAGAATGTTGATGGCTTAACTTTGGCACTCAGTGTCAGGCTTCAATACAACACTTTCCCTTCTCAAATCTTTAAAGGAACAGGCCACAGTTCTTCCACACTGAGATATGTTCTTACCTGAGCTTAGACGAGTTGATACGTACCTGTCTGGTCTTTGGCCCGTGGAAGAGCGTGCTAGCTTCCAACTTCACCCCTGTTTGGAGCTATAGGAATATAATGGAAGAGGACAAATGCTAACAACATCTTTGGTCTTTTTACGTGACTCAACTGTCGTGTATCAAGAAGAAGAACATATCTCAGTCTGTAAAAACGGTGGCCTGTTCCTTTAAGGTGAAAGATCGGGAGAGTATATTGGAGGATCCTGGCCAGGAAAGTAAAACATTCTAAATGATTGATTTGTACATGTGAAGAGGTGAGATCCAGGTGGGTTTTTGTTAGCTAGAAATGAGTTTGGTAACTGCCCCATTGAGGTTGTAATAGTGGAGTGGAAGGTTGGATGTTTGTCTATAATGTGACAAGGCCAAGTTTCTAGTTCCCGGTAATATTTTTCTCATTTCTTTCCCCTTTTAACATAATGTTTTGTTGGTTCCTGAAAAAAAAAAAAAAAAAAAAACTCTTCTTTTGGACTAGCTTCTTTCAAAGAACTAAAATGAGGTCCCAGAGTTATGAAATTTAGTGCAAAATATCCTGAGATGATGAGGATTATAAAATAGGAGTATTGGGTCTGGTGTGTTTTAAACACATGTATTGATTAGAAAAGTCATCTTTGGTTTTGGTTTTCTGAAAGAGCACATTCAAAGTAATGGACTCGGTATAAAGTGACCATTTTGCATTTACTCATCTTTACTTATCTTTATCGGCCCTCGCTGCCATCTTTGTGAAAGTTCTAAAACAGCCTCGATGACACAAACAGAGCGTGTCGCAGACGGGGGTCCTCTCAGGTGAAGGGGGGTGAGCGACAGGCGCAGATCAAAGCCCTGACGGATGGACAGCAGACTGGTCTCTGTCAGCCCGCTCTGAGCCGGGATTACGTTACCTTTGAAGATGAGCCCAGAGACTGCCTTTCCCATGGTGCCGCGCTTCATCACGTTTCAGAACGGCCATGGGGAGGAGCGCGTCCCATCTGAGGACAGACGGACAACAGGGACAGGTGCTGCGGAGGTGGAGGGGCTGTGTGTTTTAGAACGCACTTGGAAAATAAAAGCTGTAACCTGCTATTGTACTCCCCAAATAACCCTGCAAACAATCTGGGACCTCTTCATCAAAAAGACATGGCTGATGATTATGAAGAGTGAAGCTGGACAATATGAAAAACAAATGCATATCTACCATTACTTCATTATTTGAGCTCAGTTCACAAATATAGGCTGTTTTCAGTTCAGACTTAAATGGAATACAAGGCCAACAAATGTCAATGTTGAAATGTTGTCATCATCTTAGGCCTCACCACGCCAAGAGGGGTTCAGAGCCTCGCTTTGGGAACCACTGGTTAAGGCCCCTGCAGTATATAGTAGTATAAATGAAATAGGCTCTGCTGTATCTCTACTGTATACTGTATCTTTTCAATGCATAATAGATATAAAATCATTTAGGTGGACACTATTTTGAAGAACATACTCTGCTGTCATAAACACAGGGTTTCCATGGGGCATTAAAAAGTAATTTCATCCAAATCAAGGTCATTAAAAATATTAAATTGGATTCAAACTGGCATTAAATCAGAATTTATTGGGAAATTATGACTTTGCTCAACAGTTTTACTGCATAAGTTCATCAAAATGACCAAATGTTTGGTCTAAAACATATTCAGTGGCAGTTTTGGCTGAAATTGACAACATTTTTGCAGATCTTAAGAGATTAATTACGCACAGATTTTATTTTTCTGTGTTTGTGGCAATAAAAAAAGGCATAAAAAAGCGTTGAATTGGACCTGCTTCTGTCCACAGCACCCTCACTAAAGCTTTCTTTGGCCTTGGTCAGAATAGCCATATGTGCTGGTTAGCTTAGCGCAGCAGGTTAGCGTGTCCTCTTCTGAGGTATGCTTCATTACAGGTGGTAGCCTTGGCTTTAATCCTCGGGGACTTCCCGTGCCGGGGGCTTGCCGCGCTCCTCTGATCCGGGCTCAGGGGGGGTGGGTGGGCTCCCATGGGCGCTCCCTTCACCCCCAGGTGCTAACGGCGTGACAGCAGCTTGATCTATCGATCGGTAGAAGCGCTCGCCCTCTCCCAGTTAAAATGGAGAAGCATGAAATATTAATGGACACAAAGGATGATTATATTTTCCCGGGGCGTTTTTGGTCATTTCCGCTCGCTCTTCATAAAGACGGCGCCGCTAAGGGCTGTTTGACCGGCTTATAGGGCGAGGGGTCAGGAGGCAGGCAAACAGCAGGAGCCAAACATGGTCATTGTTTAGGCTATTACTGACTTCATGTGTTACCATGACTCTAATGATACCTGGTTTTCCATACCAATACTTTTTCCAATACACATACTAAAATAACTGTCAACTAGAGCCAGAATAGAGAATGATAAAAATTCGGGGGAATTCGGAAAATATTGTTTTAAAAAAAAGAAGCAAAACAAGAAAAAAAAATGAGGTTAGGTTTGCATTAGGAGAGTCAGAGCCACAGATCAATTTAGACTAAATGTGTGTTTTATTGGCGATTGGATGAAATGTTTGTGGAGCTCTAAACAACCAGCTTTTATATGAACTCATGGAGCCGGGACATGTGTCGTTTTGCATAGGATTTTACAATAACTAATGAACAATTAACACAGCCCTATATACTGACAAATGGGAAAACAGAATGAGCTTTATGGTTTCTCACCGGTTAAAACCCACATCAGCATGGACTCCAGGGCTTGTATTGGCAGCTCGGTCCCTCGGAGGAGAAGGGAGTATATAGCATTCATATATTTAAGACTTATTGAAATTTTAATGACAGCGTGTGGAGAGGGGGGGAGAGGGTATTGAGTGGGCTGTCTGGGAGCGCCGTGATGGATCGGGACATGTCCGATTGGTAGTGCACCCCAGGCTGACCACTGTCCCGCTCCCGTCCGTGCAGCGCTGTTCGTCGAGGGCGCAGGAAGGATGAAAACGGGAAAAGCCGCTGGCCCTGCTCTTTGTTCTTCATCAACATCCACTTTTTGTCCGTTTCCTCAATGACGGGACACAAATGTAACACCATCGATCCGTTTCCTGTGTTTTTAAGCCTCCACCTGTTTCAGTGCAGGCCTCGCAGCTTTGGCCCGGCCCGTGGTCCCTCGAGGGGGGGGGGTTGTCGGTTCTGATCCCCGCGCCTGGCCCCTCCGCCGTGATTAGCTTTATCAGCCCCTGACACCCCTCTGTATCGGCCGTAAATCCGGGCTAATCGCACCAGCGGAACACTATTTAACCTTAAACCCGTGTCCGAGCATTTCGCTTGGCTTTGTTTATGCCCGAGCTCCCTCCGCCTGCCCTCCTATCTCCCACCCACCCCCCCTCTCCTGGACGACACCCTACACCCCCCGCCCTCCCCCCTTTTCCCACTCACGCAGAGTGCGGGAGCAGGGGCCCTATGCTGAGATAATTGAAATTGCGGCTCCGAAACAGATTGAGGCGAGTGTCCGGTTGAATGGTGCGCCGCTGTGAGGAGCAAGGGCTGCAAGCTGAGAACCACGAGATAGAAGGAGAGAAAGAGCGAGAGAAAGAGGGAGAGAGAAGGAGAGAAAGAGGGAGAGAAAGAGGGAGAGAGAAGGAGAGGAAGAGGAAGAGAAAGAGGGAAAGAGGAAGAGAAAGAGGGAGAGAGAAGGAGAGAAAGAGGGAGAGAAAGAGGGAGAGAGAAGGAGAGAAAGAGGAAGAGAAAGAGGGAGAGAGAAGGAGAGGAAGACAAGGAAGAGAAGGAGAGAAAGAGGGAGATAGAAGAAGAGAAAGAGGGAAAGAAAGGGGTAGAGAAAGAGAGAGACAAGGAGAGAGGAGAGAAAGAGAGAAGGAGAGAAACAGGGAGATAGGAGACAAAGAGGGAGAAAGGGGAGAGAGGAAGAGAAAGAGGGAGAGAAAGAGATAAAGAGGAAGAGAAAGAGGGAGAGAAAAAGAGGGAGAGAAAAAGAGAGAAGGAGGGAAAGAAAGAGGGAGTAAAAGAGGGAGAGAAAGAGGGAGAGAGAGGGAGAAAGAGAGAAAGAGGGAGATTGAGGGAATAAGAAAAGAAGGGAATTAACAGAAGAGAAAAGAGGGAGATGTGGAGAGAGGGAGGAGGAGTGGGGCAGAGAGAGAGAGAGAGAGAGGAAAAGAGGGGAGGTAAGGAAGAGCTTAGCCACAAAATGTGCTCTCTGTTGTTTGACCTGTGTAGAGAAGGTGGATCCACGTCTCCACGGTTACCGCAGGTGAAACAGATCTGAAACGACTGTGGCCTCTCTTAAATTTGTAGATCTTTACAGTAAAAAATAAAACAATTCTCATTGGAACAAAGTCTGAAATACAAACACAGAAACTGCACGGGGGAAAGGTGCCATTATGTCGTCCAATTTAAGACTGTTTTCAATTAGAAAAGAACATTTTAATGACAAATTCAAAAGAATAAAATCAAAACACCGACAGGGCCGAGAAACTTGGAGGATGTCCGTCATTTTCACTTTGTACCTGAGGTCATTCTTCTGATAGACGATAGAGGGAAGGGGGAGACAGTAAACAGGGGGGGGGGGAGGTAAAGAGACAGAGGGGTGGATGTCCTCTGCATTATTTATGGCGCCCAGGCCGAGGGACCGGGGCCTCTTCTGTTGAGTGGCTGCAGATAAAAACAAATTTAACTCCGGCTGAGCGAGCATGGACTTCTGTGCTTCAGATGTTCACTGAAGGAAGCAGCAGTGGTGCTACCATAATGTTACCCATAATCCATTGGCTTGCTGTCCAAACTTGCACCGTGCTGTTGTTGTTGTGTCTCTGGGCAAGACTCTTCTACCCGCACACACTTGACTTGAGTCAGAGTCGCAATTTACTTACTTACTTGACCAAAGCTCCAAAAAGACTTGACTTGAGACTTGCTGGTTCTGACTCGAGACTGAACTTGGACTTGAGGCCAATGACTCGCTGTGACTTTATAGTCATTATTTATTTGAGTGAAACTGTCGAAAGATCAGGATTCATTGTGTAAACGCAGCGCATCTATGTTTACATTTGGTAATTAGCCACATGCTTTTTCAGCTTCAGATGGAGCGTATCATCAATACAGTGGGAAAAGGCAGGAGGAATACGACATGTCTTTGGAAGCATTAAAAGTTTTCTACAGTGAGTGAAGAGGTGAAGATTCATAGACATTTAAGGGAAAACGGCGCAGACAGAACCACCACGTGTAAGAGCTGATTCATCATGGTGTTTTTCCGTTCTCACGAAAGTTACAGCATTTAGAGGTTATTTTCCAGCAGGACTGAAGGCTGTGCAGAATCTACTGTGAGCAGGGGCCAATCCGAGTATACAGGGGCCGGGGCATTACAGGGGAACCACTGACAGAAAAACTACCAGAAACCAACTAAAATAAAATATTATTTCCTATTTATCTTTCAGACTGCAGGGAAAAGCAGCTCATGTTTAAAAGACTCTTGTTTCCATTTTTTTTTAAAGTAGGCCCCCGGGCCCCCTTCCTTGAAATGCTGTCCCAGTGATTTTGTACATAGACTGGAACATTTAAAATATATATATTTGAAATTTTGCGGCGATTTGAATATTAATTAGACTTTAAATCCAAATCCATTAGATTTTCAAAATTGCTAAATCTTGAAAAAGCACTAATATTTTACAGTAGATTAAACACATTTTGAAAAGAAGAATTAGGCTGAACGCCGGCGTTTGCGACTTGAGGTGACTTGCCGGCTAAAGTCAGACTTGACTTGACAAAAGCTATGACTCGACTTGACTTGACTTGACCCCATGACCGATTGACTTGGACTTGCTTGGGACTTGGACCTTCACGACTTGGACTTGACTTGAGACTTGCATTTAGCGACTCCACCTCTGCAGAACATGCTCCTAATGAGCGGCTCCACACAGGACATGCTTTCTCTGCAGCCTGTATTTGGGTGAAATGTTACCTGGTGTTTACAGAGAATGGAGAAGTTCATTTGCCTCATCTCTCTAGGCGTGTCTTTGATGGGGGGTAAAGATCATATTATACAACATTGATGTAAAGCTGCAGTAGATTTAGCTGCCAGTTTATCCAACATGCATCATATTTGAAACGTCTCCGTCCATAATGGAGCAGTTCCTTTGGCCTGATCTCCTTTCCACTCCACAGATCTCCAGTTAATGATAAGATTACCAAAGCGTGGAGCGCTGCCCACTTGACCACATCAGGCTAACAACCCCTTAAGCCCGCCGCCTTCTGACGCCGGTCCACTCCCCCGCGACGTTACAGATTCCACGGGATGCGCTCCTCTGCCCCGCTTTTTTCCCTCTTCTTCTTCCTTCTTTCCGCGAATAAACTAGGTCAATGAGCAGTTCCCATAAATCATGTTGAAGCCCTGTGACAGAAACGCTCGCTGCAGCCACCGCGCGCTGGATAAATTGCTTGCGCGGAGCATATCCGTGTATTTGCAAGTGTGACAAGGCGCACCTGGGGCGACGCGATCCGCGGAGGAGCGGGAAAAAAGTCTTAATTAGGTTGGTGTTTCGCAGGTGGAGGCCGGTGTGTGCGCCGCGGCGGAGACGCAGGCGAGAGGAGGGAGTTTTAATCAAGTGCGGGAATGTAGCTGAGGCCCACTGACATACTTCTGAGATACAGGGGGTGATGGGGGTCCCGGGGGAGATCGGCCGAATGAAACAAAAGGCTATTTTCAAGTGGTGCAGGTCAGAGATGAGAGGGGAGAGGTGTATCAGAATGGGACTGATGGCATAGTGCTGTTTGACAAAGCCACGCTCATGCATTATTCATTCAATGTCCTATGCTCTACTTTACTTAAGCTTTTCAAGAAAAGATACTGCAGGTTAAAAGGAAGGACATGTTGTTAATATATAAGACATATATCCAATAAAACATATTTGAATATAGATATTGAAAAATCCTTAACCTTAACCTGGTGGAGGATTTTGAGCCCGAATGATCCTGGAGCTCTGTTGTCGGGGCTTCGTGCCCCTGGTAGGGTCTCCCCGTGCAAACAGGTCCTATAGGTGACGGGTCAGACCAAAAGCGATTCAGAAGCTCCTTATGAGAGACCAACAGGCCCGGTTAAAACCGTGAGGCCGTCCTCCCGTGGACCCACCACCTGCAGGGGGAGCCATGAGGGGCTGGTGCACTGGGATTTGGGCAGCTCCAACAGCTGCCCCCACGACCCGGCAACGGAAAAGTGGAAGAAAATGGATGGATGGAGCTATTGAAAAATCTCTTGGAAGAAACCTTCAAAATACGTGGTGTCTGTTAGTGATACTGAAGTGAAGATGCTAGAAAAACCCATTTTGAAAAAATAAAATAAAATAAATGGATGCATGTAAATCCATGGAGAAGCATGTAAGTGGAATAATTCAACCGTTCGCTGTGAAGATTAGACGGCTTATCTGTTTCTAGGTGAAAGTTTAAATGTTAGTTTAAAACCTGAAAAGTTGACTTTTACCTGCAGTGTCTCCCCATTACGACTTAGCCTAGATGTTTTGTAGTAAAGCTGAAAATGTGTTTGGAAAACAGCGAGATAAAGAATCTTGTCCCGGCAGTAGTAGGTACACTCCTAACCTTTAAACATGCTAATAGGGTGAGGTTCTGAATGTACCTCTTGGAACATCCAGGGATGTCTTTTTCCAAAGGTCCTCTGATATCACCCCACGCACCTCTTGTGCAATTACCACACTCATTAGCTAGCGTTTGGTTCTCGTACAACAGGCTAATTAGTGGTGAAACAGAGGTATGGGGGAGACGTGGGGGGTCCTGAAGGATTCCAGGCAAATAACCCGGGGGCAGGTGGGGAGTCTTCACTATCATCTGCACTCATTACAGCGCAAAGTCCTCCAAAATAATGGAGGGTAATGACAGAAGGGAGCCTCATGTGGCCATCACGAAGCCTTGTTATGGCTTAGAAAGAGCCACATTCTGAATTGTAGGCCTGGCCTCGTGGAGATTTTCTGGTAAACAGTGATGTGTTGCAGCCACGATTTGCCAGTTCATTTCTGCACAACAGCATTACTCTGAGCATGTAGCCAGGCCTGTCCGATCACCTCCCAGCGCCTCACGGTGATGCGAGCGAACAGCAGCAGGACGGTGCGGACAGACAGAGTGTGTTTGGTGTTGGTCTCGGCGTGATGCGAGCCGCCGGGCGCGAGGAGAGTGAGAGTGCGCGAGAGTGAGGAGAGCTGATAGGAACTGTCAGGAGCGAGTCTGGACACCTGCAGGGTTCTGACCTCCGAAACACACGGAATACAGCAACGGGAACCGTGACCGAAGCACACCGGACACCTGCAAAGGCCTTGACCTCGCTTTTATTTTTGTGTTTCGCGAACTTCATTTTCTCTGTAGGAAGATGTGGCGCCTCAGGGCAATCACAGCGCTCGGCACCTGGGGGCCCATTGTTGGCCAGGGTCTCTGTCAGAAGATGAGGGCGTCATGTCATGTTTTGGGTTAATGCGGGAAATGGGGATTTGATTGTAATTTGCCCAGCGTTGCACGGACTGGGATGTGCTCCTCTTGTACCCAATGAGAGTGGACTCTGTATTCAGTAGCTTGTGTGGTATTTTTGTGTTGGATTTCATGAATTTGTCCTCATTGGACCTCACAAAGAGTAGCGGTTGCCACGGTGAAGAAGTCTCACAGGGATTGGGTTGTTCAGTCGATTTTTTTAGGGTTTTTAGGGTTTCCAGAATACTTCGGAAAACTCTACCTTGAATAGAACAAGTCCCTCTTTTGATTGATTGTATTGGCTATGGTAGACCTGGAGTGGTGTTTTGTTTCATTCGCTTCATCTTCATTTCGTCTTTGAGGTGTTTTCTACAAATACCAAGAAGTGTTTAGAACTTTCCGAATGTATCGTTCCAGCTTAGACTTTTTCCAACCTTCTCTCACAAATGGTTGGATCTTGATACTTCTGACTCAGTAAATAAAGCCGCAGTGTTGGTGGACCATAAATCACGCTCTTGTCATCTCCAGAACTTTGACCTTCACGTCTCCAGCCCTGAAGGTCCTTCCTGAGACGGCACTTTTCCCAATCCTCTACGGGCCCTACGAGTGTCACTGTGACCTCCCCGATACGCAGAGGGAATGTGCTGTAGCTATAGGCTCAACACGCAGATCCAGAAGTGCTGAGTGGACGAGAGGTGTTTGGTTTGGTTGGTGGAAGGATGTTGAGCAAAGACAGAGGGGCTGACTTTGCCGACGAAGGCACAAAACCCAGTGTGGTTCTGAAGTTGTCGCATGATTTCCTAAAATGGTTTCGTCAGTGATGAAATTATTGGAAAACAACTCGAAGAAACTTAACTAGACTGAACTAAGAACGCCAAAACGAGGTCCAACCGAGGACTGAGCTAAACTATGAGTTTAAAGATCGACACTTCTGAAACGGATCATTTTAGGGAAGAGCTAGTAAGCAGAATTTTCTTTCCAATTAGACGACTAAAACTTGTCAAGCAATTATTTTTGTTTAGCCTTTCATTTGTGTGTGTGTGTGCATATTTTAACAATATTAGACCTGTTGAGAGTAAAAATAAAGAAAGATTGTACATTATTTTGAATGAACTGTACCAAAAGAAAACCAGTCATTCATTAATGAAGCTTGAGTTAGATCCATTCTAAACGTGGACTAGACTAGAGTTAACTCAGTTTTGGGCTTGGTCTAAACTGCATTCAAAGTCTCGACTTTAACCCAGACTAAACCAGGATGACACCAGATTTGAAGCCGCATCTAGTCCAAGGGTTAACCTGTACTTAAAGGAGAACTAAGTCACTTAATGATACCTTAATAAATCCTTTCCGTAGTCCCTCTGAAAAAAAAAAATCTCCATTGTGTAATTGGATGTACAACATCACACTCTCCCTTTGTCTTTTCTGTCAGCGTCGTATTTACTTTCATGGACAATTAATGAGTAAAAAACGGTAACATGCTACAACACTTGCAGTGGCGCTTATGGCCTCTAGGGGCATGAGGTACTTAGTACTGCTTTAAGAGCAGAAACATACCAACTTCACAAATGGAGAATCACTGGCTTTTATCAAATCAAACCCTCTTCTGTCCACTGGCAATCAATCCGACACTCTTTGCTTCCAGTAGCCTATCACCTTGCTGCTTGGACCTGAGGAATTTGCGAAAGTGAGCTTCATAGACCCAGGCGTTTGGTGCTCTGGTCAGGAGAAAGTGATTTTTACACTGCGTTCCAAATTATTATGCAAATGACATTTTTCCAAGATTTTCTAAATTGTCAACTCAAATGAGAGTCAGCATAATTTTCAAGTCTTTACCTGGTAGAGGATCATTTAAATGTGGTGGAAAAAATTTCCTAGTGATAACAGTATTTTTTTCAAAAATAAATATATTAAAAACCTCAAAATCCACTGTTCCAAATTATTATGCAACTCATCGTTTCAATACATTTTAAAGCTTGTAATTAACTGAAAATGGTCATTTGTGGAATTTGTAGCATTAGGAGGTCATACTTACTGAAATCAAAAGCTATTTCAATCAAAAAAATATTAACAGGTCAACTTATATTTCAACATAGGAGCCCTTGTGTGATAGCAGCTTCAAAATTCTTAAATCCATTAAACTTGTGAGTTTTTGGACAGTTTCTGCTTGGATTTCTTTGCAGGATGTTAGAATAGCCTCCCAGAGCTGCTGTTCTGATGAAAACTGCCTCCCACCCTCATAGAAGTTTTTTTTGTTGAGGCTCCAAAGGTTCTCAACAGGGTTGAGGTCAGGGGAGGAGGGGGTCCACATCATGAGTTTCTCTCCTTTTATGCCCATAGCAGCCAGTGATGCAGAGGTATTCTTTGCAGTAGGACATGGTGCGTTGTCATGCATGAAGAGGATTTTGTTCGGGAAAGCACGGCTCTTCTTTTTGTAGCAGAGAAGACAGTGGTCAGTCAGAAACTCCACATATTTTTCAAAGGTCATTTTCACACCTTCAGGGAGCCTAAAAGGGCCTAAAGGGGCCAACAAGCTCTCTCCCTTATGATTCTGGCCCAAAACATGACTCGCCCACCTCCTTACTGACGTCACAGCCTTGTTGGGACATTGTGGTCATTCACCAACCATTCACTACTCCATTGATTTGACCATCCAGGGTTACACGGCCTCATCAGTGAACAAGACTGTTTGAAAATTAGTCCTCCTGTATTTCTGAGCCACTGCAGCCGTTTCTGTTCATCAGCATTCAAATAACAGTTTAAGGGAGGCCCGGATAGAAGGTTTATGCACAACTGCAGCCTCTGGAGGGTCCTACACCTTGATGTTCGGGAGACTCCAGAGGCACCAGCAGCTTCAAATACCTGTATGCTGCTTTGTGGCATCTGTTCTCCTAATCTGATGTGTTTGTCTGGCAGAAACCGTCCATATTGTGCCTTTATCGGCACAAACCGGAGTGTGCTCTGAATCATCCACAAATCTCTTATCAGTACGATGATTACACTTAATCTTTCATGAAATATCGAAGGTTTTCATACCTAGACCAAGGCATTCAACTATTTCACGCTTTTCCTCAGCAGAAAGTCCCTTTTTCTTTCCCATATTGCTTGAAAAGGATGATCTGCATAATAAAGTGGAACACCCTTTTTCAGCAGTTTTTCCCTTAACTGGACTTAACCTGAAAACTAATCATCCCAGGTCTCTGAGATTAATGTCAGTGATTCATAGAGCCCCAAGACACGATACCATCCATGAGTTTCATTATTATTGCTTTTTTTTTTTACCTTTTTCACACAAAAATCCAATTTGCATAATAATTTGGAACGCAGTGTATGGACCCAGGCGTTTGGTGCTGTGGTCAGGAGAAAGTGAGCTGTATAGACCCAGGCGTTTGGTGCTCTGGTCAGGAGAAAGTGAGCTTTATGGACCCAGGCGTTTGGTGCTCTGGTCGTGAGCTTTATGGACCCAGGCGTTTGGTGCTGTGGTCAGGAGAAAGTGAGCTGTCACACTGGGAATGCTGAGCTGGGTCTTTCTCACAGTCATTAGCTGTGGGGAGATGGAGCACCAGGCGTGTGGGCCCTCTCCTCCAGTGTTTCGCTCTTGGCGGTGACACGGTTATGGATGGCCTCTCCGCTCTCACAATGCGCCGCTGTTTGTGCGCCTGTTCAGTCGGCCATCGGCTTTGCTGTTGGACAATGTCTATGCTAAGTAACTGGACATAAGTCATTGTGTTTACCTCTGCGTACTGAATGGTAACATGGCAGGACTGAGAATTTAGAGCAGAGAGGCACCAATACATTAGTTACAGGAACTGAAGGTACGTGTTTAAAAAGTACACTAACTTCAACCAATTACAAACAAATATGATTCAGTTTATCAGAGCCAAAGTTAGTTCTTCAGCTAGTTTTTAGTCATTAAGCTGAAAATAATGGTCCACTCTACTCTATATTTCTAGTAGTAGGAGTAGAAGAAGTAGTGCAACAACTTGAAGTAGAGGTATTTGTGGTAGCAGCTAGCCTGGCCAGCCATGCTATTCTCTGTTTATTCTAAACTGTGTTATTCTCAAGGAGATTACAAATATATTTCAGATATAAAGACGAAGTGAGTATGGCTGGCTAGGCTATAGTAGTAGTAGCAGCAGCAGTAGTAGTAGTAGTAGTTGTTGTAGTAGTAGTAGCTGCTGCTGCAGTGAGTATTTTGTTAAATTAGTTGTACTACAGTTATTGTTAGTAGTTAATAATGGTAGTTATTTGTAGTAATAATAGAAATAGTAGTTGAAGATGATGTATTGAAGTATTAACAGCAGTAGTAGTAGAAGCAGTAGCAGCTTTAGTTGTTGTAGTAAATGTAGTTGTACTAGTAGTATCTAAGCATTGCTAAAGGTATGTCTGATATGAGCATGTGATTGATCGTGTTTATGCTAACGCTAACAGCAGACATGTTGTAGTCGTAATAGTAGTAGCAGCAGCAGTAGTAGAAGTACTAGTAGTAGTAGTATCTAAGCATCCCTAAAGGTATGTCTGATATGAGCATGTGTTTGATCGTGTTTATGCTAACGCTAACGGCAGACATGTAGTCGTAATAGTAGTAGCAGCAGCAGTAGTAGAAGTACTAGTAGTAGTAGTATCTAAGCATCCCTAAAGGTATGTCTGATATGAGCATGTGTTTGATCGTGTTTATGCTAACGCTAACAGCAGACATGTTGTAGTCGTAATAGTAGTAGCAGCAGCAGTAGTAGAAGTACTAGTAATAGTAGTATCTAAGCATCCCTAAAGGTATGTCTGATATGAGCATGTGTTTGATCGTGTTTATGCTAACGCTAACGGCAGACATGTAGTCGTAATAGTAGTAGCAGCAGCAGTAGTAGAAGTACTAGTTGTAGTAGTAGTAGTATCTAAGCATTGCTAAAGGTATGTCTGATATGAGCAAGTGATTGATCGTGTTTATGCTAACGCTAGCGCCAGACATGTTGTAGTCGTAATAGTAGTAGCAGCAGCAGTAGTAGAAGTACTAGTAGTAGTAGTATCTAAGCATCCCTAAAGGTATGTCTGATATGAGCATGTGTTTGATCGTGTTTATGCTAACGCTAACGGCAGACATGTAGTCGTAATAGTAGTAGCAGCAGCAGTAGTAGAAGTACTAGTTGTAGTAGTAGTAGTATCTAAGCATTGCTAAAGGTATGTCTGATATGAGCAAGTGATTGATCGTGTTTATGCTAACGCTAGCGGCAGATGTGTGGTGATTGAGCGGCCATTACCCCACAGCCTTGGAGCGCGCACAGTCTTTGTTTGATCCTTGGCTCGGCCCCTTTTTCAAAGCTCGGTTATGAATTATTGAAACATGTCCGCGGGTGCTTATTGATCAGTCAGGAGCAGACAGTCTGTGAGCCCGCTGCTTACACGCCTGGTCTGCACTTTCATTTCGCTGCTCAAATCGATTCAAACATGCAATTTATTCACCATTTTGCTCTTTCAGTAAATCATATGTTCTTGGCCAAAAAATAAAACAAAACATTTTAATTGTAATTTGAAAAATATTTGTAAACCTTTAATTCATTATTTATAGAATTTCCTACCATTCATTACCCATCAACACAGCAACTCTGTGTGACGACCTGAACATCCTGAATGACCAGGTTATTCCATCAGTGGATTTCTTCATGCAATTATCAAAAAACTTACTTAAAAACTCACAATCCCCGGAGGAGAAAAGAGAAACCTTGGGGAGAACCACAGAAGGAGAGATCCACTCCCATGGACAGACAGGCTATAGAGACCCGGGGCTGATGGGAGTCCCTCAACAGATGGGCTAAGATTGCGGAGCGTCCAGTCCTTTTTGGAGCTTCAGTTCTTCTCGTCCAATCCCGTCGGCAAGTTCCTCTGTTCGGTGGGGTTCCTCCGTTCAATCTGAGAAAGGCACTCCCACTCCACAGGGGGAGTGGGACAGGAGACGCCATGTGAATAGTAATGAACAGACTTCAGACAACACTAAATATTGTATCATAATTGTTTATTCCATGATGACAATGCCAGGATTCATGGGGCTCATGTTGTGAAACAGTGGCTGCCCCATGGAGGCTTTGCACAGTGGTCACTTCCATCATCAATACAGGATCTTGGGAAAAAATGAATTCATTTGGATTTTTGGACATTGCGGATTGAAGCTTCTTGAACAATGCCACGGCATATGCTGTAAAACAAGGCTAAAGGCGCTATAACCGAACAGTATTACGTGGTGACTTTGATTGGCCAGTGTAAAAAATATTTTAAAAAGTGTTAGCAAATGCTTAAAGAGACTAGACGCAAGTTGGTCATTTTATGCTCACTACTGCCACCTCAGGTCTTACGTGTAACTAAAGCTTCTATATTAAGCTCGTGCATGACGGCACTTCAGACCCGAAGTAACACCTTTTTGAGCGACAGTGCAGGATTTTAGAGGCAGTTGTGGTGAACAGGTCTGAGCTCATTCTACACATTAGGACATGGCTGGAACATGTTGGGGGGGAAAATACTTGTCATACTGAAAAAAATAACTCAATAAATAAAGGCAACGGCAGCTGAATTATGGATAAAAGTTGCAAGTATGGATTTATTTGGTAACATATTTTTTTGGACATTCGATATGAATAAATATAATAAATCCAGCTTGTAATTAGAAGAATGATGGGATTGTTGAGGACACCTTCTGAAAGTTGATGTTTGTCATGTGATGCCATGATGTTTTGTGAAATACCCTTTGTAGTCCTTCCCCTATAAATCTGTGGGGACAATTTGAATCAGTACAAAAAGGAAACACCAGATTGTGAAGGTGCATGTGTTCATAAAGCAAACTGCCCCCAAACCTGGAACTAAAAACAGATTACCTGCAGTGTGTAGTCATTACTAAGCTTGTTTCAAGAGTTGTTGGAGGATCTGCAGTGGGATAATCTCCAGAATCGTCCATTGGGTGTCAGTCTTTGCGTTGCTTGTGTTGAGAAGCTTATTTTAAATTACCTTGATTGAGATACCGTGTTCTGACACGTGGGCGACTGGACTAGTGAGTGATAATAATATTAATGGAAAAGGCTAGCTCCCCAAAGACCCCACTCCGTTTGAAGCTGGCCGTCCGCGGTCCGTCCGGGATTGGATCTGCTGACCCTTAGCCCACCCCTGCCCTCTCCCATCCAAGCGAGATCTTTGTCAAACCATCATTCCTTAACCGAGCGGGGTAGTGTTTCCCGGTCGCCCCTGTGCCGGGTGACCTCCCCCCTCCCCAGGCGCCTCCTCTGCGGGACCCTATAGGAGGACCAGGTAATCCATCATATCGCGGCAGAGGAAGAGGTGACAGCGGCTCGGGGCGGCGAAATTCACGCGCTGCTTGGTATGGATTGGATTCAAATGCTGCGGAATTGATTTGCCTGATTCGCTGGGGTGTGGAATGCATGTGTTATGGTGGAAAAGTCCCGGGTGGAGCCGAGCGCAGGGCAGGGTAACGCGCACCACCGTAGGGGCGCTTTCTTCCATGCGCAGGACGGTGTGGACCGGAGCTTATAGGCGCAGAGGGAAGCTGGGCTGCGGAGTGGGCGGGGATCAGCGATGATTGTCGTCAAGTGCACATCATGTTGTGAAGTCCTCTGTGTAAAGATTATATAACAACAGGAAGAAGGATTTTATTGTATATGCACGGCACAGTTTTTTCTCGGTTGATAAGACGCTAAATGCCATTGACTTCACCAACACCAACTGAACTCCTCAAAATGGGGGGGTCTCTTATCAAAACCTTGAACACAACTCATTGTTTGCACAGTTTCCGAAACTCTACTCTCTGTTTGTCAGACTCTCGGCGCATTCTTGGTCTTCTGAACACATTTGTTTTTCACAGCATGATGCGCACAGTGAACACATCCTCCTTTTCAATTGCCGTTTATATAAAAACACACTGTTTGAACAGTGTTTAGTGTTCTGCTGCTGCATACACCACAAAAAAGTGTGCAGTGTTTATGGAAATAGACTGAAATATGAGTCACCGCTGCTGTTAATGGCAAATGCTAACCGTAATGCACTGCTTAAACTCTGACGGTGGAGGCTCTGCAGATACCCAAAGACTCAAAAGAGTGCAGCGGTATAGCACAGTGATTAGCACGCTCATACACAGTAAAAACATGCCCAATAGGTTAATCCTCCAGCCAGGTGATCCTGACCATCAGCCTGACTCGACATCTGGAGGTGGGTCCCTTGCTGCTGACAGGTCGCCCCAGCGTGGAAGGTCGAATACACAGGACAAAATGTCCCTACAGTGACAACAACGTAATCACAGAGGAATGATCAGAACCCTAAAAAAGAACATTGAGAGTTTTCCCATGTATCCAAAAACAACTGAGCCAGCCGATCTGCCTGTCACACTGCTAACCACTCTGCTAACCCTCTGCGCGTGCGACCGTAACAGCTGCTTTAGTGTCAGGGCCTGTTAAAGAACAATAAAGTACAGATGGAGCCTCATAAGTGAAAGTGTCTTCAATTAAAGACAACAGGCCCGCGCTCGGAGCTGTGGAAGTATCGACTGCCGTATTGATCGCAGATCGGGTGACACTGTTTGAACGGGAGTCAATGGGAGCCAGGCGTCTCGGTGCCTCCTCCATCAGCACATCAGCAGCACCCGCGGGATCTGCTGCACCCATGGGCCCCACGGTAATGGGGTCCAGGATTAGGTTTAGTCCACAGTTAGTACCTGGTTTAGAAAAAGATTTAGTGGGGCTTGATCTTTCTTTGACCTTGATTAACGATCCTCAAAACGTTGCGATTGGTTTATTGTGGCCACGCTCCTGTGAGTCTCAGTCTTTTTAGTTTATTTCCTCACATACTAATATACTATGTTTAAGTCTTTGTGTAAAGTTTGGCCTAAATCAATAAAGAAAACAACCTGGGTTCTTACCATTCTTTGCCTGAGAGGTAAACAACATATTCTTCCTTACTTTTCAACAACTTACTAACTAGTATAAAATGGTACACATCATAACAGTACTTCAGTAAGTTCACGAAGTTGGACAAATCGAGAAAGCTGGATTTTCAAGACTAACCAAGTCTGGAGAAGGGTCCAGGGACGTCTGACAGGTGGCCCCGGCGGCTACTCCATTACAATAGTAATAGTGTAGTCTTTCTGTCTCAAAACATTTGCATTCCCAGTTGTTTTCTTCACTGCAGGGCCTCTTTCCTCTGGGCGCAGGGTGGAGGGTGGTGGGGAAGTTGAAGGTGACCCAGCAGACAGCTCTGAGGAGTGGAGTGTCCCGGGACAGCGGGCTGGGAGCAGTTGAAGGAGGGGGCACTTAGTCAGGCTGTGTTGTTTGTTCAGCAGGTATTGAGTGCGACATTAGGTCCAGGGGGGATTCTCTGAAAACAGTGGGGGACAAAAAAACATGGACATCATGAAGAGCGGAGCTGGCTCTGTCAAGATGGAAGGCAAGTACAAACAAGTGCAGGTCCTAATATCAAATTCAGTTTCAACACAAGGACGGTTGCGTGGAAACCTTTCTGGTGACTTCTCAACACGTCATTTCACTTCGCCCCAGCCACTTCAAGTCTCTTTGTTTCGTCCTTTGTTTGCAAAAGAGTCCTTACTGTCCACATTTTGATTAGACTGTGCAGGTTAGTTAGTCTGTTTGGCTGAAGGATGCCTGCCAGTTTGGAGGAAAGTAGACGGATAGCGATGATACTCTGGATGGAAGAGACTCCCTGACCCCACTGTAGATGCAGATGGCTGCAGGTGGTGAAGAGGAGGAGATGGAGAGGCTGAGGAGGATGGTGACTGCTGCCGTGAAATATCAAAGTTTCATAATTAGAGGAAGGCTATTGTTTGTTTTTAATTGTGGGGAATCATGCAGCTCAAGTCTCTACTGATCAAAATCTTCTCTGCTGCATGAAGTTGGATTTTAAATTGTAGCTCTCACAAACTCTTCCACACACGACATTCAAGCCACACACAAAAAAGGGAAAATATTCCCGTCTCTATGATCGATTTAAAAGTCACTCTCTGCCGCTTTGTTATTATGCTCCCTCTCGTTCTCTCTCACACCTCGCCTTTGGTCCAGCTGGCACAGTTTGTCCTTGCGTGCCCAAAATGGCAGAGTTTGGGAGGGGAAGCTGTGCTGTAAGGAGGCGGGAGAACAGAACGATTGTCGGGAATACGGGGAGTCCAGGCAGGCATCTCCTCACGCTCTTTAAAACGCCCCTCTGTCTCCTTGTGGGGCGCTACCATGGGTTTGGAATATCAGTTTGGATAGCGTTGCTGTGCACCTGGGGCCACATCATTACAAGAATTTTATAATCCTGGTTTGGTTGATCCTTGGTGCAGCTCCGACATACATTAGTTCAAGTTCAGTCCTGGTTTTGACTTCGTTCAAGTGCTATTCCCTTGGTTTCATGGTGCCATTTGAAAAGCTCCTCTACAATAGGCCTCATTACTGTAATCAAGCCCTGCAATCAAACTAGATGCCTAAACCGTCTGACGGCCGCACAGTCCATCGCAAATGGAGAATCAAAGTGGTTGCGGTTGGCACGTTGTCAAGAATACAATGCTATTTTTAAGTAGTCCAATCAATCAAACCAGCTGGACTTTCTTAGTCTTAATGTCATATTGAATTCACCCTTTACGATTAGTAAAGTATTCACTTTTGTGACTTGTGCTCAGATTTTTTGAGGAAACTACGGCAACATCGCCACCATTTCTCCCTTTTCTGCTGTTTTCCACACTGCATCCGTTCACAAAACCAAACCTGAGCTTCACCCGTTTTTAAATGTTAAACTTCCAAAACAAAGTACTTATCGTCATTCCCATTTTCACAGATTTTACCAACAACAGCCAGCTTATTCCAAAACTACACAAGATATTATGCGAAGTAGTGTGTCTTGCAGTCTTCTGGTCGACCCCTGGCTGATAGCATTGCCCGGGTGATTTAGCTCCATTGCCGCCCATTTGCAGGTTGATGGTGGAGTTGCTCCGGCCCTGATACGCTGACCCCTGGCTGCGACCTCTGACTGACCATTGATTTGACCACCATCTGACCCCTTGTAGACGGCGTACCTCCTCCGCATAGACAGGCTGGAGATGAGTGGGGTGTGGCTAACGCAGTTACGGCGGGGTTATGGGAGACGTATGGGCGCGGAGATCGCAGGAGAAGGTTGGGTTATCCCGCTGTAATTCAATCCGAGGTTGTAGGCATGTTTGTCTCACTACGCCAAGCTACGCACGAGCACGGCGCAGGTTCAACTCTGTATTCGTGGCTACAAAACCAGCTGAAGTTTAGGCTATAGTGAGTTTCGGGAGACGGCATGAGTCTGGCTAGCGCTGCTTGCTAGCAGTGTTTATTATTGCAGAGAAGCAACGGTAAAGTAAACTGCAGTCACTGTTGTTTGGACTCTCGAAGTGTTAATGCTCCTGGATGAGAATATACAATAGCAAATATGCAATAGGAACAGAACCGCAATATTTGTCAGAAAATTTAAAGATGCTTGTTCATTTTGAATCCAACTTCACCACATCTTCACAAAACATAATCCCACTTCTGTACTTTATAAAGTGTAATTAACATATTTGGTGGCCTTTAGCTTTGATTACTGCAGCAACACCAGGTCTATGTGGCCAAATGGAAATACTGCATCCACCCAGGACCTTCATGTCATGAGGCAGAAATCCTAACCACCCTGCCATAAAAACAGTCCCTGTTTGTGCAGCGCAGCATATGAATGGAGCCAAGGAGCCGGGACGACGGGGAGGACGCAAATGCAAAATTATTTATGACAATCAACAGCCCAGTTGGCACCCACGGGTGATTAGGCCAAGAGTGATAATCGTGCTGTGTTCCAGCGCCCTGTCTCCTCCACTCCTCTGCACCCTTCATCACGGCGGCGCAGGCTTATGAGGAGACCTGCTTAATTTCATTACCCGGGATGAGTTTCTGCTCGTGGAAAAACAGGAGGCAGGGTTTGGCTGCAGAGCGGTGTCTTCGAAAAGCAGTTAGGGAGTCAATGCGCTGGGGCTGTGGGGAGGAATGGGAGCGGTGGGAGACGTAACGCTGCACATTAGAGTTTATAAGTTCATTTTCATTTTCAAGAGTTCTCATTTTCTGCTGAATCTGCTTTTGAGGATTGAGTTAGACGGGTCATCCGGGTCAGTGTGATGTTCGGCTGTTTGTCTTATGTGATAAACATGCCAGAAAATGTTGAATCAAGCGTGTATCCTTATGCCAACGAACGGTCTAGCCAGTCCCTATATTAAAGTATGGCAAGGTCTGATGTGTCCATTTCCTTGCATTTACATCATTTCTGTGGTTTCTCTGTCATTAATATATTATAAGATGATTAGTGGCCATCGGGTGTGTATCTACTCCACACGGCACAGTGGTTAATGCTCGTGCTTCACAGTAAGAAGGTCCCAGGTTTCGATTCCTAGGTTTCGATTCCCAGGTTTCGATTCCCAGGTTTCGATACCCATGTTTCGATTCCCAGGTTTCGATACCCAGGTTTCGATTCCCAGGTTTCGATACCCAGGTTTCGATTCCCATGTTTCGATACCCAGGTTTTGATACCCAGGTTTCGATACCCAGGTTTCGATTCCCAGGTTTCGATACCCAGGTTTCGATACCCAGGTTTCGATTCCCAGGTTTCGACTCCCAGGTTTCGATTCCCAGGTTTCGACTCCCAGGTTTCGATTTCCAGGTTTCGACTCCCAGGTTTCGATTCCCAGGTTTCGATACCCAGGTTTCGATACCCAGGTTTCGATTCCCAGGTTTCGATACCCAGGTTTCGATTCCCAGGTTTCGATACCCAGGTTTCGATACCCAGGTTTCGATTCCCAGGTTTCGATACCCAGGTTTCGATACCCAGGTTTCGATACCCAGGTTTCGATTCCCAGGTTTCGATACCCAGGTTTCGATTCCCAGGTTTCGATTCCCAGGTTTCGATTCCCAGGTTTCGACTCCCAGGTTTCGATACCCAGGTTTCGATACCCAGGTTTCGATACCCAGGTTTCGATACCCATGTTTCGATACCCAGGTTTCGATACCCATGTTTCGATACCCAAGTTTCGATACCCAGGTTTCGATACCCAGGTTTCGATTCGCAGGTTTCGATTCCCAGGTTTCGCTACCCAGGTTTCGATTCCTAGGTTTCGATACCCAGGTTTCGATACTCAGGTTTCGATACCCAGGTTGCGACTCCCAGGTTTCGATTCCCAGGTTTCGATACTCAGGTTTCGATTCCCAGGTTTTTAATACCCAGGTTGCGACTCCCAGGTTGCGACTCCCAGGTTTCGATTCCCAGGTTTCGACTCCCAGGTTTCGATACTCAGGTTTCGATACCCAGGTTTCGATACCCAGGTTTCGATACCCAGGTTTCGATACCCAGGTTTCGATTCGCAGGTTTCGATTCCCAGGTTTCGATACCCAGGTTTCGATTCCCAGGTTTCGATACCCAGGTTTCGATTCCCAGGTTTCGATTCCCAGGTTTCGATTCCCAGGTTTCGACTCCCAGGTTTCGATACCCAGGTTTCGATACCCAGGTTTCGATACCCAGGTTTCGATTCCCAGGTTTCGATTCCCATGTTTCGATTCCCAGGTTTCGATTCCCAGGTTTCGATACCCAGGTTTCGATACCCAGGTTTCGATTCCCAGGTTTCGATTCCCATGTTTCGATTCCCAGGTTTCGATACCCAGGTTTCGATACCCAGGTTTCGATACCCAGGTTTCGATTCCCAGGTTTCGATTCCCAGGTTTCGATTCCCAGGTTTCGATACCCAGGTTTCGATTCCCAGGTTTCGATACCCAGGTTTCGATACCCAGGTTTCGATTCCCAGGTTTCGATTCCCAGTTTCGATACCCAGGTTTCGATTCCCAGGTTTCGATACCCAGGTTTCGATTACCAGGTTTCGATACCCAGGTTTCGATACCCAGGTTTTGATTCCCAGGTTTCAATACCCAGGTTTCGATTCCCAGGTTTCAATAACCAGGTTTCGATTCCCAGGTTTCGATACCCAGGTTTCGATACCCAGGTTTCGATACCCAGGTTTCGATTCCCAGGTTTCGATTCCCAGGTTTCGATTCCCAGGTTTCGATACCCAGGTTTCGATACCCAGGTTTCGATACCCAGGTTTCGATACCCAGGTTTCGATTCCCAGGTTTCGATTCCCAGTTTCGATACCCAGGTTTCGATTCCCAGGTTTCGATACCCAGGTTTCGATTCCCAGGTTTCGATACCCAGGTTTCGATACCCAGGTTTTGATTCCCAGGTTTCAATACCCAGGTTTCGATTCCCAGGTTTCAATAACCAGGTTTCGATTCCCAGGTTTCGATACCCAGGTTTCGATTCCCAGGTTTCGATACCCACCTGGACGGGGTCTTTCAGTTTGAAGTTTGCATGTTCTCCCCGTGTCTGCGTAGGCTTCCTCTGCCACTAAAAACATGTACAATAGGTCAGGATGAATGAGAGTTTGACAGTGCGAGTGGGGGACGACGGATGCAAATTAGTTCAAGGCTACAACCCGGTGCGGCGTGTTCATGAACATGCACTGTCCCGACCAAATAAACCAATAGACAATAAGCACACACTGGATATGGTTTAACCTTTGGATCTGAGGCCACTTTTAGACGCTCATTTTTCCCATTAATCATTTCAATAATGACTTTACCAAATTGGAGCTGCTGGTTGTGTTTTCCCAAAATGTGGCTAAACTAACTCAAATTGATTGTTTTGATTGATTGACTTACAGTATTGCTTGAAAATGTTGTGTTGGGAGATCAGTGCACTGTCATTGATTTGAGGTGCTAATGATGCAGAGCAGGCAGTCTCCACCAGGACAGGGGTGTGTGCAGAAGGGGGGCTCAGAGGTGTCAGGGGCCCGGTGATTTGTGAGACAGGGCCGTCCCTTGGTGGTTTTAGGGGGACCAGCACGTGCCTCTCTGGTGGCGGCGTTACAACGGGCACATGTGAAGCAGTTTAAAATGAAGCTTATAGCAACATCTGCCAGCGATTAGCAAGATATGTTTGAGACGATGACAAAAATGAAATGGGTTTCACACCGCTACATGTTTCCGCATCAACACTGCACGTCGGAGGGTTTCCAAGCAGCGGGTCAAATGTCGGCCGCCGTCACGCTCCCTCTGGATAACATGAGATGTCAATCGGAGATGCCATCCGTGACTGAGGAGCGAGGGTGGCAGGAAGAGTGGCAGGAGAGGGAAGTCCACAGGAAAATATAGAAAGTATGAGGAATATGCGAGATATGATGAACTTGCTCTATGCTGGTGTATGTTTTAATGACAAAGTTTGCTTTTTTTGTGTCAGCAATTGGAAAAATACACAATTTTGGGGTTTTGGCTTTTCTTTTCTTTTTTACCTCGAATACCAACGAGCCTCAACATTGTGATTCAAGTTGAGAGTTTACCAAGACAGTCGGACGAGTGCTCACCGATTCCCATTCCCCGTGCACCATCCAATACTTTTTTACCCCAAAAAATCACTGGATTTTGGGTCCGCTTGTTCATGGACTAGTCTCTGCTAATATGGGGCAGAGGGTCTTAAAGCCGCCCTGCTCCAGTTGTGTCAAGAGCGTGTAGCCGACTGTCACTTGGCTGTAATTGGCTGAGAGGGTCCTCCGGAGGCCCCCAGCGTAGACCCTACTCTCCTCCCCCACCCCCGGTGCTCCTGATTAGGCTTATCCTCCAGTCCGCGGTCCCCTCGGCGCGCCGCAACCTCCAGGACTGACACGGAGCCTGGGATATGCGCGGGCGGGTCGCTCGGCATGGTTAAGATCAGATCCTGACCAGTCCTCTTTTATCTCAATCTCACCCTTTATCATTTTTTCAAAGTAATTATCAGTGGTAATATCATGCAGTCACGTAATTCGAAGAGGTCCTAGCACTGCTGACGGCATCGCCACGTTTCCACCGCTGGGTTGTACTCTTCTCTCTACATACATAAATCCATACAAGAACGCCATTTTTTCCAATTGATCTCATTTACTTTTATCGTCAAAATCTAGACAGCAGTTCACATTTTACACACTTCAGGAGCGATAACAAAGGAGACTGAAATATGACCTGCTGCTTTTCTGGTTGTTAGAGATATACAAGACCTGAAAGAGACGGGACAAGTGTAGGTCTGTGCAGTGGAAGTGAGCCGTTCTTTGAGATCTTAATTCGACTGTGATCGTTCCTGCAGTCGCAGACGCCGTTGCAAATCCATGATGGTTGATGATGTGTACTTGAAAGTCCTGACAAATGAGAGTGATCTTCCTGCAGGCTCCGCTCCGACGCCGGGGCGGACCTGATCTAAACCTGATTGGAGTCCTGATTGATTCGGACCCTGGGGTCAGCACCGGGTCAATACTCCAGCCGATGATCGCGCGCTTTGCAATCGGAGACAAACCTACGGGGACACTCCCAAATTCCATTACTGCCCGCATTCATCTGAAAGGAACTTGTTAGATATGTCTAAAAATAATGTAATTTTTTTTTTTTTTTTCTGGTCAAAAGTGGGCAGAGTGCTGGTCGTTGGATTTATGCTCCGCTTGATGGGTCAGGAGAGTGAGATTTCCTGATGGGCTTCTAATTGGACGAGGTGACCTTTCTGACTGTAATTTGGAAGCGTTGGGGGGTCTGGGGGTATCGGGGGGTGATGCAGATTAAAACACAGCAGGGCGGGAGGGGAAGGTGATTGATGGGTGCCCGAGTGCAGCTGGACTCTGACAGGTACGGGACAGTAACATATGAGTCCACACTGGTTGAATGGGACAGGACAGTTACACGGGGGATGCGGGAGGGGTGGGGGGTATATGGAGCGGGGTGGGGGGTCTGATGGATTGCCACCTTCTGCTCCATCCCGCCCACCCCTTTGGCCCTGGGATTGGACTGTTGCATTTAGCAGGTGCGTTTACAGAGAGCGATGCCAAAAAGGACAGATTTACAGACGGAAGGAAAAACAGTTCCGTTAGACTGTTTACGTGTCACTGGCTTATGTTGTTTTTGATGATAGTATCAGCAGCAATAAAGGGACAAAGACATGATCCAAGGTACTGTCAATGGTCAACACTTCCCATCAGTTGGCAACAAAGAGTTTGAAGCTGAAGCTTTGAGTCTGAAAGTTGAGGATTTGTGGGAACGTTTTGCAAGAGCGAGAAACGATTGTGTGCTCTCTGTGTTTCTCTCTCTCTCACTTATTATTCATTCACAGAGCATTGGTTTGCAGAGTTTGACACTGCTCCAATTCCGTGCCAACGGTCACTGTGTACACAAAAGAGCAGCACACAAATAAAGGCTGTATGCAGCTGTATAGCTTCACTGCGATCCCCCTCACTCTCATGCACTGAATCCCACTCCAGCTAACACCTATGGGTTTAATTCCATGTAGCATTCGCCTGTTAATGGCCCATATAATCTAAATGTCAAGTTGCAATTACTCAAAGCAATTACTTTCTCCGAGAAGCAGGGAGGCGTGCAGCTTACAGCATTAGCCTGTTTCCGCTCGCCCAGCGCTGCCTTGTAAATGCTTGCTTTCAAATGGATTTGAAATTATCCATAAACAAAATATGCCTACAAAACGTGCTCTGTCTTTAGATGTATTTGCAGCAAACTGTATTATGGTCCCTTCAAAAACATAGTGTGTGGAGTGTTGTTTTGGTATCTGTGTCATGATCCATCTGTGTTTTTAAAGATCCATACACCTCTTCTAATCATGGGATTGCTCAAATAATCCATTTTCTGTACATGTTTGTACAGTAGAGTCCACTACGAGCTTTTCAGACCTCCTAGTGATTATCGTTTGAAAGAAAGAATTCTCGGGAATGTGCAAAGTAATTTTTCTTCACTCGCCAAGGCCTTCTTTTTTTTTAACTGTCTGGAATACAACAAACAAACACCGCTTTAAGATCATACTTTGAATTTGAAATCCACTTTCTACATCCAGCCCTAGTTTAAGCACAACCTTGAATACATTTGCTTTGCTTTTTCTGCTTTTCTGCGTGGGGTAAAGCTCTGTTTAGTCGCGCCGACTGGTGGATTCCATTTTGACAGAATGTGAAGCTGGAACTAATTCTCCTGCATATTTATTTGCCTTGGTCAAAGCTAAGCACTAACCTGCTTAATATTCCAGGGACATGGAGCCTGTTAACAGCCTTTGGAAAGCTGTAAGACCTTTCTCTTTTCTTTCTTTTTTTTTCTTTTTTTTTAGAATATTCCAATTATTTATTCCTTTGCGCATGAAGACGAGAGTGTTGGTCTATTTACGGTGCGGTAATTTGCTTTCCCAGCTGCCTTTTGTTATTTCATCTTCTTTAGATTAGAGCCAATCTCATTTTAAAAGCGGAGCGCGCAGAGGAAGTAATCTACTCAACAGCTTTTGCCGCCGCAGTCTCGTCTGTTAACCAGTGTGTAATTATTGTTGCATTTCCTCCTCCAGGGATTAGATTTACAGTGTTTTGTTTATGTGGGGAGTGGATTGGCTGGTTATAGCCATTATGTGAAGTGGGCCACGTTCGGGAGTGTGCAGGGATTAGGCGGCATTTTGGAAGACATTGTAAATGAGAGATTATATTTTAGACGCGTCAAGACACAGAGATTTGATTGATAAATTGGTTAAATGAATAACATGGAGGAACTAATGCGATCTATACAAATCGGAACGGGTGTAATCCTTGTCTCAACCACTCCAAATCTAGTCAGAACCCATCTAAACTGAACACGTTTAAACCAGTTTGAATCAGTCCCGACCAGTTTTAACCCCCGAGCGGACCTAGACCCAGTCCCAGCCAGTCCAAACCCAATCCGAACAAGCTTGCACCGGTCTAAACCCAATATGTACCAACCTGAAGCAGTTCCCAACCAGTTTAAACTGATCACAGCCGGCCTAAACCAGTTCCAGTTGGTCTAAATCTAGTGTGAACTAGTCTAAACCGGTCTGATTCAGTCTGAACCAGTCCGTATAGTGTGTAAAGTGGTCTAAACCTGTACTGTGTATTTTTAGAACTGCTGTAACAAGAGAATTTCCCCACTGTGAGATCAGCCATGATATATCTTAAAAAACACAAAAACTAAACCAGGTCCAAGTGGCTTCTGTACAGGGTCTAAAGTTAATCTAACCATTGAAAGCGTCCTGAGATCTATGGACTATACAATGTCTAAACTACATCCTTACCTGCATGTATGCATGGTATCTAAAGCACAATATCTGTAAACGGCATGTGCCTCAGATTCAAAGCCCTCCCCGGCCGCCCTTCAATCGTTCTTTGGTCTGAAGTGTATCCCCACGGGGAGGGCGTCTCACTCTTTCACCTGCCCCTCCACTGTCCCTGTCCTCTTCTGTAGCCCACTGTGCCGATCTGAGCCGGGAGGCAGACACAAAGCCAGACAACACTCGCCGCATGGTCCCGTCTTTGTGCCATCCCCGACCGGAGCCGGCGGACGGACAATGGCATCAGCTGCGGGGACGCCTCGTTAGCGCCGCTCCCCACTGCTCGCACACGGCACCAGGCTGGCCACGGAACCCCTACTGGGCCAAAAGAGACTCGAGCGAGGAAAGACGCAGGCTGACAAACAAGGGCTAAACCAGGGGCTCAAGCAGGAGATACAGCCGGGTTAATCCAGGCCTAAACCAGGAGTAAATCAAGGGTACAACAGGTCTAAAACAGGATGAAAACAGGTTGTTCCCACTGCATGCACACTGCACCAGACTGACTGCAGCGGGATTAACATGGTGCCTCTGGTAGTTTACAGTCTCTTCTTCCTCTTCCAGGGATAGCTTCGACAGGCTTGGTTCTCAAAAGCAAGCTTCTGATGGTTGGAAGGGAAAACTGAGGTGTCCACCCTGTGTCCTTAAAGATAATGTCCAAAAGTACAGAACGGAAAGGTGGGCCTGATGAACCGGCCAAACAGAACAACAATATATGATAGCAGCACTACTCTATACAGATCCATGGAAACGGGGACCAAACCCGGCTCAAAAACGTGAACAAAAGGCAATGCCAACAAAAACTCGGCTACTAATCAGGCATGAGTGAGGCAATCAGTAAATGAGATTTACAAGCAACTCCCCAAAACAATTTACAAAAACAGGGTTGAAATATTACTTAAACACATAACAGATTAGTGAAAGCAAAACCCCAAATAATTCTTCTACCACAGAATTGGTTTAGTCGAGCACACAAACATCCTACGGTCAAAAGAATTTACAAATGCAAAGAAATGCCGGTGAGATGAGGCCTGAACAGGACCGTTGGGAACCAGACGGACTGCGGTGCCGCTATCGGTCCTAATGAAGCTTCAACAACATTGGCTACAAGCCAAGGTCTAAACCAGGCGACCATACTGGGCTAAGCCACAACTAAGCCAAGTCTGAATACATTTGAGGGCACAAAGGCAGAATGTGAAGCCTAAAGAGCAGGGACTGAAATATGGAGCCATAAAACACACCTGTTCCGCGATGCGTTCAGGGCCCTCCTTCACAAGCCTTTTCATGGCTGTTTGCTCCGGTCATTAAAGGGACTCCATTCAGATGCAGCACACAATAAAAGTGGCTTTAACCCGGAGAGATGGATTACCAAACGCAAGAAAAAAAAAAATCTTCCAACACTGAGTGAGTGAAGAAAGATAATGAATTTAGGTAATCAAAAATGTCCATTAAATTGAATGGGGAAAGGGCGCAGCCTTGTGGGGTTATGTTCTCGTCAATGAATAGTGATTAGTAATAAAAATGACCTACAGTTGCCCTCCCCGAGGATTGGATTTGCCATTTTGTTGCAAGCGTCCGGTTGTAAAATGTTGATTTGGTTCATTGTACGGAACACTTACTTTGGACTTTTCTATGGAGACGGTCTGTAGTGGTGATTGCAGACATAGGCATTTGCTTAAACAGGCAATAATAATGTGATCATTTAAACATCAAGTCTTTGTATTTGAATAGCCATTTTTGTCAATCACCGTGGTTCCTACACATGAAGTAAACATGTCATTTTACTCGCAACATATACTCGTACTGTCAATTTTCAGATCAGTAAACCCACAGCTTCAGGCTTTAGGCTGCCCGTTTCTGCGGCTAAAACCAGCTGCCAAATAACCTATATGTACGTATGACAGGATCATGTTACACATTGTTTTGTTTATGAAATAGCCTCATTGTCTGAGGCACCTACTTGGGGCCCGGGGCCAGCGGTGGCCCTCACAGAGCAAGCAAACTATAAAAATGATGAAACACTGCTGTCTGTGACTGAAGTGGTGTTTCTACTTAAGCAATCAATGCTCAGTTAAGTCTTTTTCCAGTGTTGGACAGTAGAGCCGTATCGTTCTAGTGCATGACTCGATCTCATTATCATTTATTTGCCAACACGAATAAGCACTTTGTTTGCCTGGCTTGCCAGACACTCCTCCTTTCTGATCATAAGAAGAACCGTCTGGACAGCTCCTCGCAGCCTATCATTTCACCATTTTACCCACATCAAGAGGCGGGACTTCATTCCCCCAAGAGGCGGAAGTTTTCACCACACTCTACCAAAATAATAGCCAGAAACAGCGTTCAAAGCGTTCCTCATGAATAAGGACGTTTTTGAAAGGCTTCCTGTCGCTTGTTGCTGCGACGTATCTAGCGTTGCTCTGATTGGTTGATGCCGTCTGTCAATCACGCCCACCGGGAAATCATTGAGATCCTGCTCGCTCCCAGACTATATGTCTTTGAAGTATCTATGCAAAAGCATGTAGTTTGGCAGGCCAGGCAAGCACTTTATTGACTTTATTGTAAGGTATACCTTTGTTTTTGGAGAAACTAGCACTCTCCCTCTGTACTGTTTGCGTGGAACACTTGGCTTCTGGCTTCCACTGAATAGATTTCACACGTCACACTTTTGTCACTCAGTCGTTTCATTAACCAAATCTACAAGGAGATTGCAGTGGTGAAAAATCTGGGTGGAGGGCCCCCTGTAAATGCTCGGCTGTGGCTCCAAGAAACCCTTGTCAACCACAAATGAGCACATAGGCCGTAAGAACATCTATGCGCGCAGTTATTCAGCGTTGAGCGAGTGCAACAAACAGTCCAAAGGTCAATAGTGCATTCTAAGATGGCCAAATGAGTTGTAGCGACAAGACGTTTTAAGTGGCCCACAGCTAACTTCTGCTCCCTCGTTAGTCACATACGAACACTCCAGTTTGTGTTTACTCCCTACTCCTTCCCCGCTCCCCCGCACAGCGGCACATCCGAGTGTCCCTGCGCCTATTAAACCGACGCCTGGCCTTTTCCGGCTCCGTGGGAAGCTCATCGCGCGGCTGCACTTGCTAATGCCACAGCGGGGGAGAGAGAAAGACGGGATGGGGGGGTGGGGGGAAGGCTACAGCAATACAGACACCCCCGTGGATCCCCGACTGGCCGCCTGACGCACCGGGCCAGTGTGGAAAGGCCAGAGTCATTTGTCTTGGCTGTTTGTTCCGTCTCTCCGGACTTGTTTGGTGGAGCAGCGGACAGGGGCGGAGATAAGGGTTTGAGAGCAGCTCCGAAATGGGTCACTCTCACTGGGGGACGCTCCTCTCTGAGTGGAAGGCGTCTGCAATGTGGCGGAAACGGTGAATTGCATCCAAAGAAAATGCACTGGCCTCTCTCCAGGTCTGATTGGACGATATTTATTGTTTTTACTATGTTGTAAATGTAAATTAACCTAACCTTTCGGACTTGCTGAATACATCATCTCGAAACTAAACCAGTATTTGGCTTGTTTTGGCGAGTACAGGGAGTAAACAATCTTTGACGTTAGTTTTGTCCATTTTCCCCCATCATCGCTGGAGGGCGGCGGATCATAGAAAACTCCACAACAAACAACACAAAATAAGGTCCTGTGACATTTTTGTGGTCCCATATCGGTGAGAAACAAGCGCATCTGTTCATCGTGTGACCAAAACAACCCCAAAACAAATGGGGCAGTGCAGGAGGGTGAGCAGGAGGAGCGCCGCTGTGGTGGCTTCACGTGGTACAGGTCCGTCTGAGGGTTTGTGGCGGTGCAGCTGCAAAGTCTCAGGATCCTGCTGCCAAAACAGTGTTATCATTGTTAAATTGCACCGTTTATTTTCCCCCCGGTTTCTTTTTCACATGGAAGGATTGATGTTTGGAGATAACGAAGGTGTCTTGTTGCCGCAGTTCAATATTCTTTACTCTTGATATTGTTGTTAAATCCACTTAAACTTCTGGAAGCTGCTCGTGTTGTCAAACATTGTGAAAGAATGAACATTTAAGATGGCTGTCTGAGCCGTCTTATGCGTTTGGGCTGTGAACGAAAAAAAAATCGACAATTGTGCTTGTTCGTAGGAGGACAGACAAAGCTGGTATTGACTGGGTGTCTGATCTCCGCCGGGTCAGTGGGGCGGTTTGCACTGATATCCTTATGAAAGCCTTGTGGCGCGTGGATCCTGCCTTTAAAGCGATAAGACCATACGCAGTGCCGCGAATCAAGCGGCTTATTCCTCCTCGCCCCACGCTGCCGTCTCTGATGTCCCGGTGCCGCCGCCTCTGATGTCCCGCGCTCACTGGGCCTCCATATTGTCAGAGTAATCGGATTTCAAACGCAGGGACACAGGAAAGAGTGAGAGAGATGGAGAGAGCAAGGAACCAAATCAGCGGCCAGTTCGGCAAAAGGAAAGGACCCCCCCAGGACCGCTCCAAATCTTTCTGTCTCTGAAATCTCATTGTGTGGAAAGCATGACTGTGGACTGGTGTAACAAGTCTCTGATCAGCGCGCACTCGGCCCACAGGACTTCATTAAGCCAGAACAGGCCTTGACGGTGGAGTGGGATGGTCTTTTCTGGTCGATGTGCCGTCATTTTCCCTTTTTCCGCCGGGGTTGTACCTACACTGTTATCTCCTATCTGCCATTGTTCTGGAACTAGGAATCTCATCTATATCTATCGCCTTGGAACTATCATCCTTTCATGACTTTACAAATCCAAATGTATCACCGCAGCCTCCACAATCGCTGGCAACTTTTATTCACGAGCAACACTATCCGTGGACTGAAAAAACATGGCTGACCCTGTTGATAACCACCGGAGCTCACAGAACACATTCAAACAAAGGCAAGTCGGGTGTTTTGCCCAGACAGTGTGACAATAGGCACCAGGTAGACTGACGGAAGACTGACCAGTCTGTGCCATCGGCCCCTTCAACTAGGGATGGGCGGATCGATACCATAGTATCGATATATCGATGCCAAACGGCTACTTTTTAAGTATCGATATTGGGCAAAAAGTATCGATATTAATTTGCATATGTAAAAAGAAGGCGGGGCAGCAATTATCAACACAAAAGGATGATTTATTTCTTTGTTCTGAGCCAAAACAGTCACAACAGCAAAGGATTGAACTGAGCCAGTCCTATCATTCTGGTTTAGGTTCTGTTTATCATTTAAGTATTAATTTTAAATGTTGCTTATGTATTTAATTTCACATTAACATTGTTTAATTAACCAGTTAAAATTAATATAATTTCAATTGACCATTTAATTATATAAAACAACCAGTTTTAGAAATGTATATTGATTGAAATACATTCACCCATAATGAAATGACCAGCATCGGTATCGGTATCGACAAAAAAGACCCCAAAAGTATCGTATCATAAGTATCGTATCGATTCCAAAAAATGTGGTATCTCCCATCCCTACCTTCAACCACTCACACACTTTGTTCCTGCCCATTGTACATGTTTTTAGTGGTAAGGGAAACCAGAGCACCAGGAGGAAAGCTATGCAGACACGAGGGGTGGGACATGCAAACTCCACACAGAAAGGTGGGAATCGAACCCGGGACCTTCTAGCTGTGTAGCACACTGTACCACCCACGAGACGATCTCTTCAGGCCTTTTTTTCGAAACTATTGATTTTTCTCCAGGTTTTACAAAGGCTCCGTCCCAAGTGTTCCCTTCATTTAATCAAAGTGAATCCCAAAAGAGTGCGTTTTGCATGAAACTAAATGTCTCTGTGTGTCAGTCACAAATCTCATTTCAAAACGCTCGTCTTTCAGCTGAAACTCCCTTTGTGTCCCAGTTGGTCATTTGAAAATCTGCTCTCCTTACTGTATGTCTGGACTTTACCTCTCATTAATTGCAGCAAATTCCAATTTCTGATTTTGAGTCACCACACTGCCCTTATCTTCCCTCCCCTCGCCTTGTTTTTTAATTGACTCCGGCCCAGCGCGGCGCAGCCTGATCCGGCTCGTGCGCGGAGATAGAATCGGCGATGCGAGGTTGTCTTTCCACACAAAGGCAGCTCCGATTGCCTTATTAATTATACATAAGTGAAATCACAGTATGAGCTCAGCGATTACAGCGCCGCAGTCTCCTCTTTGGTTATCTACACCTTCCGCATTGGCTTTAAAGGCGGCTGCGTCAGGCTAATCTGCGGCGATTACTGCCTAAGCACATGCTAGCTTTCAGCAAATGCATTTTAGCCACTCTTTGAAGTATCAAATTGGGAATGGTCCACAAAAGATTACACGCTAATGGCTTTTTTAGCTTTCCAATTGCGTTGGATTAGGAGGCAGCGGGCTTGTGTCAAGAAGGGTTTAGTTAGCCGAGTGTTTTGCCTGCTTATCATGAGATTGGTGGTTTGACTCCTTGTAGCGTTGTTGCAGATGCTGTTGTTTGAGCAAGACACTTCACCCAACTGCTGTGGTTGCTCGCCCTGCTCCTCCTGGGTAGCTGGAAAGCAGTATTGATCTCATCGATAACACTAAATGAGTGGCATTAGAGACTTCCATATCCTTGCATTTCTTCTTCTGAGACACTGAAGAGGCACCAAGAGGCCCCCACACCTGCAGCACAGTGGGGGTGTCACCAGAGGCGCTACAGATGAAAAAAAAAAGAAGGGACAAACGGGGAGGTATCCGGGCAAGACACGCAGCAAAGCCACACGAGTGTGATGGTGGGAAGGACCCCAGTCCTATTGTATAATGACAGTAAAGTTTCCATTTATTCATTCTGAATTAAAAGTTGTTCATGATGACTGTAAATGTAAAGAAGAATACAAACTCGATACTCGATATTAATGAAAAAGAAGGGCAAAGAAAAGAGGCTCATATCAACAACTCTTGTTTCTTGTACTAAAACTCGAGTGAAACTTAGAATAATTATTTGAACAAACCTTAACTAAAGCTTAAAGTAATTGTGGTCAACAGACTAAGACTAGATCTATATTGATGCACGTATGTTCTTCCAATGAACAATGGTTGAGGTGATTGCGTTGGCGCAGACAAGCAAGTCTGACTTTAAGGTTAAAGCTGTCAGTGCATGAGATCTAATATCCAATATCAAGCAATTGTTCTTTCCAAAACACTGCTGTGCGTCTTGCTTTGTCTTTCTACTTTTCATATCGTGGCAGAGTGGTTTTCTGACAGCGATCTGAAAACAAACACATGTAATGTGCCGCTTACTCCTGCTCCTGAACGTCATGCTTCGATGAAAGCTCCGCCCATCAGATTACCTGACTCACTTGACTGATGCGTCTTTGCTCCATTCAGTGCACAGGCATAGGCCTCTTCCTCGTGTCAGTCCGCTCATGGAATGCCAGGTCAATCCCGCTGCCTCCGCTTCCCCTTCCCATGACCATCGGCAGGTGTTGCGTGGCCGACCCCTCTTCCTCTTTCCTGGAGGATTCCATCTCCAAGTCTGTCTTGTTATATTAGTTTGTATTTCCTGAAGGGATGTCTGATCCAAGCCCACTGTCTCTTTTTGATCATTGTTTCGCCCCAGTGTCGAAAGTGAAATCTAAATGGAATCACACTGTAAACTAGAGTTGACTTCGATGATCATCTTTGGGCAAGTGACAGGCCTAACAGGAAAAGAAAACTTTCAATGTTTTCTTTTCCACCACAAACAATCATGTCTTTCCCCGACTTCCAAGCGAATATCTCTTTCCAAATGACTTGCTGCCAGCCCCGAAGACCCAATCTGATAAAGACAAGACTTCACTCTCAGATCTGCTCCCATTCCGAGGCTGGAGCATGCCCCACTTCAAGTGGAGCCTCGGGCGAGCAGGCACGGGCCAAACCATAATCAAGAAATGATCGTCTTGCACATAATCATAGGTGAGGAGGCGAGATGGCGGGGGCGGGCGCAGGATTACTGGGTGCTGGGCCGGGCCGGGCCTGTAAGTGCTGTTTTGTGCCACTGAAGCTGACGCGTGTTTACCGTGGGGAGGTCCGTGATTACAGGTGTGAGGGAGAGCCAGGTTCAGACGAGAGGCTATGTTTAAGTGGGGTTAATGACAGGGGGGCGCAGCAGAGAGGTGAGGGGGAAGAGCAGGATGATTTTAGAGCTCGCCTGTAAAATATGTATACATAAAATGCATTGAATTCATTCTACCAACTCCAGCAACAAAAGATTTTGAAATTGTAATAAGTCAGCCAGTCTTCACTATAAAACAGTGCACTGAGGCCCAGTGAATTTAGGCTCACTGTTGGATGTAATAAAAAAAATACAGATACATTTAATGCCAAACTAAACTTATTTTTATGTGATTGATGCGGAATCATCAACACAAGCCTGGCACTGTTTGTATGTAATTTCATATTTTTATTACTCACTAAACGATGACAGGCCATGTTACAATGAAAGTAGAGAGTTTCCAGATCGGACCGGACAGTACTTCAATATAAAAAGGGTGGATTTCAACACAAAAGCACATTCTATCTATTTCCGAGTGAAAATATTTCAAGTGATGGTGTAATGAAAAGCTCCAGCCTCTTCCTGTGCGCTCTTCCACATCTATGAAAACATTGCGCTGCCATTTTCCACAAACGGTCCATGCATGTCTTCCATGAGTGGCCCCGCCGCAGAGCCCTCGGCCCCTCGGGGACATGAATCCTCGTCTTCACCAAAGCCCACTGGTAATGCCCTCGTGTTTGGTCTTGATAATACCTTACTAATTAGTTAATTAAAGACAATGGTTATCCACGGTACATCGCCCTCCCTCTTATATAGCCCCCTCCCCTCGCGCCGGTGAACAAAAGCCCCCAGCGAGATGCCCCTGTCCTGCCCAATCTCGGCGCCACACCTGGCTGCCCCCGCTCTGCGCCGCTGGCGACGTGGACCACATTCATTTGTTGAGTTAACGGTAATTGAAGCGTGAGCGGGACCCGTGCTCTGATCTGCATTAGAAAACACGCAGCAGATAATGAAATGATGGTGGAATAATGAGCTGGACACGGGGCGCCCGCTGCATGTCAGGACACACGCACTAATATTAGCTTCTGTGCTTTTTCTGTGGCACATCTCAACTGAAGCCGCTCCACATTTCCCATTCCATTTTCCCAAAGGCTTTTTCAATGGATGTATTAATAGTTTAAAGGTTCGACTACAACTAAAGAAAACATCAACCAAAATGGGCTTTTCTGAGCTTTAAGTAATGAGAGGAAAAGTCACATAGCAACAAAACAAATGAAGGTAACCCGAGGCACACAGATTCTGCTGCTGATTCACTTATCTCATTTTAACATGTTTCCAGTCGTGCCAGAGTCTTCATCAGGGCAGATGCCATGTGACTGAGGACATCATTAACAATACAAAACATAGATCCATCCTTACCATCGCCAGCACCATTACACTGAGTGTCTGTATTCACAAGTGAACAGAAGCTGTGCAGAATGTCACTTATTCCTATTCACTTAACAATCAAAGAATAGTCTCTGGCTTTGCACATTTGTCCATCATATATATAACTATAGCTCAGGGGTTCCCAAAGTGTGGCCTGAGGTCACTGACTATGTTTACAAGCAGCCAATAACCCATTCAAAACTGGCATGTAAACAGCAGCAAAAACACAAATATGCTCATATTCTGTTTTTTAAAAACCCGAATATGACCCCTGGGTTACTCCTTTACTAGCCCGAATGTTTGGTCATGTAAATGCGTATCGCCATCGAAAGGATTTTCTATCTATATGTCTATATGTCTGGAGTGCACCTTCTGCAGAGACGTGCAGGTTTAATATCTCTGAATATTTAAGCGACGTGTCAAACAGCACATGTGTGTCAGCATCACTTACCGCTAAACTGAAGCCTGCAGGAAAAGTTACATCCTCCAAAACACTCTGTGAAGGTTTTTTTCTGCTGATGACCAGACTGCTGTAAATGAGAGATCCAGTGCACTGTGCGTCAAATCCAGGGGACACAATTTTATTGTAAAGCGATTTTGAAAAATCATTGCCAGTTTTTTCTGAAATTATAAATACTACTGATGAACATTAGGCTATTTAATTTAAAACTAACATTTAAGCTCTTTACATTGCACGTGCACCGTGAACTGAACCTTGACAGACCTGAACAGTTACCCCGATGAAATACAAGAAGAATAAGAAGCGTGTCTGTCATGTTGTTATTCTCACTGTTATTACATTTCTGTTCAATAGATTAGAGGCTAAACATAGCATTATAAATATGGATGAAACCCAGAACTAGCATAGACATACACGGTACAGAAAGCGTGCACCTGCCAATAAACTCAAGGAAAAAGTGGCGCAGGAGTAAACGGGTTTTTCCAAATGAGACCTGAATATCGACCTTAACCTGAGTTTTGGTGGCATGTAAACGTAGTCATTGTTTGCCGGCCTCAGGCGTCCTGTGGGGGCGGCTCACACACATTTAGACGACACTGATTACAACACACCTATAGCACATTTTGGTGTGAGTCAGAGCTGCATTAAGGCTCCGATCCTAAATAAAGCAGTATTTGAAGCGGACAGAGGCGCTCGCTGTGATGCATGGTGCTCTCAGTCGCCATGGGAGACGTACAAGTGTGCCCTGATGGGTTCTGTGATCCCAGCCCTTGTTGGCGTGTAATCTGCCGCGCCGCACAGACTTGGCAGCACATCTGTTGGTGCGTGGTGATCCGTCCTAAACATTTCCCTGTTAGAAGTCATTTCTCTGCGTTTGAATATTCCAGTAGTCTACAGCAGTAATCATTAATGTGGAGCAGATGTTCCAGCCGCTCCCCGGTGCGCCGCAGAGGACGCACACTTGTTTGGCTTCACTTCGAAAGGAGGCGCAAATGTCGTAATACGTGTACGTACAACTCGTTTTTTTCCCCTTCATTTAAACAGTTTCATTCATCAATCTCGTCGCGAGGAAACACCGAGGCAAACGAGCCCAAAGTTTCCCAAATGCCTCAGTAGAACATCAGCTACTCCAGGGTAGGCAAGTTTACTTGGCCGAGGCCGACTTTCTTTAATGTAAACAGACCGAGGGCCGAAGCCGCTGGTTATTAGTCCAAAGTAAAGCACAACACTGGAAAAAAGACCATCTTAAATGAGATGAATGACTTAAAATTGCTTGAATTAAAGTTCTTTTATGTTGAATTTGACTCGGTTTGAACTAATCCAAGATACAAATGCTATAGCGCCAATGGAACAAGAATAAAACCCACTTGAAATCAGGCAAATAATTGTATTTCACTTGAAATGACACAACAATTATCTGAATTAACCTCTTACCACCCGCCTAAACCAAATGCATTCTGTCCTCTCTGAATTTTTGTCACATTTTGGTTGAATTTTGTCGCATTTTTGTTGAATTCTTGTCACATTTTTGTCACATTTTTGTCACATTTTTGTCACATTTTTGTCACGTTTTTTTGTCACATTTTTGTTGAATTTTTGTCACTTTTTGGTTTAATTTTTGTCACATTTTTGTCACATTTTTGTTGAATATTTGTCACTTTTTGGTTGAATTTTTTTCACTTTTTGGTTGAATTTTTGTCACATTTTTGTTGAATTTCTATCACTTTTTGGTTGAGTTTTTGTCACATTTTTGTCACATTTTTGTTGAATTTTTGTCACTTTTTGGTTGAGTTTTTGTCACTTTTTGGTTGAGTTTTTGTCACTTTTTGGTTGAATTTTTTTCACTCTTGGGTTGAGTTTTTGTTACATTTTTGTTGAATTTTTTTCACTCTTGGGTTGAGTTTTTGACACATTTTTGTCACATCTTTGTTGGTTTTACATCATTTTTTCCTCATTTTTTGCAGCTGTTTTTGTGCTTTTTTCCCTTTTTGATTAGGGTAAAGCCAAACTGCCAAACTGGAGGAAATGGGATCCGTTCAGGTGGGAGTTAAGAGGTTAAGAGAATAACTACTACTAGAGAACAGACCAAATCTACTCAAACCTTCGATTTAATCTGTTCATTCAAGTCTTTTCCTGTGCATGTCTTTCAAATGCCAGTATTGTAGATAATATATGACCTCATTGGGTGTATTGACAGTATTTCTACACTTTTTCTCCCATTTAACTCTAATAATGTTAAAAGTACTCTCATTTGTGTAATAACGTTTTCCAAAATCATCTTGAGGGCCAGAGGTTCTGTGCTGAAGGGCTGACGTTGCCTCCCCCTGATCTACTCCCTTGCATACATTTGCTGTTTATGAGCATGGCGGCCGATAACATGCACATAGCCATGGCTCTGTGGCTGTAATAGCTTTAGCGATAGATTCATAACGCGAGCCGCAGACAGATTGGAAGATATCGAGTGGCTGTGTGATGGATGGGAGCTGTTTGGTGATCAATTAAAGGCAGAGAAATGAAAGTAGCTGGTGACATGGTGATTAGGGACCCGCGCGGAGCAGGACTGAAGCCAGTGTGTTTACCAATCCAACTTTTACATCAGATGGAGCCGCGAGTGCTGACGGGGGAGATGTCAGACGCTTTGTGCTTGCCAATAACAGACTTGTTCTTAGTATCGACGGCGACATTAGCGCGAGGGAGTGGATGTGCCGTGAATGTGGATTGTCAGGAAACTTGAAATTAAATCAGGGTTAAGTTAGTTTGTTGTCCCCACCCCTCCGTGCGTGATGCGCCCGGGGATCCATCGCCAAGACTTTTAGATTGATGGAGGGAAGTTGGCCTGGAATCAGACCCGCTGTTGACAAGAGTGAAATCTGTGCTTGGAAGTGAAAGCGTGGCAGACATGTGGCCTCTGGTCCAAGAAGCTTTGTCAGTGACTAATGAGCGTTGGTGGTTGGTCTACGGAGGGTTGATAGTTCGAATGCCACGTAAGCATATTCAGTCATTGAGTCTTCACATGGGAAAGGCTTTCCAGGAAGTGCATCTGACATGAATAAAATCAGCCCAATCCCCATGCTACTGGTTGGATGTGGCTCTATTGCAAAAAACAAATGAGTACCGCTGAAACAAATCTACTTGTATTCTCATGCTGTTTCTCTTTTGGGTGGAAGAGCGTGGTCGCTTCCAACTTCACCCCCGTGTGGAGCTATAGGAATACTCTGGGAGAGGCCAAATGCTAACAACATCTTTGGTCGTTTTGCATGACTGAGGGCACGCACAAAGATCACACAGGTACACATCAACTCGTCTAAGCTCAGGCAAGAACATATCTCAGTATGTCAAAATGGTGGTTCCTTTAAGGGGACTCGATGCAAGTTGGCCATTTTCTACTCACTACTGCCACCTCAGGTCTTACGTGTAACTGCACCTTCTATATTAAGCTGGTGCATGCCGGCACTTCAGACCCGAAGTAACAACTTTTTCAGTAGTTTTTCACTCAGTGCAGGATTTTAGAGTTTAGTCCCTTTAAGGGCCAGATCTATTTTAGTCCAATAAAAGTATAAAGTCACAGCCCAGTCACACACACCACATCTGTAGAGTACAGTAACCCAATTCTAAACGTTTTAAAAATACCTACATAAAATTGAGGTATCTGTTGTACATACTCTGCATTTAATCGCTTTAATCAGTCTGTGGTCAGACAATGAGAAACAGCACGAGAATACAAGTAGATTGTTTTCTATGGCACTTAAAGAGACTATATGCAAGTTAGCTATTTTATACTCACTACTGCCACCTCAGGTCATACGTGTAACTGCAGCTTCTATATTAAGCTCATGCAGGACGGCACTTCGGACCCAAATTAACACCTTTTTGAGTGACAGATTTTAGAGGCAGTCATTAGGACATTGTTGAAGCATGTAGGGGGAGGAAAATACTTAATTTGAACATTTTTAAACTCGTATCGTATCATCCCTTTAAGTACTACGCCACAGAAACATATCACGCGCTCTATCTAAATATTTGGTTGTTCCGCCTTGAGCTCGGGTTCCGGCACCATTCGCTGTGGCATTGTTTCAAAAGATCCGGTGTTGCATTCTTTTCTCACAGGGATCTTGTATTGGTGATGGGAGAGTGTGACCACTGTGCAAAGTCTTCTCCAACACATCCCAAAGATTCTCAATGGGGTTAAGACCTGGACTCTGTGGTGCTCCCTGAACCACCCTTTCACAACGTGAGCCCCATGAATCCTGGCTTTGTCATCTTGGAATATGCCCGTCCCATCAGGGAAGAAGGAGTCCACTGATGGAGTAACCTTCAGGGTGTTCAGGTCGTCAGCAGATTCTTTTTGCTCGGGCCGTGTAGATCACAGCTCAGCCTGCGTCGCTTCAGATACTTACTCCCTTCCCAGCCTTTAAATGGTAAACAGTCCCTAAAAGTTTTGACCCTCCATGTTCCTGACCCCATTTGTTAGCTTTGGCCCGGCTAAAGCCGCCGCTCCCCACGCGGACATCGGCGGCTAATTACCGCGTCGGCTCGTATCAAATGACCGCGGCCGCCGCTCGTCCCCCCGGCAGATGTGCACCGCAGCTGCCATGTTTCACCCCCCCCCCCCCGTCCCTGCCACTCCGCATTTGCCCCGCGCGCCCGTAAATAATGTGTTGTCTTAATTCATTTGGCAACGCGCGCAACAGCCGGGGCGTAATGGCGTCTAATATCCAACACGCGCGCCATCCAGTGTGCAATTAGTGCGGGACGCCATCTATTAACACGGCCGTATTAATGAAGTCTCCACGGGGCTGGGGGTGTGGGTTTTTTTGAGGGGGGGGGGGGGGGGGGGGGGGGGGTTGATTGGCGCGCGTTGGGGAGATGGAGATCGGAGGGCCAGAGTGTGACCAACTGTCTGCCTCCAGCACCTGTTTACATGGACGGGTTTCAGACTGTTCCTCTGGGTTTGTGGAGAGAGGACCTGCGTATTTGTCATGAAGAAGACACTTAAATACAAAGCGCTGCCATCGAAAGAGGCTAACGTTAGCTGCCGACCTTTAGCACGAGCTGGTAAATGATCAACAGGAAGAAAGGCAGTCCAGCTGTTTTCTTCATTATCATCCATGTTAAATCTAACTTGTGTGACTTATATTTATCCACAGATATGGGGCTGTCTCTCGAAACTGGCCAATCTTTATCGCAGACATGCATTATTACCGAAGCTCAGGAAGCTTGTAGTAGACGTAGTGCACTCAATCGGCGAGGAGAAAGTAGTGAGCTGTGTGTCTGAATTGCCAACAGAATGAGTGCTCTATAGAGTAAATGAGGAGTTAGGGACAAGGGCTCCAATTTCCCGGTTATTAGTTACATTCCGGTTATGGCAGTTTTGGGGATATGGTGTTTATGTCACTGGAAATACGTGAAACTCAGATCCTTTGTTTACATGATCTTCGTATTTAAGCTCTGTCCGCGCAGGCGCATACGTTATATTTTTGAGCACAATACGGTGAAAATATGAAAAGTATAAATGTGTGGCTCATTGCGGGGCTTGTTCTTTTGAATGCCCACTTAGGGCTGAATGTTTTGCTCGTCCTCTACATCCTGAGCTACGGCAGACGACAGCGACGGCAGATTGTGGATAATAAATCTGTCTTTGCCACCGACGTGGACCAGGCAGCTCTGGGAGAAGGTTCAAGCCGGGGCTGGTGTGAGAGAGCGGAGCTGATGGAGTTCACCGATAGTTAGTGGAGGAAAGACTTTATCCGACTCTGCTGTGGTCGACTCCTCTGTGTGTCCGGAGGAAAAACCAGCCGCTTTGATACTGTCACTGACGCTTCTTTCCATCTTAAATATTCACTGCTTTTAGTTCTTTCATTGTTCTCCTCTTCACTCCAGAAACAGGAGCTCTTCGGACTCGCCGCCGCCATGTTTGTTTACTATGAACTGCGCATGCACAAGAAATGGGACGTTTTTAAAACCGGAAAAATAGCGTGAACATGCTGTTATATCCTGACGGAAAATCCCAGCCAGAAAATCTGTGTTTCTCTAAACCGGGAAACTGCTATTTTATGTCTTTTATAATCGGGAAACTGCATTTATATGATCAAAGACAAAACCGGAATATTAAAAACTCCCTCTAATAACCGGGAAAGTCAAGCCCTTGTAAACAGTCTATCACAGCTTCTTGGGGATCAGTATCTAGTCGTAGTAGTTGCTGTAGTCAGTGAACACTCCTGGATTAAGTCCTGATCGTCCAGTCTAAGCGTCTGGTTGGATGTAAAGTGTCTCTGTAACAACTCTTCTCCCCCGGTCCACCTGACCAGCCTTTAGTCCCCACTTAGCAGTCCGTCCACACGCCTGTCCCTTCACACAGCGCACTCCCCGCCCCACCACCACCACCGCCACCACCTCGCGTCATACAGCGGGCAGTCCACACAGCTCCGCCTGCTCCTCGGGCCCCGCTCCTGGCTCCTGGCTCCTGGCTCGCCTTGGCCACTCGCCCCGCCCGTCCTTCTGTGTGCCCCAGGAGCCAATGCATCAGGCCAAGATTCTGCCGCGCGGTCTGGCCTCCGGTGTGAGCAGGGAAAAAAAAAAGTTCCACTGTTTTATCCCATGAAAGGAAATTGACAAATTTAAATAGTTTTGGTAAATAATAGCCAAACGTTTTTCAGGAAGTCAATCTCCTTTAGGGTTTGTGGTTTTGGGGCCTTTACAGCTGTAGTTCTGGTTACATTTTACCCAAGAAGTGACCAGAATACAGGAAAATCCCCTATTCACGAAAAGTGGGTTGGGCTAAAACTGCTTATTATATTTATGATTCATGAAATTAATCATGTCCAGTTTTACGTTGACGTTTTAGTTTAAATTGATCAAATCCTAGATTTTTTCATTCATTTTAAACAAAGATTAAAACGTTCAGACATTTATGAAATAGGCTCTGTGCGCGGCTAACTTCCTGGTGGCCAGTGTAAGGTTATTACTATTTCCTGTTCGCGTTTTAACATTAAACACAAAAGATTAAAAAAACAAAAAACAGAAGAAAACTCATATAAACATCAAGCCGGCTGTGATACTTTAGATCAGTGGTTCTCAACCTTTTGGAGCTGCGACCCCCATTATAACTGGTATAGAGGTTTGTGACCCCCGCCCGGGTTACACCGTGAGAAATAGGAACATTAGCCTACATCATTCTTAAAAAACAAAGAAAAAAACAATTGGCTGAAATAAAATTCATCAAACTACGAACAAATAATGGCACTCAAATACATATTACAATAAAACATTACATTATATGCTAATGAAAATATGTATATTTTATCGAAATGATCTGGTGACCCCCCAAATTTGTTTCGTGACCCCCAGGTTGAGAACCACTGCTTAAGATAGTGGTGCTATTTTCACATCTGTTAGCGTCAGATTAGCGTTAGCCTTGTTCAAAATTCTGTCCCGAGTACTAGTTTGTTTCAGATTGAATCCAAAATGGCTGGTTGCCTTTCCGTATTTGCTCACGACCTCACAGGACTACGGCCACTTGTGTTGCTCTCTACTCCCCCTAGTGGCCGACCGTCTTGTTTCTGTTGATCCTCTACCATTTCAGCACATTTCACCACATTGCTGCTGATTCGAGACAGATTTTTTTTTTGCAAAATGCCCGAGAGGAAGGCCCGCTTTGTTGCGGCGCCGCTTTCATCCCGGCCCTGCTCCCCTTCAGAGAGGCTGGAGTCTCCGGCGCGCGCCACAGCCAGATTGCAGTTTTCATTATTCGGTGCAGAAAGTGTTAGCGTCTTGACAGCTTTTGATGTGGACATATGCCCGGATACGGCGGAGCCAAACACGGCAAGCGCACGGGGGAAAATCTCCACCTGTCATCTCCATCACTGCCTCCTCAGGAATGCTGGGGGAAGAAGATGTGAGGATGTGCTCGCGGTGTCTGGCTCGGACAGGAGAGTGTGTCTGTGTAATCCACGTCAGTTTATTGTTAATTCACACGTACAGCACACGCAGAGAGTCAATGTGTTGTGATTGTCAGACCCTCAGTGCAACGGATTAAATATGTAAAACTCAAGTATTTCTGTTTCATTATCAGTCATCTTATAGGTAAACATTGTACACTGATTACTGCAGGAATACATTTAGAATACATTTACTTTGCTCTTCATTTAGAAAGTTTGACTGAGATTCAAAGTGATCTCTGGGAGAAGGCCTCGGAGTCTCCATCAGTGACAGGTCCAACTGACTGACGGACAGCTTCATCCACCAGGCTGTCAACAAGCTGAACTCTCCCCTCCCCTCTTGTTAATTGTCTCTTTAAAAGCGTTGCATTGGATTGGATTCACTGGCATTAAATCGCCCAACAATATTGTATTGTGAGTTCACTGGAAATACCAACATCATGGTCTTAAATAAACACATTCAGCTGCAGTTTGGGCTGAAATTAGAATACATTTATTTTGCTCTTCATTTAACGAGGAAAGTGTGACTGCTTAAATGTTTCCCGTTTTGTCCAGTTTTCTTTCTTTTAAGTAATCTTCAGAAATGAAACATACATTTGTGGCTTTAAAAAATTATATTCCGGCTTGACCAGCTTCTGTCTGTATAAACCCTGTGAAGTGAGTCTCTTTTTCAGGGCAGTCCTGGCCCCCAAAGTCTTTTTAGTGATGGGGGAGCACACAGTAGGGATGGGTGATACCAGAGATTAGATCTGATGAGCAATACTTGGACTCGAATTTCAATATCGATCCGATCCCAATGTGTTTTACCTCCTGCTGACTGAAATGACCAAAGCTCTCGTCGCTCACGCTTCAACTGATGAGTAAGAGTCAATTCAAATCCATTTGAATGCATTATTGGGAGTCATTCATCAAGAAGGGGTTAAAGCCGGGATGGAAGCTGGTAAATAACATCCAGCTATTTGAGATTGTGTGTTACTGTGTGAGAACATGGTCATTTTGGTGCTCAAACTGCCTTCATTACCAAGCTTACACACCACACCATTGCGTGTGCGTGTGTGCGTGTGCACGTCGGGAGGAGAGGGGGCGCAGTGGAGAAGGGGAACGAGATGGATGCTGGGTGGAAATGAATTTCTAAAGGCCACGGTGCTTCATCACGGCACCAGCACAGCCTGCCCTCCTCCTGCAGAATAACAGGGGCTTTATCACTCACTCACGCGGGACGGGGGGGGGCTCTGCTTTTAGATTATTATTTCAACATTTTATGATTTTTGCTCGAGTCTCGGTTCAGTCATTCTGTTTCAGGGGGGTCCTAGTTTGCAACATGACATGACGAGCTGAGCAATGACTTCACGCATATAGTCGCAAATAAATGACAAGTCACGGTATCGCCAATTTGGTATTTGGTATTTGCAGCTGTTAGGATTCAACAAAAAATATCTTGATGTGTGCACCAAAAGAGAAAAATCTAGCGCGCCCCGGGAGTCCTCCCCCTCGGCGCTCTCGCACACTCACACAGGTACACACTGTGTGGAGGGAAGGGGGGAAAGGGCGGGGGTGGCATTACGGTGTAATAGCACGCTCCATTAATCATGCCGCCGTAAAGGGCCATTTCTTTGACTTAATTGGCTGAGGGATGATTTTTTTCTTTTTTTTTTGTGGTTTTTGTCTCTGTTCTTTCTGTCTTTGCTTCCTGTTTTGAACCATGAGCGTGCGAGTGGTGAGTGCACGGCGAGTGTGCACGCCGGTGTGTGCACGGCGAGTGTGCACGGCGAGTGTGCACGCCGGTGTGTGCACGGCGAGTGTGCACGGCGAGTGTGCACGCCGGTGAGTGCACGGCGAGTGTGCACGCCGGTGAGTGCACGCTTTAGAGGCAGCAAAACAAGTGTCTTTTGTGTGGCTTAGTGCCCTGTAGAAATCCATTGGGAATACGCTCTACTTTTGCTACAGCAGGAACATCATTGTGGCATCACTGCAACATTACTCTCTGTATAACCTCCTCAGGGTTGTTGTTGTTTTGGGGAATTATTGTTAATATCTGGGGTGTCAGCAACCTCTGATTAAAAAAAAAAGAAAAGCTTTTATTTTTATGTAGTTTTAAAGGGACTATAGTTTATAAGTATCTTCATCCCCCTACATGTTCCAGCCATGTCCTGATGTGTAGAATGAGCTCAGACCTGTTCACCACAACTGCCTCTACAATCCTGCATAATATCGAACCTGCAGTTACGCATAAGACCTGAGGTGGCAGTAGTGAGTATAAAATGGCCAACTTGCATCTAACCTCTTTAAAGGAATAGGCCACCGTTTTTACATACTGATATGTTCTTACCTTAGCTTTGACGAGTTCTTAAGGACCTGTCTGATCTTCCCCCGTGCCTTCAGTCACGTAAACACAGCACAGACCAGGAGTAGTTCGAAATCCGCGAAGTAATCTTCACTTCACTGTGCGGATGCCAAACTACTCCTGGTATTATTACACCTTACAATATAGTTCCCCCTTTTATCCGCTTAGAAAATCCACATTGTTTAATTTTGTGTAATTATACTTTGTAGTGGAACACTTCACGTAACCATATTTAAATAGGGAAAACGTGGAAGAGCTTGGTAGCTTCTATCTTGACCTGTTTTGGAGCTATAGAGGAGAGAGGGAGAGGCTAAATGCTAACGCCGTCTGCGCTGTGTTTACGTGACTGAAGGCACGGGTGAAGATCAGACAGGTCCTAAAGAACTCGTCAAAGCTAAGGTAAGAAAATATCTCTATATGTAAAAACGGTGGCCTATTCCTTTAATATCGAACCTGCAGTTACGCATAAGACCTGAGGTGGCAGTAGTGAGTATAAATGGCCAACTTGCATCTAACCTCTTTAAGGATAATCATGTCAAACCGTTTGAATTACTGATATTTACCTTGATGTGAAAGAAAATGAAAAGCTAAAGGAGGAAGATCTTCCCTTTTCAATGAGAGGAAAACTTGTGCACCGAACAAAATCCGTTGGCAAGTGTCTATTACTCGAATACGCACTTTGATTTTTCTTTTCTGTGGGGTAAAAGAAGCAGCGTTCCTAAACATAACAGCAAACGACAAACATGAAGAACAACTCCTTTAGCAGCAGGCTTTAGAATCAGATACACAGAGCTCCAAGTCTTTCCCCACAGTTGTCTGCGTCACATAATTAACTGAGTACTTGTTGATCATTTTCAAAGTCAACAAGATAGTTAACCATCATCTCTTCTGCAAACAAGTATCTGTTCAGAAACCCGCCTAACAAGCCTGCACTGTGCCCCCCCCCCCCCCCTCCCATTTGCTTGTATCTGTCTAATTACCCGCAGCACCTCCCACAGAGAACACAGCCTTGTTCCGGCTCCGCAGCCTCTCAAGATCCCGTCCTCTGCGTGTTCGTCAGGTCGGGCGCTTTGAAGGCCTTAAGGAGAGCACGGCGATATTTACTGAACCCCCCATACCCGCCGTGCTCCTAACCCCGGCCGGGCCCCACCCAGAGAGCAGCAACCCCCCCCCCCTCCCCCGTAGACCACCTCGCTCTCATTTAAAAACCAACAGCCATTAATGTTGGATGAGTGGAGGAGCCGGAGGAGGCGAGGAGTTTTCCCCTTGATCGAGTCCTAAGGAGGCATGATGGATCCTCACCCGCCCGCGCGAGGGGGAGAGGGACGGGAGAGGGAGGAAAGGGGGTGAGGTGAAATAATGGAGAAATAAGAAAGGGGATGGGAGGAAGAGGTGATGGAGGAAAGAGAGGAAAGACAAAAAAGGAGAGCTTGGGGAAGAGAAGAGGTGAGGGAGGAAGGAGAGGGAGAAAATATGGAAGAGGGAGAGATGGGGAGTGTGGAGAGAGACCAGAGGGAGGGAGGGAGGGAGGGGAGAAAGAAGAAAAGGCAGAGCGTGAGAAAGAAGAAGAGATGATGGTGGATAGAAGAGGGAGAGAGTGGAGGTGTAGAGAGAAGAGACATGGAGGCGAGAGAGAGAGGGGTGAGGATTGTGAAGAGTAAAGGGGGTAAGGCAGAGGGATAGAGAGGAGAGAAAGGGCACAAGAGAAGGGTGATATGGAGGAGAGGGAGCAAGGAGAGAGACGTCAGGAGAAGAAGAAGAAGAGAGGGAGGGGGCGGAGAGGGAGAAGAGAGATGAGAAAGTAAGAGAAAGAAAAGGGGGAGAGGGTGAAAGAAGGGAGAAAATGAGGGATGTCGAGAGCAGAGAAGGAAAGAAAGAGAGGGGAGGAGGTGAGAGAGAGAGAAAAAGATGGATATGCAGAAGGAAAGAGACGCTTTGGTGCTTCAAAGAGGGCTGACTCCGATCATTCTATTTATAAACACATTAGAGATTCAGAATTATGAAGAAGCATATTTTACGCTCTTCTAACAGCGTTATGAGGGAGAGAGGATGTTGAATGAGGAATGGAGGGAGGGAGGAAAGGGGGAGAGAGGAAGGGAGCAGGGATGAGGGAGTATTGGACACTGGTGGCACTGGCAAACGGAAAAAAAGGCATCTACTAACAACTAACAAAAATGTCTATATTTAGATGGACAAAATCAGAATCATTATTAGAGCCAGGGCACAAAAATCCAAGGTCAAACACTGTCGAGAGTATTTGGGTCAACTTTGTAACTCTAAATTGAAAGTATAAACACTGTTATCCTGTCCATGGCCGTGCAGCAGGAGAGGCTTATACAGGAGCTCTCCATGGTCTAACCCGGTCACAGTGAAGAGAGAGGGGGCAGTGGGGCAGCTTGTCGGGGGGGGGGGCTGTGCTGCCTGGGGTCCCACTGATAACACACGGGCTCCGGGGCTTAAACGCACACACTCGCTCGCGCAAATGCAAAGGCGTAAATGCTTCAGTGTCCCGTGAAGTTTTCTCCGCAGCGAGGCCAGGAGCGGCTAACCAGATTCCCCCTCCTTCGACCAATCAGCCGGGGCCTGCTCTCCAGCCGGTCTCCAACTCCTCCCAAAGCGGCACAGGAACATGCTCATGGTGCAATGTTGTGTGCTTCTGGTCACACACAGTAATCTGCTCTTGCCGGGGTGTACATAAGGAGTCTTTGCTCGATTAAAGACAACTCTGTGATTGATTAGGGGAAAGCCACGGGAATCATTTCCACTGTGGGTATCAGGTAACAATACAGCTTCACCACATCATTTTTGCCCCATCTTACAGTTAAAAGTACACAATTCAAAATCTCTCATTTTCAAGCTGCTAAACTCCAACTTAATTGAGTAATTTGAGTCTCACTTGTGAGATAGTGTTGAGAAGCAAACCAGGCGAAACCGACCAAACACAGCCATGGGCCAAACCCCCAAATCTGGCATATCAGTACCGAAAAGGTCCATGTCTGATGTTCTTGGAGGATTTTGTGTGATAGCCTTTTCAGAGTTACAGCTTCACAGTGTTCAGCTCTTGGAGTGCACCACCCCATGTCAAAAAAGTCACTTTTGACGCTGGTCCATATTTTGGTTTAGGCCATTTCCAGCCCATTATTGTGCTGTGGCACACTAGTGTGCCGTGAGATATTGTCTGGTGTGCCTAGGGAAATTATCCAAAATTCACCTGGTTGTTTTAAAAAAACAAACAAATGCATTATTATCCCCAAATAATGTACCGTTTTCGAGTGTCTGTGCTGTCTAGTGATCGGCAGAGGAACCATATAATATTCTTCCATATCAGGTAGTTCATTAGTGAGGCATTGGGGCATTGTGGCTAGCGAGACTATACGGTGTTCCTATTTAAGACAATTTGATGAGAACGACTGTGGTGTGCCTCGTGATTTTTTCAATGAAAAAAATGTGCCTTGGCTCAAAAAAGGTTGAAAACACTGCATTGATGCAAAACAATGATTTACACCATCGTATTTGGCATCATTGTAAAGAAGACATTGTCATCTTTTATTTGAGCCCAAATGTACTACTTAATAAATGTACTCTACTAATAAGAAAATAGCTTGATCCCCCAACCCTTGGATTGTCCAAAATGTCCCTTGAATGTCAACCAGGACACTGACCAAACACTTAAGTCCATTGGTTCCCTGTTCGGTCGATGGGAATAGCAGCCCCTGAATCAGAATGTAGCTTTTAGTTTTGCTAGTATTTATATCTAAATGCCAGAGTGTTTAGTTTCATGTTACATCTTTCCTCCTGAAGCTGCCAGTGTGATGAAGTCCATGGCATTGACTATAACAGCTCATTATAACCATAAAACATTAACTGGATCTCTCCACAGTCCGATACATCAATACCAAATGCTAAATAGTGCGTGCTGCGTCCTTCTGCCTGAGCGCGCCCATTGACCAACTGTCACTGCTTCATGCTCCCCGGACTGTGAAGGTTCCAACGCCGCGATCAATCGGGTCAATGCGGGGGATTGACTCTTGTTTTTGGGTCTATAGGGCCTAACGCCTCGGCCTATAGCTCGCCCAAAATCTCCATTCAGAGGCTTCGGATGTGTTTAGCCGCGCGATTATTTACATAAGCTGTGACTTTTCTCCGTCTGAATCGTGCCCCTGTGAGCGGGAGTCAGGGTCAGCCATGTCTCCGTGCTCCTACTGTCGAGGAAGAAGACGCCCTGAGCAACACGGCCGCCCGGAGATGTTTACGCGCTCCGTCTCTCATTTTCCTGCGGTAGGATTTGAATCCGGGAGCGCTGGGAGAAGAACCAGGGGAGGGGGGGGGGGGGGATGCAGAACTCTTTGCCCGAGAGCGGCGGCTGGTCTGTGGGGAGAGAACTGGATACCGGAGGCCGTGTGGCGGTGGTGGAGGAGGTGGAGGAGGAGGCAGGGATGGAGCTCGCGCTGGAGCCGGCTGGATAATGAGTCGACTCCTTCGGCACTTTCGCGAGCATAATCACGGCGATCAAAGCCAGCGAGGCCCGGGTCGCGCACACACAGACAAAAGAGCAAAGTGCCATTCTGACGGCGAGACAGCGATTCATTAATGCTTTTATATTTCCATCTCAATATTGACGCTAAGAACACCGTTTGATGTGCTTTGATTGTACAGAAAACCTCGCATTGCTCTTACAGAAATGTAGCTTTGGAGACAGACTCAGATATGAAAGAATCCCGTCCATTTCAGACCATAGGCGTGTGCTGATGGTGTGCTCCACTTGTTCCTGGATGGAGGACGTGTTTTTCCGTCAACTTGGAACATTATTTATTTCATTGTCAATACAACTGTGTGGGTGAATAACATAAGGTGATCAGGTCTTTTACCAGCTTCAAAGCTCAAATGACTTGTATTTGTCACACTGTTCTGAAACTTTACAACTTTCCCGGATAGATAGGACTTCACCAGGATCGATCGTCGGAGTATTGTGGACAAATGGGAACAGAATATCCATCATGCAGCTTTGTAATTATGCTTCTAAATAATATTTGTGGGAGCTCCTAGTCATCCAGAGGAGACAATACGGTTCAGATGAATGCTTTTTGAAAACCTTTTGCGCCTGTTATTGAAGATTTTATGGATATCTATAACTTGAAAGAAGGCTTTTTTATTTGCTGTAGAGTTGTGAAGGTAAAAATATTGATGATGATCACCGGTAACTATTGTTTTTATTTGATGACAACTTATACATTGTGCACTTGGTAGCATAATGTTGTTGTTGTTTTTTTTCCTATGATCGACACTGTATCATACGCCCAGCCCTTGCCGTAGCCCTCCCGCCTGATCCTGCCTAAATGAGCTCCGGCGCACCACTCTATCCAGAGGACCTGTGCCTTAACCTCCGGTGGGTCCCTTTGAACCCACGGTGTCTGATGTTATTCCGCCTCATGTCCCGTTTGCCCCCATCACCTGCTCTCCCTCCTGGGGTCACGGAGGTCCGGTCCAGCCGAGCGTGTCCCGGCACATTGGCAGCGGCGCCGGAGTGTGTGGAGAATACAGAGCGGAGAATCTGAAGGGCCGGGGACGGACCGGAGGAGTGGAGTTATTCCAACAGTATGGATGCTCTACTCCGGTCTGTTTCCATCACAAAAGTGCATTATTCTGAAGCGCCAAACCAAGAAACAGTGGAGACAAGAAGGTTAGCCACCAAGCTAACGTGGCTATATGTTGTGCTAAGAGCGGCTAAATGCTATTGAACGGCAAAGCGACCTTTGTCAACAGCAGCATAGTTTGTTATCTCTCTGGCAAATCAGTCAGTCTCTTCACGGGAAATTTTGCACATTTTTAAGGATCCATGCGTCTTTGTTGTAGCCTGTGTTTGCAAACTAATGGTCAAAGCGGACGTCCTCGGAGCTTGTGTGATATGGATCCTGCCTCATGCAGCTCAGAACAATGACATGGTCATATAACAAGAGAGGCAAGAGATACCACTTTAAGAGTTCACGCAACATATAATATATAATATAGAACTAAACCGGGCAGCCGTCACCTCAAACAAGGAATAGAAATGTCTCAAAACCATAAATAGTTCATCATTTTCACCTGCAAAGGTCACCTGCTGCTTAAAGGTCACAATGATAAAAAAGAAAAGTCACGGACGCCACAAGCAACAGGACGGTTTACAAATGCACTGATACAATGTTCAGAGCAGTGGTTCTCAAGTGACGGGCCGGGGCCCTTCACTGGGTCACATGACCATACTCAGTGCTTTACACCACTGAGACAGGAAGAGGAAATACACGACTGTTTTATAAGTCTGTGTTATGGCCAAGGCTGGTGTGATCTGCTCCAGGGCTCAGCACTGACTCTGACCAGGATTCTAACATACATTATACATGACCTACAGTTTATTTAGCATAAAAAGCAATCATCACAATCATCCATAATGGTACACCTAGTTTTGTTGTATAGCAGAATTTCTGCGGGGCATTAAAAATCATGAATCTTTTAACCACCATGAAAAGTTTTTTGAAAAAAGTGTCAAAATAGCAACGAAAAAGCAATAATAAAATGCAATAAAAAACCGTGACGCCAACACGGCATCATCGCGAGGAAAAAGATCTGTTTAGATCAGTTTTGTAGGTCTTAGCTTTCAAATGAGGCCCTGCACTAGTCCTTAGCAGTTAAGAGGTTAGAAGTCATTAAATGAATTGTGCCAAAACCTTACGTATCAGTAAAAACATTAAATATTAAACATTGCCCAACAGTTTTGACTCTATAAGTTCACATATATTTGAGTTGTCTTTGATTCTTCCCCGCTGACTACCCTTAACAACAACGTCGGCTTGTACAGCTCGGCCCTAAGCTCCTCCCACGGCCCTAAGCTCCTCCCACAGCCCCAAGCTCCTCCCACAGCCCGAAGTCCCTAGGAGCCTTTTAGTCTCTCATAGCACCTCCATCGCAGAATGCTGTCCTTTCTGATCACGGAGCCTGTGGTTTGTTTTAGTGTGGAGCGTGGGGAGCGTGGGGAGGCGGGGGGAGCGTGGGGAGGCGGGGCTTAGGGGCGGTGTGCTTTTTGAACCAGGAAGAAAAGGGAAACTTTGAGTTTGCTGTTTTAGGTATATAGCATATTTCTAACCACCAAAGTTCCCCATAGTGACCCAGATGTGCTTGAGATCACGTGCTGCCGATGGTCTAGTGGTTAAGGCTGCTGCACATGTACATAAAGAGGCCTAACACCCTGCAGACGTGGGACTAAATCATGTGCAGCATGTGGGTCAGGGCTTGTCGTCCTCTCCTCCTCTGCCTAAGCGTCTGTCGCGGCGCTAAAAGATTGGGCGGCGTGGCCGTTTCGCCGGCTGACATTTGTTTAACAATAGCGTCGGGGATAAGCAGAGGTCTGGGAGTGCTTATGTTTGCTGCTGCCTCCTCGTGTTTAGTCTAATCTCTCCTGCCTGGGCTCATTTGCAAAACCTCTTTTTCTTTTTTTTTCCCTCCCCTTGTGCTTTTGGCTACATTTAGGACACACTTTCCTCTCCCGCACAGTGCATTGGATTGGCGTCGTGCGGGTCAGATAGTGCTTGCGAGGGCTTTATCATGTGCACACACTGTTTTAGCCTCTTAGTCCTTTGTCGCGGGGGGATAATGGAGCACTCGCGGAGCCAAGCAGGTGACAGGCAGGGCGGACGGGGCGGACAGGCCGGACCAGAGGGGGAAGTACTGGCTGCTCGGCGGATTTCGAGTGCAGCATATTCTATAGGAAGTGCTGAGGATAAGTTTAATCAATGTGGCAGGAGTTTCCAACCAGCAAGCAACTACTACAGAATATAAACATCAGCTGCCTCGAGGGTCTTTGTGCAGGTCCAGGACTTAGGCGGACTACTCCCTCGGACAGTTGAAACTCAGATCTGTTTTCGAGCCAAGGCTTTGCGCCGTGGTCTCACTCTCACATCAATACAAGATCTTGGTGAAAAGTTAATGCAGCGCTGGATCTTTGGACATTGCAGAAGTTTGTTGAAACAAAGCCACAGCGAATCCAAGATAAAGGCAGAACTATCAAATATTAGAGCGTGACTTTTTTAAATGTCTGGTCAGGAAGTGGATGTTAGCTGATCTGTGCAGTGTTCATACATAGATTATTTGGTGCATGGACGTCCAATTTGACCTGTCAGGGTTTTGTATCGTTCATTTATGTTTGAAAGTAATTGATGTATTTAAAGGTCTCTCTCGCAAATGACACTTGAGTGAACGTGTGCTTTTGGTCGCAGTGCCGATCTGCGCCACAGCGGGACCGGCTCAGGCTCCATGTCTTTCTCTCGGGACACAAGCACCTAGTGATGCGTAAAGGGGGGGTATTATGTAAAAATCCCTTTTTTAAGCTTTTTATCATGTTAGTGTGTCACTCCCTCCTGAAACACACACCTCCAGTGCTCAGATTGATTCATGTATTTTTGGGTAATCTCCTGCCAGCAGCCATTTTCCTGCTGCCCCATGTTCTCTTCCTCAGTTCAGCCCACAGCACCTGCCCCTGCAAGACTTTTAATTCATCTGTTTGAAATACTTTTGTAAGAAACCCCTGGCTTATGTTGTCTGTACTTATATAGGCATAAAAAACAACAACAACGTACTGAAGGGGGAGTGCTCATGGCCGTTTCTTAAAGAGACAGAGGCCAAATCGCAGCGGCAGGAACAGTGCTGCTGTGAGGGGAAATTATTTTAAGTTGTTTTTGATATTTGCTGCATTTTCCAAACAATTTTGGGTGGCATAGTTATGTGAGTATGCTATAGAATGGTACTACCTAAAAAAAGGTAATACCCCACCTTTAAAGAGGGGGTATTCTGCTTTTTTCAATCACACAGCACCAGTCTATATCACACTACAATGATGACAAACCTCCTGTTGGTCTGTAAATGCAGTAAATTAGAATAACTGCCTTGTATAAAATGTCTCTCTCAAAATGGCTGTAGTGAATGTCTTGAAATAGGCCTCTGTCTCTTTAAGAACCTCTGAGCCTTTCCGACACGCCCCCTCCACACGCTGTCTGTGGCATCAGTGGGGAGGGGGTTCTGCTGAGGAGCAGTGGTTGGTGATGAAAGCTCGGAGGCGTCTCCAGGAGGTGGGGGCGTTCCTAGGAGGACTCAGGCAAACCTATCCCTAAAATGGCCGCCATCAGAGTTTTTACAGATTACTCAAAAGTACGTGAATGTGCCAAGGCAACACTTCAGGCATGTTTTTAATGAGGGAGTGACATAATAACATGATGTAAAGCTTGAAGAAGTCTGTTTTGCATAATACCCCCCCTTTAAGGAAGAACACAAGGCAGCGCGATGTGAACGAGGAAATGCCATCAGAGCAGAGCCCTCAGTGCTGTTTGTAATAAACCAGCCTCAGTCGACCACTTTTTCTAAGCCACGCCCTCTCGTAAGTGATGAAGGCCCATAGCTCCGCCACTCGGAAAATACACAAACAATATGGCTAGAAGCTTACACTGTCCTTTCACCAGGCACAAGATCAGGCCCAGTGAGGGTTAAACCTGTATAAATAGAGGATACATTTACAAATATATACAGAGAGTCATTGAAGACTCCCCATGGTATCAGGATAGTGATTGCATTAGAACTTATCATTTACAGGGAAAAAGGTCATTTTCATATAGCTTTGTCTTAAAAAAAAGGCCTATTGGCAATTTTACCTTTGTTTTTAGGTTTTAAATATTTGTATTTATTTTTAAACAGTGTAGTGTGTAAAGGTTTGACTTTGCTGTTGAATAAACTTTTAGGATTTCCCTGTTGGTGGTTTCAGCCTCATCAGCTGATGGTGAGGCGTGTCCGTGCTGCACTCTCCCATGTCCCCTGTGCATGTCGTCCCAGCGTGTTGAGCGCTCACCTGAAAGCAGAGGAGGCTCGGCCCGATACGGCAAATGTCAGCGATGACAGTGAATCGGTCAGAGATCTGCCCTTTTCACTGCGCCTCTGTCCCCCCGGCTCACAGCTGTACCTGGACATCCATATTCATGACCCCCCCACCCCCCGCTGCCCCGCCGTGCTGGGAACACGTGCATATGTCGGCGGAGCGGTTGTGGACAGGAGGCCCTCATAGCCCCGGGGCCCACGGGGGGGGACACACACAAGGAGCTGCTGACTGTGGGACGACCCGGGGGCATGCTCCTGCTCGTGTCCTGAGGAGAGGACAAGTACAGAGTCAGCTCCTCAGCCGCCGGCCCCCGCGCTGTGGGAATGTTGCAGACTGAGCAGTTTGGCTCATTTTACTTTAGATTTGTTTCCAATTGATCATATTGTTACTTCCTGATGTTTCCTGGATTTATCATGTGATGCGGTCAGAGTTGGTCTAAAGCAGTGCCCTCAGTGCTCGTGCTGGAGACAGGTCGAGCCTCCAGTTCAAAACCTCCTTCCCCCAAATGCATTAAAACATCACAATACCAGTAAGCATTTGTCTTGTTCTCATCTTTTCGTGGTCATACATGATCATTTTATCTACCATTTATCTACCTCTGAACAGTAGTGATGGGATTTACGGCTCTTAACTGGGAGCCGAGTCTTTGGGATCCGTTCATTTCAAAGAGCCAGACTCTTTTTAATGGAAAAAACGTGTTTGTGAATCAAATCTTGCGCCACAACTAATAAAAAGAGGCTGCATCTTTAGTACAAAGAGCTTTGACTTCAGAGCAGAAAGCTTTCACTTATGTGACCAGCTCTGTCATCTGATTGTTGTGTTCGTTTGGGGAGTTCTGGGTCAACTGGATCTCAGTTCGAAAGCTTTAGGTCCCTCTGCAATTCCAGGGGCTGCCCCCAGGGGAGCCCGCCCGCCCCAGGTTGGGAACCACAGATCTAAAGGCCTCACCCATGAAGAGTGTCTGTCCACAACAGCATCACACGAAGGACATGTTTGGTCATTGGAGTCTGCAATGTTGGTGTCAAATGCTCAAGACATAGTTTGAGTCATAGTTTAATGATCTGGCCTAAACATGATAAGTCTGGCAGTTAGCAATACTGTAAGTCAGTTGCAATACATTTTCAAACTCAGATTCAGACTGACCACAGCTCTTAATCTGCTTTAAACTGATCAGCAAAGAGCCTTCTTTCTATGATGGAAAACTCCTGCACTACTGAGAGCACTTACACTGCATTTCAGACACAACCACTAAACTAATACAAAATAATATACGTTTCCAACTGTTTGTTTGGACACTGGTTATGATTACTGATTATTAAGTCAGTTATTCTGGTTTATTTTAGCCTTTCTTTGACCTGGCTCGGTGGTCAATTATCTATATTTAATTTTTGATTTAATTTTGATTTATTATTTTTCACTTAACAATCCTGTAATGTTTAAAGGTTGAAGACACCAGCATGTCGTGCAAAAGAGCCACATTCCGTCATGTCCCCCCCCCCCCCCCCCCCCCCCCCCCCCCGTGGACTCCCCTTCCTACCGTGTTAAAGCTGTAATTCCCTGGCACAGCCGCTCTGACGGACAGCAGACATCCCTATATCCCGGAAAACACCGCGCAGGCCGATATGACATCCCCAAGATCCATAGAAGGGGGATCCGTTTGGGGGGCAATTAAGCGTTTGGGGCCGCGGGGCGGGGGTGCAGGTGTGTTTTGGGGCGATAAGGACTCCACTACCACCATTACTCTGCACCCCCAACCCCCCCCCTACCCAGCGCCTAAACCACTCTGGCAAGCTCCAAACCGGGAGAGGGAGCGGGGATGAGCGAGAGATAGGCAGCGAACGTGCATTTCATCATCGCAAACCAAGACGGCGGTAAAAAAAAAGAAAAGGAAGCGTGCAATATTGTCACGAGAAGAGAAGGGGTTTGGAAGAAAAGGGAAGCCATTCTGCAGACGGGCTCGTTTCAAAGCAATTAAGATTAATTAAGTGTGTCTGCAGCCACTCCATATTCCCCATAATGCGGCTATTATCGGCAAACTCCAGCATTAAAAAGGCATTATGCTTTATTTAGTAAATTTGAAAATGGGGAGAAGATAATGCAATTGGCCAATACGTCTTCAAAGACAGTGATGGGGCGGCTGGGGGTGGGCACAGTCATGGTGCGCAGACATCCGGACCATATGTGCCCGTACGGAGGTTCAAATGGACTCTTTCGACATTGTTTTTCATTTAAAATAAAAGCAGTAAAATGTGCAGATGATGCTGAAACACCACCAGAAGAAGTCAGATGTTAGTTTGAGAACTGCTGACTTAAGGAGTTTTAAGGTGCAGTATTTCTTCATCTTCCAGTTGATCCTGTCGGGTAAAAAAGTAGAGGATGACCAAAATATTGGGCTGATGTGGGAGTTTTTCACAATATCAGGTATCGGCCGATCTAACACCGATAACAGCCGGGATCTCCAGGACTGCAAGTGATGGAGACTTCCGTTTTTTTGCATTGGAAAGAGTTGTTTCACCAGCTAAACCTCAGTCAATATGAAGATGCAAAATGAACATGGCTAGCAAGGCTGGGACAGAAGCTAAAGTAATACAATAAAATCGGCCACTGCAGGGGGATTTTAGTTTCTGAAATAAATGATCTGACAAAATTGTAAGGATCAGATCACTTTATGTAAGTTATTTATGTTAATGCCACGTAAAGCCTGTCATATGGCCAAGGATATTTAGTGTAGACAAATGCAGCAGCATCGGCCTTAGAGAAACCCATATTGGTCGACCTTAAAACAATAAAAAAAAGCATGATTTGTAAATTTCACTTCCATTTCATTCAAGTTATTTTTAAAGATCAGTCGAGTCACAAGATGGTTTGATCGAGCACAACAACAATTTGTAAGTCAAACAGCAAACGAGAAGAAATCTTGAAAAGGGCCGTAGCTCTGCTCCGCCCTGTCGGACCGGGGCACGTGAGTGGAGCGGTGGGTGCTGTTTTCGGCCGCTGACCCGGTGCAGTGATCGCAGACCTGATAAAGGGCACTTCTGACGTTTGTTAGTGTGAGACAAACTCTGGTGACATTTGATGGTCCGCAGCCGTATAACCGTGGCCTCGGCCCGGGGTCAGGGCTGGCATTTTACCCACAGGGACGTCGGCATTGGAGGAATGTCATTGATTACACGCTTCCTTAAACTGCAACGCCCAATTTTTGATCCAGTCATCAAAACTCCTGATCAGAAGGAAATCAATAAACGGAGACTGTCCTCCAACAGAAAACGACACAAGTGGTCGTTTGTCTTATCCCTTAATTACGACCATATAAGACGTTTACTAAAACAGCGCCCCCAAGCTCCCATTGAGGGTATGTACATTTACATTACATTTAACCCGATTCAGAAACAACTTTATTTTACGTAGTGTTTTGCGATGACGATTCCAAAACTCAAACGCAAAGAAATAAATCACAAACTTGCAAAATGAGCCCCACATGCAATAAGTAAAGCCGTCCCAGGTCTTCAGCCCTGGGGTCACATCTGTGGAGGAACTGAACGTCCAGCGGTGCCAAAGGCTCTCCAAGCGCGCTCTGCGCTATTACGCATCACACCTCCCCAACCGCAGCAGCGGCGACTATTCACCACCCTCATCATTTATTATATTATATGTGTGGGCTGTAGGTTATCGCCATTTTACTCACAACAACAGTGACACCAAAGCACAACTCACCATTGACGCCTTCGTTTCTTCTCCTCCATATGCGTCACTGCCAACTCCATAAACTCTCCTGTCCGCTTCCATCTCTGTCCTCAAACGTCCTCGTGTCTCAGACTCCGTGTCTCCCGTACGTCCGGGTGTCCGGTGACCGCGGCGATCCTCGGATCCGCCCCGGGTTCCAGTGCGCATGATGCAGGGAAACACCTCTGTCATCCCGACAAAGTCGGGCCTCGGCTCCGCTGCTGTTCTCCACAAAGTCCCGCATCTCTGTCAGAGTTCCTCTGGAGAACGTGCTCCAAATGTGCTGATCAAACTGAGCTCGTTCATTTCTCCGCAGTTTCGTCATTTAAGGATAAAAATATAAAACATCACAGCTGTGTTTAGCTCGCGGGTTTTTCCAACTAGATTTGACGGACACTCGCTCTGTCCAATGAAAACACGTGAATCAGCTCGAGGGCGTTTGGGCAGGTGAGCCTGCGCTCTGATTGGCTGAAGGGTCTGTACGTCATATCCAGTAGAATTTGTTAATAATTATCATCATTATATCATAAACAATCTGAAATAAACTGTTGTAAAGCATTTCCTCTGATGCCTGTGATTTATATGGACTAAAGTAGGATTTAACCCTATAGCAAAAGGTGCACGGGTGGGAAGAAAAAAGAAAGGGGTTTATGTATTTGATTTGATTTATTTATTTGTACATTTCTTATTATCTACTACTTATGCATTTATATATTTACCGCAGCAATAACTATTCTTTCTGGGATCCATTTATTTATATTTTTAATTGTTATTTGAGTTTTTTACTTTTACTCAAGTAATATTATTTTGAAGTAGTATCTGTACTCGAGTGTAGTTCTCTTTTTACTGAGTAAATCTGCAAGCGGCAAACTGAAGAAAAAAATGAAAATGAATCAAAGCGCAATGAATCTAAACCTGTATTAATTTTCTTGTGTCTTATCAAAATAATTGTGATTTATTTTTTTCTGGGGTATTTTTTACACATATCAGAATTTAGACAAACATTTACTCAGGGGTTATGATAAAATTAAGAAACAAAAACATAATTCTTATAGTTTTCATCATGTCACGTTTCATCTGGACCGTGAGGGTTCGCACATACATGTGGTGCATGTGTGTGTTGGTTGATCATATGTGATGTCGGTGGAGCCACAGCCACATGTGGATCATCAGTGTTAAGTCATGTAACATAAAAGTGAGCGTGTACATTTGACCATCTCAGTGTCGTACACTGGCTCACAAAGGAACCTAAAGAACTGGACGCAATTGGACTGTCCAGAACTCCATGAAGCACATCTGTCCCTGCAGCTGTTCATTAGAGTTTACATCATAGGGAATGATGATGATGTTCCTCTGCACAAAACAGATCAGAAATAATGCAACCTCCTCATTACTATTTGATAAAGTCATGTTTACATTTCTTTATTTTATTAAAACACACGTGACAGTCGTCTGTATGATTTACATGATGGGCAGCACATGTGGCTGAGTGGTTTGTGCTCTGGCCTCACAGCGAGAGGGTCCTGGGTTAAATTCCCTTTCGGTGTGGAGTTCATCTGCACCCCAACAAAAGATAAGATATGATAAGATAAACGTCTTTAGCCCCAGAGGGGGATTTGTCTTTTTTCTTGGCGACAGAGCCGCTCATCTGCGCACACACAATCAGACATGACAAAACATTCACACTGAACACAAAGTGCCACATCTGCAGTGTCTCTATTACATTTCCTTTAAACATAAAACATGTGCATTAGGTGAATCCTCCAGCAGGTGATTCTGACCATCAGCCTGGCTCCACATCTGGAGATGGTCCCCAGATGCTACACGCTCCTGCCCACTGCTCCTGACGGGTCGCCTCAGTCGAAGGAGGGGCCAAATGCAGAGACACATTTGTAATGACACATAAATGATCTTAACCTTTAGCTGCACTCATGTGTTTAGCCCATTATGTCATAGAAACACATATGGGCAGAATGATTATTATGACCAAGACATTTAGTTTGAATAGAAAAATAATAAAATGTGTAACATTGTTCATATAAATCACAGACATCAGAGGAATTGCTCTATAACAGTTTATTTCAGATTGTTTATAATATAATGATGATAATTATTAACAAATATTACTGGATATGACGTACAGACCCTTCAGCCAATCAGAGCGCAGGCTCACCTGCCCAAACGCCCTCGAGCTGATTCACGTGTTTTCATTGGACAGAGCGAGTGTCCGTCAAATCTAGTTGGAAAAATCCGCGAGCTAAACAGCTGTGATGTTTTATATTTTTATCCTTAAATGACGAAACTGCGGAGAAATGAACGAGCTCAGTTTGATCAGGACATTTGGAGCACGTTCTCCAGAGGAACTCTGACAGAGATGCGGGACTTTGTGGAGAACAGCAGCGGAGCAGAGGCCCGACTTTGTCGGGATGACAGAGGTGTTTCCCTGCATCATGCGCACTGGAACCCGGGGCGGATCCGAGGATCGCCGCGGTCACCGGACAACCGGACGTACGGGAGACACGGAGTCTGAGACACGAGGACGTTTGAGGACAGAGATGGAAGCGGACAGGAGAGTTTATGGAGTTGGCAGTGACGCATATGGAGGAGGAGAAACGAAGGCGTCAATGGTGAGTTGTGCTTTGGTGTCGCTGTTGTTGTGAGTAAAATGGCGATGACCTATAGCCCACACATATAATATGATAAATGATGAGGATGGTGAATAGCCGCCGCTGCTGCGGTTGGGGAGGTGTGATGCGTAATAGCGCAGAGCGCGCTTGGAGAGCCTTTGGCACCGCTGGACGTTCAGTTCCTCCACAGGTGTGGCGGGGCTGAAGACCTGGGACGGCTTTACTTATTGCATGTGGGGCTCATTTTGCAAGTTTGTGATTTATTTCTTTGCGTTTGAGTTTTGGAATCGTCATCGCAAAACACTACGTAAAATAAAGTCGTTTCTGAATCGGGTTAAATGTAATGTACATACCCTCAATGGGAGCTTGGGGGCGCTGTTTTAGTAAACGTCTTATATGGTCGTAATTAAGGGATAAGACAAACGACCACTTGTGTCGTATGGATTTGGAGGACTTGTTGAATAAACGTTAGCATCTGGATTTGTATGATCTGTATGATCTCTGCAGCTGGTTTAGATTCAGCAACACTATGTGCCCAAACACCTGCACATCTCGATCAGATTATTCTATTGGATTATTTTGTTCCCCCTGATGGCGCGGGATTATTTCAATAGCCTCAAATTGTTCTTAAAGTGTGGTTTCAGGGAACGTGAGGGATCATTTTCACACATGGATTGTCCACCAGAGAGTCCAGATCTGAACCTAATTGAGAATCTTTGGGATGTGCTGGAGAAAGCTTGCACAGTGGTCAGTCTCTCCCATCAACAATGCAAGACTCTGATGGAGAATGAATGAATGAGCATGTTAAAACTGCAAACTAGACCAGAATGAATGCTGCTGTAATGAAAGCTAAAGAAACACAAGAGTCTGATCATTTTGTTGTAGCATTGTCTATTGACACATAAACCCTTTTTTCCGAGGTCGCAGAATGATGTGGCAAGAGGATTTTTTTTTTTTTTTTTTGCGTGTGTTTGATGCTAAAATGTGGAATAACATCTGAATTCAGAAGCGGCGGTTCATTGGGCTTGATATCGATTTTGGAAACCCCAAACCCTGGGAAAATCTGTTTCAAATCCATGATGTAAAATGAGAGATGGCTATTTTAGTCTGGTTGCGGCCGCCGACCATTAGAGCCGGTCCAGTGCCACAGTTGACCTCTATTGTGCAGCTAAACACTCGCTAGCGTTGCTCACGGGCTACTTAGCATGCGACGGGCAGTCTCCACATCTGTGCTTACTCTAGCCTTCCCCAGTCCGCGCTTCACTGGGCTCCTGGCGTTCTCCCAACAGTCCCAGTGCCCCCCGCCTCACACACACACACACACACACACACACACACACACTCTCCCACCCTGGAGGGCCTTGCGTCAGCTGGACGGGCCCTGGCGATCAATGCTGGGGAAACAGCCTCATAATGGTTGGAATTAATGATGAAAAATTCGGTGTCATCCAATGCGCCGTGGAGTATTTATCACTGGGGATTGGAGTGGGGGGGGGGGGGGCAGTTAGTGCCCCACTGACCGGAGCAGAGCAACAGTGCCCCCGTCCCCCCAGCTGGAGTCCTAATGGGACACTGTTGAGCCGGGCCAAGAGGGATTGGTCCATTAAGGCTCCATTACTGTTTGTGCACGGAGTGAAAAATCTTTGGCTTAAGCGGCGGTAGATTAGATATTGGTCTCACACAAATATAAGCATTGTTTTGTGGGACTATGGGGAGAGACGGTGACATAGACGGTTTAGTTTCTGCCCATCACACCTCCCCCAAGTGAATACTGCACATACATTGTCAACTACAGTTAACCTCTTAATGCAAGACCCTTGAGATAACAATCAAAAAAATTGAATACAATATTTCCTTGCCATTTGGGGAAGAAACATAAATGTTAATAAAATAAAATTTACTAGACCTCTCAGTTTTAAAATTAGTACCAAGCTGCTCTAAATGAGTCAAACCCATTCTCAGCCAGCCCAAACTGGATCAAAACCAGCCCAAACCCGCTCTAAACCAATCCAAACCCGCTCTAAACCAATCCAAACCTGCTCTAAACCAATCCAAACCTGGTTAAACCATTCCAAACCCACTCTAAACCAATCCAAACCCGCTCTAAACCAATCCAAACCCGCTCTAAACCAATCCAAACCCGCTCTAAACCAATCCAAACCTGGTTAAACCATTCCAAACCCACTCTAAACCAATCCAAACCCGCTCTAAACCAATCCAAACCCGCTCTAAACCAATCCAAACCCGCTCTAAACCAATCCAAACCTGATTAAACCATTCCAAACCCACTCTAAACCAATCCAAACCCGCTCTAAACCAATCCAAACCCGCTCTAAACCAATCCAAACCTGGTTAAACCATTCCAAACCCACTCTAAACCAATCCAAACCCGCTCTAAACCAATCCAAACCTGGTCTAAACCAATCCAAACCTGGTTAAACCATTCCAAACCCGCTCTAAACCAGCCCAAACCCGGTCTATACCAATCCAAACCTGGTCTAAACCAGTCCAAACCCGGTCTAAACCAATCCAAACCTGGTCTAAACCAAACCAAACCTGGTCTAAACCAATCCTAACATGTCCAAACCTGTCTAAACCAGTTCAAACCTGGTCTAAACTAGTTCAAACCCAGTTTAAACCAGTTCAAGCCTGGTCTAAACCAGTTCAAACCCAGTTTAAACCAGTTCAAGCCTGGTCTAAACCAGTTCAAACCCAGTTTAAACCAGTTCAAGCCTGGTCTAAACCAGTCCAACCGAATGGTAGCGACTGCTGATCAAGCCAGAATTAGAAACAACTCACTAAACCTTCTTTCAACGGGTTAAGGATACGAGACGGAACAGGAAGGTTAGGTGTGTTGAGAAAATAACTTCCAGGAGAACCTTGATGTGAAATGCAGTTTCACAAAACACCAGCAGAGGGCATAGGTGTCAAAGAGTCCAAAACAAAATCAAAAGTTGGAGCCATAAACATTCATTAAGATGGACCTCGATTTAAGCAAAGTTCCCATGGGATTCCAAGTCGCACTGCTCTTGCATTGCACGACATATTTCAATTCAGTTTTAGTTTTAGCCTTTTGACAAATAACGTAATCTATTTTTAGTCTATGATCAGTTCATGTAAATTTAGTCGACTAAATCTAAAATGAAGTGTATTTCATGGGATTATACTTCTTCATGGAGCGTCTCCCACGGGGACAAAGCAGAGACCTATTTCTTGTGCATAAACAAGTTCTTTTTTAGTCCGTGTCACTGAAGTCCACATATTTTAGTCGCTTTTCATTTTTATCAGTCGATAAAAATATCTGGGGCATAGTTCTGTCCACCATTAACAACTTTAAAACTAGTTTCAGTGTAACTAGTTTCTTTGACTAAAACTAGGCTGTGATATTTTCGTTTTTGAAGTGAACCCTGGGCCAGGACTCCCGTCACCATGTCTTGTCCGTCGGGGTTTGTTTGGAGCGGAGGTTGTTTGAGCACGGCCATAATCGGAGCAAGTTCGTGGTTCCAGTTCCAGCATTTGACCAACCACTGAGTCGAGTCTGGCGAGTGGAAAGGAGAAGGATGACGCAAATGGAAGCAAATGATCAAAACCTCCGATCCAGGTGCTTTTGTGAAGGAACGAAGTCTCGGTCATCTGCCCTTTGACCTTCGTAAACATTACACGATGGGTTTGCGCGATGCCAGAATCTCCTTGACGCTCCAGGCAGTCCTTCAGAAATCTTGCTTTAATGCGATTTGGAAAAGCTCATAGCGTAATGAGCCGTCCCTTTTGTTGCCGATGTTTCCGGGGCGCGCTTAAACCCAGGCGGAAAAATGATTGAATAAAGCCATAAAGTGCAGCGTTCTAATTCAGGGCACATTCCCAGGTGTTTGATAATTATGCACGCGGTACGCCGCCGAGAGCCCACAGGAGCCAGATGCACCGCTATTGTCTTAATTCCATTCTCGCCTTCCCCTCCATTACCCCCTCCGCCCCCCCCCCCCCCCCGATCGGGCGACTCCTGCTGCTGCCGCCGCTGTACTGAAATGAGATGAGCTGATGCGCGCGTCTGGAGACAGGCCGCCGCCGTGTTTACCTCCGCTTTACCAATGGTTTCGGTTGCACGCACGCGAGAGGCCGTGAGCTGTGAAATTACTGCGCATTCCCGGGCACGGCTGGTGATGGCGCTTCTCAAGGCAGAGGTTCTAAACTGGCGGGTCGGGAGCCAAAAGTGGGTTCTGGGCCTCTGCCAAAGACAAGTGTGGGTAGAATGGCTTTGTTTTTGTAATCGTAGCCTCCAATCAACAGAATGAATGAGCTGTTCTGTAAAATCTGTCAAGGTATTATGAGAACTAGAAATGAGTTTGGGCAGCAGTTAACAGTTCTCCTTAACTGCTTGAATACAAGAGGAAGGGTGGTTTCCTCGTGAGAAACACCAGGAACTGTGTGATGTTTAACTCCTGACTAATTTCTCTTCAGTCCATCGTCTTCTCGAAGGGCGCAGTAGAGCTCAGACTAGAGTCGCTGCTCCTTCGCGTCGAAAGGAGCCAGCTGAGGTGGCAAGGGCATCTGTTCCGGATGCCTCCATCGGGAGGTGTTCCAGGCATGTCCTAGTGGGACAAGACCCAGGACACGCTGGTGGGACTATGTCTCCGAGCTGGCCTGGTGTCGCCTCGGTGTCCCCCCAGAACAGCTGGAGGAGGTGTGTGTGGACCGGGAAGTTTGGGCATCTCTGCTGAGACTGCTGCCCCCGCGACCCGGCCCCGGATAAAGCGGAAGAAAATGGATGGATGGATGGATGGCATCGTCTTCTCGCATGCTCCAAACACCTGCTGATGTCATGAAGTGCTCCTCAGTGTTTTTTTAGATCCACTGAGGAGCTACAGCTGTTGCCTTCCATGGTTTTGTTCTTGAACCAAGACTTTCCGTGTGGAGTTTGCATTTTCTCTCCAAATGTCTTGGTGGATTTCCCGGCACTCCTTTACCCGTCAGCACTATAATATCCCCAACAGGGCACTGCACAAAGGCTGGTCCAACTGGTTGTCCTGTTAGCAAAGGTTGAAGGATGGGTCAAATGCAGACAAAAAAGTGCCTTAGGAAAATGAAGTCAAATACAAATGCAGGCTTGTCTTCACTTTGAAGCTCATCTTGCTATTAGCCGCCTATTGTTTTTAGCCTTGTTTCACTGCAGTCGGTTGGCAGAGTCTACAGTCTACGCTTCAGTATTAATTTGTAGTAGTTTTTCAATGCACGGGCACAAGGGGAATTTAAAATCTACTCTCACTGTATCGAAAGTCGAGCTGTGCGAGGGATTCCTCCAGATCCACGCACACCGCTGTGGCTGAGCCCGAGCCCCGGCCGTGCTGCAGGTCCAGGCTGCTGTGCGCCGGTGCAGAGGTGCTGTGGGGGCTGAAGTGGAGGGGGCTGCGAGGGCGAGAGAGGGGAGAGGGTCAGATGGACGGGGTAATTACCTGGACCAGTGAGCATGAAGCCAGGCCTGTGGACCGCTGTCAGGGCCGGGCTAACCGCTAACCGCTGGAGGCTAGCGCTTCTCCAGCAGCTGTCTGATTACACACACGCACACACACACGCGTGAGGACAGGGGATCAATGCAGGGGAGCTTTAGAGGTCCCGCTGTGTGCTTTATGAAGGCTTTTTCAACCAAAATCAGTATTTCATATTTTAGACTAATGAATGTGTGGGAAACATGTAACTGTGAGTATTTTTGTTTCATCCATGCAGTCAAAGATCTTTAATAAAACTATAGATAGGACATGGCCATAGTAATACATTGCAACGAACGGCAGTTCTGGCGGCCATCTTGTGTCTGGCCCTTCTAACCCAGTTCAATGTAATAATGAGAAACACCACTTATTTCCTTGATACCGTTTTGATCTATTTTGAGTTATTATGATTCTTTGATAATTGTGACTGACCTTATGCCAGATCTAGCAAGAAAATAAAGTTTTTACAGTATTTCACATTTTATGTTGGTTGCTTAGGAGGCACAGACTTTAGCTCCATTTGTTCATGGATTTTCCTCATTAATAACACTTCAAATCATTCACTTCTATATCAAATATAGCATTTGTTTCATTCTTTAAAACAGTTTTATTGAACATGGGACAGTGATGCAGTGAATGCTAACCTCTGAACCCTGGGAATGAATGGAGAAAACAAAGCTAATACGGCTAAACAACACTAAAACCAAGACATTACAAAGAAATGAGCTGATCGTTTCTGACTGAGAAACGAGACTTAGAAGTAATAAACCAGTCATGAACAATGAGTGTCTCACATTCTGCCGTTGGATCATTGAAAATGTTGCTTCTGGTTTTGCATTGGTTGCCAAAGAGGTTAGCAACTAATGCAAAACCAGAAGAACCCCTTAAGCCACCCCAACAGTGGCTTAAGGGGTATAAACATAGGACACATTTTGACACCCCTTTTCCCATCACTAAAGCCCTCACACTGTGCTCATCACAGAACCATTGATTTATTTGCACACCATTAGCAAAAAAGGTGGCTTGTACCTTTTTAATTAATTGGAAATTTCCCTTTCTGCTGGCGTCGATCGCCCAAAGCGACAAACGAAGAGCAGTCCTCCCTCTCCAGTGTGTTTCCCATGCTCACACATTCGTTGCAGGTGTCCTGAGCTGGGTTCTTCACTATCGCATCTGCTGGACTCCAAAGATGCACAAGTTCCTCAACGTGTGGATTTGGTGTAAAACATGTTGGACCTTGAAAGTGCTTGAGAAGTCCTTGAGTCCAACCTTGAAGTCCGCGTGTCTTCGCTTTCATTAAGATTGCATGAGTGTTGAGCTGCTGTCGGGCTGCCTGTCTGTCTGTCAACCTCCTCCCGCCCCAGAGCGGGATGGAGACGCTTTAATGGAGTCGGCCATTATGCTCCTACCGCGTGAGTTATTACTGCGCTCGTCCCTAATGGACAAAAATTTAATTATCGGCTAATTTGGCGCGTTGTCTCCCGCGACGTGAAGTGTCGGCTCACATTAAACGCACGGCTGTGACTCCTTCATTCTGAGGCGGCGAGGGGAGCGCGCTGGGCCGGGACAAAGGGGCGGCGTGGGGAGGCGGGCGGAAAGTGAAGCCAAGGGTTGAGATATCCAAAAGTCCACGAAATAAGCCTTGGAATTTAAAATCCTCTTACCTCTTAACTGAGCACATTCATCTCCAGTGTGGCATTACCTTAATCTAAAAGCTTCTTGAAAGGAGAAACTGGCCTATAGGTTGTAAGCTCTCCAGTCAAGAAACTTTTAGATTTGGGTAAAACCTATGTATGTGTCTCTCCCATAAACCTTTTATATCACGGGGGTTCTTTCTCATTGCACCTGTAATGTCCTGTTTTTATCAGTATGAAGTTTGTTTTGTTTCAATCCATTCCCTCCATTTCCTGCACAAGAGCTCAGAACGGTCTGCTCCACCTGCTGATGTCATGAGGTGGTGCCCTCCCCCTCCTCCCCCACCTGTTTTTAAATCACATTCACCGATCCCCTGTTTGAGTTTGCAATAGTTAACAATGATTGAGTCTAGAGAAGGATAACTGACTTGTCATGCATGAAACAGTTCTCTTGTGTGTTTTTAATTATTATAATGTAATAATATTGTCTAATCATCCTCTCTCTCTCTCTCTCTCCCTGCTGCTGCTGCTGCCTCTGTCCTCCGTCGACCTCTTGGTTCAGGTGAGTCATATTCTCTTTCACATATCTGTCCACATGAGCCTGTCTGACACACAACATACTTTTGGACATAGATATGTAATGTGTCTTCATTACCTTTGCCTCTTAAAGGAACAGGCCACAGTTTTTACATACTGAGATATGTTCTTACCTGAGCTTTGACGAGTTCTTTAGGACCTGTCTGATCTTCACCCGTGCCTTCAGTCACGCAAACACAGCGCAGACGGCGTTAGCATTTAGCCTCTCCCTCTCTCCTCTATAGCTCCACACAAGGTGAAGATAGAAGCTACCAAGCTCTTCCACGTTTTCCCTATTTAAATATGGTTACGTGAAGTGTTACACTACAAAGTATAATTACACAAAATTAAACAATGTGGATTTTCTAAGCGGATAAAAGGGGGAACTATACTGTAAGGCGTAATAATACCAGGAGTAGTTCGAAATCTGCACAGTAATATGTTCATTTTACTGTGCGGATGCCAAGCTACACCTAAACTACTACTCCTACAACTAAAAACTACATGTTGAGCCATTTTTTACAAATAAATAGATCGACAAATATATTTATTGTTGTTAATCTGTTGACCTTCAGCAAACAGATTGGTGCAAAGTGCATGCATAGTATAATAGTATAATAAGTGTTTCATTCATGTAACTTGTAAACAGTAACTAAACAGTAACTATAGTGCCACAATTTCCATTGTACATAGTAGTATAGTATTGTATAGTCAAATAGATAAAGCTAAAGGGGCATAAAGCATTGCCTTGAAGAGTTGAACATTTTTTCTATACAATAGTCCTTTCTATCGTCCCATCAGGATATTTTTAAAGCAAACAATCGTCCCCATTCCCCTGGTGAATAGTGATGTGTGAGCTGCAGGTTAAGGACAGAGTGAATGAATAAAACTACTCCTTATTACGCCTCACTGCTGCCTCTCGGAGATTTGCCTCTTGTTGCTAGTTTTAGCAGCGACAGAATGAAAGCCGTGGTCCATTCAGACCTATTACACTGTGTCATTCTGAATGGCTGTGGGGCGGTGCGGGCTGTAAACATAGAAACAACACATGCGTGTCTTTGATCCGTCACTGAGCGGATGTAGCGTGTGCGTCAGATTCATGGGCGTACCAGAAACACGTGAGTAGAAAGGTTCCATCTCTGGACTTTTTCACAATGTGATGAATTGCGTAAAAGAATGTAACACTCACAACAACATAACATACATATCAATATTTCAGGATATTTGACATAGGGCCTCATTTCCTAGTTATCGAGAGTGTTGCTGAATTCTGGAGATATTTTTTTTTGTAATTCAAGCAGTTCATATATTTGAAGAGTTTTGTGGCGCTAGGCTTGTGCTAGGCTAGTGCATTTCAATAGTATCAGCTAGCCTGCATTAAAAACAGTGTGACCCGCTCCACAGAGCACCTGAGGCAAATCACTTATAACACCAGACTAACCATATAAATGTCTGTGTCCATAGAATAATGTTTGGAATATAACTGACCTGCATCACATGAGTGATCACATTTTGAGGGACTATTTTCTCGCAGATCACTCCGCCGCTGCGTAGCTTATACAACCACGAAGCAGATGCTGCTCAAATATAAGGTCTTTTAAATGCAAAACGGTTGAAATGACTCTATGGACACAAACATTTATATGGTTAGTCTGGTGTTATAAGTGATTTGCCTCAGATGCTCTGTGGAGCTGGTCAGACTGTTTTTAATGCAGGCTAGCTGATACCATAGAAATGCACTAGCCTTGCATTAGCCTAGCAACACGAAACACTTCAAATATAAGAACTGCATGAATTACAAAAAAAATATCTCCGGAAATCAGCAACGCTCTGGATAACTAGGAAATGAGGCCCTATGTCAAAAACCCTGAAATATCCCTTTAAGTCCCAGCCCTGGTCAAAAGCAGTGATGAAATAGATTACTGGCTATAATGACCACGGATTTGGAGGAATGGAAATATTGGCCTCATCCAGTCGTCTGGTGTACTTTAGCATTTACCCTAATAACATTCAGCCCATTGATAAAAGCGAGCGCCCCCGGCGGAGTCCTCCAAACAAAGCCCCGGTGATTGGGCGTCTGAAGCATTGATTTCCATTTATCCCGGTCTATCCGCGCAGGCCTCGCTCTCCTCGCCTCTCTCAGACGTGTTTTGGCGTTGCAATATTCAGCAGCGGCTCGGCTTCCTGTCACAACAGCAGCGCTCACGGCACACGCCCCAACAGCCCGGCGCACATTAGCAGATATTACCGGACAAGTTGTCAGCGCCAGAGCCTGTGTGCTTTGTTGGAATTCAGTGTGAAAAACGTGGAAATAATGGCTGCTGGTTTGGATCGTGGCACGCCTGGACGCTCTCTGTTGATTTACACTTTTAGAATCTTATTTAGAAGTGAGCTGTGTTTGTTTGTTTAAGCAGCTTCCTCCAGCGGGATTAACAAAGTCGTCTGAATCTGAACTAGACATGGCCCTCAACAAATATTGGCTCCAGTGGATAAGCACAACACTTTGTAACCAGCAAAATGGAAGATAATGAAGACACTGCAGGTGGATCAGGAAAATATTCCAATTCAAAGACACAATGTGAATCTTTTACTTTTTTTATGGGCTGGGGGGGAAAAATCGATGTCAAGTCAAATCGATTTTTTATTTTCAGAAAATAATATATTGTATTAATGATTTAGGATTTAGTTAAAGAGGGGGCACCAGTCTATATCACACTACAATGATGACAAACCTTCTGTTGGTCTGTAAATGCAGTAAATTAGAATAACTGCCTTGTATAAAATGTCTCTCTCAAAATGGCTGTAGTGAATGTCTTGAAATAGGCCTCTGTCTCTTTAAGAACCTCTGAGCCTTTTCGACACGCCCCCTCCACACGCTGTCTGTGGCATCAGTGGGGAGGGGGTTCTGCTGAGGAGCAGTGGTTGGTTACTCGGCTGGTGACGAAAGCTCCGAGGCGTCTCCAGGAGGTGGGGGCGTTCCTAGGAGGACTCAGGCAAACCTATCCCTAAAATGGGGATCATCAGAGTTTTTACAGATTACTCAAAAATACGTGAATGTGCCAAGGCAACACTTCAGGCACGTTTTTAATGAAGGAATGACAGAATAACATGATGTAAAGCTTGAAAAAGTCGATTTTGCATAATACCCCCCCTTTAAAATATATTGGGGGGAAAAATGTAATCGAATGGAACATTTATCGGAGGAAATATCAGCTCTAGATGAAATTTGTGTCTTCATCCCATTGGACATTTGCAGATGGCTTTTTCCACAAAGGAAAGGACCTTATTTGGATTGGAGAGTGTTGTTAGAGGGATTCCGTGCGTCATGCTGATACCACACATGTTGTGAATGGGAAACACAGTCGCTGTAGTGCGTAGGTAAAAGTAAAATGATCCTTGGACCCATTAGTCGTTCATTTCACTGCCTCTTCTTTTCTCACGTCTTGCACATTCCGCTGCATTGTGTGTGGAAGTGTATGAATGGATGCAGGAGTGTGGGGGTCTGCTGTTGTACAGTGTATGGAGCGCTGCAGGCCAAGCGTGAAGACACATGAAAAATACATGTCCATTACCACACAGAGCAGGAGCGACTGTGGGGGGAAAAACAACAACAAAAGAACTGGCAACATTTAAATCAGGAGAGAGTTTACCAGGTCAGAGAAGAGGGATGACTTTGAGCTTTTTTTTTTTGGAGGAACATTGTTGCTAAAAGAGGGGGAGATAAAATGAGGGAGTGTGTGGAAGAAGACTGGATTGTAACCTAATATGTGAGTTTGATATGAGCTGATTTGATTCCAGGCTGTTTGAACAATACTGATAGTTAGCTTGATTGTACAACAAGGTCATGAAGCCTCTAGAAATCCTAAGTGTTTCCCAACCAGACATTTTAGAGGAGACACTGTTCAAACATTGTGTTGACATCTCCTCAGAAGTAGCACCTACTTACACATCATTTTCCACTCTTGTACTCGATACTTTAAAGTCATCGTTCTTCCATACTGTGATATGTTCTTACCTGAGCTTAGACGAGTTGATCCGTACCTGTCTGGTTTTGTGCCCGTGGAAGAGCTTGGTCGCTTCTAACTTCACCCCCGTTTGGAGCTATAGGAATACGCTGGGAGAGGCCAAAGGCTAGCAACATCTTTGGTCTTTTTGCGTGACTGAGGGCACGCACAAAGACCAGACAGGTACACATCAACTCCTCTAAGCTCAGGTAAGAATATATCTCAGTATGAAAAAACGATGGCCTGTTCCTTTAAAGGATTTTTCAAAAGGAAATATGAATATCTTATTTTATAGGTTTTGGAATCTCCCCAAAACACGGCAGACTTATCCACTAACAAAGGTTTAGTCGCCACACATGTTTATATGAAGATATTACATGACTATAAGTGTTCTTATGTGTATGTCAGTAATCTACAGCTACAGTGTGTCGGCATGTATGTGAGAGGGGACTTACCCTGATGAAGACTCCCACCAGTCGATGGAGACTGGTATATTATATATATATATATATATGTATATATATATATATATATATATATATATATATATATAAATATTACAAATTGAGTGTGCCTCAGCTCCCTCTCATTCTCCTCTGTAGTGAAGAGCACTTATTTCACTTGATACTGAGTGATCCAGTGAGCTCTGCCTCTGCTCCTCATGCATTTATTCTTATTCACCCAGTGTCGCTTTAACCTGAGCCAGTTTTCTCACCTCTAAGCAGCGGTGGTCAGTAACAAAGTACATAATACTGCAGTACTGTCCTTAAGCAGAGTTTTTGAGGATCTGTACTTTACTCGAGCAGTGTTTTGGTTGAGAACTCCTTACTTCTACTCCACTGCATTTCTATAGAGACTTCAGAGTAAAACGTTAATGCATGTTTTGCTTATTTGAGAAGCCTAATAATGCACACTTCAGAACAGTAGGTGGCGCTGTGCAGATGTGCTGTCATTGCTGTTGACCAGAACAAAGAAGGAGGTTTTTCCCACCTTTTTACCATGTTACAATGTTTCACTGCATGTGACTGTTTCACTGCAGTCACATGAGCTGCACAGGCCTTTGATTTCTCTTTATTCAAACAGCTGCGCAGCGAAGGGGAGCAGGACAAGGGGGAGATTGTGTGAAAACCAGGAAGTGAAAGTACTGAGTATTTAGTTTTAGATGTTTTAGATCAATACAGTGGAATTTTTACACGCTCCTAAAATTAAACACTTTTACTTTTATTGGAGCTTTAGCGTCTGTACTTTGACCACCCCTGGTTCTACGTAATCCATTTCGATCAGTAGTAGTATTACTTTAGTCAAACATATAACTCTACTTTCTCGTTCTAATCGAAACGACCCCGTGGCCATAAGTGAGGGCGACCCCGGGGCCACATAAATAAATGCACTTCCATACCTCCACACGTCCCCTCCATGGCTATCTCCCATCTGCAGCACGCCGCCCAATCAATTACAGTGTGTGGATATCAGGGGGGCATCAGCCTCTCTCCCCAGGACTCCGCCGTTAATAAGTGTAAGTGGATAATGCCCCCGCTCCTATCAACACGCAAATTGAATTCTGGCAGGATCGGGGCAGGAGCGTTTCCGCGGCGACTGCGGAGTTTGGGCGCAGTCAGCAGTTCAGCGGGCCGGGCTTTGATAGCGGCGATGTCCTGAGGTGCTGTTTGGCAAATTGAAATTCAGAATGCTGATTTGGAGCGCTGTCTAATTGGCGGGGGGGGGGGCTGGGAGCGAAAGTCATCCTGGAGGTTGTTTTTTTTGCGGCGGATTAGGGCTGATTTCACTGAGGAGAAATGGAAGTGAGAGGATACAAGAGGCTAAAGCGGGTGCAATTTTAATAATCGTTCCCAGTTTTTCAGTATTTTGTGTTGATATAATTTATTATATATAATTTATTGTATTAATATCATTGTTTATTTACTTTAAAGCAGTACTATGTAACTCTTACGCCACTGCAGGTGTCGTAAGATGTTACGTTTTTTTACCCATTAATTGTCCGTGAGAGTAAATCCGCTGACAGAAAAGACAAAGGGACAGAGGGATATTGTTCATCCAATTACACGATGGAGATAATTTTTTCACTCAAACTTGGCTGTAAATACGGCTTAAGTGGTGCTAGCCTGCAGTTAGCTTAGCCCGTTAGCCTGTTAGCTTCTTCTTCGTGATTCAATTAGTGTGTATTGGTGACTCCGGTCCGGTGCAGGGAAGTTGCAAGTGTGTTTTTCTGGCCAGAGACACCAGGGGGGGATGAAAGACCCCCCAGTCATCCCATTAACACTTTATTACCCCCAGAGGGACTACAAGAAGGATTTGGTGTAAACTGTTTGAAGGCACTTTATGACATTTAATTTAGAAATAATCATTTGAAACTTTTGCTGAACATCACTGATACGAATATGAGAAGAAAATGTATTGCAACTCATTTTATGTTTTTGTATAAAAATTACACTTTTTATACATTAAAAATTGCTGATATTTTTAACTAACTAAACTAACTAACTAAATCTAAACAGTGGACAGAGCCAGTTACAGGAAAAAAACTAGACAAAGTGCTCAGGAAGTCAGTGACTAAATGAGTTTTTAGTTTTCACTTCTTGCCAAAGGCTTGTATGGAGCCGCGTGGAAGAAACCAGCAATATGTTTTAAAGATTTTAAGATTCCATCTGACACAATCTTCAAAATCTTGTTGAGTCCAAGCCTGTAAAGTGTGGAGTCTGCAGGAGCCGCTAAAGTGGAGATGTTGTTGTAAGAGTAGAATGAAAACCTCTTTTGGAGAAAACGCTGCAGTTTTTTTTGCCAAATCTGACAAACAAGACCTAAAATACTGTGGATTTCACTCCCTGAATTTGTTCAAACTAGTAATTCAAATACACGTAAATTACATACATTCATTAAATCTATTTCCATCTCTTCCATAAAGCTTTTGTCAGACTGTTTTACCCACGGTGGGAAATGGGAATTGTTATCCTGTACTTTTTTTACTCCAATGAGTGAACTGTGAGTACAAAAACAACACTCAGGTAAAATATACTTCAAGAAGCACTTCAAAAAGTAACTCAAGCACATGCTGTACCTTCCTCTGCTAGTCCACATTTACTTTATTGCATAGTCCATCTCTTCTCTTGGGATCTTAAAAAGGACATAGGAAGCAAATTAGACTGTTTCCAACATTAACCTGATGCATTTTGTCCAAAAACAGACTAAACTAAACTAAACACTAAATTCTTGTGTGTTGGTGTAGTATTTTCTTTCTTCTTTTCTCTTCCTCTACTGCTGAGGCATAGCAAAGTTTGCATTTCCTGGATTATTTTGCGTGACAGAAAGAACACGGAAGTGCCGGATCTCACACTGCGCTGGTGATTCGTCAGCATGCTATTTGCTAACAATGAAAGCTTGCATAACCTTTTATTCCTTTGTAGAAGTGGAAGGCGCTAAACCAAAGCAAACACAGGAGTGAGCGATGGCCCTCACTGACTGAGCCAGTATTTGCATTGGTGATTCAAGTGTTGCTTGTGTGGTTGCCAGATTTGTGTGAGAAATAACAGGAGAGAAGGTCGACTTGAAGTGAATGTCAATGGGAGTCCGATTTCACTGAAACAGGGCACGTTTGGCGTCGGCTGGAGTGGAAGTGTAGGGGCTTTGGAAGTACGAGTGAGTGAGTGAGACAAGTGCTTTCCCTTAATGGCCTCACTACGAGAGCACACCTCTGCTTTGACTGTGAAGGGCAGGGCACTGGAGCCTCACCCACCGCGGTCACCTTTAGCTGGAGCACAGCAAATAGCCACTCTTCCACCGAGAGCACTTGAGTCCAACCGCTCGGATTATCTGTGCTAGCGTGTTTCAGGGAATCTGTTTGAATGGGAAAGGACTTTATTTTACACATTTAGCTCTCACAGAAAGAAGGTCCCGGGTTCAATCCCCGGCCGGACGGGGCCTCTCTGTGGAGTTTGCGTGTTCTCCCTGTGTCTGCGTAGGTTTCCTCCGGGCACTCCGGTTTCCCACTACCTCTAAAGCAGGGGTAGGCAAGTTCTCTTGGCGGAGGGACGATTTTCTTTATTGTAAACAGACCGAGGGCCGAAGCCGCTGATTATTAGCTCAAAGTAAAGCACAACACTGGAAAAATCACTATCATGAGATAAATGACTTAAAATTGCTTGAATTAAAGTTCTTCTGTGTTGAATTAATACAAGATACAAATGCTAGCGCCAAAGGAACAAGAATAAAACCCACTTGGAATCAGACAACTAATTGTTTTTCACTTGAAATGACACAAAATTATCTGAATTATTATTAAATATTGAAGAGAACAATTACTGCTAGAGGTTTTATCTCATCCGAGACCAGACCAAATCTACTCCAGCCTTATATTTAATCTCTTAATTCAAGTAGATTTATGTCATTTCTTCCTTAAAACGATTATTCTTTTTCCACTTCTTTCAAATGCCAGTGTTATGACCTTATTGGGTGTATTGACAGTATTTCTACCTTATTTTCTCCCATTTAACTCTAATAATGTTAAAAGTACTCTGTGATTTGTGTAATAGTGTTTTTCAAAATCACCAGCCGGATTTGGCCCCCGGGCCTGACGTTGCTTACCCCTGCTCTTAAGATATGTACAATAGGCTCTCCGTTTTTAACCTCTGGGGTCAGGGAGTCCATTCGACAGTCCTTCAAAGTCCATTCTGTCCACCTGTCTCTCCACATACTGCTGCGTTTTGTCCCTGTTTGCCGTTTCGTATTATGTCTCTATTGGGTTCAGGAAGTGTTCTTGCCCCTCAATTTAAATCACTTTGCTGAAGCTGACGCTGAAAATGTTGAAATCCTGTAACCTAGTTCAGTTTCAGTTTCCAAATGCGTTCCCTGGAGCCTATATCTCTCTCCGAACAGTTGCTAGTTCATTCACCTTATCTTGCAAATCCAGGGGTGTTTTGGCTGTTCAATGGAGTGTGGGAGGGGTTAAACCAGTGGCCCTCCGTGCTGTCCTCGTCCCCCCGCTCAGATAGACAGGAGATAGGGTCAGCTAATCCACTGCAGCCTGTCCGCAAACACTCCTCCACGCCACAGCGCCTTTCCATAAATAAGAAATGTGCCCCGCGCTCGATACAATATTAACTGGGTGGGGGATTCGAGGGGGGAGGGGGCTGAGTGACTTGGGGCCGGTGAGGGGCCCCGCAGGTCATGGCACTAATGGACACACACGCCTGCACTGTTTGAGGATTAGAAACAGGGACGATTTGAAAAGAGACGAGGAGCGAGTGAGGGCGAGGTTGAATGAGCTACTGTTGGATTGAACAATTCTGATTTCTTTGAGCTCGATTGGTTTTGTTGGTGCTCGTGAAGCAACTGGAGAGAATGGAGAATGTGTTTATCTAAAACAACAAGACTAATATGTACACAATGCTCAACAGTAGAGGGAGGAGCTTGACAAGGGTGGAGGATCAAGTCACAAGAAAGATTTAGGTTTGAAGAGTTTGCAGCTTCCACGGCTCTGGGCACAAAGGAGTTTTTCTTCGCCTCCGTCCCAGTCGATCCAGCTCATTGTTTAGTGGGTGGAAAGGATCATTTATGATGCTTGTTGTCAGCAGCCAGCGTGGGCCGGTGCTAGGGGACCCATCTCCCATCGACATTAGGGTTAGAGATGAGGAGGAGGACGGAGGTGCTCACTGGATCTCGATCATGTACCAGGTGCTCTTCGGAAGGAACGGGCAGAATCTGATGAATGAGGAGAATAAAGTATCCGAGGCACAACTGCATGAGGTTAAATAATATTCTTTTATTCGGACGCCGACACGTTTCGACCTTCGGGTCTTTGTCAAGGCAATGTGATTAGGGTTAGAGATGTTGAAACCTTTACCTATGTTTCAGCGCCAACTGCAGGCCGTCATCAGAAGTGTTGTCTGACAAAATGAACCCTAAAAGTGATACTGTAACATGGTCCGTGTACCTTTCGTTCAATCAATTTTCAAGTTGAAAACAACAATGAAATGACCCAGAAATGTGTGCTATAAGCATTTTTCACTTCATATAATAAAACAAAATCACTCAAAATGGCACGTATTTTAATGTTTCAACATGATGCAAAAACAGAAAAAGGAACATTGAAATCACAGGCTCAGAGCGTCATTATTTGTTTTATGGATTTGCGTATAGCCGGAAGTTGGGCTGTAGCTTCACATTAAGGTCCGACTGAAACAGTGGGCTCGTTTTTCTAATAGGGAAAAACTAACGCAGCGATTGTACAGATGTTTTATTTTCAGTTCTTTGTCCTGGGGTATTCGCTCTTTAGAATATGACTTCCTCCGAGATGGGATTGGTTATGCATGGAGCTAACCACAGCGCTATGCTAGGTGGCCAACACGCCCGTAGCAGGCTGTAGAGGCACTACCTGGGGAGCGTAACTCGTGCACTTCCCTGAGATCCTTTTCCTCCCTCCTCCACTAAACAATGAGTCTTGTGCCCACCTGGATATGGACTCTCTACATTTGTGTAGAATCTGACATTCTGCGAGATGGATTGGACCTAGCGCTCTAGCTACAATTACGCACAGAACTAAATATACTGTGGCCAGTGCGCCGTTCACAGTCTGGGAAGGTGGCACAACCTGGGGTCATAGGTCGTGCTGTCCCATGAGCTTTCCCCACCTCCACTTTGATGTTGGAGTTTTTGTTCACGATGAAAATGACGATGTTTATCTGGGACAACCTTGCAGTCTTCCAAGTTGGAGACAGTTTGAGGTTTAAACCAGAGGACACATCCTCCCAGACAAACTCCACTCTGAATACAACCCAGGAATCTTCTGCCTTTTTCATCGTGCAGACCAAGAAGCGGAGCATTCAAACTGATTTTCTATTCCATTGTGAGAGCCGCCACAGTCCTTTCAGCTCCCGCCAAATCCAGATTACTTTAGAATCTCCCGCTTTTAAATCCCCAAGTCGCTTTTCTCTGTGCGACAATTCATTGGTCACTGTCTGGAGTGGAGCGTCGAGAATCTTCCAAGAAGAGTGGAGACCATTGACTGAACTTAAATCCTAATTTCGACCCAAAAAAAACCTCTCCCCCATTTGCAGAGTTTGATCGTTTAGCTAACTTGTATCAGATAAAAGATTACCTCATAAAGAACAGGCGGATTCCTCTCCCCCACTGCTTTTTATCCCCATCTTTTCCCCCCATATGCCTAACCACAACTATATTGTTATAAAATGGTCTCCTCAAGGCGTGATGCATGAGAGTCAGTGTTTTGACCTTACAGACGTCTACACTGTTATTTTATTGTATTCATTTGACCCTTATTTATTCAACCAGGCAAGTCCCATGGAGGTCTGGATTGTCTTTATCAGAGGGGGGCCTATTGTACATGTTTTAGTGGCAGGGGAAACCACAGCGCATGGAGGAAACCTGCTTAGACACAGGGGAACTTAAGGCGAGGCACTGCAGGTGAAGAGAGGAAACAATACAATTCAGAGAGAGACATTTTCTGCATTAAAATGGCCAAAATTACCGATATTTTCCAGGACGAAACCAAAATAATGGTTTTAATTTGTTGATGTTTTAGTACAATTTGCTCAAAAACATTTGGGCTCTTGTTTAGTCTTTGAATAAGTGAAACTGTCTCTAAAATCCTGCACTGTCACTCAAAAAGGTGTTGCTTCAGGTCCGAAGTGGCGTCATGCACGAGCTTAATACAGAAGGTGCAGTTACACGTATGGCCTGAGGTGGCAGTAGTGAGTATACAATGGCCAACTTGCATCTAGCCCCTTTAATAGTCGGAAATATATTGACACGACTGAACAGCCCATGCTAATATCTCGTCTGTGCCGCTGTCAGTCCTAATTGAAATCCCCCTTTTCCGTGTGTCTTGTGAGCGAAGCCCACATTTCTCATTCATGCCTCGCCCTTGCCTTGTTTTGGGGGTGGGGTCTCATTATGGGGGGTGTTGTTGGGGTATCGGGGGGGGGTCTGTGGAGGAATGCAGATGCAGAGTGGATGCACCAGTGTTGTACCGCGGCGCTCCTCTATAATTCAGGGGCTCTCTGCAGCCCTCGCGGCGGCTAATGGATGTGGGGGTGTCTGCTCTTATAGGCTGAGGGGCCGGGGGGGCCGGGGGGTGCGATAGGAGAGGGGTTGCCTCTCAAAGACCCCCCTCCACCTTCCAGCGCAGCGGCAGATGAAAGGAGAAGTCTATAATCTGTGGAACATCTGGCGGGAGCGACGGGGAGGCGGTGAATATGAAGCTGATTGTAAAGCATGGACCGGTTGTTGGTGTGCATAAACAAGTGGTAGGACAGGACTCTGAGGGCGCCCAGATGTTCTGGAACAATAACCTTTTCTATCACTATATTGGGCACAGTTTTGGTGAAGGCGGAAGTGTGTACCACGGTCGGTTAGGGCATCCCAAAATACTCAGGTTGCGACTTCAGAAATATCGACGCTAACTACTGGGGACGCTCCAGACTCAGACGCTAACGTTATGGAGCAGGTGCTTCAGGTTTGCTTCCATGCACTTTTATGGTCATGTGGTTTGTCTAAAAGCTCCTTGTCCTTTAGTAGGGCTGCACGATTTGAACAGAAATCCTAAATGACAGATATTGTGATTGGATTTGGAGTTTTTATATTTTATATATTGTCTATTCTTAATGATTCATGCAATTGAGCATTGAACTGCAGATAAACGTCTAAAACTGCTAAACATTATCATCAGTCATTTCAGCTTCATGCAGTAACAAGATTCACATCTGTAAGAGGAAAAGAGGCATTTTAGGAGCTGTCAGAAAACATGCTTAGTTTGAATCATTCTGTAATAAACAGGCTCGGCACTCTCACTATTTCTCCTGTTACATACAGTAATTCTCCCGATCACAAGCCGCAAAACGCTGCTCGTTTGAAGAGAATCCGCCTCATATTTACGTCAAGAACCTGCTGTAAGATGTTACTACTTAAAGGGACTATACTATGTATGCATTTTCCTCCCCCTACATGCTCCAGCCCTGTCCTAATGTGTAGAATGAGCTCAGACCTGTTCACCACAACTGCCTCTAAAATCCTGCTCTGTCACTCTAAACGGTGTTACTTTGGGTCTGAAGTGCCGTCATGCACGAGCTTAATATAGAAGCTGCAGTTACACGTATGACCTGAGGTGGCAGTAGTGAGTATAAAAAGACCAAGTTGCATCTAGTCTCTTTAACACAGTACAATGATCCACACGTACGGACAGGCAGGCGATGAGCCGAGGTGATCGGATGTGTTTGACCATCCCGACCCGCTCTGCAAGGAAGTGATTATTCCGTGACCCAGTTCTACCTGCAAGTCGCGAGACTCGTTTCCAGAGTTGAGAATAGTTTGCAGCTTCCTCAGCCCGAGACACACGTGGAGTTTGTGTACAGCAACGGCAGAGCAAACAAACATGACTCCCCTGCAGACACTTCTGATTGGCAGAGGTGTAGCAGTAGCTCAAAACTCAATTTCGATAAAGGTTAGTTGTGCAGCCCTAATGTAGTTTCGAGCTGTCCTGAAATGCTTCGCTCTTGCAGTGCTCTAGCTGGTCATGTTCCAGACTTCTCTCAAATGTGTAGCTTTAAGTTTAGCATGTGTACAATGAATTGATATGTGATTTTAAAACCTGAATTGCTACTCTTATTCTGATCGCAATACTGCTCAGAAAAATGGCATCAACATATTTTTACAACAGTCTGCAGAAGTTTACCATCCATCCTGTTCTTGATTAGTTTACGTACCACAATTACTCACTACCAATATTTACCAAATCTGCATACAGTTGATATAAATGTCTCCAGGAAGTCTCCCAAACTAAACAGGAATCCTCAGAGCAGCAGGTAGTTAAAGACATGTCCAGATACCTCCATTTATCGGACTGTCTAAAAAGCCTTACCGACAGTTTAGCTTTTTATTTGTCTTCATATATATATCTAAAACCAGGCACTCATTAGTCCGCCTCCTCTCGGTAGATCCGCTATCAGACAGTGGCGTTGCCCAGACAGCCGCGGTCGATGTATTATTCATTTATTTGCGGCGCTCTTAGCGGGTAACCCTCTTCACTTATTCATACTGAGCTCCAGCATCTGTCCCCCTGTTCCGCCGGCACATAAAAGGCCCATCAGAGAGCGCGGCCGTGGGGGAACACGCCGCATCGCAGCCTAGTGGAAGTCTGAGGGACACCGGGAACTGTCCAGAGCTGTTAGGCCCCATCCACTCCACAGGGCCATCCGTCGCGTTCACTTTAGATTAGCGCCTGCAATTCAGCAGACATTTGAGATGTTGATGCTAGTGAGAGATGATTATGAACGATGCCAGGTCAGGGAAATGTTCCATAAAGCAGTCGGCGCCGGTTGTTCATTAAGTCAATTACCATACACCCTCATCCTGAACTGAAGCAAAGTCTTGTATGGGGTATGGGGAGATTCATTCTTTGATTCTCAAAAATAAATCATATCCAATATAATAGAAGGCAATTTTAAGTTGGTGCTGTCTGGGCGTGTGGAGGATCAAGTCAGATTCTTCTTTAGATAAACAGTCGTGGAGTAAAACCAATCGGACAATCGATGCTCAGAGGCCGGCTATGCTGAACAAATACACAAATGTTATTCAATTCACATCTGAATTACAACTATCAATAAAAGCAAAGTTTATCCAGTCAGTTAAGAGACTGGATGTGAATAGACCACCGCCCAGGCAGCATCATGATTTTTTTTGGAAGAATTAATCTATGCTAGTATTTCCAGGTCTTAGTATCATCCATCCATCCATCCATCCATCCATCCATCCATTCTTCCACTTTTACATTGCCGGGTCATTGCACCGGCCCCGTATGGCTCCTCCTGCAGGTGGTGGGTCCACAGAAGGACGGCCTCATGGTTCAAACCGGGCCTGTTGGTCTCTCATAAGGGGCTTCTGAACCGCACTTTGTCTGACCCGTCACCTAGGACCTGTTTGCCATGGGAGACCCTACCAGGGGCACAAAGCCCAGGACAACAGAGATTCAGGAGAATGCCAGGAGAATGCCTAACCAGATCATAAAGACTCTGAAGACCTTCATGTTCTCTTTAGAGTGGAGGCAGGAATCGAACTGCGTAGAGACTTGTGCACAGGTTTTCTTTATTTTGCATAACCAGCCATGTGTTTTTGGGCTGATTCTTTTCACAAGCCTCACTGTTTGTATTCACACAGTGTTCATTTTGACCACACTCATTTATTCAAAGTTCAATGAGTCAACTTGACATTCATATTGTTGTATTCAAACATATTTAATGATATTCTGTGCTTGCTGTCTGTTCTCCCACATTTACAAAGTGAATTGAAATGCTTTGAAACTGAATTTCACGTGTGCTCAGTCCCTTCTTTTCATTTGTGTGAAAAGAGGACTTGGACGTTGTTGCTCCAGAGTCTACAGTGTTGTCTTGGGTGTGTTCCAAAGGTCAGGTGTGGAGTGTGACCCGTTACTGCCGGGGGACATTATGCAAACAGCTGTGACCACGCCAACCCAAAGCACACATACCTGCACCTCGTCCGAGACACACGCGAGGAGAGGAGGCAGCCGCTAAAGTCAATTCCGCCCACTCCAGTGCAGCGTGAGGGGGATTAGCTCCGCCGCCTGATGGGTTTCCCGCTGGTTCCTCCCTCGGCTGGTCCGGGCCCGGCGGCGTGTTCGAGGGAGGATTACGGCTGGGGTAGAATGGAGGGTAATTGGGGAAAGAGTGTCCACGGCGCGGTGTGATCCTATCAGCCTCTCCACACAACAGAGGCTCCCCCAGAGACACGGGTCAAATACAGACGGTACAAGTGGTGTCCAGGAGAGACCAGAGGAAACGTCAGCCAACATGCTAGCAACATCACACAACGACTAGAGTCAACGTTGCACAATCATATGAACTGACCATCTGTATTAAGGCGAGATGTGGCAGATTTTTTTTTTTTTTGTAGTTTTAACGTCAAAAGTAAAATTAAAACAAAACTTACCCTTTCTTATTTTGTGCGGTTTTGTCACGGGAGAACCGGAGATTTTCAAGAAGTAACCACAAGTTGACACAGCACCGGCCAGGTTACCACGCTAATTCATTCTTAAATAATAGACATGTGTGGTATCCACGTATAGCACGAAAGATGACCGACATGATGCTGTATCCCAAATATGGTCGTTTTATTTACCTTCATAGTTGTATATAGCGGTTTCTGTTCTGTTTTAATACAGTTTGGCTCCTCTGAATGTTTCCATAAGTCCCATAAGAAGGCAGCATTTGTCCACATTTGTTCTGATCACGGTTCTAAAAACTTTTAATGACCATCTACAGCGTGCTCCTCTGTGGGGGCGCCGCCCACAACAAATGCAGGTGTGTGTGCGGTGGAAACAGAAGTGTGTGCGGGGTAGAGTCGATCGACGGCTAAAGAGACGATGGTAGCTACGATCAAAGGTTTGTCGTAGCAGTTTCAGGCTTGAGAAGGCGTGTCTTTAGCTGAGGCGAGCGCAACATGCTAGCGGGGTTTATTACTGTGGAAAAGTCCAAAGAAAGTCCTGTAAACTGCGGAGTCAGACCCGCTCATGCCCGGCCTCTGCTGCCTGTGACTCTGACAGAGATCCTCTCTGCAGTGAGAGGATGGCTTACTCGACTAGTGTTCCAAAATATCACACACTGCTTGTTGTCGGTCGTAGCTCATGTTTGGTTACAGCAGTTCTATTTTAAATCTTTGTCCCTGTCTCACTGTACGACCTAAGACCTACGATTTTTCTCATGACTAGTAATTGTATGTCATAGACAGCCAAAGTTGTGCAGTTAGTATTTGTAAGTAATATAGCAAACCATGACTGAAAGCCTGGCTCTGTCCATGATTTGGATTTTGCCGTATCCCATTGGTCGGCTCGCTCTGACATGTTGGCGAGTGGAATAATGCGCGTGCCACCGTTTTGACCCGTGCTGGTGCTGCGTTCACGCCTGGATAATCTTCCCCCGGAAACCTCACACTGGCTTTTTCTGTTCCTGCTCTGATGTGAGACGCATCACTTCTGCCTCAGTGAGACGGCTGAAGCTAACCGGCCCAGTCAGACCAGGTCCTGAGAGGGAGAGAGAGAGGGGGAGAGGGGGAGAAAGGGAGAGAGAGAGGGGGAGAGAGAGAGGGAGGGGGAGAGAGGAAGAGAGAGGGGGAGAGAGAGAGAGAGAGAGAGTGGGAGAGAGAGGGAGAGAGAGGGAGAGAGGGAGAGAGGGAGAGAGGGGGAGAGAGGGAGAGAGAGGGAGAGAGAGGGACCAGGGATGGTCTCATTGTCATAAATATAGATTGTTGTATTCACTTATTCTCACACAGTAGGGCTACTTACTTCGGGCGAAGGGGGGAAGTCCTGTGTTAGGGACAAAATCACGTTTCGCAAAACATCGCAATAATCTTGTAATACGTGTATCATGTTGGAAAAAGTATTGCAATACTTCTGATACTCAACTCAGTTATAGAGTATAAAAAATACACGTTATTGACATGAAGACAGTTTTGTCAAGACCAGATTTGGTGCTGATTGGTTTAGCCTCAAGGCTTTTGAAATGCCTCCACCATTTGCACCTTTCAAAAATATTTTAATCCATAATAGACTGATTGATATTCAATTTATACATTTCAGAAACTTCAATTTCAATTCAATTATTATAATAAATTCTTAAATTTCAGTTTGTTTCTGATGAATCATGAATGTACTCTCATGAATTGACTGCAATCATGAATTGACTGCACTCTCCATTCACAAACTATCACATTTCTCTGTTAAATGTTTCAGCAAGAAACTATCCCTGTACTACCTTTAGTAGTAGTGGTAGTAGTAGTGGTAGTAGTAGTGGTAGTAGTAGTGGTAGTAGTGGTCGTAGTAGTGGTAGTAGTAGTGGTAGTAGTGGTAGTAGTGGTGGTAGTAGTGGTAGTAGTGGTAGTAGTGGTAGTAGTGGTGGTCGTAGTGGTAGTAGTGGTGGTAGTAGTGGTAGTAGTGGTAGTAGTGGTAGTAGTGGTAGTAGTGGTGGTCGTAGTGGTAGTAGTAGTGGTAGTAGTAGTGGTAGTAGTAGTGGTAGTAGTGGTAGTAGTGGTAGTAGTAGTGGTAGTAGTGGTAGTAGTGGTAGTAGTAGTGGTAGTAGTGGTAGTAGTGGTAGTAGTGGTAGTAGTAAGTGCTTTCTCTGTAGTTCAGGTGTTGGGTTAGTCCTGATGTTTTGGAGGTCGGGGAAACTGGAGTACTGCCTTCAGTCTCCTCTGAAACGGTGCAGCGCCTACAGGGTTTGTCCCTGTTTCAGAGCGTGGTGTCCTGCACTGGTCAGCTCTTCCTCCTGCGCAGCTCCCTCCGCTCCACAACAGTTGAAGCCAAAAGGGCCTACTTCTTTGGCAAACAGCTGCATTGATCCATTTAGGATGTTTGTGTTTCGTGTTCATGCTGAAGGTTTATTGATGAAAACGTCGGCTTCTCTGGACTTCATGAATAGATAAATATGTGAAATAGACCTGAACAACAGTGATGGAACGGCGGTGACCACGACGGCAGAAGAAGAAGTAACTAAGTGCTGAGTCTAAGATCAATGGGAGCGTCGTCGTCCAACCCCCCCCTCTCGGCTGTCGATGGAGCCGCGGTGACAAACACGCACCTTAAAAAGACTTACCGTTCCTAATAAAGCGGCCCGGGCACCCAAAGGCCATGTCAGATTTACACCGGCAATACCCCGCCCAGGCTGCGGCGCATAGCTCACCCCCGCCCCCAAGGCCCCCGCAGGAGACTGATGGAGCTGACACGGCGGGGAGAATGGCCTCAGGTGGAGAAAAGAAAAGTGGAGTTTGTTTTCTCCGCCTCGGTGTTTGGTCACAGAGCTGCTGGGCTGACGGGACAAAGACAACATGCATCAGGTGATAAAGACATTAAGAGAAGACGGTCATGCATCTCAGATCTAAACTCTCGTCCAGATTGAATTTTCACCTGGCCTTCCAGATTGTTTTTTTTGTGTGTACCACAAACCGAGGTGTATTTTCGCGAGACGTCCAAATTTGACACAGATTATTCTCTCCGTCTCGTGTGCGGAGAGAGCGAGAGGAAATCAAACTGTCAGTGTCAGTCAAGTCATTCTACAGCACGCCCCAAACCCACAATCTCCTCAGCTCGGTGCTTCCAAAAGATTCCGGGATTTACCTTTTAGGTCGAGTTTTCCGGTGACGTGGAGAAGGGCATAGTTACTGGTTTCAAAGTTCATAACTCTGCTGCCGCTGGTGAACATTTGGCTCATTCTCTTGTACCTGTTAACGAAAGCAAAGGATTAACAAAGCTCCACTGAAGAAGCTTAGCACTTTATTGCTTCCACCACACAGAGACATTTCAGGCACCAGCCCTTCATCATCGTCATTGTTAGAGAATTAACAATGGTGTTGGAGAGGATGGATGAAGAATAAGCAGCAGTCTGGATGTCTTATACAGGAGGAGTTTATTTACCATCGGTGCGAGACCTGGAGACATGAACTCGAGACCTTGCACTAGGGATAAATACCCTCTCAGAGCGTCAGACTGATACACAAGCAAACATTCAGTAGCTGAGAGTCAAGGCTATGACAGAGATTGTACGACCCAGAAGAGCAGACCTGGGCAAAATACGGCCCGCGGGCCACATCCGGCCTACAAGAGGATTCAGTCCGGCCCACAACTTGTAAGAGCATAAATTCATAAGTATGTCAAAAAAAAAGTAAGTCTCGAGCCCATTCCTGTGCGGAGTTATGATTTTTTTTTTTTATTTCCTTAATGCTCACTCCAGCCAATAGGGGGCAGATTAATAAGATAAGATAAGATGGTACTTTATTGATCTCACAGATGGAGAAATTGCATTCGATGAGGGAGCATCCGACAGCAGCACCCATTCAGTGCGCACCACTCTTTTTTTTTCTTTTTTTCTTTGGTGAAAGATCGTTGTGTCGCGGCCGCCATCTTCACTGTTTTGGTCACAGGAGGAGCACTGGTTGATGGGAAATCCGTAGACGATGACCACGGCGGTTAATAAGAAGAAAGAATTCCACAGGTGTCCAGCAGAGGGCACTGACATAATAAGAAATCAGGATATAAACAACACATTGTGTGACTTGCAAGTGGGAAATAGACAGTCTGCCCCTGGGCGGCTGTGGCTACAAGTGTAGTGTGGAGTGAATGCATGTTGACTACAGTGTAGCAGAGACTTGTGACACAGGCTTGTAAAGTGCAGTCTTTATGAGGCTACAGTCCTGCCAGGCTCATTATTATTCATTTATTGATCCTCATCCTGTATTTTCCCAATCAAAACATTTTTTTTGTTTATGGATGAATTGCCCACCCCTGCAGTAGAGCTTGACCCACTATGATAAATAGTGATTTAATGTTATCCTAACAATCATCATCATCATCATCATCATCCTAAGCCTTGAGTTTTGTATTCATCATTGGACCTCGCTGAGACTCATTTTGCCCCTAAACAGTAGCATCCTTTTGGGTTTGCTGACTGTGCCCATTAGGATTCAGCGGCGACAGACCCGGGGCCCACACGTCTCCCTGCAGGAAGTCTATTCACACTGTTATCTGTTATTAGCTTAACCTTCAGTATGATCCTGTCCCTCTTCATCTGAACTCCCTCCTCTCGGCTCTTATCAGTGTGTGCCTGGTGCTCCCCTGTCCCCCGCCTGGTCATCTCATATGCACACAGCACGTCTGTGATGGTGCCACTGTGGCCCCCGTGGTGACGGGCCGGTCCACAGTGTGTATGGGAGAGGAGGGGCTCATCAACCAACATGTGCACACACTTCCATGTGGTCAGATGTGTTGTTTAACATGTTGCTGTATAAAGAACAGAGAAGTAATGTGGATTCATCATGAGGTGCGACACTACGAATAAACGACAAAAAAAATACAAATGTGTGCTTTAAATTACAATCAAAACATGAAGACAGTGGTCTCATCCATAGGGTCCAGGATTTTCATCAAGTTTTCAGATGTAATGGCAAAAATAAATAATAATTGTACATATAGCATACTTTGCAAAATTGGATGCATAATATATATTAAAATGTCTTGGAGTTGCAAAGGGAAATATTACAATTTCAAAGATTAAGGATCAAATATTACGGTGCATTCTGGGATTTCTGTGAACAAAATCGACTTTTTAAATTTTTATTTGTAGCTGTCAAAATCAGAACAGACTATTGAAAGAAAAGCCTCACTTCAACATTTAAAGAGACTTTTTATTAAAATCTATCTTTACAAAAAAACTTAAAATCCACTTTGAAATGTGATTTTTATCGGTAACACTTTATTTTAACTTACCCTGATATTATTGTACCTACAAAATTTAGTGCAATGTCATCATGTGCTATATAACAATGTGTAATAACTTACACAGTAGTTTGGTACATCATGTAATAAGATATAAGACCCCAAAGGTCTTATGTCTTATTACATTGTGTACCTCCAAACCACAATTATTCCATTGTGTATAAACCACATAGATACAGGTTATTACAGGTTGTTACAAAGCACATTACACTGTACTAAATGTATCAAGGTCACTCACATTGCATCCCCTATGTTGGATACTCCCTGGATGAATGAGAGCCTTCACAGACATGAATATATGACTTTTCTAACGTTGTCCTCTCTCTCCCCCCCCCCCCCCCCCCCCCTCTCTGCTCCTGTGTCCTCGCCCGACCCCGCCCTCAGGTGAGTCACTGTTTTCTTCTCCCTCTGTGTAATTACTGACTGTGGTGCGACGCGCTGATGACAAACACGGAGAGAGAACTGTGTGTGGAGTGTGGGGGGGGGGGGGGGGTTGTCTGGATTGTCGCCCACGAGGTGTCAGGGGGTAACGTGAATTTAGAAGAAAAAAAGCAAGGCGTGACGCTGCAGGTGAATAGGGAGGAGAAAAATAAATGTCATTAGCTGCAGATTACACATTTGTCTCATGTTTTCTGCCAGGTGTGGTTTCATTAGTTACACATATTGTTTCAGAGGGATGCTGGATCTTGTTTAGTTTTGTGAAAGTGAAAAAGTCTGTATAAATTAACATTTTCCCTTGTTTTTTGGGTTCAAAGTTCAATAAATCAGGTGGTTAAAATAAATACTGTAGTCCCTCCCACAATGTTGTCAAGTCCAAGCCTGTAAAGTCTGGAGTGTGTAGGACCTGGAGATGTTGTTGCTTGGGTCAATTGAAAACCTCATTTTTAGAAAACCAGCCCAAGAGTGTTGAGTCCCAGAAAGGAAATGCCCATATTTGGATTCCAGCATCATCTCAGGCACCTTTCGTAACTACATGTGGAGTATTTGTGAATGAACAAGTGTGAGAAACCGTCGCTGTGGTGATTTTTACTGTAGCTTTAAAACTAAGCTGGTGTAAACTAGCAAGAAAAAGTCAACACCATTTATACACAGTTTCCAGACACCCCCAAAGCAATGTGACACCCAGCCCCTGTGACCACCAGCCCCTGTGACGCCCAGCCCCTGTGACACCCAGCCCCTGTGACGCCCAGCCCCTGTGACGCCCAGCCCCTGTGACACCCAGCCCCTGTGACACCCAGCCACTGTGACCACACAGCCCCTCGTCTCTCTTTCTCATGTTTATACTCCCTTTAGTAGCAGTAGTAGTAGTAGTTGTTGTTGTAGATAAAGACAAGTATTCAGGAGTAAAATGACGAGCTCCCACTGTAGATAAACAAATCCCGTATTATTTTATCACAATGACTCCTGAACATTTGAGTTCCCCAGAACACAGTAAACCCAGATGGAGTTCTCTGATGGAGTTCTCTGATGAAGTTCTCTGATGGAGTTCTCTGATGGAGTTCTCTGATGGAGTTCTCTGATGGAGTTCTCTGGTGGAGTTCTCTGATGGAGTTCTCTGATGGAGTTCTCTGATGGAGTTATCTGATGGAGTTCTCTGATGGAGTTCTCTGATGGAGTTCTCTGATGGAGTTCTCTGATGGAGTTCTCTGATGGAGTTCTCTGATGGAGTTCTCTGGTGGAGTTCTCTGATGGAGTTCTCTGGTGGAGTTCTCTGGTGGAGTTCTCTGGTGGAGTTCTCTGATGGAGTTCTCTGATGGAGTTCTCTGGTGGAGTTCTCTGGTGGAGTTCTCTGATGGAGTTCTCTGGTGGAGTTCTCTGGTGGAGTTCTCTGATGGAGTTCTCTGATGGAGTTCTCTGATGGAGTTCTCTGGTGGAGTTCTCTGATGGAGTTCTCTGATGGAGTTCTCTGATGGAGTTCTCTGATGGAGTTCTCTGGTGGAGTTCTCTGATGGAGTTCTCTGGTGGAGTTCTCTGATGGAGTTCTCTGATGGAGTTCTCTGATGGAGTTCTCTGGTGGAGTTCTCTGATGGAGTTCTCTGGTGGAGTTCTCTGGTGGAGTTCTCTGATGGAGTTCTCTGATGGAGTTCTCTGATGGAGTTCTCTGGTGGAGTTCTCTGATGGAGTTCTCTGGTGGAGTTCTCTGGGTTGTGCATCCCCTTCCTCCGCCTGTAGCTTAAGGGAAGTGTAGTGGGATAATCACAAAGGATGGCTCTGAAATAACCGCTCCTCCACTCCGCGCGGTAATGAACACTTTGGGGCGAGGCGTCTGTATTTTTGGGGCGGTAACGAGATTTTAGCGCGTATAGCTCTCAGCGCAGACCCCCCCCCCCCCCCTCGCTCCTCTGTGAGCTGCGTTCTCCCCCACACCTGCCTGCCTGACTGCCTGTAGCGCACAATTCATCTCAACTATTCCAGATCTGCTGCGTTTTCTTCCCCCCCTCCACACTTTGTGTCTGGGCTCTCACGGCGGCGGGAGGGAAAGGCGCGGCACTGTGAATTATACATGGAGCAGTGAAAGTTGCAGTAGTATGGTACTAACATAAAGGATTTCTGTGGAGCATTTCGAACAAAAGCACCTTGTTTTATTATTACTTTACAAGTTTGTAGAAAATACAGTATAAGACAGGCAAAGTATAGCTAGTCTTCTGACATAATAAAGCAGTACATTTGACCTTCTTTCTCATATGTTTTCTTAATTTTGCCCCATTTGTTTTTTTCTTTTACCATTTTTTCCCTTAATTTTTGCAATTTTTTTATTGCAGATATTTCGCCCATTTCCCCCCCCAATCTGTCAATTATTCCCATTTTTCCCCCACATTTCTTCACATAGGAGATGAACCCCATATAGTAAATGTGCAGATTTTCCACACATTATTGTTCTGTTTTCTGGTTCTAGATGACAAATATTTTAGTTACCGGAAAAAGTATCGTTCAGGTATCGGTATTGAAAACCAAACATCGTTAGTACTGGTATCGAAACATTTTAACTTTACCCAGTTGTAGTAATAAGTGGAGTCATTTCCATCTCAGCCTATAAGTCTTTGTATTTGTTAGTGTGCGTGAGACGTTGACAAACTAAGACATTACAATGGGATGCTTCTACTTTATCCAAACATTTTGGATAAAGGCTTTCAACTTCATGAAATGGCATAAAGCAGGGGTGCCCAAAGTGGGGCCCGCGGGCCCAATTTGGCCCGATGAAACAATTCTGTTGGCCCGCCAGAGAGTGACCTACTTTTGAGCTGCATCTGATTAATACTTACTCTCTCCCATTCATTCTCAATGGTAAATATGGATGCAGTACACTTTTTAGCCACCAGCGTCAAATTGGGCGGCACAGTAGCGCAGCGGTTAGCGCCTCCGCTTCACAGCTAGAAGGTCCCGGGTTCAATTCCCACCAGGACTTTCTGTGTGGAGTTTGCATGTTCTCCCCGTGTCTGCGTAGGTTTCCTCCGGGTACTCCGGTTTCCCCTACCACTAAAAACATGTGCAATAGGTGAATCCTCCAGCCAGGTGATTCTGACCATCAGCCTGGCTCCACATCATGGAGATGGGTCCCCGGGCAGCCGTCGACCACTGCTCCTTACGGGTTGCCCCAGTGGCATCGAAGGATGGGTTAAATGCAGAGGACAAATTTCCCTACGGGGACAATAAAGTATACAAATAAACAAACAAAATTGGGGGCGCTGTTTCACTCCTGTAGCAAAGTTAAGGAAACACTGTTGTGGTGTCTTGGTGTTTATCACAGAGCGTTGTAGCGTCAACTTTCCCATTTTTCCAACTTTTATCGCAAAGGCTGTTGACATCAACAAAGGTCATGTTAAAAATGGACTTTTAATATAATTTATGCTAAACTGACACTTTGAAAATGATCTAATGTGGCATTTCCTTTGAGTTAACAAATGAATGAGGTAAAGTCACTGTAGGTGCTGTAGATACAGGTGGTGTTGTTTACATGGTGATTTTGTTCTTCCAAAACTAGGCTTTTGCCATAGTTAACATTTGCTTTATGTAGCATGTTATTTGCATAGATAGAATCAAATGCAAATATATACTGAAAATAAAATAAAATAACTTTTATTATTTGCAGTTTTTTGCATTTCACGCTTGACATTGCCGTGTCCACAGGCCCACCGGCACTTTTTCATTTTGGCCCTCGGAGATAAAAAGTTTGGGCACCCCTGGTATAAAGAGTGACATAAAAAAAGTTGTTGTGGCGAAAAGAAAAAGGTTCACACCCACTTATGTATGATTGTTTTGGTATGCTACAGTATTTACACCACAATTATCTGACTTTACAATGCACTGACGGAGGACAAAACCACATTACTTTCAGCAACAGAACACAGGTCCAGGGTCTTTCATATTCGGATGTTCCGCCGTGAGCTTTGATTCTCTGTGGCCTTGTTACAATAAGCGTCATTCATTTCCCCCCAAGATCTTGTTTTGACAATGGGAGAGTGTGGCCACTGCGCAAAGCCTTCTCCAGCACATCCCAAAGATTCTCAACGGGGTTCAGATCTGGACTCATCTCATACTCCCTGATCCACTCTTTCACAATGTGAGCCCCATGAATCCCGGCATCGTCATGTTGGAATATGCCCGTGCCGGAAAGAAGAAGCCCGTTGATGGAACGACCTGGTTATTCAGGATGTTCAGGGGGTCACACAGGGTTGCTGAACATAGGCCTGACCGACTGCAGCGGCTCCAGGTCAGAAGACTCAGTTACATCCAGGTAAAGGACACTTTCTGTTGGTCAGGGAGTGGATTGCACTTTCCTGAAATCCCCGTTGTTGTGTTTGTTTATGGCTGAGCTCTCTCCCTCCTGTTGCTGTCTCCTGTTGACTGCCTGCCTCTCCAGGTGAACCCCCCCCCCCTCCCCTGCGCCTCCCCCCACCTGTCAGCTGTAAGGCGAGGTTCTGACGGCAGATTTACATGGCCTAATGACGGGCCCGGCGCGAGGAGAGGAGAGGCCCTGTCAAGCGCCCCTTATTAGCCCAGCGCCTTAGCCCGCGGCGCCGCTAAAGAATCGCAAATGACTCTCCCGTTCCGAGGGCGGGGAGTCGAGGGGGGTCCCCGACACGTGTGAGGGCTGACAGTGGGTGACAGTGGGTGACACCCGGTGCTTCCCAGGCTGGAGGAGGAGGAGGCGGCGACGTGTCAGGAATGTGCTAAAGGTGGAACAAGTTGAAAATGCCATGCTGTCGCCACGCGGATACATCGTGCCAATTATCGATTTGGAATTTCCATCTGACAAAGGAGCGGGCTTGGACTGGGGCGTCCGGGACAGAAATGGCAGATTATAAGCAAATTTCCACTAAAACATATACAATAGCCTCCTCTGTGGGGCCAGAACTCCCCTGAAAAAAGATTTGGAATCTCAGTGGAACCTATATGCACAACCTTATACTGTACGTCTAATCTGAGAGGTTTGAAAATGTTAAATTTAGAAAACAGTCCGACGTTTCCAAACCAGCGCGGCTTTAGCTCTGTGGATTTCTGAGTAAAGCTTTGGGAGTCCTGCCTTTTGTGTAAGCTGTCTCTGGTCTGCTCACACAGTACTAGGATTACTGCAGTACTCCTCTAAGCTCGCAAAGACGTAGTACCAATCCCTCCTCTTACTCTCTTTCTTCTTCTGACCCACCGTGAGTCCTGCACTGTACCTCCATGACGCGCTCTTTCAATAAATCGATATATGCTTATAATAGACAAAACCCTGCGTATAGATCGGTTTAATTTTCTAGTTCTACCTTCAAAAAAGCACCTAGGGGAAGCAGACATTGAGCCGTCAGGACTTGAGGACTTGTCTTCGGGAGCTCTCCCCTGACACTCTGCATCCACACATGCTGCAGGTGGACAAACATGAGAGCAGCGATCATTGGAATAATGAGAGCGAGGGCGTGACCGGGATTAACCCCATTAAAAACACAGTCTGTCCCTTTATCCAACAAAACTGCGCTCCATATAGTCCAACGTGAAAAGCAATGAGACTGTTTCGCCAAATCAGGAAAAGTTGACAGACCGGCCTTTTGGGGGAAAAAGGTTCTTTTGCTGCGTGGAAACACTTCAGGTCAAAATGGAAGTGGAAAGAGATGGAAATAAACAGAATTAGATTTATATGATTAGAAATAGCTTGGAAATAGCTTTAGTTGCAGTTGCTGATGTGACTTTACAATATCATGAGTCTGGTTTATAGACAACTGATTACACAAAATTGTACAGAGAGTATACAGTAGATCAGTTTCACAGTGATATAAAATGAAAACTGCCCTGCACTAAAAATAAGGAGACTCTGAGAGTGTTTTTTTCTAAAGCCGTTACCATATAGACACATCCAGATGTTTTCAACTGTCAATCATCTACCACTTTTAGGTGATGTTAGAACCTCGTTAGAAATCACTCATGAATGTCCAGACCTTTCAAAACTGTTACTTTAGATCAGAATTAAGCAGGTCTTCTGAGCTAAATGCTAAATCCTATTCCGTTAAGTTTCTGCTTCTTGTGGAGTCAGATACACTTCCAGCGTACCTGCACTCCACATGTCAGTGACGGAGAAACCACAGAAATGAGAGAAATGCCATGAAATACTTTAATAAGAACGTTCAGGTCTGAAAAGCCGTTTGCTAACTGAAGAATGCACTTGTGGGAACAGGTTCCAGTCACCATAGCGTGTGGACTGGGGAGCTTGTTCTCCTGAAATGTTAAGTCGTTGTTTCCAGTTAGTTGGTGTTGATGTTGGAAAGTGAGGATTTTGATTTCACCATTTTTTTCCCCAACTGGCCTTCAACTGAGCCACGATAAGAATTGGTGTTTGTATTTCAAAAGCAAACATAGGCCTGTTGGTTCGCTAAAAGGTCACGTTAAATTGCCTTTTGCTTGTGTTTATGTCGGGCATTTCTCTTGCAGTTAAGTTACTCTGAAGTACGTGCTTTGTTATTTCGCCTATTTAAGTAGCCATGTGAGCTCCGGGTGTGTCTCCGCTTTTCAAATGAATCCTGTTGAACTGGGAAGGCCTTTACACGCCAACAGGACTTAAAGAGTGTCTGTCACAGTGAGGGTTATATCACTGCATCTGCTGCCACTGCTGTGGTGTTTACAATTCTGGGAAATGCTTCTATGTTGACGTCCCAAGTAGCTGTCTCTAACTCTTGTTTGCACATGTGCAAGTTGACTCAACATTGACCAAGCACATATTTGGGAAGAGGGGAATTCTGCTGATTCCAACTGTCAGGGGCAGAACCTGACTTCCTTCATTGTTTTCCGTTATTGTGGGAGCGTTTACAGGGTTAGTTGCATTTTTCAACTGGGGAAACTTTCATTTAATGATTGTCTGATTAGCCAAACTCTGATTGAAAGTAATGTAACATTTGGTGAAATGGGCTGCAGAATCAGGCTCTTCAACCCTCACCAACCATAAAAATTGCCAGCCAAATCCTGGAGGGACTAATTTGGGCAGTTACCAAATATTTCCCCTTGCTACTCAGTCTATAGGCTTATGTGAAAGTAAGTCATTCTGTGCGGCCGCCTGCCCCTCCCTCCCCCTCTGGCCCTGACCACATCAGACAGGGAGGCCCCATCTCTCCTGCACTGTTCGCTCCCTCCGCCTCCTCCGCCTCCTCACCCCGCAAACCAGCGCTCTGCCTCCCCGCTCTAATTTTACCAAGAGCTCGGCCATCTGTAATTTATAAGTCCCAAAAGCTATCATTAACGGCGCTTTTACAGGCGCTCGTAAATAATCCCAAGGTCTTTTTATAAAACGCTTTTCGACTCTTCCTCGCCCAGATCTGGGGAACACGGGGAGACCCGCTGGATGACTGCGCGAGCCACCCACCATTCAAAAACGCCCATTCTTTTTAGACAGAAGACCTCAAAGCCCTTAGGAGGATTTTGGAGGGTTTACCTCAGAACATCTCGTGTGGGGCGGCCAGCAGATGGTGGCGCATGGAGGATGAGGTCTGCAGATGTGGGACGCTCTGAGGAACTGGTTTGATCATGATGGCACGGAGTTCTTTTTTACTTCTTCTTCTATGACTATTCTCAAGTAGCTGTACTTTTGAATGTAAGGTCTCAGTTGTACAGGGGTCACGAGTAAAAGATCTTTTAATTACTGGGTCTATAATCTGAAAGACTTTTTAACTGGTCTGAACCATGGATATGTCATTACGTCCAAATCAAGCATAATTAAGGTTTAAAAGCTTGGTTGAAACAAACAGTCTTAGCAACTTTACGCATAAAACTGCTCCGAACTCATCCGATATTTGATTAGTAAACAAGCGGAGTGCCGTCTTGTGTTTTTTTACATCCCGGGAAGTGCAGATCGGAGCCTCGGCAGTAGACTTGGATCACGACTTGAAATAACAGGGCTCTGCTGCAGATCTTTCGGAGGCTTCCTGGAATCCTGGCGCAGTGCGGTGAGGTGTGGACGGTTGTGACCGGTGCTGGCGTACCGTACATGTGTAGAGCAGTGATGTAATTAATGACTTTAGCAGAGCAGACAGCCCACCACACCGGGCCGGAAAGCACTGCCATATGGTGAGCTAAACGCAGCTCTCCGTGCGCCTCTGAGAAAGTATAGGAAGAGAGTTGGAGCCAGCACTTTTTCTGTCTGTGCAGTTCATGTAGAAACACTGGTCGACTCCAAATGGAACCTGAAAGTGAAACAAAACTTAACTGTTTGGGGCAGCTCTCACAAGCGCACCATTCCCTTAATCCATCCATCTGGGTCTATGGTAGTTAAAAAGAGTTCATATTCCAGTTCGAAGGCGTATTGATGAATTGGAAAGTTGTGGAGTAAGACTTATTTACAGATCTCAGTTTGTACATACTATAGGAGAGTGTAAATCATTCTTTATGGAAATAACATGCGGGCTGCCACAAGGCTCTGTTTTAGGGCCACTATTGTTTATTATCTATGTTTGTTATATCTTTGTCTTTGTTTGCAGAAGATGCCACCTTATTATGAACTGTCAACAGCAGATGTTGAATGTTTGGAAAAACAAAACACCGTACCCTACTTGGAATGAAATGGGTGCAAATTCCAACAAAAGACTATGATCCAAATAAAAAGAAAAGTCTAGGAGTCTTTGGAAACCTTGTTAGATGATGTCTGCTCTTTGAGGGTTTACCGGCATTCAGAAACACAAAGCCATAGAAAAACTTTTCTTGCGCTTCGATGAATGATTTGGGCATAATCGGCTTCACTTCAGTCACAGCCTGGAGTTTTGTGCTGTTGAAGTTCCTGTGGCGACTCTCCGTCAGCATATGACTGCGGCCGAGTAGTAAACCATGTTTATAGTATTTCCTGTCGTCTTTTCATTAGCTGCACAGACTGCACTCATTAAGCCGTTCATGAACATTATCAGCCGTGACGACTGTTTGTATTCCCTGCATTGTACCACTTTGATTCGCCTTTCGCCGCCTAATTCCACCTCGGGCTTTTTTTCTTTCGTCTTGCGTTTTCCTCCCAACATGAGCCGAGAGGAGAAAAGATTTTAAACGGCGGTTTTAGCTCAAATCCGCGCTGCAGGCCATTTAGCAGCTGAAGACTCCAGATTAATTGATTCGGAGCAGAACAGTGGGATAAGGCTGGGGTTATAGGCCCGGAATACTGACTCCCCTCCGAGTCTCTGGTGGATACTCCGACTCCAGGCGAGGCTCTAATCGTCCCGCTGCACGTGGGGTGAGGAGCAGGGAGGTGGGGGGGAGGTAGGGGGGGCAGTCTGGGTGGTCCCAAACCCAAACTCAGAGGGCTTTTTCTGTCTCTCAATGCCCCAGTGTTTCCTCTGGCAGATGGGCCTTTGTCTGCGGAGGTCTGCCGAGCGGGTACCAGCAGGTTTCAACCTGGGGTTTGTGTGACTTTTACAGTATCTTACTATGGCTTTGGCACGTTTTCCTGTATGTGGCACACATTTAGCCTCTTGTGTCAAAATCTAGCACATCTTTAGTCGTGCGCTGCTATTTATTTGGCAGATATATATAACTGTAAGTATGTTATTGATTTTAGACCTGGAGTGTAGTGGGTGTAGACTTGGTTTTCATCACGTAAACCTTCTTTATTCCATCTCAAATAGTCGATAAGCGTTCACCTAATTACGTTTTCTTCCTTCCAAAACTGTCACAATCATTCTTTTAGCTAAAGAAAGTTCATGAGTTGTAAACAGACCCCTGCTGACGTCCAGTTTGCGTTTGCTGTCGCGTGTGTGACTCTTCACACACATTAACGTCTTGTTTTTGGAGGTCATGTGTGCAGTTAGAGCGAGGCGATCCGTCGGAGACAGCGGCAGAATGCTGAGTGCAGCACTTCTGCTCCGTTCGCTGGCTGTTTTCTCTCCCACAGGACACGGTGCACAGACCTGCACATAAATCACACCGTATAGCGGCCGGACGGCAGAGGAAACGCACAGGCGACCGTGCAGGACCGGTCACTGCGCCGCCATTTCACATCAGACTGCATCATTTCATAAGGGATTTGTGGCGCCTTAGGGAAAAAAATGACCAAAGTGCTTCCTGAAAACGAGGAAATCGGAACATCATCAAGTGAATTCTCAGCTTGAAAAAGCGTTTGGTCTGTCAGTTGGTTTGTTTCAGTGAGTGGAGTTGATGTTCTGCCTGTGTGGGTTTTCTTCAGGCTCATGCATGGCACCTCATAAAATATTTAACCTTCCAAATCGCTCTGATCAGGACTAAACCGCTTCTGAAAAATAGTCTAAAATTGTCTCCATCTTATAAAGAGGGTCTAAATCGTGTCTACACTGCGTTCCAAATTATTATGCAAATGATATTTTGCCAGGATTTTCTAAATTATCAACTCAAATGAGAGTCAGCATAATTTTCAAGTCTTTAGCTGGTAGAGAATAATATGAATTTGATTGAGAAAAATCTCCCAGTGATAACAGTATTTTATTGAATAATAAAAATAACAACTCAAAATCTACTGTTCCAAATTATTATGCAACTCATCATTTCAATACATTTTAAAGCTTGTAATTAACTGAAAATGGTCATTTGTTGTATTTGTAGCATTAGGAGGTCATACTTACTGAAATCAAAAGCTATTTCAATCAAAAAAATATTAACAGGTCAAGTTATATTTTACTAAAGGAGCCCTTGTGTGAGAGCAGCTTCAAAATTCTTGCATCCATTAAACTTGTGAGTTTTTGGACAGTTTCTGCTTGGATTTCTTTGCAGGATGTTAGAATAACCTCCCAGAGCTGCTGTTTGGATAAAAACTGCCTCCCACCCTCATAGAAGTTTTTTTTTGCTTGAGTCTCCAAAGGTTCTCAATAGGGCTGAGGTCAGGGGAGGAGGGGGTCCACATCATGAGTTTCTCTCCTTTTCTGCCCATAGCAGCCAGTGATGCAGAGGTATTCTTTACAGCAGGACATGGTGCGTTGTCATGCATTAAGAGGATCTTGTTAGGGAAAGCTTCTTTTTGTACCATAGAAGACAGTGGTCAGTCAGAAACTCAGAGGTCATTTTCACACCTTCAGGGATCCTAAAAAGGGTCTGAATGGGCCGACCAGCTCTCTCCCCATGATTCTGGCCCAAAACATGACTCCGCCCCCTCCTTACTGATGTCACAGCCTTGTTGGGACATGGTGGCCATTCACCAACCATCCACTACTCCATCCATCTGACCAAATATCGAAGGTTTTTACACCTAGACCAAGGCATTCAACTATTTCACGCTTTTCAGCAGCAGAGAGATCCTTTTTCTTTCCCATAATGCTTGAAAATGGTGTGTCTGTTTAATGATGGTGAACGTCCTTTTTCAGTAGTTTTTCCCTTAACTCCACAAGACCTATAGCCCCCGCCCGCGGGGGCTAGCCCCCTGGTGGTACAATGTAACGCTCGTATCTTGCTACCGCTTCCACCCACACACGCTTATCATACGTCAAAATGTCGAGCAGAGACGCCTCTACAAAAGTATCCACTTCAAACTCAAATCAATCTAACACCGCTCAAACCCCAGGCAATAAAGCACACACATGGCTAGAACGCACCTTTTGACCAAGTACTAATATCTGAGGGCTGACATCCCACAATACGAACAGCAGCACACAAAGCTATACAGCAAACGAAAGCTAACAACTCACTGAATCGATAGGTGTAAAGCTTGTTAGCACAGCACTAAACGTTTTCAGCAGAGCCCACATCAAACTGCAGAAAATCCACCAGCAAAAGAAAATAAAACATGCAATTGCTGACTTACTTTGGCTGTTTTTCGTCCGCGGTAAAACTTTTACTCCCAAGCCTGTACTCCGGGTGCTCTCCGTGAAAACACTGTTTCATGGACGCCATGTTGGGTCTGCTAGCCCCCGTCAAAATGGCACAGCGAGCCAACGCGCTAAAACTGTGACTCACACTAGCTCTCGCTGTGTCTATGTTTGCTCACCTGTAATTCGCCAAAGCTGCTGTCCGTCACAGCATGGGTGATCTCATTGGGTGCAGACGAACGTCTGCTTTCAGGGGACATATCGACGTCCGTGATTGGTTGAAATTTCGCAGTGTTAGCAGGCTGCGTAAAGAGGCCAGTTCAGTCCACTCTTTACGCGCAGAGCGCATGACGCACGGGGAAGCGGCAGAAGAGTATTTTCGAACAGATTTTTTTACATTTTATCACCACACCATGGCTTCTAGAGGGAAAAAGAGGGTGTACACGGCTGAGGAGACACGGGCTATTGTTCTTGGTGAGATGGAGTTTGAACATACTTTTGATGATTCGTCTTCTGACGAGTCCGACCTGTTGGAGCCAGCCAGCGGTTCAAATTACGAGTATCCACCAGATGAGAGGTAATTGTTTTCTTCTTTTAGTATAAATTTTACTGACAGAACAAAATGCACAGACAAGTGTATTGCTATTTTGTGGGAGTACTAGTTTGTCATGCATGATTTGTAAAGTGCTATTTGTGTTATTATTTATATTTATATTTTATTATTTATTATTATTATTTATTATATATCTGAACATATATTTTTGTATTATTTATTCCTCAGCAGTGATGATGATGGCAAACAAGAGTCTGGTGTGCCAAGCAGACCTTTATCACCACAGCCAGGTCCATCTGGAGTGCAGATGGACCTGGCTGCTTCGACAAGGTGAGGGTCTAATTTGTTTTGTAGTACTTAGCATAAACTCACACATTGCAAATGAGTCATTGTCTATAACGTGTGCATTTTGCAGTGCTGGAAAAGAAAGTCTGCCATCTCTACAGTCAACACCTCAGGAAGGAGCAGTGCACAAAAGGGCGAGACGTGTATTGTCCAAAAGGCAGAGGTGATTATTGACATTGTTGTTGTTACAGTATACAATAGACTGTTTGCAAATTAGTGACTGTCTGTCTTCCTGCTGCAGTATGGCTCCAGACACATTCACACCTTCAACTGGGCAAGGTGTGAGTTCCTCTCACAGCAGTGGTGGTGGGGAGGAGGAGGAGGAGGAGGAGGAGGAAGAAGAGGAAGAAGAGGAAGATGAAGATGAGGATGAGGAGTACCAGCCGCCCTCTGCCCCAGTGTCAAGAAAGTCCAAAAGGCTGTCGTCCGCAGAGCAGAGGTAAGCGTTGGAAAAGCTGCCTGCAACTGATTGCATACAGATGCAAATTAGTGACTGTCTGCCTTTTGTTTTTCAGTGCTCCTTCAAATACACAAAGTGTGTCTGCCCCCCCCTCCAAGGAAGCCACTGTCAGGCCCCGAAAGGCACTCTCCAAGAGCAAGACGGGGAGGAAGAGAACAGGTCCTGCTGCCACAGTATCTGCTCCTAGTGATCGGTGGAAAAATCGTGATGAGGAGGACACTGCACCCAATCCACGCCGTTTTGTTCCAGCGAGAGACACAGGGCCTGTTTTGGACAAAGACGCTTCATGGACAGTCCTGCAGCTTTTCCAGCTGTTTTTTGCCAGTGCCACGGTGAAAACAATTATTGGAAACACAAACATTCATGCTGAAAGGCAAAAGGAGGCAGGAAAAAAATACAAATGGACTCCATTGACTTTGAGGGAGTTTTACATTGTCCTGTCTATACTGCTGTTCACTGGACTTGTCAGCGCAACCGCAAGACACGATTATTGGAGGACAGATTTCCCATATGGTTTCCCATTCCCAAGGAACAAAATGTCCCGGGACCGGTTTTTAGCCATCATGTGGTCACTGCACCTCAGCAACCCCCTGGAAGACGAGGACAATGAGCGCAAGAAGGGCACACCGCAGTACGACAGGCTTTTCAAAATCAAGCCACTTTACACGGACATTGTAACAGCTTGTCAGTCATTTTATCATCCGCACAAGTGCATTTCAATAGATGAGCGTATGGTTGCATCCAAAGCGCGAAGTGGAATGAAACAGTACCACAAGGACAAACCGACCAAATGGGGTTATAAATTGTACGTTCTGGCAGACTCCACAAACGGATATACTTGGAACTTTTTTGTATACACCGGCAAGAGCAACACTGTTTCCGAACATGGACTAAGTTACACCTCAGTCATGGATCTGATGTTACTCCCCGTACTTGGCTCAGGCTACACCGTTTTTGTGGACAATTTTTACACTAGTCCAGCCCTGTTCAAAGACTTGTCAAAGAAGAAAACGGGTGCCTGTGGCACAATAAGAAAAACTCGTTCTGGTTTCCCCAAAACTACATTGAATGACCTCCCAAAGAAAGCAGCGAGGGGTGAAATAAGATGGATTCGAGAGGGCCCACTGCTATTTGTGAAGTGGATGGACAAACGGGAGGTCACGATGTGCACCTCTGTTCATGGTGCATACAGTGGGAAATCGGTCAAGCGAAAGGTCAAGGAGCAAGGCCAATGGAAGACCGCACAAGTGCCCTGTCCCGATGCTGTGGTGGATTACAACAAGTCGATGGGCGGTGTTGATTTATCTGACGCCCTTATTGGCTACTACTCTGTCCTCCACAAGACAATGAAGTGGTATAAAACATTCTTTTACCACTTCCTGGACATCGCAGTGGTAAATGCCCATATAATACACACGGACCTGGTTGAACTCAAGGCTGATGGGACAAAACCACTCACACAAAAGAAGTTCCGGGAGAAACTGCTTGTGGAAATGGTCCAATTTGCAGATGCTGAGGAGACCCCTGAGGAGACCCCTGAGGAAAGGCCAAATACCTGCATGCCAGTGTATTATGGGGAGGATGCCACGGCCCAGAGAAAGTACTGCAAGAGATGCTTTGATGCAGGGGACAAACGAGTAAAGACCCCTGTGTACTGCAGGAAGTGTCAGGTACCTCTGTGTCTGACAGCCAAAAAAAACTGTTATGTCGCCTGGCATGATGCTCGGTGAACTTTTTGTTTTATTTTACTTTTTATTACATTTGTGTGTGTTTTTGCTATATATAGTTTTTATAAATAAAGTGTGCTGAAATATATAAATTTTGTCTTTACTTTTTTGGGGAAAAAATAGCATTTTTATGACCAAATATGTAAAAGCATCCTAAATTTTCATTTTCATTGAGATATTCCATATTTCAAATTTTGTGCCAAACTGTGCCAAACTGTGCCAAAATGGCACAGTTGGTCTCCGCCTGGATTTTTTTACATTCTAAGCCTGTAAAACTGTAAAATTCTTTGTTGAATAGGCACCAACTTTGCTCCAAATGTTCATGACAGGATTTACTTACAATTTAGGTTGCAACTTTGCTTGTTTACTGTAAAAATAAGATGTTTTGCTCCTTTTTTTCTGTTTTTATTAGGCGGAAATCAAATTTGTTGAGAATGGACCACAATTTTCCTTGCCCACAATTATTTTCTTCCAAAACTTCACATCCACAACATCCACAAGCCCCAACAGCCCAGCTGTGAACAAAATTTGCATTTTAAACCTTGTATAAGGCTTTTAATTATGAAAAGTATGGGAATACTATTTTCGGAAAAGTGAGATAAATAGAGGGTATGAGGTTAACTGGGCTTGACCTGACAAATTAATCATCCCAGGTCTCTGAGATTAAGCCCTGATACACAAAACCATCCATGAGTTTCATTGAAAAGCTTGTTTTTTTCTCTTTGTGACACTGAAATACAATTTGCATAATAATTTGGAACATGTGTAAATAAGACAGAATGTTCTAACTAAAACATTAGAAGGCGAGATGCTGCAGGTAAATAGGGAATAATAAAAAAAACGTTTTGCTGTAGATTACTGATTTATGTCATTTCATGTTATATAAGCCAAAATAGCCTATATTTTCAAAGATGATATCTAAATAATGGATAGATCCAGGTTTAAATGTATGGTTCTATTCTGTTGAAATATTAGTCCCACAGACTTTTTGGTTTTTGTTTAGTTTTTTAATAAGTAGAAGTGAAAAAAAAAAATCCCCCAAAAAACAAGGTAAAAGTGTTATTTTACAGTTTTTTGTTTGGTTGTTTGTTTTCAAAGCTCAATAAAACAGGCTTCACTTTTACTGTCGGTTTGTCCCTGTTGCTTTGGAAGACTGGGTCAAATATATAAAACTATCATTTCCAATTCAAATTTGAAAGCTCGCCCCTTCCCTCTGACTTGTAGAGGACCTGTTTAAGTCCATATGTCTGCCAGCCGTCTCCGGCCTGTCTGTCTGCCAGCGTGTGAGCAGAGCTGAGAGCCCCAGTGGAGCTCTGGAGGCCCCTGGAGACCCCCCCTCCACCTGCACATCAGCCCCTGCCTGTGCCACTGCCGGGCCCCTGTGTGCCAACCTCTTTTATCACAATATGGCAGTTCTCAGGGGGGCAGCGGGCTGAGTTTACCAGGCTGCACCGCCCGCTGGTTAAGCTCCTCCAAAGCTCCGCACAGATTAGGCTTTTGTTTTAGCGCCGCCGCGGCTTTAGCACCAAGCGGGTGCCACTTTCACTTGACCCTGATGCGCCATAAGAAGATGCCAGATGAAGTTGTTTTAGCTACTGTGTAAAATGAGTATTAGTGTGCTTGTTTGCAGTACTTTTGTAGCTGTAGTGATGGAAAAGCTGTTGCCTGGGGTTACAGACTGTAAGAACCTATAGAGTACAATGTCAGATGATCACTTTGTATTTTTATAAACGGAAACATAATTATATAAAAATAGTTTGGGATTGTAGCATCAATACGCAAAGAATACTGAGATTTGTGACACATTACACCTAATGAAGACATCCATCCATCCATTTTCTTCAACTTGTACGTTTCCGGGTCGTGGGGGCAGCTGTTGGAGCTGCCCAGATCACATTGCACCAGCCCCATATGGCTCCTGCTGGTGGTGGGTCCACAGAAGGACGGCCTCATAAGGTCTCTCATAAGGGGGTTCTGAACCATTCTTTGTCTGACCTGTCACCTAGGACCTGTTTGCCCTGGAAGACCCTACCAGGGGTACGAAGCCCCCAACAACAGAGTTCCAGGATCATTCAGGTGCTCAAAGCCCTCCACCATGTTAAGGTGGCGGTCACCGAAGGGGATGAAGATATCCGTCCATCCATTTTTCTTTTGCTTTATCCGGGGCCGGGTCGCGGGGGCAGCAGTCTCAGCAGAGATGCCCAGACTTCCCGATCCAGGCACACCTCCTCCAGCTGTTCTGGGGGGACCCCGAGGCGACACCAGGCCAGCTCGGAGACATAGTCCCTGTGTCCTGGGTGTTCCTCGAGGCCTCCATGCCTGGAACACCCCCCCAGGGAGACACCAGGAGGCATCCGAAACAGATGCCATAGCCACCTCAGCTGCTCCTCTCCACGTGAAGGAGCAGCGACGGGTACAGCTAGTCACCCTGTGAAGGAAACTCATTTCTGTATCCCGCCTTCCTGTGGACCCTCCATCCGCAGAGGGAACTGTAGGGGTCCGGTGCCTTTAACGGCCCGGTCCACGTACGGAGCTTCTGGCTTGAAACGTCACCTAAGGAAGATTTGAAGATGTAAAATACCGGAGTTTATTGTTCGTATAAAAGCATTTGGACACTCTGGTGTGTCTGCTTTCTAGGTTTGACTAACGCTCCCTGATTCTGATTTATAAATTTCCTCCAATTTATAAAACATTTGTAAAACGGTAATAAACATAATGCTCATGTTTGTATATGACTCTATTTCGTGGCAGTTGGTCCATGAATAGTCACGTGGTTGGAAAAGGCTCTGCTTGCATCTGGTGGAGCTGTGTCAGTGACTCACGGTCACAGAAGTTACACACATGAGCACATCCTGTAAAGCGTCCAGATCCTTTTGTACATATTCCTCTGGACCCGCAGTAGATGATAATCCCCCTCTGACTAAGCCGCCGCTCCGGGCCGCGCTGATCTGCAGTGATCTGATCTGAAGTCCGTGTGCCACTTTGCCCAGTGCTCGCTGGGGCTGGGCCGACTGCATGGACGAGGCTAACCTTAGATAAAAAAAGAACAGCACAGAGGAACGAGGAGGGGGGGGGCAATACTGACACAACATATGGATTACATGCAGAACCGACAATCTCAATGTCTGCAGGATAATACGACATAAATGCATAATTATTTCATTTCATTTAAGAATTGAAAGAAATGTAAATAAGGCAATGGAGAGAAAATGACATAGTTGTGGCAATTTCTTTGTTTAAATAAATGACATAATTATTTCATTGACATATTGGATGTTAGAGCTGGGACGTTCCACTTTTGTCACAATCCGATACACATCACGATACTCGGGCTGATCCAACACATATTATTACAGTAAGCGATTATGATCCGTAATATGTTAACCTTTAAATGTGTCAAAAGTCACGTCCAAGTTTATAAACCAAATGACATTCACTGGAGTGTTAAGATTGAAAAGTACATTAACACAAAATGTAACAAAGTGCTGTAGCTGTTACAGGAAAATAAAGGAGTGCAGGATAAAAAGGCCTCCAACACATTTCTTTGTTTCCAGGTGAAAGTTTATATGTTAAGAGCAAACTGGAGCACAATCTGAATAAAACAACACAACTGTTTAGCCTTTAGTATCTAACCTTAAATATCCACAACTGAATGTTTTCCACTCATTCAACACAATAGTTTAGTCCAAACTCCAGTTCTTGTGTTCCTGGTTATATCCCTGGTGACCACAGCCGCCCTGCTGAGAGCGTGTTATTGTTGGTGTGATGCTCTGACGACACGGGACATGCCCCGTCATGCCCAGGATCTGCTGTCACTATGGTAACGCAAATGCACCTGTGGGACATGTGGTTATTCCCAATGCAAGACACAAAGAAAACAATGAATCTGCTTTGTGACCAAACGCTCGGATATACTTTGTGGATGACGGACTTGTTGAGGAACATAAAGCTGAGACACTGGTGGTGAAGAGGAGAAATGAGAGGCTGAGGTGGCTGATGCTGATGCTGCTGTAGGGAATGTGGAGGAGCTATAATCTATTCCAAGCCGTCATATATGTGGAGATGCTAAAGTGTGCTCAGGAAGCTGCTGGATGATGAATGTGCAGAGGAGGTAGTTGTCACAGCAGGCCGGCTCCCATAAGCCCACAGGACCAATTAGACCAGGACTCTAATCCTGCTCCGACACCTATCTACACCTCCGGAGAGCACTCATGGCCCATTTTAAATCCTCTTTCACATGTTACATGTACCATCAGTAGTTACTCCATTACTTTGCTTATGTGCAAACACACAGTGAACAGTTGGCAAACATTTACCCCACATGCTGAAAGATTAACATTCATTTCAGCCTTTTTTATTTCCAATACATCATTGGAAATAATACATCATACATCATACATCATACATCATACATCATACATCATTAATGCGGGACACGGCAGGTGGAAACCTCGAGTTTTCATGCAGTGGTCATTTTGGAGGTTTTTTGGCTAGTTGTTTTCATTGACAACCTGTCAGGCCAGTGTTTTCAAACATCGTGTATGATGCTAAACTTCGCCATCATTCGCCAACATCTCCACTTTTGCAGCTCATACAGTCTACAAATGAACAGCCTTATGCTCTGCAATATTTTGAAGGTTTTACATAGGGATTTTTCAATATCCAATTCTGATTTATCGTGTTGAGTTTGAATATTTACAGATTTTAATCACAATTTTCTTGCTGATTCACAAGAGACATTTCAAATCCCACTTGAGGAAAACCTGAATAAGTCAACAGACAAAAAGGCAGAAACCTGTCTCAGTCCATGACAGTGATTTGGTTGTTTTTCTTATTTTAAAGTATGAAAGATTACATTTTTCTCTGTATGTCATAAACTGCACCTTAAGGTTCTGACGTGTATCTCCTCACACTGGGCCGTTGATCCCAGTGTGTGCCCTCCCAGTGTGGGCAGCAGACAGTGTGTTGGCCCGGGCACTCGGGCAGTGCCATACGGAGGCTGTCACACTCAGGTAATTAGGCTCGCTTATGAAGACATGTGTCCAGCTCTAATTAAACACCGCTGTCCCCCTCCACAGAGCACAGGCTGGGCCCCTCAGCCGGCCCCTCCCCCCCAGGCTCCCACACACTCAGGGCTGCACGTCAGTCAGTCAGAAAGCAGGGGTTACAGGAACACTTTTGGACTGGTGCCATGGATTAGGAACAGGAACACACACTTTACACACGGTCAGAACACTTCCTGGATCCTTCACTCGCACCAACGCATAAAAGACTTCCTTTAATGGACACCAAAAATATACAAACTTCGATGATGAGCCAGTGATCCTTAACTGTAGATCTGAGAGCCTAGTCACCCAGGCTCCACAGCCTCCCAGCCAGGTTCCTCTTCTCAGCCTCTCCTCGGCCTCTCCTCAGCCTCTCCTCGGCCTCTCCTCAGTCTCTCCTCAGCCTCTCCACGGCCTCTCCTAAGTCTCTCCTCTGCCCCCCATAGCCCCTCCTCAGCCTCTCCTCGGCCTCTCCTCACCCTCTCCTCGGCCTCTCTTCGGCCTCTCCTCACCCTCTCCTCGGCCTTTCCTCAGCTTCTCCTCGGCCTCTCCTCGGCCTCTCCTCAGCCTCTCCTCGGCCTCTCCTCGGCCTCTCCTCACCCTCTCCTCGGCCTTTCCTCAGCTTCTCCTCGGCCTCTCCTCGGCCTCTCCTCACCCTCTCCTCAGTCTCTCCTCGGCCTCTCCTCAGTCTCTCCTCAGCCTTCCCTCGGCCCTGTGGTCGGGGTTTGCCCTTGCCGTGGAGCAGACTGCAGACTTCACACGTATGTCTCGTGTGAGCGTGGGAGTGAGCGGGTGTTGACAGTTCATTTGACTTCACCTTCGTCAAGAACACTCATAAATCAAGCACATGGTGACAGACTCCGTTTGACTGGCACACAGTCAAAATGGCTTCAGGTGTCCAGCACAGTGTAAATATGTGATTCCCATTAGTCTGAATGACTGAAACAGGACTATGATGGGATGTGCTCAGTCAATTAGTCAACAAAGTGAGGCATAGCACTTTGAGGCGGTTTACCGGTTTTACAGTCACTGCGGTTATGAATCTGACGGTTCAGCGTCACGTCTCATGAGTCGTAGCACGTGCGTATCTGTGTGCTAAAGAAACCAGAGTCCAAATCCAGTGTTAAAGGAACTATATAGAGTTAAAAAATGCTAAAATTAAGTATTTTCCTCCCCCTACATGTTCCAGCTATGTCCTAATGTGTAGAATGAGCTCAGACCTGTTCACCACAACTGTCTCTAAAATCCTGCACTGTCACTCAGAAAGGTGTTGTTCGGGTCTGAAGTGCCGTCATGCACAAGCTTAACACAGAAGCCGCAGTTACACGTATGACCTGAGGTGGCAGTAGTGAGTATAAAATGGCCAACTTGCATCTAGCCCCTTTAAATCCAGCCCAAAACGCATGTCTGTGTCAGGCTGCTCAATAATCCAATGTGCAGAGATCAAATCTGATATATTTATATTTTTTTATAATATTTGCTTAATGTTGCCAAAGGAAGAGTCCCAAAAGGATCATGTGCAGCTGCGTTTGTTATGTCACGGCAATAACAAAAGTGAAAGTGTACGAGCGCATGGAAATCTGCTGATCATTTCTCTAATTCACGAGACACAGATCAGATTAAAGAGGATCTGTTGAAAACATTCTCACAGTTTGCTTCTTAGATATGGCTAAAAATATTCTATTACTTATTTTTATTTATTTTTTGCATAAGGGTTAAAAGTATAGAGATAAAGGATAACGGGCAGAATATTCAATAGGTTTTCAATTAAAACAATTAAAACCCTTAAATGCATATAGTATAGATAGTATAGATACTGTAGTTCTTTAAATACTGTTTTATTCATAATCACGACTAATTGTAAAAATCTCAATATGTTTCCTCACAATAATCAAAATTCAGAATCGTGACATCCCTCTCCTGCCTCATTCATACTCCCCCTGCTCTCATACAGTCTCTGTGACCCTGCTTGGTTTGGGCCGGGTCACATTATGGAGTGGTCCAGCTGAGCACTGACTCCCTATACAACTATACAACTGGCACAAGTCTTAAACGTACATTTCCACCTCCTGCCTTGGGCCCAATAGCTTTATAAACGGTAGTGTCTTGGTGATGTTGTACTAATACGGTTCTGTTTCTTCTTCCTCTGCTGCATCTGTACTTCCTGGATTTTAATTGAGCCTTTCATTTATTTTGAGCATATATTTGCAAAGCTAACCCGACACAACATCCAACTGCCCCATGCACTCACATCCTCTTATTTCATATTTCATTTGTATTGAACAACTAAACCATGGAAACCTCTGGCAGCTTCCCTCTCCTCTGCACGGCTAAGCTGACAGTGGGGCCGTTAGCAGCGAGCGTCAGGGCCGGGGCAGAGCTGGGGGGAATGTGGGGGGTCCCTAGAGGGGGCTCTGGAGAGGGGGGGGTTAGTGTCTTATTGCAAAACATCAAACACAGCAATAAGATTACTGCCACCAACGGCCTTAATATTGCCGCTAAGATATTGCCCGAATCTCCACCGAGCGGCTTAAAACGTCCAACGCGATTTAAGAAGATTGCACTCACGGCACGGAAAGAGGTTATTTTTTTTTTCATTTGGTCCACTTTAAAGTGTTGTTTTAGAAGAAGTGGGGAGAGCAGAGAGTACAAATGTGGAGCAGAGGCAACACAAACAAAGGAATGGGTTATTGAAACAGACAAACCACATCTTACTGTACTTTACTCTCCTTAAACATGTTTCAATTGCACTGTATATTTTTTTGTTTGTGCATCTTTTGAGTGTGAAGGATTTTTAGAGTTAAAGACAATGTAGTTTTCAGTCTGGTAATGTTTACTATCCTATGCCTGACTCGTTTGGCGCTTTGATATTGCTGAACGTGACAGCACTCAGAGATGTTTGATTGACTTTCGTCCTAGGTGTTTTTTCTTAGCAGTTAAATTCCTTTCAACATTTGCAAAAGGTCCAATACATCTGCAGTCCAACTTCTTTAGAAAGGTGTCCCAGGTGTCCCCTTTCTCAACCACATGTGACACTTCTGAAGACGGCTGTAGAAGCAGCTGAAACTGTCCAGGTATTAAATGAACAACAAGACCTAATGAACGGTGTTAGATCATCAGAACAGACCTTCCGTGAAGGAACATGTATTTGTATTTTGTATTTCTTTATTTAAAAGGGCCAAGGGACCAGGCCCGGCTACACCACACACCACCCACTCAGCAAAGCATCAATCAGTCGTCACCATCTATTCTGAACATACACCCATGCACTCCCTCACACAGTCCTATACCCTCTAAAACCCGCGCCCATCCCCGCTTCCAACCCGCCTTCCCCATACCCACACACTTTACACCCGCCTTCCCATACCCACACACTTCCACCTGCACCCAACCCTCCACACCGATTCCCCCCACCGTCCAACCAACCCAGTCTCCTAAAAGTGTAATAACTCTATTAATAAAAGGTCACTTCTACCTAACATGTCTGTGCCGACTCTCAGTCGTACAGGAGTTGTCCATCTTTGATTAAGATTATTGAGTCAATCTTTGAGTAATCTTTGAATCTTCCCTAGTGGCTGTTCTGAGTTTTCTGTTGAAAATCATTACTGCATAATACCTGCTCACTTGTGCTGGCAGATTTAATATTTATCCGGTTTACTTTTGCTTCAGCCCTGATTCAAAGGTCCGTCCAGCTCACATGTCACTGATTTATTAGGCCTCCAAAATGTCGTGTACAGTTGTAAAAGGTTTTCACAGGCGTTTCCAAATCCACACCCAGGCCTCGTTTGTCATTTCCAGATCTGCCGGCTTCATTATGCTAATGCTAACATGACTTCCATCCCGTCTCCCTATGCGATCTACATTTGACTTGTATTGTGTCGTCTATTAAGTCCCCGCTGTGATCGGGACACGTGGGGGGGACGGGGGGGGGGGGGATGATGGGATGGCAGTGGGGCTCCGGATCCTTCCTGCCCCCTCTGCGCTGTAGCCTGGGGGCCCCTCGGTCGGAAAACAGGCCTTTCCAGGGCCCGGTCTTTGATAGTCCTGGTAACCGTCAGATATTAGCCCGATAAGCACATTAGTTCCAGTGCCGCCGAGGGGGGGGGGGCCTTAGTTAGCGCCGCATGGATTTTTCTGGGCTAGACAGAGGTCAGGAGCGCCGCAATTTGTCTTGGGTTCGATCCACCATTTCCATAAGAGTGTTTTTTACCTCCAGCTATAGATGCGGGGATCATGAATATGCAGGTGTGGGTTGAATTCCCCTGTACCTGCCCCCTTTCCCCTAATCTCTGGCTCTCTGGTGCGTAAGCGTATGCAGGCCCCTGAGGGCAAGAGCGAAGGGAGGAGCCAGCCAGCAACCGCCGCAGCCTCAGATACAGCAGCTATGGCGCTCGCCCCGGGGCTGATGCTGCTGTGAAAGTCACTTTCTAAGGGGAAGAGTGGGGAGTTTGCGTACACACCTGTGCTAAAAAGAATTGAGCTGAAAGAGTCTATGTTGCTGTAGCTTTCTTCCAATATCGCTGTTAATCAAAACCAAAATCATTCATAGAGTTTCGGGCGATCTTGCATAAACGCTTCGCCATGTAAACCAAACCACATGTTTCAACAGCAGTACTTCTGTACACTCACCACTGTATCCAATTTGATCATGAACTTAGTACAAAAAAACAGATTACAAAAAATACCTCCGAGGGACTGCATCCAAAATAGTGCAAAAAACCTTTACCATTTCCTGTTCTTCCCGTTACAGTTGCGTAAATTTGCATTATAACCAGAAAGAACACATTTGACTCTTTGCACAAAGGGAATTGGACGAGGAAACAGTAGTGGGGAAACTCCCCGTACGGCGCGGGGATTGGGGCTGTTCAAAGGCTGTGAACATTTCCAGCCCACACTTTGTTCTGACGGATGTTTTCTCCCTCACACTTTGGACTGGAAGGTTTGGCTCCATTTGTTACTGCATACAGGGAAATAACATGTGTTTTATAGGTTTTCCACTTGTTTTCATACCATGTGCGAGTTTCCCATAGATGCTAGAAAGCAATGAAACCAGGGCTTAAGAAATATCAGGACTGTAGTTAAGACTTTACAGCTTTGGCACGTCGGCCACACAGCACAGTGAGGATTTCAGGCATTTTAACACGGTACGAACATGGCCAAGCTTTACAAATCAGTTTCTTTCTTCCTCTTCGGCAGTTGCATATAGTTAAGGCACTGGAGGAAGCAGGCGCACCACCTGCTGACCACTCCCCGCGGCTCAGAGTCAGGATTAGGATTAGGGAAATGGTCTGGAATAAAGGAAATATGCTCTTTTGATAAGAGCCTTTTCACGCTCTCGCGAGCCGCAGATGGTTCAGTCAGACAGAGGACAGAGCTCAGACGGACGGTCGACATCAGACCTTCCCCAGTGAACGTAATAGATAGATAGAGATACTGTGTGGTTATCAATCTGGAAGGGAAGTGGATGGACTTTTACAGAGGCATTTTCCTCTAAAAAGGATCCAAACACAGCAAAGTTTCGAAATGTTGATGAAGAAACACATTGCCCCAGTTCAGCATTATTTGGTTAAAGACAATCATGTTGTACCATCGCGGCACCTTGTGTCACCATTCTGGGGCCGATGGCACAGACTGGTTGCCTCGTTTCCGTCAGTCAACCCCAGGGCAGCTGTGGCTAGTCTGGAGTGAATCAATAATGACGACAGTGTGGTGCTTTGAGAAATTGGGTAATACAGGCTTGTATTCAAAAGAATCAGTGGTAGTTTTGTCAACTGAAGTTATCATGATTTTAGTCTACGATTCTTTTTGACTGAACTTAGAGAAAAAAGGGCCGTATTTTGAGATTTGAGCTTTTTTCCCGACTACACACTCACAAAGTTCTTTTCTCATCAAAAACAGACCTTGTGTTTCAAGCTACGAGCACATCTTTGAGTAATCTCCACACATATATATAATCTTTTTCTTTTTCTCACTTAAAAAGTTCCACAATGCACCTTTAAAAGTAGTTAAAATCTTGATGAAATTATATGTGAGCTTCAGTGACAGTTGGAAAGATCAGATCACAGAGCGTTGAGAAAGCAAAGGCACTAAACTCTGGATGGGACGACTGTAAATGCGCAGCAGATTTGTGAAGTCGGCACAATGGGGCCCATTGTTCCGACTCCGGGCCGATGTGCTGAGCGTGTTCCCAGCCGCGTGTGGGGCCGCTGGGGAGAGCGGGCCTTCCAGGATCTGAAGCAAAACCCGCTCCCGAGCCAAAAGCCCGGGTCCAAAAGCCACATCCCCGACCAGAAGTAGTCCTTAGTGGTCAGGGGAGCCGTGTACTGCCCTGGCACTGGGCGGCGGACAGGAATAACGGCAAAGAGGAGGGAGCCATCACCAAAGCTCACTCATGATGGAATTATTACTACCAAACCCAAAATAAGCCCAAAGTGCTGCTTTCTGACAGACAAGAAAATAATCGAAGGGGAAAGTACATGTGGTTGTGGGGATGTTTTATTCCAGCTGCACTTTCAAGGTCTTTCAAGGTTTAGGAGAGTCACTTTGCCAGCTTATAAAATACCATCTATGGAAAACAATAAAAATAAACCGGTATCGAATTAGAATGTGCAGGGCGAATTACGATTTGAGTCCCTTTTGGAAGAAATAGTTAGAAGAGTGGTTTTATCACATGGTGAGAGGGGAGTGAAGCGCTTTGGGTGACCTTTAGTGTGAGACAAGTGCTATAAGATGCTCTTTCCTCCCCCCTACTATACTACCAGAGTCATCTACCATTAGTCTTAATGGAGTGTAAAGTGTTGGTCACTCTGCTGCCCTCATGGTGAATGCCACTGGTCCAGTTGAAAACACTCATGTCGTATTTTCAACTGATACTTTTGAGACAATCTTTCGACGCGGAAGAAAAAGTGGTATTAGTTTGTTTATGCTTAAAGGAGCAGGCCACCATTCTTCCATACTGTCATATGTTCTTACCTGAGCTTAGACGAGTTGATCCGTACCTGTCTGGTCTTTGTGCCCGTGGAAGAGCTCGATTGCTTCTAACCTCACCCCCGTTTGGAGCCATAGGAATATACTGGGAGCATCAACTCGTCTAAGCTCAGGCAAGAACATATTTCAGAATGTAAAAACGGTGGCCTGGTCCTTTAAACAATGAACTCATCCAACATAATTGAATGACTTTTCGATTTCAGACATGATTATGTTTTAACAAACAAAGCAGCAGATATTGGGTAGTGGTCAACGTTCTTTGTCAATAAATGTACTTTTGCAGCACTCGTAACTTCCAGTTGACAAGTAGAAAGAATCAACTTTCCTCTCGCACATGAAGCAGGAGTCAGTTAGATGTGATTGTCATGTTTGTATTTTCATCGCTCAACATTCACATGCTTTGGGAGGGTTTTTGTTATTGGGTCATACTCCGTGTTTTCCCTGTGGTTTGCACCTGCACACTCCAGGAACTTTGTGTGAGGGGTCTGGGCAGTGCAGGGGAAGCTCTGGGGGCTCCTCTTCCCCCAGGGAGAGGGCTCTGCGTGGGCACGAGGCCAGCACCGACCACTTCAGAGAGAAGAGCAGCTTTCAGAGAGTCTGCATGGAGGGAGTGAGGGCGCCTTGTCGGGGGTCTGAGAGGACAGTCTGTTGATTAGACACTGCTACGATAGGGAAGATCTGCCTCTGTGTCTGAGGTGCGTCCACTTAAAGGATACTCACTCTTCCAGAATCAAGTGCAAGCGCTTTTACCCACCCTTTTTCCTATGATCCCCTGTGATATTTATTATTATATATTTATCCCAATGACATCTGTGACACGTCATAAATGTGACACTACCAACTGCACTGACTGTGGCCTCTGTGGCCTTCTGGTATTTCCTCCTGCAGCCCCTTAAAAACTCAGCATGCCCCACATATACATGGGGGGGGGGGGAGACCTGCAGTTGTGTTTCAGCCCACTCTCGCATCTTATCTTTCATCTTGATCTTTGAATCTTCCCCAGTGGCTGTTCTTAGCAGTGCGGCAGCAGCTCCATAAAGCTCCTCCTGAGGTCCTTCGTAACCAGGAAGTGCAGCCACACCTCTAGGGCTCATAATGCAATTGTGATTCAAATTGCAATTTTTATATTTGATACATTTAAATGCATAAACAAAAAAGATGAGTGAAGAACTTGTTCCTTTTAGACTTTAGTCAAACAACAGCGTGCTCAAAGGTGGCAGTAGCAAGTATAACAATGACAACTTCCATCTAGTCCAGGGGTGTCAAACTCATTTTGGATCGTGGCCCGAAATTCAGCTCCCACGGCGGGTCGCGGGCCGCATATATATATTTTTTTCTTCCAATAAATGAATGATAACAAGCTGTGATTTGGTCAAAACCCCAACTTGACTGTAGCTTCATTAATAACAACGGCTTACACTTGTATTGCACTTTACAAGCCTGTGTCACAAGTTCCTCAAAGTACTACATAGTCATTATTCATTCACTCCACACTCAGTGGTGGTAAGCTGTTATTGAAGCCACAGCCGCCCTGGGGCAGACTGTCCATTTACCACGTGTCTATATAATGTGTTGTCCATATCCTGAGCTCTTATTATGTCAGTGCCCTTTGCTGGACACGTGTGGAACTCTTTCCTCTTTTTAAAATATCATGCCCCCTAGTGGCTGGAATGAGCATTCTGACTCTCCGAACAGGAATGACCAAGAGACTTACCTTTTTTTTACATGCTCTAAAGGCCAGGGACTAAATCATCTCGTGGGATGGATCAGGCCCGCGGGCCCTATATGACACACTTGTGTGGCATTGAAACAGCTGCGCAGCACAGGGGAGTGAGAGGAGGGAAACGGAGGGACTTACGGGGAGAAAGTCAGGGAGTGAAGCTGTTACAGCTGTTCAAAATAGCATTTGTAACCAAGACAGTGATGAAGATGTGTTTGACACGACAACCAAATACTTGCACACAGTATACAACCTGCTCTTTAAAGGTGTAAAAAAAAAAAATATATCACTCGTGAGGTTCATGAGTCTGAAATATGCATGATGTCTCCACTTTAGATTCACGTGTGTGTAAAAGTTGGTGATGTTGCTCGTAATGTCCAAAGACACAGTGCAATAACACGTAAACAATGACAACTTTGGGCTAAAAATGTGGGACAATGTGAGCCAACACGGCGTGACTGAAACAGAGCAGGACTCCAGGTCTGTTTTCATGATTTTAAGGTGATTAAAGGAGAGAAAAGGCCGTCCCGCACGCAGGCCCGCCTCTGTATCCTCTCCTCACCCAGATCTTGGCGTTTAGCTCCTGGCTGCTGTCTCCGCAGACTTCAGATTTCACACTCTTCCCACCTCCAGCCAGGCTTATGCACGCGCTGTTTACTGTCACCTTCTTCAGCAGAGAAAGCCCCTCCGCCCGCGGCCCCCACAGCCCTGTCAGAGTCACAAACACGTCCCGTAGGCGTGCAGGATGCATCTGACAAGCATAAACACTCAGTAAATAGATATTCTCTTCCACACGTTAAGCTAAATGCATATTTTATCATTCCCTTTCGTAAGCACAAAGCAGCTCTCAGTGCGTGTCAGGTAAATTATTTGTGTTTTGTGCGGGGTAATGGGGATGGAGCAGCTTTCAACCACATTTAAAACAAATATGGTTCTTGGTGAAAAACACAGCGGGTTATGTTTCATGCTTGTTTAGTAAGGAGACACTATAGGTGAGTAGGGAAAATCTTTACATTTACAGATATCAATTTGAAATGTTTGCTGTAGATTACTGCCATCAATGTGAGAAAAAAATATATTGCATGTTTTCAGTCATTTTATGTTCTTTTATAAAAACAAGGTGTTTTATGCCTAAAAATGCCCAAAATGTTCCATCTTTTCTGCAACGGAATCTTCATAACGGATTGAGCTAATTTCAAATGTATGGTTTTATTTTATTGATAAATGAGTTACCCAGACTTTTTCAGAGGGGATTTTAAATATCTTGTTTAATTTTTAAATAAGCATTTATTTTAGTGGAAACGTCTGTAAAAATTGAATTTTTGCCTTATTTTTTGACATTCAAAACTCAATAAATCACACTAGGAACTAGATATTAAAAAAATCCCTCTATAAAAGTCTTCTACATATTGTTCAGTCCAAGGCTGGAAAATCTGAAGTCTTTAGGTGCTACTGACGTGGAGATAGTGTCACCACAATGATTGAAAAATGCGTTTTGAGAGAAAGGCTCTTGAAATTACGTTTTCCTATTTAAATCTAAGGGGGAAACATGGAATCAGTGCAATATTTAAGCATGTTATTGTGAAGATTAAGTATGTTTTTGGTTTCCAGGTGAAAGCTTATATGTTCAGAGACCAGTTTGGCCCAAAACCTGAAAACTGAAAAAACTGAGTTTTGCCTGTAGTGTCTCCCCACTACAGACAATGCTCCATATATATACAGTATGTTTCAGATTGTTTTCAGATTCAATGGACTTCAGTGTTTCAGCACTCAAATTGCCTCCACTACACTTAATTCTTTATGCAACACATATTTATTCTGTAAACCTGGCGTCCGGAGTGATCCCCTCTGTACGTTTGAAACCCAGGGATATCAGTCTGGGCAGGGAGCTGGCTGCTGCCGCTGCTGCCGCTTCTGCCAAACTCAAACAGATCTGTGTGAGACTGAAGAGTGAGCAGATTTTATGGAACCTTCCAAACCATGAATTGCTCCAGGTTTTGACACAAGAATCAAGCAGAGAAATGAGTCCAGTCGGTCAGTGACTTCTCCAAAACGTCATTGTCGGTGCTTCTTGAACATTGGGAGATCGTGTCTGTGACATTACTCTTGCTAAGCAGGGATCATTAATGTATTTTTTTCTCTTCTCTTTTGCATGTCCATCCTGTCTGATTGTCCACTTCTGCAGGTGAGTAAAGCTTTTTCTTTCACCTAAATGCTCATTGTTGCTGGGAGCATTACCATTCTGTTTTTGGTGTCAGATTGTCGGCTGATTCCATAGATTTTCTCGGTGTCGGTATTTCAGAGTCACTGAACCTATGCCCCAGTCCTGAAGTACAAACTTCCTCGTCTCTCGTACGCCGAATCTGGCATAGAAGTGTCTTAGCTAAGCCGTGTGCTCTGTTATTTGTCGCTCTGTGGTATTGGACTGGGACTCGATATCGGCCATTACTCCGAGCCAAAGTCTCACATCGGATTGGGGGGAAAAGGTATCGGAATAACGCTAACTTTTGCAAACACTTTGTCAAATCCTGAAGAAACATACGTTTTTAGCTTCTCATATGCATTTCTAAAACATTGTTATTAAGAAAGTAAGAAGATGAAGATGTTAGAAAGAGAGTCCCCAGGAAGGCCTGTGTGTTTAAGCAAAGAGATAGAGATCATGTCGGTAATGCTACAGGCTAAACGTTACAAAGACTCCATTTTAGCCCTAATGCCGTTAACAGGATTAGCGGCAGATGCTAACACGCTCGCTAACTGACTCTTAAACAACTATGTGCTCCTCCCTCCGGCTCACAGCCCTGTTAGCACAGAGCGTCTGTGCGCTTTCAGGCCAGCACAGTCCACAATCCTCTTAAACAGAACGGCTCTGTTTCTGAAGTCGGCCGTGCAAGTGACAAAGTGAAAAAGGAGACAAATGTAGAGAGATTTTTCTTTCACACATATAGATTTATAAGTAAGTTGATTCAGTGAAGGAATAAAAACACTATTCCAGCACATGTTTAGAGACCAGTCTGCTTTCTCACCCCGGCCTTAATAACTTTAAAGTGTCCTTGGTGGCAGTAACAAGAGATAAACGATGACTGGATGAGGGCCAGTGCAGTTACCCCGGCCCCCTCTCCTCAGCCCGGGGGAGGTGTGGGATAAACTGGCCTTGGGAGGGCTGTTAAACGTCCATCCAGGCTCATCCTCCCACCCCCACAGCTGCTGCAGCCCCACGTCTACGGCCCCAAAGAGGGCCAAGGTTACGGTCGGCAGCCCCCCGTGCCCATAAACCACTGGGACATGAGCGTCCGGTTATCATGTATGCACGGTGGCCTCTGACCCGCGCAGGTACAGACACTCTGAGAGGATGTTGGATTTGCTTGTTTGAGGAGGAGGATGTGGTGAGGTGCTGTTTCGCTGTGTCGTGGGAGGTTGGAGTAGAGCGGGGCAATTCAATTACATTTTTACTGGGCCATATTTATCAGAGTTCATTGGCCGCTCATTTGGCGAGCCCCCGGCCACCACACATGCATGTTCTTATTTTAAGATAAATGAATGAAAATGTCATTACCGTCATTGCTCAAGCAGAATTAAGGTAAAAAGTTTCAGTTCAAGTTAGATTGCAGAATTTAAGCCTGTTTACAAAGCACAGCAGAAGCAGAAGCAGTATTCTGACTGACTGGCACTTGTTCTTTCAGTCCTGTAGGCATCTAAAGGCCTTTCCAGCTCTATTACTTTACAGTATTTTGAAGGCCTAACAATCAGCACATACCAGAAGCACATAGCTACTTAGCACGTGTAAACATAAGGACGTACTTCAGCTCCTGTCACCAGAGTTCTGACTCTTATTGGAAGCACTGCAAAGATAAAAATTGTAATAACGATGTCTTTCCTCATGTATACGCTGCTGCTGACGTTAGCGATAGCCGCGGTAGCATTAGCAAATGCGTCGCAATAAGCCTAATAGGCTATCATTTACTTGTTATGGGATATGGCCAGCGGGCCAGACCAGGTTGTTTTGGACAGGACAGTTCTGGCCCCTGGGCCACTCTGCTCTCTTTGTCAGTCACTCACAGCACACAGGATGAAACGGAGAACACGGCTTTATTTGTAATTGCAGTTTCATTCATTTCAATGCATTGACTGAACATTGTTTCGGTGTTTTGTTTAATTTGCTGGTTTTGAAGAAATGGCTCACGTTTTACTGTTTGTTCAGTGTGATAAAAGTTTAAAGGTGGTCATAGTTCAAGAATATAATGTGCAGTGTTAATGGACATGTGTGTCAAAACTCAAAACATGATTAAATTAGAAAAAAAGTATTATCTGCTTGTAAGAAAGGCTGGGTAGCGTTTTTTTGACACTGGTACTTTAACGAACATTAGTACTGTAATGCTAATGTTCATTTATTCCTTTTCCTTCCATTGCATTTCTATGACATTTGTATCATTTATTTGAGCTGATGCAACCAAGAAACATCCTACAAAAGGGGAGGAAAAAACACTTTCCAAATTTTTCCTAATATTTCCCCCATTTTGACACATGTCTGACCCTGTATGTACCCTTCTTTTCTCCTTTTTTTCCACCTTGTGTTTCACAGTGTTTTCTTTTACATTTAGTCACACATACTCATGCACATTTTTCGACACCAGACTGGTATGTAACAGTACCCCACCCTACTCATGAGTGATCGTGGAATCAGTATTACAATTCGCACAATGGATAATTGTCAGTTCTCTTCACACATGGGATTTGTTCCGTGCTCAGTCAGGTCACATCAGCCTCACCTTTGAGAGAAACTCCACATCCTTTGGAGATAGACATAAAGACAAAAAACACAACAGAGAACACCGAAACTGTCTGTTTTGGTCCAACTTTAGATAAGAGTTTGTTTCCCAAAAGTGAGCGTCCCAGCGGTGCCGTCTCCCCGAGGTCAGAGCGGGGCGGGGCGGGCGAGGACGGCGTTTCAGACGAGCGTTATCTCCGCTGTTGTTAGCGTTCGGAGGAAGTGCGGGAGACACGGGGGGAAAAACATCGAGTTCAGCGAGATAGACTTTGTACAGCTCCCAGAGGAGTTCCCAGGGAGTCACAGCCAGGGCGCGTTCTGAGCAGGTGCTTAGTGGAGGAGGAGGAGGAGGAGGAGGAGGAGGACGAGGAGGAGGGGGAGGAGGAGGAGGAGGAGGAGGAGGAGGAAGAAGGGGAGGAGGAGGAGGACGGGGAGAGATAAGGAAGGGGAAACACACACAGGAAATGACCTGACTCGGTTTATATTGGGCATAATATCACATTCACAGGAAGGTGCCTGCCGTACACTGTTCACTTCTGCATGAGTCATATTTAGGGCCCAATGGATTTTTGGGGTCAAATATCGATGTAGATATGAAGAGGGTTGGCCGATAGCCGATATATAATTTAATTTGATGTATTATTTAAATCACTTATATAGCCTATAGTTAAACATGTATTATTATAGTAAAGGTTTCAATCATAGAATTATATAGCAATATGTCTAAGGTCGAGGCTGATCTGCACCAACGGTATTTAAAAAAAAAAGAATGTCTAAAACGTCTGAAATCCGGTGTATGAAGCTTCTAAACGTGTCAGTGTTGAGCTGTGACAGCAGGGGGCGCTGTATGAGGGGACATTAATATTCATTCAGGACATTAGTATAGTCGCTTCTTCAGAGGGAGCTGAAAAAATCTGCAGATTGTAAAACAAAACTGTCTCTTATGGGTCTGAATGTATAAGCAAAAGTTTGTAACATAAAATATATAGTTGGTGAACAAACCAGTGTTGATGTTTCTCCGCCCCCTGAGGTCGGGGAAGTTGTGAGAGTCTCATTTGAAAGCCCAGACTGAGTTCTCTCCAGTGCGAAAAGTCTCTATCCATTTCGGGTTCCGGGGATATCGGCCTTTTCATCGACCGATATCAGCCAATGATGAGACCGTCAAAGGCTTTAGAGGTTGTATCAGAACAAATAAACTTACCCTTTTAAACCATTTCACACACAACAGACCTGGAGTTATTTCGATTGAAAACACACGCCCCTCACCTGATGATGTCACGAGGTGGTGCTCCTCCTCTGTGTCTTCAAAGTCCGAACTGCCTCCCATGGATTCCGTGTCTGATCGGTTTCCAGTGATTGTTGCGAACTAAAGTGGAGGAAGATGTCCAAACCCTCGGGCGGTTGACTCATCGGCGTGGGAGAGCGTGCTTTCTGTTTGTCACAATGCGGTCTCTCGTCTCCTGCCAACTCCTGCCTGTGGGGGGGGGGGGGGGAGCTCCTTCACTCATCAAACGCTCATCATCAACTTCACCTCTCAATCGGCCTTTTGTTCCCGAGCGACCGGCGCGCTGAAAAACAATTACCCGCGAGCTCCACTTCGGGAGGCATGTCAGGAATGAGCGGCGCATCGGCATGTGTTGCAGCTTGTGCCTCGTCAGTCATTGGTCGTCCACGGAGCGGCGCAGGAAGTGGGAAGTGGGCCAAAAGTTCAACTCCAGGTCCGAGCTCAAGCGAGGACTGTAAAACTTTAAACGGCTCAGCTCATGCTCAAGATAAACAGACCTGGAGTTGAGTTTCCTTCATATTATGTTTTATTATTCATGGTAGTGGGCCCATGTATCTAGATTAGTTTAAACGTCTCAAATTGAGCGTAATCATTTAAATTTGAGATGTTTTCGCAAGTTAAAGCAGGACTAAGTAATGTGTTAATACCATAATAAATCCTTTCCGTAGTCCCTGTGGGGGTGATACAAGTGTTTATGGGATGATTGGAGGGTCTTTCATCTCCCCCTGGAGTCTCTGGCCAGAAAACCATGTTTGCAACTTGACTGCCACCGGTCCGGAGTCACCAATACACACTAATGTAATCACGAAGAAGAAGCTAACATGCTAACGGGCAAAGCTAACTGCGGGTTAGCGTCACTTTAAACAGTATTTACAGCCAAGTTTGGTTGTAATTGGATGCACAGTAACCCTCTGTCCCTTCGCCTTTCCTGTCAGCGTAGTATTTACTCTCCAAGACAATTAATAAGTGAAAAAATCCTAACTTGCTACTACACCTGCAGTTGCGCTTACAGCCCATAGGGGGAAGAGTTACTTAGTACTGCTTTAAGATTTAGTTAGTTAACATTGCATTTGTCCCATTGGCTGTTTTACTTTCTTATTTCAAGCGAGATGACCTCAGAACCTCAAAGTGAACTTAGTCTGATCAGGAAAAAAGTCGAAATTAGTGAAAACCATTGGAAACAAGATTAATATTCTCAATTTAAGTCATTTAAACCCATCCATCCATTTTCTTCCACTTGTCAGTTTCCGGGTCAGCTGTTGGATCTGCCCCTATCACATGGCACCAGCCCCTGTGGCTCCTCCTGCAGGTGGTGGGTCCACAGGAGGACGGCCTCATGATTGGGCCTGTTGGTCTCTCATAAGGGGCTTCTGAACCGCTCTTTGTCTGACCCGTCACTGTGGACCTGTTTGCCCTGGGAGACCCTACAGAGCTCCAGGATCATTCAGGTGCTCAAACCCCTCCACCACGTTTAGGTGGCGGCTCCAGGAGGGGATCATTTAAGCCCATTCTTAATATTTAGTTTTTATAGAGCACAGTTCTCCAGGGCTTGTCAATAAAAGCCAAAAGCTCAAACTTAAAAAGAAAAAAATGAATCAGAACAAAAACTAGCGTAGTTAAAAATATGATGCCCTTCAGCTGTCTTTGGAGGAAGTACTATTTTTAGAAACACTGAAACTCTTTGGAGAAAGGATTTTTAGTTGGAGATGTAAAGTCCGCATAGAATTCCATATTACAGAGTTTCCCCAACCACCAGGGGGCGGCATCACAGCCGTGAGGACCAAAGAGAGGTGCTTTTTCTCACATTCAGTCGTTTTCCTGTCACATAATGGAGTGTTGGCACCGTTGCTTTGGTCATAGTTTGTGAAAATAAGATTTCAATCATTAGTCTGTTCATGGCCACATCATCTTCGCCTGTGGAATCGATGTATTTGACTGACGAAAACGGGTGAAAACCATAGCCATAGTGGACCGTCATTCCTCATTATTTACATTCATTACTCCACTGGAGAGAGAATCCATGATGCAGCTCATTCTCCTCCCACAGAACATTTTCCAAAAACAGCAAGAAACTCTGCCCTGCACACTGCCCCGGGGCCTGTCAATCAAAGCCCAAAGCGAGCACTTTAAAAATAAATATAACAAAAACCAGAGTGGTTAAAAATATTTCACTCTTCTCAGCATTGTCACTGGAATACATACACTTTTAAGTTGTTTTTGACACGTGTAAAGTCCCCATTGCTTTCTAAGATATATCAGACATGCTGGAGTCACCCCTGGCCACTAGGGGGTGGTATCGCAGCAATGTAGGCATGTGTTTGAACGCCTCTGAGTCATTTTCACGCCCTCTTCCCTCATGAATGCCGAGGTTTACAATAGAAAGCAAACAGTTATTATGCCAAATATGTATTGATGTTTCGCACAGCCCCATGTCCACACGTGTCGGCGCTGACATGGCTGAGCACAAATCAACTGCCTGCTGATTGCCAAGGCCTTTCATGCAGTGGAGGGGAATGCCCAGATTTACAAAGCGACATGAAAGCACCGCGGGCACACACGGCACATGTCCTGTTGGCTCGCTCCAGTAATAGTTAACCATGTTTCTGCGCCCGGGCTCTTCTCTGTGACCCAATGTCCACAACACGTCAGCGCAGTGTTTACCGATCAAACAGAGCTGGATACGATGACCCTGAACCCTGGACCAACAGTCTGATGAAGGATCCCGACACTTCATCAAAAGTTACACATTAAAGAGCTCTCAGCCCTGATTAGGACACGCTCGTATCGTTCCGGCGCCATCTGCTGGTGGAGCAGTTTAAATGAGGGGAAAGGTTCAGGACCAGGTGGGCTCTGTGTGAGGTACCACTGCACACTATGGTCAGGATAAATGAGCTCATGACCACAGCCCCGCGTGGCATGTTCATCATCCACAGTCATGTGATTAAGCGTGTTCTAAAGTTACATCATCACCACAAACATGCCGGAGTGTGTTTGGTTTCACAGGGTTTCTGTGGGGAATTGGAAAGCATTAAAAGTCATTCAATTCATTTTGCCAAAATCAATGCCTTAACCCCTTAACTCTCACTTTGACTGAGCTTATTTTCTCCAGTTGTTATCCAAGTATCCAGGCATTACCCAAATCTAAAAGCCTCTTGAAAATAGCGTCAAAATAGTGATGAAAACGAGACGTAAACAAAGATGAAAACGCAAAACAAAAAACATCAAATAAGTGATTCAAAAGCAACAAATGTGACAAAAAAGTCGAGATGCTTTTAGATTTGGGTAAAGCCGAACTGGAGAAAATGCTCTCCGTTAGTGTGGGTTAAGTTTATTAAAAAAAACATTACATTTGATTTAATGTGAGGAAACTTGCCCATTCCTTGGTATTTTATTGAGCTTGGCGCTCTAGAGGAAGTTGCGTCTTTAGGAAAAGTTGCAGAGCTGCACTGACTCCACACTGGGCTTGATTTTGTGTTAGTAGTTGTGATCGAAACATCAGGAAATCCTGGAGGGACTGGTTACTTATGCCTCGTCACTATTAACTCATAATAATGCATTACCTTGTAGAGGCATGTAAATCCACTTACAGAAGTAGATTAAGGTGAGGATGCTGCTGCATGGTGGAAGTATTGTGGTTGGCTAAATCCATTTCCCAGTAAATACACTGGACTACACTGTCCGCCTTGTGAAGCCTAAAATGGTCCCACTCTTTAGACATTTTCTGTCTTTCTCGCACTTCACTGTGTCCTTATTTTCCACCATTGCCAGAGAGAAAAGGATGCGCGTCAATAAATGAAGTCCGGGTGAACATGGTGACATGAACTAAACAAAGCCTCGAGAGAATTTGCCTCAAAGTTTTTTTCTAATTGAATTCATTGAGTTACTCGAGGAATCGTTTCATTCCTACTTTCATGTTTTTAATACCGGTAGAGCCTAAACTTTCTCCTGATGGCAGACCGGTGTCTACCCAAACACCAACATGTTACACACGCAGTGTTGGAGAGGAACTAAATACATGCATTTAGAATACTCATCTTAAGTAACTGTATTCTGGTAAAGTTACACTTTCCTTTGAGAGTATTTAGAATACAATTACTTTGCAAATATCAAGGGAATTACCTCCCAGTACTCGATCATTTTATCTCCATAATGCACAACATTATTAAGAAAAACTTTTAATATTGACCTGTTTTTCCTCCTGAAATACAATAAAGATTTAAAACGGCTCATACCACGGTCCACACAAACACTGCACGTGTGTCACATGATGCTGAGATCAAGAGTTAAAGAGTTCCTAAAATAATGGTGAGTTTAAAACAGGTGTTCCAACAATCGTAGTCTTTATTTTTGTAATTATGCACCATGTTTATATATAAATAAATACATTTTAAGGCAAGTATTCAGTATTCAGTATTTAGTAAGTAGTTCTCCCCAACACTGTGCTGTGTCCGTTGCATTTCTGTCTTTGTTTGACTGTAGAACATGTATTTGAGCAGTTGTTGACACTCTAATCCCCCTGTAGTCATCAGCCCCCCCCCCCAGCACAGACAGTGCTCCTCCGCCTGTGACTGCGGAGTGGGCTGCTGTCTTCCTTCCCTCTGAAATAGGCCAGTGTTTAGGTGTGGCTCTGGTGGGACACATTAGTGGAGTTATGGAGTGGCAGGAATAGCAGAGGCGTCTTAACAGCCCCGTGCAGCCATTCTCTCCTCTCCACTGCCTCCGCCCGGCGTCCTGGCGGGGCCGTTTTCTCCCTCTCTTTTTACGGTCCCCGTAAACAGCCTTCCAGGTGAAAAACAGGGATGATCACCGCGCCGTCGCTCGGGCTGGACCCCGCGGGAGGTGCTCATCTTTCAGCTCAGTGGCTCCGCGCGCCCAGGCCTAATGAGCTCGCGGCACACGGGAGCAGCCGGAGTAATTGCGCCCGAGTGTTGGCGTGGCAACCGCCGGCCCCGGATGCACAGAGGAGGCGGCGTGGTCCGCAGTGTTGTTTATTCACTTAGTCATGTGACGAGTCACTTAGCCCCGCGCTCCGGCCCGGCTACAGAGGCTAAGCAGGTTTAATGCTGTCGCTTACTGTGGTTTTATAAAAGGAGTGAGCAACGTCAGGCCCAGGGAACAATCTCCACATCCAACAAAAAACATAACAATCTTTAGAAAGACACTGGGATCACACTTGACAGTCCACATAGCCTATACTGGTATAACTATACATACAAAAAAGGGAAGGTCAGTGCCTTGTTTGTAGCTCATTTTCTTCCCCAAAGATGCATTATGTGTTTTTTTATTTGAAAAAAAAAAGTTGATGTTTGTTTGTATTTGACCTTGTAGTGACCCAGTGGCTGTATGAGTGGTCAGCATGGCGCCTTTACACTCCAGGTTACACTGAGAGGCTCCGTCTGCAGTGAAAACCTTCAAACAATCGATCCTTGAGCATCTTAGAGACCACTGTGACGGACACTAACTTTTATTGTGGGAATTAGCTGCCAAAATAAAGGAGTGGGTTAAACTAAAGGCATTCAGCTGAAAAAACAATGTAGTCCCTCAGTCATCCAGGTAGTTAAAACTAACTAGTTAAAACTCTAAAAAGGTGAATCAAAACAACTACACTTACTTTAAAAAAGAGCTGACAGTTTCCTCAGAGCTGGTGTCCATGGTGAACTTATCACCAGACATATCAGTCTAAATCTGCATTCAGTTGAAGTTTTCACTGCATTGACCACTGACTTGTGGCCCTCTTTCACCATGTACACTTCAGTATGCCCCCGCCCCACCCCCCAACGAAACAGTTGGAACAGCCCTGCCTCCATTGTAAGAATCTAACAAACCACAATACAACATTTCTTGAAAGTTAAAGGTTCTCTTTCCATAATTGTGTCATTTGTTTACATCATATTGTGAATGTCCTCGGCTGAAATGTCCCACTTCCATCCTCCCCAGCAGACGCAGACAAAAGCATCGTGAATGTGTGTCTCTATCTGCTTCTGCGTGTGCGCTGATTATAGCCGTCTCCGACCCAAAAGTATCCCCGCCCCCCTGACACTCTGACCCCACCCCTATCTCCACTTAAACCCCGCCCTCTTCCCGTGGCATGAAAAGAGCTGCGAGAAGTGATGCGCCCCCTTCATTTGGCTCCATCTGCTTTTTGGCTTTTCAAGTTGGATTTTGTTTTTGTTCGTCTTTTTTTTTTTTTTACCAAATCTTCTGCGAGGATTATGGCACTGTCCTCCCCCTCCCGCCACATAATACATATTCCCCAGTGACTGACTTTTATTCCTTTACGCGGCGCTAAAGCCTCCGTGATCAGATTTGGTTTCCCTCTCTAAACCATGTGTGGGTGACGTTCACGCTGACAAAACATGCATCATATTGTGCTTATTTCTGCTAATAACAAGATAGATGTGTTTAAAGGGATTCAAAATGGAGTCTTTGGGGCTAATCCTGCATATTTAGTCCATTTCTCTCTTCCACACTCAAAACAGCAGCCCAGACCGTGGTCTCTGCTGGCATATGTATCACTACATTTAAAACATCCTCCATGTCTCGTCAAATGCAGAATAAAGATATCGGACTTACGTCTATCCATAGTTTCCTTTTTAACACAATGAAAACAAGGCCAAAACAAGATGTTATTTGGCACTTTCAGATGTGCTGTTTAGTCAATGTATTGTTTTCAAACCAATGTTCAAAGATCACATCTGTGTTGTGAACTGGTGACTTTATCATTACTAACTTCTTTTTGTGACTTATCGATCAGTATGGAAGTAATAATGTTTTTTTTTTTTTTTTTTTTACATAATATGGCTATGAATAATAAATTGTTTAATGTTTGTTTTAATTTGTTCTGACAGAGGAGACATTGAACTCTGTGCAAGTCTTTGTTTGACGTGGATAGTCACATTTAAGGGGCAATAGATACAGACGGCATCTCGTCATAGAAGGGGGCGTGGCCTCACCATCAGCCATTTTCTGGTGAAATATAAACGCATCTATAACAAACAAAAAAGTCAAGTCTAAATCAGATCCATATGGATGTTTATTCACAGCAGAATGTTCTGTAGAAGTGAAAAAAGGGCAGTAGCTAACGCTAGCTAGCATTAGCAATGTATTTATGGAATGTTGAACCACTTTGCTGCTCTCCATGTCTTTGTATCTTTATTTAGTAGAAAACTACATTCATAATTCAGCGTTTGTTAAAGTAGTTTTTGAATAATTAGAGAACATTTACATTTTTCTCCAAATTGTTTCCCCCCTTAACTGTTTTCAAAAATGGCCATATATGGATGCTAAAAACATGAATTATTCCTTTGGAGCTTAGTAGTGTACACATGACAGCGTCCATATGCTTATTGCTCATCACTGTGAAGAATCACAATGCCAAAATTGTATGAGTTTATATGAGTTTTGGACAATAACTTAGTCTAGCATCTTAATTTGAACATTTATTTCCGTTTGCAAATTAGGTTCGGGCCCTTTAAACCTAAACCAGGTCCAAACCTCTACCCTTGGCAGTTGGCAGGCCCACCCTCGTTTTCAAAAGGCTCTTTGCAATGTGATAACAACACATAACCACCACTCATTCCCCTGTAATAGACTTCTTTATCCCCCATTGTGTGCTAAATCCTCCATCTGCAGATCTCTCCGTCCCCTCGTCCAAACAGCTTCTATCCATCACCGGGCACTTCCCCTGGCCCGCTCTGGAGGTGCACGCCATCAGGGTGAACGATGGTGAAGGTTAGATGAGACCATTTGTGGGACCCCCCCTCCCTGTCGTGACTCCTGACCTTCCCCCGGGCCCCCCTCCGCTTGCCCGTGGTGACGGGACTAAATAGTGCTGTCTCCGGGTCAAGGGTGCAGACAGGGGTGCCCCGTATCTCCATTAAATTTCCGAGAGCTTTGGCGCATTGACGTATATAGCTTTTGTCTCCTGGAAGAGGGCGGGCTTTCCCTGACTAGAAAGGTTATTAACGCTCCATGTTTGCGTAAGTACGTGAGATCTACATGCATCTTTAGAAGACCTGACGCGTAACTCGGAGCAGGACAACACGAGCTCATACTTGGAGATGTTGCTCTGAGTGCAGGTTTAAATACATAAGGTCCTCTTCCAAAAACTTGATTTGGACAACCCACTGTTATTATCTTTGTGGCTTTTAACTGGTGGCTACAACAAACCTTCATCTAAATCAAAATGCTCATTTAAAGGAATAGGCCACCGTTTTTATATACTAAGATATGTTCTTACCTCACTTTAGCCGAGTTAATATATCCCCGTCTGGTCTTTGTCCGTGCGCTCTGCCAGGCAAACGGAGCACATACGCAGCCTCTCCCACATGTCACATAGCTCCAAAAAAGCTCACGATAGAAGCTACCAAGCTCTTCCACGTGTTCCCTATTTAAATAAAGTTACGTGAAGTGTTTTTATGCGAAGTATATTTACACAGAAATGTAGCATGTCGATTTTATAAGCAGATAAAAAGGGGGACTATATTGTGAGGCGTAATGATACAGGAGCACAACGTCCGTGCAGTAACTCCTAAAGACTTCCCCCGCTCACTTCCGTCAATAAAAGCTGCGTGACTTGTGTATATATTGATATATTTTTTTTATTTGGTTATAGGCTAACTTTTCTTTCATTTATAGCTTGAGGGGTTGGTTGGCGTTTTGTTTCTCCTGCGTCCTTGTTTTTAATGCCCCATTTGGTCTGGAAATGGACTTTTATTTTATGGAAACACCTGTTATTAAGAAAATAACTATGAACTATGGACTGAACGACTTAAAATAACAAAAAGTAAACAATGGATTTTAAATAAGCAAGTAATGAGTTATAATATAATAAATGTCACATATACTTTTGGAACATCTTCTGGACTCTGTCAATGAACAAGCCTATGTGCCTGTTAGAGGTCTGCCGCCTTCTCTCCGGTGGTGTTGTCCCTTTTGTTTATTTATTCTATTTACATTATGTTAATCTATAGCACATCACCGCTCGTCTTGCCACATTTGGATTACAGCGTCATCTCAGTTCAGCTTCATCCAACAATGGGTGTCACGTTACAAAGGGCTAGTTGTGCTTCCTATTATATTACATTCTTATTATCTATATTTTCTACTCATTGATTGGTTGAAACAGCCCTTTCAACAAATAATTACAGTCAGTCTGTATTTGTGCAATCTCTCTGCCACTCCTCTGTAATCAATGCCACGTCAGCGTAATGCATGTCTATGAACACGGAAAGAGCTCCATGTACAGGCAGTCTGACCTCCTCCAAGGCTCTGTCATTCCTGTCATTGCACATTCTAGAACTCATTTCCATTCCATCATATCACCTCCAATGTTGATTTGTCCTCAGTGTCTTGGCCTATTGCCTCCTCACTACCAGGATCTTTTTGGTCCCATCACTTTTTTTTAATCCCGCAGTCTTTGTCAGGTAAGTAAAAGACTGAGGATATCATGTGTCCGCTACAGTGGACATCGGGATGCATGTGAAAGTGAACCTTGATGGTAGACGATGAAGAAAATACCAAAAGGTCAAAATAAGAATGAGTTGACCATCCACAAAACTGTCCATCATTTTTGTTTTGCTTTGTTAGGATGACACTTCAAAAAGCAGTTCCTTCTTGGAAACAGAAGAATGCATTGCACTTTGTGCACGTTTTGCTCTTGCATCTTGATCTGCGTTCACCATCTCTGAAGGTGGATAGCACCATAGTGTCTCATTTAGCTGATGGAGGAGTGTAATCTTCTTCATCCGTCTCTGTAGTCATTTCCTCCATCAAAATGTAGGAAACAACTACAAATGTGCACAACAGATGACAATTTTTGCAACTTAAATTCTAAAATACTCCTAAAATACAGTTAAAATAAGTCATACTTTGTATTACTGTGTCGTTAGGACATTTTTTAATGCACTTACTTTTCTTCTTCCATTGATGGCCACCATTTTCCTTAGGCTCCACCCCTTCACATTTGGTATCATTGAAAAGCCCAACCACCAACTCATGATCAAGCGCCTTATTCACATCACTTTCACGTCACAAATCCATTCAAAGACTTCTTCTTCTTCTTCTTCTTCTTCTTCTTCTTCTTCTTCTTCTTCTTCTTCTTCTTCTTCTTCTTCTTCTTCTTCTTCTTCTTCTTCTTCTTCTTCTTCTTCTTCTTCTTCTTCTTCTTCTTCTTCTTTCTCTTCTTCTTCTTCTTCTTGAGCCCTGTTATTATATTCATAGCCCTGTATATATCTGGTCTAGTATTTTGTACAGTATTTTCGGGTAATCCTGCATAAGGTTCTGTGTATTCTTCTTTCTTCTGCTTTCGGTAAAGAGAAACTGGCCTATTTTTTAATTCACAGCACTTTAAGAAAAATATTCACTGTGTTTCATTTCCCAATTCCAACCTTTTTGTGCTTTCCGAAGCTCCTCGTCCCGCATTTCAAAAAAAGGAAAGTCATCCGTCGGGTTTTGATCACACATTTTTAAAAGGGTCCACTTCCATTCCCCATCATGAATACCTCTCACGGGCCATTATTTTGGCCGTAAACGCGCCCATCTGTTGCCTTGGTAGCAAATAACATCCTTTAAAGCGCTCCTCACATGACTTCCCTTAATGGCCGTCCGTGGACCATTCTTCTCCAATCAGGGGCTCCAGAGCGATTAGCCGTGTCACTCAGAAAGCCTCGGGAAAGAAGTGGGGGAAAAAAAGCATTTAGTCAATATTGTGAGACTGGTAGATGTGGTTTCTATGGGTGCATTAGCATTAGCATTACCAGCGCCTCGTAATAACACGCTACAACTGCTTTTACAGTCGGGATGATAGAGTGGCGCATGCAAATCCAGCTTTTTGGGACATTTCACCCAATTAATGGAACAAAAGGCGAACATTCATTTTATAACAAGCGGTTTTGGTTGGCGTAAAATACCTCAAAAAGGCACAAAAACAGATCTTTCTCTTGGCTCGCCTTGATCTGCTTTGACGACTGAAATATAGCATTGTAACAAATGTAACTGGTTAAATGTTCGTTACAATGGCAGCATACATTCTCTTGAAAAGTAAAAGTAAAGTCATTCAGACAAAAACACCTGTAATCCATTTTAAAGGCTCACTATAAAGACTTATTCTGATGTTTAACCTTTGGAAAACAAACTGACATGAACATGAATTGTGCTTTGGATCACTTCAGCATTGATATTTTATTGCTTAAGGGACCCATCCATCCTTGCATTTTCTTCCACTTTATCCGGGGCCGGGTCGCGGGGGCAGCAGTCTCAGCAGAGATGCCCAAACTTCCCAAACCACGCACACCTCCTGCAGCTGTTCTGGGGGGACCCCGAGGCGACACCAGGCCAGCTCGGAGACATAGTCCCACCAGCGTGTCCTGGGCCTTCCACGAGGCCTTGTCCCACTAGGACATGCCTGGAACACCTCCCGATGGAGGCGACCAGGAGGCATCCGGAACAGATGCCCTAGTCACCTCAGCTGCTACTTTCGATGTGAAGGAGCAGCGACTCTACTCCGAGCTCCTCCCGGGTAACTGAGCTCCTCACCCGATCTCGAAGGGTGCGCTCAGCCACCCTGCGAAGGAAACTCATTTCGGCCGCTTGTATTCGCGATCTTGTCCTTTCGGTCATTACCCAAATCTCATGACCATAGGTGAGGGTGGGAACGTAGATCGATCGGTAAATCGAGAGCTTTGCCCCGACTCAGCTCCCTCTTCACCACGACAGACCGATACAGTTACTTCATCAGTTAGGACTGTGTTGGTTTTCGTCTCTAGCCAGTGTAATCTCTCAGTCATCCAGGTAGTTAATCCTAACACAAAAGGACCAAACATTTGAACATTGCGACAGTTTTTAACATTGAACATCCTAAGGGCAATTTAATTGTACGTGCCAACATTTTTAGCCAACGGTCCAGAACTTGTGCAGTAGAAGAAGACACTACCACAGTGGGCTTTAAGATTACTCCGAAGTCTGTAAATGAAGCAAAATACTCTGTTAGGTATGTTTTTGCCAAGGTTGAAAGCTGAACGAACGGATAAGTATTCAGCACTGCAGTATAAAACATTAGGATTGTATTGATTTTGATGTAAGGCTAAAGAGCGTAGAGAGTGAACCCCTTCCTTTGACGCCTCCTCTTCCCTGGTTTGATCACTTGACCTAAGCTCACGGCAGCCTGACCCCTTTGCCCTGCCCCTAACCCCGAGGTCACCAATTAAGGCCTCCCGTCTGTCAGCTGCAAGGCAGGGATGACACCCACCACGCGTCGGACATATTGGAAGTGTCTGCTCGTCTTCATCAAGGTCTTTACCACCGAGGGCTCACAGGGTTCATGGACAGAGGTCAGGCTCCGCTTCAAATGCTTTGACATTACTCAGAAAAGGCCATGGTCGGACTCCCAGACCATTGGCTTTCCCTCATCAAAATACCCAGAGTGCTTTTTCAGTTCGTGTTCACTCATTTTAACTGCCATCATCCGAACTGTTTTGTGCACAAAGTGTGTTCATGACGCCACCCTTGAGTTGTGAGTTTGCTGTGAAAATGAAAGTTTCATTTTCAATTGTAGTAGTGGTTGTAGTAGCAGTAGTACTAGTACTCACAGTAAACAATACATATCCTTTCTTTATGACATCTGAAAGGCCATTTTTTTTTAAATAACAGTGGGAAAAACATCATCTAATTCAATTTCCTGAACTTGCAGCCGAGCTCCCATTTCTGTAACTGTGACCCCGGAAAGAATGATTTGGATTCTACGAACTAATGAAATGATCTGAAATGGGATTCTTGTGTTAGTTTAGCAGCTCATTGTCTTCTCCATTACACTATGTTAAGAATTATTATGCAAAGAAATATTTCAGTGCCATGAAGGAAAAAAAATATATAAAAATTAAATGAAACTCATGGTTGGTATTGTGTCTCAGGGCTCTTTGAATCAATCTCAGAGACCTTGGGCCCGATCTTGTGCATCAAAACGGAGACGATAGCGTGACATTTTGCGCTCAGTCGGGGCGCACTTTGTGATCTTGCCACTCCAGACTTGGCGCATTTAAGTGGGTTGAGACACACACATTTTCCTCCAACCAGATCGACTCCGCGTCCAGGAGAGTGGTTGTGTGGGAGTGGGGGGTGAACATGTGCTTTTGTTTTGCTTCGCGTTCACGCCAAGCGCGAGCCGATCCGCGCCACAGCGGACGCTGTAGCTCTTTTTCTCTCGAGACGTGAACATCGTTTAGCTCACGATGGGGTAAATAAAGTTTTTAGTTTGACCTGTGAGAGCCTAAGGCTTAAGAAAGAACGCAAGCCAGCGCAATGTAAACGAGGAAGTGAATGTCAGCCGTGTTTCCATCAGTGCAGTCGCCTCCTCTTGTGACGCCCCCTCACAGGTGGCGGAGGCGAATTGCACAGATAGCTTCGCCACTCGGAAAATAATTCGCCAAGAGCCTGCGCCGCCCCGTGCGCCGCCACAAGATCTGGCCCCTGGGATGATTAGTTGTCAGGTAAGTCCAGTTTTAAGGGAAAAACTACTGAAAAAGGATGTTCCACATTATTAAGCAGATCACCATTTTCAAGCAATATGGGAAAGAAAAAGGATCTCTCTGCTGATGAAAAGCGTGAAATAGTTGAATGCCTTGGTCTACGAATGAAAACCGATATTCGATATTTCACAAAAAGATTAAGTGTAATCATCATACTGATAAGAGATTTGTGGATGATTCAGACACACACGGGTTTGTGCAGATAAAGGCACAATGAGGACGGTTTCTCCCAGACAAAAACAACAGATTAAGAGAACAGCTGCTACAAAGAAGCAAGTTAATTGAATGCTCATGAACAGAAACGGCTGCAGTGGGTTCAGTGGGTTCAGAAATACACAATAATAAAAATCACAAATCTCTTATCAGTATGATGATTACGCTTAATATTTCGTGAAATATCAAAGGTTTTCACACCTAGTCCAAGGCATTCAACTATTTCACACTTTTCATCAGCAGATAGATCCTTTTTCTTTCCCATATTGCTTGAAAATGATGGTCTGCTTAAGAATGTGGAACGTCCTTTTTCAGTAGTTTTTCCCTTAACCTGAAAACTAATCATCCCAGGTCTCTGAGATTAATGTCAGTGATTCAAAGAGGCCTGAGACACAACACCATCCATGAGTTTCATTGGAACATATATATATATATTTTACCTTCATGGGTCTGAAATACAATTCACAGAATAATTCTTAACATAGTGTAGTAGTAACACTTGAACTTGTAATCGTGAATACTTTGACTGTGGAGTATTTGTTGTAGTGAAAGGTGTTTGATCACATACGTACATACCTCAGAGTAATTCACATCTAGCTCTAGCAGTAGTATAAGCAGGAGCATAGATATATGTTTATATTTGAAAGTGAATTCCAGGCCCGTTTTGCCAGTGCATTGACTCCCATTACCTCGCGCACCTCTCCTCCCGCCCCTGGAATGTCCTCCTCGTCAGGCGCTGGCAGCTGGAGTGGCAGCTTATTACACGGCACACTTTTGTTTTCAGCCTCATAATGAAGTGTGGTGACGGGGTGTGTGTCAGTCAGGAGCGGGGGGGGCAACGCTGTGCTCTCCTCTCCCCCAGACCGCTGCACGTCTTCTCGGGCAACGGGCCGGCTATAATGGGCCTGTCAACAACCCGGCCAGGAGTACAGTGCTCCAGCTCCGGCGCGGAGTGAGTGATGGGCTGGCTGTTGAAATGAGGCTACCACCACCACACCCCCTGAGGACTACCCCCAGTGCAGAGAGGGGTCTGACAAGGAGGAGATGGGAGAATATGAGGCGAGGCGGCGAGGGGGTGGTGGGATGCGTGGTCCCAGGGCGCCGTTGTCGGCCAATAGCAGTTTGTGGAGTGTTTAATGTTTGACACGCTGTCAACAAAACATGGAGCTGCAATAAGGCGCTGGAGAGCTAGGTGAGGCTATAGGACACCCAACACATATTTGTCTCTATAGATTTGTGCTTTTCCCTGTCGCGTCAGAAAAGATATTACCCAAACTCTAGACCTGATGTGTGGTGGGTGAACCGCTGGATTTGCCTTAGGGGGTGCTGAGATGTGGAAGAGTTGTCTTCTTTGATTTCTAGCTGAATTGACTAACTAAATAACACGGTATTTAAACACATTTTTACTGAAATCTCTTTGCATACAAACATCAACATGCAAACTTTGTGTCTGGTCCTTTGCACACGACCAATACACTTTCATTCTGCATGTAATACTGTATATGAATGAAACATGTACTACAATTTCCATCTCTCTGTGGGCAGTCTCATCCTTCCAAGCTCAGGTCAAGGTCAACTTTATTCATAAAGCACATTTAAAACAATCACATCACTGGCCAAAGGGTTGTACACAGGCAATAAAAAGTGCAACAAATTGAACAAAATCATAATGAAAATTGTTGTAGTAACAAGAACCACCAAAAAAATGATGCTCAGCTTGTGGCCAGTGCAAACAAATGGGTCTTCCTTAAAAGATTCATAAACTGAGCTGTTTTAACGCCAAAGGGAAGGCTGTTCCTCTTGTCCTTGTTGAACATTAAAGGTATTGCGCAGAAACCTCAATCTCCCAGGCCGACGGAATACAGGACCCGAGCTTGGAACCATGAGGCTGCCTATGAAGAGGGAGGTTATATACTATAGTTCATAAATTTACTGAATCCCAAATGACGCATCAATGATGGATGGCGATACTTTGGATGTGATACAAGTACAGGGCTGGTATCACAATATACATTTGAAACAATTGAAGCCAAGGCCTGCTTTACTGCTTTAACTGAGGAAGAAAAAGTTGATCCTATAGACTCAACACTGATCAAACCATTTCAAATTCATCCAACAAACTGCAACCTGATCAATGCAGTTATGTTGTGTTTTAGAATGGAAATCAAAAGAAAGCAAATTCGAAAATGAGACATGAGGATTGACACTTTTGATATTGAAGCTTTGTTAATGAGCCCGTCATGAAGTCATGTTTACCTTCATGGACTTTTACATATTGAATACTAACCTCAAACACTAGTTAACATTAACATGCTCGTCATCTTGTTCCATAGTGACGGTTTAAGGTCGTGCCTAAATCTGGTCAGAGACGGAGTAGTGTCCTCCCAGTCATTGTGGTCACAGGGGTCATATCAGCCTCTCTTTTGTCTAGCCTTTGACCTCAGGGGCCCGACATGTGTGTGTGGCCCCTGCCGTGGCCTGTCTGGAGGGGTCCCGGGGTCACTACTGTTTGCACTGGCCTTCAGCGCAGATTGAATGGGACCTAAAGGGTCATTAGTGTGAAGCAGGGCTCTCTTGTGTGCTGGTATGTCCTCAACACCTCGGCGTACTCCGTTTGTCCAAATATTTAACTCCGAGACGGCTGAGACGCACTGACAGCTGCGGCTACGGCTAACCAAAACATGTGTCTGTAGGTCCAGACAGAAGAGGAGTGGAGTTTACAAAGTGAAGCAGTTACAGACGAGAGCAGTCACTTGTTTACACCAGTGGAGGTAGAGATTTTCAAATACCTTTTCTGTCTTGCTCTTGTATTAAAATGAGAACGGGGTCTGCCAGGCCTGTGTGTGGCGCTGTGACGCTACCACAGAAAGTAGAAAACAATAACAGCACGGTGAATATATAGCTGCTCCATGGATTTAGACCCTCAATGGCAGTTTCGTATGGATGGGGGTTAATAAAAGATTTTCTTCAGCTTGTGTGTCTAACAAGAGTTGACCACAAGAGTGAGGAAAAGCTTCTGAAAGTTAGAGGTGAAAAAATACTCAGCAATCTCTAAATGAAGGATGAAGGATCCAGTAACTATATTTGAGGATCTGGCAGTTTTTTTATTCAAACCTTTAAAAGCTCCTTTGGGGTAGCGACCCCGTGATGTTTCATAGTGTTGGCAGCAACTCAGTGGGTAGAGCATTTGTCCACTAATCTGGAAGTTGGCCATCCAATCCAGCTCTCACCAGTGGTTACTGTTGTCTCCATCTTTTGACGAGGTTCCCATGAAGAAGTTTTTCTTATGTGAATGCGGCTGGGCTGACGGTACACTCGAGTACCGCCTTAGGAAGGAGATTGGAAAAAACAATCGCTGCTATCACTGTTGGTTTGTCGACTGCAAAGTAAAGGCAATCCAAGCTGATTATAACGAAGAGCTTTAGAGATGAAGATTGCTTAAATATGTGTAAACAAACGGGTTTAAAAACAGCCCCGTTGAGCTTTGCTTGCTTCTATAATGTCCGCAGACACACAGTGCATCTCATAACGCACAGCACACATCGTGGACTCATCCCTCAGATATATGGGAGGTGTGAAATGGGATTGTCCGTTTCCACATCTCCGTATCGATCCGCGCTATGAAGGTCCTGGGAGAGCAGCAGCAGCAGCAGCAGCCGCCGCCGCCGTGTTTGCTACAGTAAATCCTCTCCGGACTCGTCGGATTCCGGGGCGTCTCCTCGTTCGTCGCTGGCCTTTCGCTGCATCGTTTGCACACTCCGGTCGCCCATGCTTGGAGAAGTTTAATTCGTTTGCTGTGATGAAGAGTTGGCGGCGTTGGGGTGCGGCGGACAGTTCCTATCATTAACGCTGGGAGAGGATGGGGGGGGCGGAGTGGAAGTGTCCTCCAGGCTCCCATCGATCGCCCTGTCTGCAGATGAATACTGATGAGGGAGCTCGTAATGCCAGCGGACGGGCGCGGGGGACGGGTCTGAGCAGGCGGAAAGATTAACACTGTATGTTTGTCAAGGGAAATGTCCAACTGTAGCTATTTCACTGTTGGAATGCCCCCCCCCCCCATATTCAAGAAGGAATAAAAGAAGGTTGCAACTTACATTTTGCATTCATTTCATGGACTCTGTCTCTGGCTCACAGAGAAATACAACTGTTTAAAGATCCTGTATCATAGCTTTATTCAGGTTTTTATCTCGACTTTATTCTCCGTAGCCTTGTAGCGCAGATCAAGATCAAATCAGGACTAAACAAGGTCGAAATGTGGCCCAAATCCAAAACTTAACTGGGTGTAAATGTCTCCAGCAGAAAAACGGCAAACTGAAAGCACACATGAAGCAAAACCAAAGTCTGAAACTGCAGATGATGCTGAACAAAAGCAAGAACCACAAGTGGGACACGGATCAACTTTTGAGAACCATTCGTCTAGACCTTAAAAGACAGAGGAGCTCATTGGAAATCTCCTCGTGACGAACACCAGAGTGTGGGCTGGAGGTTTGAGTGCGGAAGAGGGAGACGGACTAAATATGCAGTCCACCCCAAGCCTGTTTCTGACGAGGGTTTAAAGGATTTATATCATGCTATTTTAGCCATTCCAAAGTTAAGTATATTCAGTTAACTCCGCCCCCTCTCTCCGCACATACAACTTTACCGTAATATAAATAAACAGACGTCACGTGGGGAAACTGTGCATATAGCCTATAAGTGAAGTTACTTTACTGTCTCATGTAAAGCGCTTTGTGACTATATGTCTGTGAAAGGCGCTATATAAATAAAGATCTTCTTCTTCTTCTTCTTACTTCACGATGCAGTTATACGGAGTTGACATCTGCAACACAGCTTCATAAATGGCTAACACACAAGCTAACATGCTAATATGCTAACACACAAGCTAATACACGTTTGGACTGACTCACCGCTCTGGTCCATCGCTGTTTACATTATGGGACTCGCGTTGGTTATAAAAGTTAATCCACTTTAATTCTGGTGAAGGTTCATCAAACATCCATCAGTGACAGTCACAGAAAAACAATATTTTGCTGATAGTCGCTGAATCCCGGAGAAAAAACAGCTTCTGAGGAGTGGTCTCTTCTTGAAAAAGGTTGAATAAACTCCCGTCCTCGTAGCCAAACACGCTTCTTTTTCTCCGTGACATTATCGTTAGGTAAGAATAAAGAACAGGTGTGTCCAGTTATAACGAGCTCCATCTTCAGCTGCATCGCAAACATTTTTTTTAATTATTTTTTTTTTCCTTTTTTTTTTCTCTTTGTTTCTCTCTTACGTCAGAAATAATGAAAAAGCTGTTTTACAAATTAAAATCAGGCTGTAAGACATTACATTACAGACGTCGAGCACTTCCGTTCCGCTGTGACGACACAACTGAACACTCAGTCGTTCACCAGGAGAGGGCGGAGCAGCTGCATAATAGCATAACAACATGGCTAAAAACTCTAAAAAGTCGATTTTGCATGATATAGGACCTTTAAAGAGCGGCTATTGTACTTTTTCAGGCGATGTTAAATACATCTTTATCACCATCTTGCACTTTGTTAGTTAGAAAATGCAATATTGATCGAAATGCATGACGGCACTTCAGACCTGAAGTGACACCTTTTTGAGTGAAAAAGTGATTTTAGAGGCAGTTGTGGTGAACAGGTCTGGGCTCATTCTACACATTATGACATTGTTGGAACATTTAGGGGGAGGAAAGTAGAGGAAATAAGATCATTTTATTTTTAAACTCAGTATAGTCCCTTTAAGTTAAGCTTTTGTTATTATAATAAAGTTTTGCATCATAGAATTATATAAAAATATCGGTCGACTGATGTGGGGATTACAGATGGAAACTAGCTTAGTGCTGAATCTGGTGCAGCATCTTTTTAATGTAACTGCACACTGTCCTTTCAATAAACTAAACTACTAAACGATTATTGGGTATTTTGATTGGCCGATGCCGGTATGCACCACTGATACTTTAGAACTGTGACAGCGGGGGGCGCTGTGTAATTATGTTTCGTAGTCACTTCGGGGGGAGCTTGTTTGAAAGACAAATAACAGTAGATTCCAAAACAAAAAACGGTAAGTCTCTGGGCCCGATCTTGTGTCTTAAAACGCAGACGATAGCGTGACATTTTGCGCTCAGTAGGAGCACTTTGTGATCTTGCCACTCCAGACTTAGCACATTTAAGTGGGTGGAGACATACACATTTTCCTCCAACCAGATCGACTCCGCGGCCGGGAGAGGTGTTGTGAGGGAGTGGGGGGTGAACATGTGCATTTGTTTTGCTTCATGTTCAGGCCAAGCGCGGCCGATCAGCGCCACAGCGGACGCTGTAGCTCTTTCTCTCTCGAGACATTAACATGGTTTAGCTCACGATGGGGTAAATAAAGTTTTTAGTTTGACCTGTGAGAGCCTAAGGCTAAAGGAAGAACACAAGACAGCGCAATGTAAACGAGGAAATGAATGCAGCGGTGTCCCATCAGTGCAGTCACCTCCTCTTGTGACGCCCCCTCACAGGTGGCGGAGGCGAATGGCGCATATGGCTCAGACACTCGGAAAATAATTCACCAAGAGCCTGCGCCCTCCGTGCGCCACCGCAAGATCTGGCCCTCTATCTCTTATAGCTCCGAAATTATACGCAAAAGTTTATAAAAAAAATTGTTGAACAAACAATTTTCACCGCGATGTTTCTCCCCTCAGGCCTACGAAGTTGTGGGAGGGCTCGTTTTAAAGCTCCGGAGATATCGGCCTTTTTGTCGGCCGATTTTGGCCGATAGCCGATATTGAAAAGATCCTTGTATCCTCGGTTGGGCCCTAGACATGACATGTAGTAAAGAGAATATCCCAGATCACCTAATGACATCACTATGTGGATGTTTTTTGTTTCAACCTGCCACAGTCTGGAAATGATCCTATAATCTGTCATAATTACATGTGTTTAAATGTTATGCACTTCCTTTCCTTTTTCACTTCAATAAAAAATGGTCCCTATAGTCTCGTCTAAAATGTCACTAGTCAATAATTTACAACTCCTTGACTTTTGAACATCAACACTGTGGGGCTACATGAGTGAAGAGTCCACCAAAGAGACTCCTCCTCTTCAGTCGACGAGCATATGGTTTCCTTCCATCTCTGTCTGCCCTGTTGCGCTCACCCCCCCCCTGACCCCCCCCGTGTGTCCCCGTCCTCCCCTCCGTCCTCCCGCTGTCGTCCTCCTGCGGGACCTGTCCTCTTAACGTCCTCGCGGGGCTAATTACATCTGAAATGCTAATGGCCGGGGCTCTCGTTAGCGCCTCTTGCTGGCTTCAAAGCGCTCGACATCGGGGGGCAAACGAAAACCCGAGTGTTCCTTCAAACGCCGGACTTCACTCACTTTTTCCGCTAATTACGGCGGCCGCGCCAGACCGCTGTTCTCGCATCAGCGGCCAAAGCTACAGAGGCGTGCGGGATCTATAATTCAATCTGCGCGCTGGCCCCCGCCGTCTATTTCTGGACCGCTGCGAAAACCAGTCACTAATGCGATGACGAGGCACCAGGGCGTTTTTTTTTTTTTTTTTAAGTCGTATTTAAAACGGAAACTCCCTCGTGGTAAAAGCAAAGACGGTGATGTCAGAAAGGTTTGGGGGGGAAAACGCTGACATCTGCCGCTGCTACATGTTATTAGCCTAATTCGGGTTAAAGACGGGAATTAGATGAAGTTAAGCGTGTCATTGCGGAGTTATTTCTGTGCAGTCTTAGCTCACGGAGGAGAAGTGTTTTACTGAAATTGCCTTTGAAAATTGGACGTGGTTTTTGTAATTGGTAATTTGAGGATTTCAGCTCATTTTCACATTACGTCGAGGCCCGTATAAGTGAGTCTAGGTGGTGAAAAATGATATTCAGAAGTGCTGATTCTGCTTCGTCCTTCAACAGTAGCCAATAAGAAGCGGGGAATTACACACATTGACATACTGAAGCAAGGCAGTGAGCAAATGTGACAAAAGTCCACATGGAGAAGCCGAATTGCTGCGAGAGGAGAGTGCTAACTATTTTGGTATCAATCTATGACTTATTGAATTGCATCGTGCTGCATTATCGTCTCTGTTTCAGCCGGCCTGCTGTGAGGAAGGAGACTGTCAACACGGAGATTAGCTGCGGCTGTAATTGCACTGTGCTTTTTACAGTGGGCCTGTTTGCCTGTATCGATCCTGCCGGAGGAGTCATCGTCAGATGGAAGAGAGGGAGGGAGGGTAGGAGAGAGAGGAGAGAGGGTTGAGGGTGTAGAGAGAAGGAGGGAAGGAGAAGGACGTGGGAGGAAGGAAGGTGAGAAGAGGAGGGAGGGAGGGAGGGGTGAGGGAAAAGGAGAGAGGATTGAGGGGGAGAGAGAAGGAGGGAAGGAGGAGGTGGGAAGTGAGGGAGAGAAAAGAGGAGAGAGGGAGGAAGGGAAGAGGAAAAAGGAGAGACGATTGAGGGGGAGAAAGAAGGAGGAGGAAGGAAACGGGAGAGGATTGAGGGGAGAGAGAAGGAGGGAAGGAGAGGGAATTGTGGAAAAAATAGGGAGTGAGGAAAAGATAGATAGAGAGAGGGAGGGGAGAAAGGAGAGAGAGAGGGAAGGTCGAGGAAAAAAGAGAGGATTGAGGGGAGAGAGATGGAGGGGAGGGAAGGAGGTGGGAGGAAAGAGAGAGAGAGAAGAGGAGAGAGGGAGGGAGGGATGAGGAAAAAGAAGAGAGGACTGAGAGTAGAGAGAAGGAGGAAGGAGAGAGGGAAGAGCGACCTGAGCAGAGGTGTTCTGGTGAAAGAATGTGGCTTGGCTCTGACAGAACCGATCGATCCTGACGCTCCTGAACACAGAGGTCAGAGGTCACAAAGCTCCAGGCAGCCAATGGGAAAGCAATGGACTCAAACAGGCTCCGGGGTGAGACGGATGGAGGGATAATGGGAGAGAGAACGCACAGCATCTCCATTAGAAGAATATAGCAGGCTTTTTGCCTTTTGCATTTTCTCCCTGTCTCTGTCTCGCCACCTGCTGAAGGAGCAGACGCATGGCTCTGTCTGCAGGGGCCAGCCCGGGCTAATTGATGGCCCATACATTAGTCAAAGTCAGTCTGAAGAGGTGCTGTGATGAAGCTGGAGTGTGGAGCGCCGACAGCAGGAGAGGCTCAGGGGACAGATGCATGAGGACGGGCCGGTCAACAGAATACTGAAACGTGCTCGCAGGACAGTGAGCTGTTAATGCTGAGCAAAGACATGTGAACGCTGGAGATGTGCTTGTACAGTAGACACAGTTCAAATCTATTTACACACACTTTTTGTTTTGATCTGTAGGGACTCACGAATACAAAAGAATCTATACTTTTGAAATCAGCAAGTATTTGTTTGGAATTGAAACAGAAAGAAGTAATACATTATTTTACGGCGGCACGGTAGCGCAGTGGTTAGTGCTCTGGCTTCACAGCTAGAAGGTCCGGGTTCGATTCCCACCTGGACGGGCCTTTCTGTGTGGAGTTTGCATGTTCTCCCTGTGTCTGCGTAGGTTTCCTCCGGGTACTCCGGTTTCCCCTACCACTAAAAACATGCACAATAGGCCAGGATGAATGATGTGTGAGTGAATGTATGGTGGTGGTCAGAGGGTCCGTTGGCGCAGACGTGTGCAGTCGCCACAGCGCTTTTGTCAGTCTCCCCCAGGGGAAACTGAAGCTACACCACAGAGTACGGAGTGAATGTACAATTGTCTCATGTAAAGCGCTTTGTGACCATGTCTGTGAAAGGCGCTATATAAATAAAGATCTTCTTCTTCTTCTTCTATTTTATTCAGAAAATAGTTTATGTGGGTTCAAAACCGGCACAGTATAGCATAGCAGTTATCACACGTGCTTCACAGCTTCTCCAGTCTCCCAAACCACTAAAAACACGTACAATCGGTCAATCCTCCAGCCAGGTGATTCCCACCATCAGCCTGGCCCCACATCTGGAGATGGGTCTCCAGGCAGTGGCCCTGTTGCCGGCCACTGCTCCAATGGAGTCCCTCCAGTGGCGTCGAAGGGTGGCTCAAATGCAGAGAAAATAGGTTTAGCACACAGTTACTTTGTGTACACACTGTCCCGTACAAATATGCGCCTAACAGTATCCCAGGAGTCCTTGGAGACAGAACTCCTGGTCAGGATCTGGCCTCCACCATGCATGCTCTACAGGCTGATGGACAGCCACCCAGACTCCACACAGAGAGGCCCCACCTGAAATGAACGCCTTCTTGACTTGACTTCCGCAGCAGTGAATAAAGATCTGTCGCTGTGGCGTTAGCATTTCCATTTCTTTTCTTTTATTACGATTGACCTCTAAACAGTTTCAGGGGTCATGCTTTTGTAGAACAGGGCATAATTCGCGTAGCCATGCGCAGAATGCTAACACGTCCTGATGTTCATCCCAGAGACGCCATAAGGTCAGAGGCTTAGCATTAGCAGTTAGCCGCAGCGGTTAGCATCACGCCCCTTATCTGTCTTATCTACTTCACTTTTACATGCCATTTTCTCCAGCCCCGGAGCCCCGTTCATTCTTAATCACGCATCACTCCAGTGTGATCGAACGGCCCGTGCTCTGTCTCATATTTTAGCCCAGAGAGGACGGATCTATAAAGCTAATCATTTCCAATTGCATTAGCAGATATCCCATGTCTTCTTATTGACCCCCCTGCCGATTATCGAGCTCCTGACTGCTCCGGAGATGCCACCACTCAATACACGTCCACATCCATCGGCCCTGGCTGTTTGTTTTACCCCCTTTTTCACTTTCGTATTCAGCTGCAAGACTTTAATAATAATAATGATATGTTTAATTGGGGGGGGGGGGGGCGCGTTTAGGCAACAGTGGAGAGATTCTTTAGTGTAGCTCTAAGTTCCTGCAGAAAGAGCTGGAGGAAGTAGTGTTCGTGTGGAGAGGGAGGTCTGGGCGTCTCTGCTCAGACTGAAGCCTGACCCGGGTCAAGTGCAAGGAGACATTTCTTCCTGACAATCACCTATACACCTATGATCAGGATTAAACAGTCATATTCAATGCTTTTCATGCCCAGATTAAAAAGGAAACATAGCCCAAACTGCAGCTGAATGTGTTTTAGACCAGAATTTTGGTATTTTAGACAAACCTGCACATGAATTGAAGTCATTATTTTCCAAGAAGTTTAAATTGAATCCAATTTAAAGGGGCTAGATGCAAGTTGGTCATTTTTATACTCACTACTGCCACCTCAGGCCATACGTGTAACTGCAGCTTCTATATTAAGCTTGTGCATGACAACACTTCAGACACAAAGTAACACTTTTCTGAGTGACAGTGCAGGATTTTAGAGGCAGTTGGTGAACAGGTCTGAGCTCATTCTACACATTAGGACATGACTGGAACATGTAGGGGGAGGAAAATACTAGACTTCAACATTTTACTCCATTATACTCCGCATAGTCCCTTTAATGCTTTTTAAGCCCTTCAATTTTGGCACAATTCAATTAATGTATTTTAATCATTTTCAAGGCATCACAAAAAACCCGATGATTTTCAGATCCAATCCAGGACCCCCACTGTGAAAGGATTGTGGTGCTCACAAACATATCTAGCAGTAAAAACTTTAAAAATGGATGGACAAATATATGCTGTTTCTAATTATGAGTTTTGTTGAACACGGTGTCTTTATTGTGTCTCGAAATCTTTTTCTTATTTTCTGTTGTCCTCGCACATTTTCCAGCAGGGGGCAGGCTTTGGAAGCACCCGTACTCTGGTGCCATTGCCCTGATCCCCTCACTAATTGGTTTGCATAGCCGCGTGCTCCCCCAGTCCCCCGGGGGCCCCGACATCTGAGCGCGTCACTACACCACAACAAGTGCGGAGAACACCAGCCCCTTCATTCCCTTTTTGGGGAGTTTCCCTTAAAGACGCCAGTCCCTTAAAGGCCCCGGCCCCCCCCACACCCTCCACTCTGAGGGCGGACGGGGCCGTTTCAAATGCCACAGTGTCTCCGCGACCTTTAAAAGACCTGGAACTAATGCGGAGAGGAAAATGAGGCGCGGTCTTAAATGGCAGCTACACTCACCTCTGACTCCAGCATTTGTCACAGAGCAGGTTCACTCCATTGTTGTGCTTTTGGTTTCAGAAGAACTCGGCCTGTTCTCCTCTCAGGGAGTGGACGGCGCTGGTTCAAATGAACACTGAGATAAACAGTTTGAGGAGGAGGGATTACGTGGTAGCTGAATGAGTGAACGTGGGAAACCAGCCGGTGCACTGCCATGTGATGATGAAGGTGCACTTTATTTCTCCTGCATTTGACCCATCCTCCATCTGGCGGCCCGTAAGGAGCAGTGGCCACGCCCACGGACCCATCTCTAGATGTGGAGCCGGGCTGATGGTCAGAATCACCTGGCTGGAGGATTCACCTATTGTACATGTTGTTGGTTGATGGTGGAAACCAGAGCACCTGGAGGAAACCTATAGAACAGGTGTGTCCAAACTTTTTGTCTCTGAGGGCCAAAATGAAAAAGTGCCAGTGGGTCGCGGGCCAGATACGGCTGTCAAGCGTGAAAAACAAATAACTGCAAATAATAATAGCTACTTTATTTTTTCCTTTCGGACATTTTTTGAATCCACGCAAAAAAACATGCTACATTAAAACAAAAGTTAACTATGGCAATGTCCTTGTTTTAGTTGAACAAAATCAACAATTGTTTACATTTTGCACTATAATGCTACAACACAGTTTTACAGTAGCCGACCTACAGTGACTTTATCTCATTCATTTGTTGACTCAAAGAAAATGCCACATTTGATCATTTTGAAAGTGTCAGTTCAGCATAAATTATTTTATAAGTCCATGTTGAGCATGTTGAGGTCAACAACCTTTGGAAAACTGGGAATGTAGATGCTACAACGCTCTGTGATAAACGACCAAGACACCACAACAGTGTTTCCTTAACTTTGCGAAAGGAGTGAAACAGCGCCCCCAATTTGACGCTAGTGGCCAAAAAGTGTACTGCATCAATATTTACAATTAACTAAGGCACTATTAATTAAGGCACCCCTGTTATAGAACATGCAAACTCCACACAGAAAGGCCTGCACGGTCCGGGAATCGAACCCGGGACCTTCCTACTGTGAGGCAAAAGCCTGGAACATTTGACCTGAGTAAAAGTTTAAAAGCCTCCACTTTCAAATACAGTAAAGTCAGATGGTTTATGTGATGGTCCAAGTATTGCATAATACATGGCCAAATGATAATGTTTGAAGTATTTGTTATGCATCCTCCATTAAGATCCATCCATCCACTAAGAAATGTATTCGCACCAACATTCTAAATACTTTGAAAATGTAGCGTAGTAGAAAGTATAGATGTGCTCTTCTATTCTCCATCCTAAAGAATGTGTAACCATACAAGTTTCTTTTTACTCGCTACATTTTTTGATATACACAAAATGGCGTTTTTGCATCATTTTCCACACAGCAGTATATTCACCATCTCTCCTCATGTGGCTGGTTCAGACAGGAAGGGCATCTGTAGTTAAAATCATCATCAGCCCTTCAGTTATCTATTCCACATCATTCTCAGTTACATCATTCCCCCTGTATGCATGGGGGGGGGGGGGGGGGGGGTGTCGTGGTGCGTTCACTGTCCTCCCCGCGCCCCGGAGACGTGAGGATCACTGAGTCCCGAGTCCCGTCCTTGGAAGTAGGTCAGCGCTGCCCTCCAACCATCTCCTTCTCCGTCTTCTCCTCCTCAGCCTGTCGCGTTACCAGCCGCCTCATTTACTCGGACTCCAAAGAAGAGGAGCGAACTGAAACCAACACCAGGCCGCTTTCTGAACACGAACGCTACGATGACACTGAGTGCACTTTTGTCTAAGCCTCAGTCATCCAGGTGGTTCATGCAATCTTCTACTTTAAACAACTGGAGTGAGCTTTCATTCCCGAAGCCCCGTCCAGGCCTCCTCTTCATGGCTGATCCAGTCATGTTCATTTGGTCTTCTGATGTAGGAAAACAGCACAAAGTGAGCCGTCCTGTCTCTGTCACACACTGGGCTCTGTCATTCACATAGGATCTGTGTTGATGCGGTTTCATATGGGACTGTACTGTGTGTACTGTGTGTGCTGTCTGTACTGTGTGTACTGTGTGTACTGTGTGTACTGTGTGTACTGTGTGTACTGTTTGTGCTTTTGAAGAGTGTGGCGCTTTGTGAATTTGGTCCTTAAAAGAGAATAGAGTGTGCGGTTTGGGGAAATGGAAGTTAAACGGGTTTCATAAAGCTTTGACGCATTTTTCCTTGGACCGTTTGAAATACTGTGCTAAATGCTAATAACGGCTGCTGGACGAACTGAAAGCAAATTAAGACTCCAATTTGAACTAGAAATGCAATGGCTGCGCCATTGCGATTGACTGCGGAATTGCGGGAAGCGAATGCAGAAATTGCATAAACTGTTCAAATTGCATAAATTGCTTAATTTGCATAATCTATTTTGCATAAACTGGTAAAATGCATGAATGGGTTAATTTGCATAAATTATGTAAATTACATAAATTCTTTAAAATTCATAAATCCTAAATGGCATAAACTCTTAAGTTGCATAAAGTGGTTAATTTGCATAAATCATTAATGTTGCATAAACTTTTATATTCCATAAACTGGTCAAACTGTTGAAATGGCCTCAGTGCTTGATTGGCAGAAGCTGCACAAATGGCTGAAAGGCCTGGACTCTCCCCATTGGCTGGATTCCCCCATACACACCAATGCAAAAATTTCAAACTCCCGTATAAAAAAACTGGAAAACTGCAGAAGGACAATTTTTTCTCAAAACCCACAAGTTGCAGAAGCTGAACATGCACAAAGTGCAGAAATTGCAGAAAATGCAGAAAAAAGTGCAGAAAAGCATGGATTTGCGGCAGCCCCATTATAAGTCAATGGGAAAAATCTCCGACATTTTGGCCGATTGCGGAAAAACCGTAAGTTGCAGAAGTCCCAAAAGTAATAGCACCCTTCTCCTCAACATGCGGAACATTTTGATGCATAACTTGCATAAATTGCACAAAGCATGAAGGTGCTGAAAGCTCTAGAAAATCGGGAAAAAGATGGAAGAGGAATAATAATAAAGAACATGAAAACCAATAATTGACTGCGGAAGAATTCCGCAGTCAATCAATTACCGAATCACTGAAGCTGCAATTGTGGATGCCAAAAAAACAAAAAAGAAGGAAAGCTAGCCTTAGCAGTTTCAGTCTTCACTTTGGTTCTCCCTTGAGGTCAGATGAAAGTATTGACTTTTCACGCAGTGGTCAATGTGGATATTTTTGAATACACCTTATGGGCTAGGGATATTTGTTGCTAGTGAGGCGGAGATATCCCGGAAGTTGCTACTACGTTGCTCCACAAAGCCGGCTTTCCCTCACGTATTTATTCACAAATATTGACATATTTTACACCCACGAGTCCTGTGAAAGGTCCCGGAGATGACGCTACGACCCAAATATGGTATTTTTCTTTGTGCGAGACACCCTGTACGGAGGAGTTGGTCCAGAGTCGAGATGCATTTGGGCGTCTTGGTAATAGCGTTAAATTCTCATCACCCATGGATAGGACGATTCTCCACAGAGCCAACATTACCCCCCCCCCCCGTGTAGTGCAGTTAGCCTGGGCAAGCGGGGGGAGACATGCAGATGTGTCCTCCAGCGCAGAGCTCTACGGATCAGTTAGACGCTTCAGTAAACCAGCTAATGTCAAGCCCACTGGCCCCAGTCGGCACGCAACGCTGCACCCTCCCACCATCGCTGAGCAACCAGGCTACTGCAACCCGGGTAAGGTCACCAGGCTGAAGCAGGATACAGAAACAAGGCTACAGCAACCAGGCTACTGCAACCCGGGTAAAGTCACCAGGCTGAAGCAGGATACAGAAACCAGGCTACAGCATCTGGGCTATAGCAACCAGGCTACTGCAACCCGGGTAAGGTCACCAGGCTGAAGCAGGATACAGAAACCAGGCTACAGCAACCAGGCTACTGCAACCCGGGTAAGGTCACCAGGCTGAAGCAGGCTACAGCAACCAGGCTACTGCAACCCGGGTAAAGTCACCAGGCTGAAGCAGGACACAGAAACCAGGCTGCAGCATCTGGGCTATAGCTACCAGGCTACTGCAACCCGGCTTCATCCTGGTGAAGCCTCATTTATTGCATCAGAATGTTATTGTAATCAACAAATATGATAGAAACCATTGAGGATTTTATATGTTTTGACTTACAATCGACCATAATTTCAGTTTTGACACACACACACGCATGTTATCTTGTACTTCTATCTCAGTGAGGACACTCATTGACATAATGTATTATCCAGACCCTCACTCTAAGGTTCTTCAAATAAGTGAGAACCACCCAAAATGTTTACAAAAATGTCCTCACTCTGTTGGTTAAAAACTCAAACTGGTCCTCACAATGTCATAAGTACAAGTACACACACACACAGACACACACATATACCGGGCATTCATAAAAGATGCAGACTCTGTAATCCATCAACTTAAAGGACTTCACGTTTCACCACATTTTCTGCAACGTCAGGCCCCGGGACCAAATTCATCCCTCTAACTGATAACCAGACTCTGATTCACACAACAGAGGTTGAAACAGTTGTAGAATACACACACACAAAAAAACTAAACTAAAAATGTTGTCAATTTCCTTAAAAATTCTGGGGACAGCCTCCGGACCCGTCTGTTTAGTTTCTGTGGAAACAAAGCCATTATTTCTACAAAGCAAGGCTTGTGTCTGGGCCACAGTGGGGGGTCTCGGAGCTTCGTCTTTTGAGGAGGAAAAAAGTGGCCTGTGACCAAGCAAACCCTGCACTAAAGTATCAGCCATCCAGTCCGACTGTACTGTTCACACTGTTTCCTAATGATGCTCACACTCAAAAACTGCAACACTTTCACAAAAATAACCACTATAGTATCCTAGTCATCGGCCGACCCATTTGCAACATCACATTTAAACCCTTATCAAAAATGAAAATGCCTGTATCACAGTTTTAGGGCCCAAAATCTGATATGTAAATGAAGGAATTCTGCGTGGCTAGTAAATGACTAAATTTGACTATGTGCTGATCCACCTTAGCATGTGCTACGTGTTCTACACCTGAGCAAACACTTGGGACACACATTGCACGAGCAATAACACAGTTCTCACCGGCTGCACTGCTGTTTCACTCTGTTACCCTCAGGTCCAAGATGCAGGGCTGCTTTTGTCAACAATATGAGACTACACATGGTGGATGTAATGTGCGTGGATTTGGATGTGTGCCGTTTCTTGTGCAGCCTCTAGTTGTGTGTTGAGGACACAATACAAGGTTTGTGGACATGTTTGTGTTTGGCTGCAGTGGCCAGAGATGAGCAGACATTTAGGAGATCCATCGATCTGTTCTCGAGTCCTAACGCTGGGAGGAGAAAAATCCACTTTAGACGGACATGACCTTTCCACCTGCCTCAGCCAGGGAGCAGGATGAGCAAATCAAGTTGTGGTTTTAAGGGCAAAACTGAAGCTGCTTTACATGTGTAATGGGATATGTTTTGGAAAATATTTGCGTAATGCCTGTTCATTCAATTCAATTGACATTGACAAAGACATTTAAGGCCTTAAATGTGGTAAATGGTTTCAATGCCCCACTGCCCCCGCGTTATTGGAAAGGGACTACTATTTGTCACAGTGCTTCACGTACCTGCATTGTGTTCTCATCAGATCGACTCCGACTGAGAGCTTAATTAAAAGGCGGTCGGCCATCTTCGAAGAAAGCACCTATTTACGAGCTCCTGACTGCTCCCGGCTCCTGCTCACTGCCAATCCAATCACCCAGCACCACTATAAAACAGCTAACAGCCAGCGGGAGGCTGCACAGGACAGGTTCATATGGAGAGTGTTTGGGATCATTACATTAGGGACTCTTTTAAAGAATAAAGTCTCAATGTTACTAATCACTTCTGAATAACTTAATAAACTCCATCAGAGTTTCCATATCCTATATTCAGAGATTTTATCAACACGCTGCAAGGAGTTACTGAATGTTTGGGAACGATCAGATGTTGAAAAGTGTGTAGAGCAGAACTGAAAACCGGGGAAACTTTTAGGGGAGTTACCCCAAAGTAGAAGGCTTTCAAGGTCGTCAAGTGAACTGTTCTACCTTGCCTCACAAAGGTGTCTGAGTGAAGAGGAGTGAAGGAGGGTCGATAATCTGTCTCCTTTACACGATGGCCTCCACAGCACCATTGCTGATGTAAATAAGACCTCAGGGTGGTTAATGAGCGAGGCTGGCTTGCAGTAAACAAGAACCACAGGTGGGGCTGTGGCCGTCCTGGTTCCTTCTCTGAGGAGGAGCTGGAGTTTAAAGCCCAACTTGTTTGATGAGTGTGAGTGAAATGTCCTCAGTGCAATCGACCCAGAAGACGACTTTGGCAAACCTCTTCTACGACAGCAATGCATGACACTCAAACAAACAAAAACAGTTGAAATCGCAGCCAACTGCCCAAAGTATCCTGACGTAAACACACTTGAAAAATGCATAGGACCTACAGGAGCCGTTAGCTGACAGGACGATGTTATTACCCAGAACAGTACTGGGGTGTGATTTCGCCTGATAGGAAAGTGTCTCGGAAGCATCCCGGATCATCTTTCCCTCTCGAAGGTCACCCAATGTCGTCCAAACCACACACGCTGGCGAAAATATTCCAGATTTAGGCGCAATCTCATTTACTTTAAGCTCATGGGCACGAGAGGCTGAGTCCTGCCGGGGAAATGTCAGCGTTCGCGATAACTGCGTTGGCTTAAAAGATTAGGCACAATATTTGTCACGGAAAGCACGAGGGGTCAAAACTGTGGGTCAGCTGTGTGTTTCAGCCTGGTTTCCGGAGAAGCCTTGATAATTCTGCGCTATGTCGGTGTTTCCTGCTCTTGGTGCTGTTGTTGTTGTTGTGGGGCAGGCTGCAGTAGAAAACAGACGCCCATGGCCCTGTAGCTGTGTGCCGGCTCTGATAAGGCTCCAGTGAAGATGGGGTTTGGACACGCTACAGCCGCGAGGGAGAGGATCAGAGAAAAGGGGAGAGAGAGGGGGGAGGTGAGGAGACGGCATGTGTGAGTGAGCGAGGGAAGGTGGGGAAACAATGAAGACTATGCCACCAAATGCATGCAATATTTAAGTTCTTATAGATTTATTTTACTGCTTTGACGAACAGTGTTTCAAAATGGTGTCCACTTTCCTGGGTTTTCATGGGCTCAAAATAGATTTACAGTTGTCCCAGTTACTCGATGCTTGTGTCTTATCTCAGAAGCTGTGCGTGACTCCTCTGTTCTTCTGAAGATGTGGAAGATGTGTCTGAGGCTTTGAAAAGTGTCAAAAACACATTTGGCTTTTTAAAAAGTCTTTATCACGAAAAACAAAACACTCCAGCAGGCATCAAACGTTCAGCTTTTCCACCCATTTCACTCAAAGCGACCATGCCACAAAAACATTTCTGATTGGTCGCTTGACCAGTTTATGTCCGATCATGTCCACCGCAGCAGCAGAACACGCCGTCACCTCCTATGATTGTGATGATTGTGGTTCTTCTCTGAATAAATCCATCATTCTATGCCTTTCTCAAATTCCTGTACCTCCTCTACCTTCTGGGCTCCAATTGCCAAAGTTTCCCATTAACATTTCATAACTTAAAGAGGGAGTATTCTGCTTTTTTCAATCACACAGCACCAGTCTATATCACACTACAATGATGAGCAAACCTTCTGTTGGTCTGTGAATGCAGTAAATTAGAATAACTGCCTTGTATAAAATGTCTCTCTCAAAATGGCTGTAGTGAATGTCTTGAAATAGGCCTCTGTCTCTTTAAGAACCTCTGAGCCTTTAGACACGCCCCCTCCACACGCTGTCTGTGGCATCAGTGGGGAGGGGGTTCTGCTGAGGAGCAGTGGTTGGTTACTCGGCTGGTGATGAAAGCTCGGAGGCGTCTCCAGGAGGTGGGGGCGTTCCTAGGAGGACTCAGGCAAACCTATCCCTAAAATGAGTTTTTACAGATTACTCAAAAATACGTGAATGTGCCAAGGCAACACTTCAGGCGTGTGTTTAATGAGGGAATGACATAATAACATGATGTAAAGCTTGAAAGAAAAAGTCGATTTTGCATAATACCCCCCCCTTTAATATACTAATGTCTAACCATAAGCATCTAGAGCAAAGGTAAATGGCTAAGGCGTCATATCATTTACAAAGCCTGAATAAAGCATATTATGGACGCAGTTACTTCCCAGTTCCTCTATACCGTACACACTATCACTCTCTACTCCTCAGAATATCCCCGATGTCTCGCGAGCGGACGGCAGATGAAATTCAGATGAAGACACATCCTTCTCCATATAGAGCAAACCCTCGATATCATCTCCGCCCGAGCCCGACCTATCAGCACATCCACGCGCCGGGATTGTAAATAGCTCCGTCACTTGGGCAGATAAGAGCCTGGATATGGAGACGAGTGTAGCCCCAGGACGCCGCCTTTTTCTGGGGTAGATATCTCTGATGTGTTGGGGGTTGGGTACGGAGCTGCGGATTCAGGGGCAAGTGAGATGTTTTGGGATATATAAGGTTGCGTCTGAGCCTGTGTGGACTGACGCAGCGGAGCAAGGTCAAATACAACAACGTGTGTGAAGGTAATAGGATTTGAACAGGTGATGACACTGAACGGGCGTGTTAGGGTCTGCTGACAGCTGCACTGTGGCTGAAGCTTTGGTCAACACATTTTCAAAGATATTAGAAAAAAAACATCTTCCAGACATCCACTGGACATCCACAAGGACCTCATGGACCCGTCGTGGAATTGGGTCCCTGCCCTGTCGTCTTTCTTCACTGCTCTTTTTTAAAACTGGATCTTAGCAAATGTTTGGACACTTGTCATTAATAAAAGGATTTGAAAAGGGACAGTTATTCTATTCTTAGTAGAAAAAAGGCCCATACAAATCAGGGCGGTTGGCGTCCCTATTCCACGAGGAAATGTGGGTGTTTCAGGGTGGAGTTAGCATCATTTGTCCATCTTTCGACCTTGTTCGAGTTATTTGTGACTTCTGCATTTTGGATAAATCTTCAGAATTGTTTTGTGAAAGACGTATTCGGCAAAATTGAGGTATGAGAAGATTCATTCTGTGGACCTCAGCAGTGACACTTGGGTTAGGGATGGGCGATACCAAATTTTTTGGAATTGATACGATATCGATACTTTTGGGGTCTTTTTTGTCGGTATCGATACCGATACTGATACTGGTCATTTCATATGGGTGAATGTATTTCAATCAATATACATTTCTAAAACGGGTTGTTTTATATAATTAATTGGTCAATTAAAATTATATTACTTTAACTGGTTAATTAAACAATGCTAATGTGTAATACTCAAATGACAAACAGAACCTAAACCAGAATGATAGGACTGGCTCAGTTCAATCCTTTGCTGTTGTGACTGTTTTGGCTCAGAACAAAGAAATAAATCATCCTTTTGTGTTGATAATTGCTGCCCCGCCTTCTTTTTACATATGCAAATTAGTATCGATACTTTTTGCCCAATATCGATACTTAAAAAGTAGCCGTTTGGTATCGATATATCGATACTTTGGTATCGATCCGCCCATCCCTAACTTGGGTATATCATTAGAAATATATGTCTTTGTTTGGATGAGACAAGACTAGGCACATTCTATACAATAAAGCAACTCAATGTGCCATATGACAAACACTACCACATCAGTAAGTGTGTCCTTCTACGGCCCATAGTTGTTAGGATATCCTACACCGTACATTAACGTGATAGAAATGTCTTGGACATGATCAAAACATACATTCACCGTAAAAACGTGAGATTTGATTTCTCCATCCTGTCCACACAAAGGTCCACAGTGGAAGCATTATTATAAAACATGACCTGCCCAACGCCGACAATATGGCGTCCACAGTGCGCATCGCTCCTGGGAGGGCGCCTATAGAAAACGCTTTGTATTGTAATAGCGCGGCGTGAAGCACACACACAAAAACGCCTTCAACAAAACGATATTGTGGCTGGGAGCTAACTCTGCCGCCCGACAATGGGCAGGCTGAGTGCCGCGTTTTCTCATCAGGGGCCGGGGCGCGAACACTCGGCCCCGGGGCCCGCTCTCGCTGTAATCTCGACATGAGTTTCCCGGCCCCGTGACCCGAGAGAGTATCAGAGGAGAGGCTGAGGGCTTTTGTGTGCGGAGAATAGAGGGGAATGAAAGCAATAACGCAGGCAAATGGAGACGCTCATATTCACATTTGAAATATTAGAGGGACGTATCGGCGCCCCCTGGCCCTTAGCGCCATTATGTGTTTGGGGTGAGGTTTATTAAAGCAGTGTTGAACCTGCTCTCAGCCCCGGGCACCAGACGGAGACATTTGGACAAATCATGTTCTTTTGTAAGCGATTTGACAATAGTAAAGTCAGTGGCTGAATGATGTTAATACATAGAACAGGCCGGGTCCCGCTGGAGCCCACTGTTTGAATGTGGCCGTGGTCGCGGCAGATGGCACAGATTGGCAGCCGCACTTTCGTCAGTCCAGCTCAAGGCAGCTGTGGCTACAATATAGTAGCTTAGTGTGTCTGAAGTGATTTTACAACGCAGAATCTGAAAATGACATTTTTTTTCTGAATCGGCACAGGCTTTTGTGCTCAGTGTTTTTGTTTTCCACTAAACTAGATAGAATTTTTCAGTTTGGAGATTACATTTGAAATAAGATTTTGTCTGGGTTTCCGCAAGGCATTAGAAAGCATTAAGAGTCATTACATTAACTGAGCCAAATTGAAGGCCTTAAATGTCATTCAAAAGCATGAAAACTGGCATTAAATCTAAATTTATTGGAAAATTGTGACATTGCTCAACCGAGTTCATCAAAAATGATGCTCTAAAAGTAGACGGACCTCGTTCTTCCTCAAATGGCTCGCTGTGTTCATCCCTTCATGTTTTGCTTCTTCCGTGCGCAGAAGCCACATGTACAATCACAAAAAAGAAGACGTAAACACCCGGACTCACCCCGGCCTACAGTGTCCAGTCGTAAGTCGTAGCTTCCAACTGCAGAGGTTTAAGTTTGTAATGAAAGAGAAAGTTACGAGGCGCGGGCGTGAATCTGCAGAGGCTCCAGTCTGCAGGTTTAAACACCGAGGCGGTGGTCCCAAGCGACTGAAATTGAAAACCTATCAAAGTTATCTTTCTTTTATAAGTGCCAATCAGCATCCACACTGTTAGAGAACTACTGACTAAACATTCCAGTAAGCTCTATAAGCGTCTACAGTAAGGAGGCCTGTATCTAAATGGCAGCCTGCAAAAAATAAAAAATAAAAGAAGAAAAAAACATCACGAGATTGCTTTGCACCGTGACGAGAAATCTCATCTCGGCCCATCTTGTTATTCTTGGGACCCAACACCAGCGTTGGATCAATTGAATTTGGACGACGGCGCAAAGGCACCGCGATGCTCTCCCGTGACGCCCACTCTGCACCTTGGGGCCCGTCGGTGATGGCGTGCTGACAGCGGGGGAGCGGGGCCCGGGGGCTGTATCAGGTTCACGCACAGATAAGACGCAGTGGTGGAGCAGTGAAATGTAATAGGCCTGATTTCCAGTTATGAAAAATGGGCCCGGGCTTTTCCTGTAAATGTCACTGTTATCATCACGGTGTTCCGCGCGGGAGGAGGAGCCGCTCCGTCGGAACCGCTGGCGTCGCATTCACAGATTACCTGGTTAATGCGTTTTGAAGAATGCGTATGGAGGCTGTAAGATAATACTCTACAAATGTCACAAATTGTATCTGGCTTGTGATGAGCTCCGTGTTGTGCCAGATGCAGTACTCCAGGTTACCGTCCAGGTTTCAGCTGAGTCCAGGCCTGAGAGAGAATCCTATTGTACATGTTTTTAGTGCAGGGTATGGGAGAACGGTAGCCCTTCGTCTTCCATAACCTCAGAAATCACTTCTCTGCGCATCACGACCTCTCCGCGTGGGAGTTCTTTTCGTGCTTATGTGTGATTTCCTCGCCCCTCCGTTCCACCCCTGGGCCGATATCGAGTCAAGAACCCGCCCTTCCATTTCAATCTTGATACGGTGCCAAACTTTTTCAAAATCTGCAAATTTACCACGCTGCGTCAGCCCCCACCCCACCCCCCCTCCTGTGCCCTCACACCCATCAGCCCACTCCTGAGATCCAGTCAGATATATGAATAACACGAGGGCTCTGTTTAGGTTGTTCCTTTGCCTGGAGAGGGATCGACAGCTTTGACAACAGGGGGCGTGAGAGCAGGGGGGGGTCATATTAATGTGGGTAAAGTTTATGGAAGTCTGCGGGAGGCGAGGCGTGCACTCAGGCAGGGGGGGGGGCGAGTGTGCAGCCGAAAGGCCACGCCGACATTTCACTGCAAGACGAGCTGCTTTTACATGTTTAGTGACAGATACGGGGATGTGAGGATAACCAGGCAGGATAGAAGAGATCTGTTAGGGAATTAGGGAGACGCTTCTGCTGCTGCGGTGGAGGAGGTGGAACTCTGAAAGCATTTTCAATGAATAAAAGGACAATAACTCGGGCTTGGCATGACCTTTTATCCTTTCTGGCCACGTGACGCATTTAGTGACATGTTGTGTCCCTGAGCAAGAAACCATAATGCTCTCCTCTTACCAAATCATACCTGGACTCGTGTTTTCCTTGTACATTAAACCACAATAGCATCGCAAATCTCCCCTCATTTCCACTTCTCTCAGCATTCATAATCCTCTTTGTTTTTTTGCTTGTAGCCGTTTGTGCCTCTTTGTGATCCATTTCACAATAAAACTCTTTCCCGTAAAACACCTTTCCGTGATTGGTATTCTGGGCCTAACTGGAGTCCCCTCACTCAGACGGCGGCGCGGGAGAGTGCCGCGCCCGTAACCGGCGGGCGAGATTCGATTAGCCGGAGAGCGTGTCTTTCAAAGGGAAGCCATTTGGAAGCGGATCCCACTGGGCCTATCAGCAGCCAGCGGGGAAAAAAAGGAGCAATTAAAGGCAAAAACAACGGGCTGGATGTGACCGGGAGAGGCGTGTGATTTCAAACAGCGGGGAGCGAGTTTGTAGTGCTAATACACGCACAGGCTGTAGCTAGTGTAATGGCCGAGGAGTGGGGGGCGGCGTAATTACAGTCGCGCGATTGATTAGAAAGGTTGGGATTATTTTAAAGAGCTAAAACTCCCACGTACTTGAGGTGATTTGGTTATTTTATGTGCACAAAAAAGCAGAGCAAATATGCATATAGCACCAGAATGAACATGAAAGTTTTCAAAAAGAGTGTGTGTGGGCAGGTTTGTGTGTGGGTGCTTCAGTTTTGCTCAGTTTACGTACAGAACATACAGAGAACATACACATAATGTGGCAGTGGTACTTCTGTTTTCCTTCAGTAATGTGTATTATAGTGTCAGCGTGTGCATCCGCCCACGGATGCACACGCTGACACGCTGCGGTCCATTAAGTAGAAACCCTAGTGTGTACTGAGTAGAGTAGATACATGAGAAGCCGAGTACTTCGACCGAGCCGTACTGAATAGAAGCATGCTATGTGCATCCTCCTTTACGTCATGTTATTCCTTCAGCAAATGACTAACTTTATTTATCCCACTGTGAGTTAAACACTGTCTGTGTACAGAGAGAAAGAGAATAAGCCGCTTGTGGCGTTGGTATCAAGGAGTGCAGGACTCCAAAAGCACGTGTTTGAAAGTCTGTATATTTGTCCTCACCATGTTGATAATCACTATTGATTTGCAAAATCCTTATTTGAATGATCCCATGATTGCTTGTGTACAACATATCTACATACATATATATGTCCTGTCTACACTGAGCCACGTAGAGATCCTGAAGCATGTTAGAGCAATCATAAATTTCCTGTATAGTGCTGTCTGGTGGAAGAATGGCCATTACAATTCATGTCACAGAGCGGTACATCCCCAGGTAATTGGCCGGGGCACGTTCCCTGCTCCTAGTCTCCTTTAAGGCCACACCAAACCAGGCCCTTTGAGTGCAGGGATGAGAGAGACCAGCTTCATAAGACCAGACCTTTGAGTACGTCCACGTCCCAGACGGGCCTGTGGTGGAGCTCCTTCCTGCAGTACTGTTCACTATGAACCTGTTGAGGGGTCCCCCTAACACTCCTGGACTCAAGGGCCCCGTCGTGTTGTAGAGCTTTTCAAAGATTGTCAACTGGACCAGATTGGTAGCGTGAAGGATGTTTTGCTTCCATTTTAAGAAGCTTCTGTAGAACCCAGATATTTGATCATCTCTACAAAATGACCACTGTGAGAGTCTCCAGATTTGTTTCATTTGGATTTCGCTCCTTTATTCTACAGCCATTTGACATTGTTTGGTGGTTTCATCAACACGTGTGGTGCAAGTGCAGCCGTGTAGTTATTATACCATAAGCAGAGCACACATCATGGACATAAAGGTGGGACTTTGCTTGTAGTTGGTGGCGTCACGCTGCGACAGCCCAGAGCCGCTTCTGTAAATGTGATGAAAGCTGTACCCGAGGCCCCTCTCTCGGACCCCCACTGTGAGCGGTGTGTTCTCCACATGTGAGCGACACCAGCTCCAGGGCCGCTCTCCGTCTGTGTTTGTTCTGCTGCCTCCTCCGGGAGCTGCATTAGCTCCAATTAGCTTCTCCTCACACAGACGGCCGGGCACACGCCTCAGACGGCCGGGCACACGCCGCGTTCGCTCATGGAACACGGATACCTTCAAATGTCCCACGCCATTGTTACAAGCATCGCTCTATTAATCATCGTCATGAAGGCAGCTGGGTCCCCATTACTCAATCACAAAGCCTGCAGTCGCTCAAGATGGACAGCAATGTTTAAAAAACTACACAAATAATGTAGAATTAAGGCTGCTAGCCCTGTAGTTATCTTGGTTGTTAATACTCGAATGTGCACAGTGAATGGAATCTTGATTTTAAAATGTTGGAAACTCATTGCATTTAAAGTAAAACATTTTAGTAGTGTTAGCTCATCTTTATTCAGCTCTTAATAACATTCAAACTGTTACACCTTTAACAGAAAAGGTGTAGTCTCTGCATCCAATTCTTTCAGGGCTTTCTATCAATTAAAGAAATTCCTTTCAAAATACCTTGTAACTTTATTCAAACATTGACCTTAATCAGGCAAGTGGTGAACCCTTTTCTCCTATGCACCTGCCCCAACTACTTCAAGTCCTTTTTGTACCTTTTTTGCCTATACAATCATCAAATGTTTGAAACGACCTTTTTTTCATGATTTTACAGAATGTTTTGTGCAGAATGTCAATGTCCTGCCACAGAGCATAAGTGTGTGAATGTCTAACGAATAAGCAAATTCATATAGTATAGGTAACTTTGAAAATCCTTTTGGCATATGGCAGCCATGTTGATATTTCATCAAAATGAGGATTGCTGTGCTGCAGTTTCATTCCCTCACTGACCGTCCTTTCTCCTCTGTGTTCCCCCAGTGCTGCGGGACGATTTCCGGCAGAACCCCACGGACGCGGTGGTGGCAGCAGGAGAACCAGCCATCCTGGAGTGTGTGCCCCCTAGAGGCCACCCCGAACCCACCATCTACTGGAGGAAAGACAAGAGCCGCATCGACGACAAGGACGACCGCATCACCGTGAGTTACAGCACCAGCCAGTGTCAGGAAGCCAGTGTGGTGAAGCCAGTGTGGTGAAGCCAGTGTCGTGAAGCCAATGTCAGGAGGCCGGTGTTGTGAAGCCGGTGTCAGGAAGCCGGTGTCGTGAAGCCGGTGTCGTGAAGCCAGTGTCAGGATCATGGCAGGGAGAGATCAGCATTATATCATTGTTTTGACACAACAGTTTGATTGAATCTCCATTAGCTCTATGCATCGGGCATGGTACTCCACGTTAAACATTATTAGAGGAAAAAATACAGGTCATCATTGGAGCCTGCTTATTTAGGTTCACAATTTATTTCAAGGTCTTAGGTCACGATCCAAAAAGTTTCTCTTTGGGAGACAAGAGACAACCTATCAGCTCCCCTGGTGTTAGGTTTAGGTTTTTGCAACTTGTAGCATATTGGTGTTCAGAGAAGCGATCTTTTAGACATGATTTTTCTCCCTACACAAAAGCATCCACAACATTAGTCCAGCCAGTGTATGGCACAGGTAGTGTTACAGTTTGAACCAGTCTGTGAAAGTGGTTGTTCTGTTGATATGACAGCAATAACAACAGGAGCCGCATTGATGGGTGCCCACTAGTGTGTTTGATAAGGATCCATTCAAAAGCATGGACGAACATGTGGAGCATCACTGTGCTCATAACATTAGAAACACTTTTGAAGACAGAAGTGCACAACATTTTAGAGACAGTAGTTCAAACCATACCATGTAACTTCAGTGGGAGCGGGACGTCTCCAGCTCGTCTCCATGGAGATGTGACTTCTCAAATATGAGATTTAAACAGGTTAAGTCCTTATGCAGATCCATTCTGTGATCACCCACTGCAACAATAGGCCTTACTGTGTGGAGCTGCAACAGGGGAATCCACATTGTTACGCAGTGTGCCTTTAAGACTGCGTAAAAATGAGCTTAGGGTTGTTTGAAAGTGAGCATGTATTAGTTTTAAACATGTATTATGAGAGACACTGGCTACGTTTACATGGAGAACTAAAATCTGACCATGATCTGATTTCTACAAATTCTCAGATTGACGCGTAAACAGCATGATCTGATGTTGATATAATCTGATTTCTTTCTGATCTTTCACACGTGTGCATAAACTAACCAGGCCTTTTTAATCAGAAATTAAATTAAAGTTATGAAGTTATAAAAGTACAAAAATTATCCATAAATTGTACATAAGTGAACCATGAAATAAGTGTGTTTGTGAGTAAGTACAGTGTGCTGCTGACAGTCGAGTGGTTAAGGTGTTCCAGTCCCTGCTTCCCTAACTCGCTACGATTCTTTCAGAGAACAGTGAGGCGGGTTTGAACCCTTTGAGTTCCTAAACCTGTGCTGTACCCACTGAGCCCACGCACAGGAGGGTGAAGTCCAAACATGGAGGTTCTGCCTGGTGGGTCTGACTGAAGAGAGGGGTGGGACAGTTCAGTTGGTCCACCGCTCCAACTCGTAATTACAACTCGCAAACTCGGAGATGTCCAGAGCGCTCCGAGTTCGATGCGAGATGAAGACAGTAGTGGTGCCCCCTAGTGGAGTGAAGCGGACGTTTCTGTTGGTCACAGCCTTCACTGTTATAGTTATAGTTATTTAGCATGTTTTGAATTACATGTTTATGGAGAAACATTCATGTAACTTAGCATCTTATTACTTAGTGAATGTAAATGCATCAGACCTGATTTTTCTGACCATGTAAACATAGTCACTGTAGATCAACCACGGGGAAGCCTTCACCAGCTGTACTTTAAGTATTATAGACTGAGACTCCTAAAATCACCTATAAAACTGGCTGGCACGCCTCACTGTAAATGTAAAGTGTGCAGCACAGAGCCCCAGCGGTCAGCGCCCTCGCCTCATAACCATGAGATCCCGGTTCAATCCCCCAGTTTGCATGTTCTCCCCTGTGTCTGTGTGGCATTTGTGACCCTCTCGATGTCCTGGTGCAGATTCGCGGAGGGAAGCTGATGATCTCCAACAGCCGGAAGAGCGACGCGGGGATGTACATCTGTGTGGCCACCAACATGGTCGGGGAGAGGGACAGCGAGACCGCACAGGTCACCGTGTTTGGTAAGGACACACTCAGGCGCCTCCAGCAGGCCTTTGTTACACTTTACAGCACAGGAATAACATGGACTGTGGTGGAGTTAGTGTGGTAACTGACCTCTTCTTTCCTTTTCAAATACTTTGCATGTTTCACCGGGTGTGGGTCAAATCAAATACATTTGGCATGTGTTCTGTGTGAAATATAGTTCTTTTACCATGTAAAGTTTTCCTGGCCGGCCGCCACTCCTGCTGGTTGTGAACTTTGCAAACAGCCAAACTAATATGGAAAAGTTTTATATCGATCCCATCACAGATGGGATTGGATTGACATGTCATGACAGGAACTGAATTAACCGCTCGTGAAATATTTTCTTAAATGTACCTGCTTCATCTTCTCTGAGAGGATTTTCTTGTTGTTGCCATCTATCCAACGTATTTTTCTTCCACCATTGCACTTTCGTGTTGGTTCCATCAGGAACATCAGGATCCCAGATACTCGTCTATGTAAAGAAGAGAAAATGTGTGTGTTTTGGCTGGACAGGCCACTGTAAAGTGCCACCAGTACGTTTAGTAGTGGTTTTGAAAATGTTCACATGCAACACCACCTCCATACATGATTTAACCTTCCACCAGGAATGAATCAAGGTCAAATGAAGGGTAAACTGTGTCTTAAAGCTTCTAAGACAGATCTAAATAGGTCAAAACCATACCACGCCAGCATTAAACCATGTAGCGCCGCCTAGTGTCTAATGATGAAACCTTGTTCCCTCCATCAGAGCGACCCGTCTTCCTGAAGAGGCCCATAAACCAGGTGGTGCTGGAGGAGGAGCCGGTGGAGTTCCGCTGCCTGGTGACGGGAGACCCTCAGCCCAACGTGCGCTGGAGGAAGGACGACGTGGACGTGCCCCGCGGAAGGTCAGAGAATACTCACTGTGTGTGGACAGCAGAGGGGTCAGAGCTAGTCTGGGTTCAGTCAGTTAACGCCGGACATGGCAGGGCCAAACTCTCCCGTTACTATTTACAGGTTTATTTCATGACGTTTTGTCGAGATGTCTGGAGTGACTCCAACATGGCATCGCTCTGTCATGGTTCCACAAATCCTGACATGTTTGGTAACCACGTGACGCACGGAATCCCCCTGACAACACAGTTACTAAACTTTAAAGGCTGTCTCTCCCAAATGACTCATCTGAAATGAGGCTTTCATTCTACTCTTGCAACACAAAATCCAAAATCCCCTCTGAGCAAACCTTTGTAACCAACACGTCAACAGAATCAAATCTTACATTTTTACCTGGCTCTTTATATGAGTTACATTTTGTTGATTAAAATATGGTTGATTGAAACCATTTTTTTGTGAACATATAAAATGACTATATATAAAATATAAAATTCTCCCCATTATACAAGCTTATAAAGCATGTACAATAGGGTCCCTTTAGAGCAGGGGTGTCAAACTCATTTTGGGTCGCGGGCTTACACTTGTAATACACTTTACAAGCCCATTATTCATTTACTCCACACTCGGTGGTGGTAAGCTGTTATTGAAGCCACAGCCGCCCTGGGGCAGACTGTCCATTTACCACATGGCTATATAATATGTTGTTCATATCCTGAGCTCTTATTATGTCAGTGCCCTCTGCTGGACACGTGTGGAACTCACTTTTTTTCTTCAATGTAATGCCCCCTAGTGGTTAGAATGAGCATTCTGTTTTTTCTTTAAAAAATCATAACTCCGCACAGGAATGGGCTAGAGACTTACTTGTTTTCCTACATACTCTGGAATTGATGCTCTATAAGGCAGGGGCTAGATTATCATCTTGCCTTATGTGGGCCGCATAAGGCGAGATGAGTCGTGTTGGACACGACTGCTTTAGAGGGTCATTGGGGGCGTTCTTGGTCAAATAAAGAGTGAATAGAGTTTCTATTTCTGTCTGCAGTGTGAGTGTGTGACATTTGGACAGACTGTGGCTAAGTTTAGGTGTAGACCTTAACGGAGCCGCTTTAGACCAGCAGAAGCAGAGCTTTTTTGTCACAGATATTTTGGACAAATCCAGCCGTGTCAGCCTGAGGTCAGGTGCCAGTTCGCAGACAGACTTCAGCAGGTTGACACGTCGGGAGTCAAAGCACCGGGCGCAGCGTGCATGAGCCAGTGCAGATAGAGGAGGCGCAATTACGGTGAGTGGCAGGACGAGAGCGGAGGAGCTGACAGGAGCAGGCGGGAAGGAGAAACCGGCGCTAAATGACAGGCGGGCAGTGTGCAGGAGCGGGTGAGGCTGTTCTGACGGAGGGAAACCAGCGACCACTGCAGAGTTTAACCTACAGCCCACGAACATGACACTCAGAGAGAGCCAAGCGGCGGAGCTGTCTGGATGGAGCTGACTGAGGCCGAATATCAGGGAACAGACACTATGAATGACACATGACTTTAGTCCGTCCATCTGCTCCACATTTACTTCTAGGACTCGAGGTTAGAAGTGTCTCACACAGATAATAGACTTTTGAAGATCACGTGGTGGAGGTGGACGGAAACAAAGTAAAATGTAGAGAATACATTACTTTTACTGCACTACATTTGAAAGATAAATATAATACCTTCTCCTCCACTACATTTCTGTGAAGGCTCCAAAGTTAAAAGTAATCCTGTAGTGTGTGTTTTGTCCATTTTAAAAGCACACGAGCAAAAACACTCCTGAACAATAGGTGGAGCTGTGCTCATGCACTGTTACTGTCACAACAGGCAGAAGAAGGTGTGTTTCCTAAAGAATATATTTGAAGTACTTTTCGTAAAATATCTGATTGAGCAACTTGTACTGCAGGTGAATAGGAACAAATATAAACTTACTATAGTGATATCAACTGAAAACTGTTGCTATACATTACTAATTATAAAAATAGCCCATATTTTTTGTGAGAAAAATCTAAATAAAGGATCGAGCCAGGTTTAAGTTTACAGTTTTGTTTTGCGACATATTAGTTACAAAGATTTTTTCAGTGGCGATTTTGAAAAAGCTTTTTGCAAGTTAAAGAAATCAAAAAATGTAAATTTCGCCTTGTTTTTTGCAGTTCAGACCTCTGTCAATCAGGCAGGAGTTGGATATAATCCCTCAGAGGAAAATGACAATATGTAATATGTCAGTATTTGTGAATGAATAAGTGTGGGAAACTGGCTGGTGCCGTGACCTTCTGGGAAACATCACTAGCAACAAAATCTCATAAATGTTAAAGGAGAAAACTACATAGCTACAGTATAAACCTCAACATTGACCACAGTGTGAAATAAACAATGTTTCACCTTCAGAAGGAGAAGGGTCAAGTCTCTTTTGGGTCTGCTCTCACGTATCTGAATGGCATAAGTGCTGTGACGACGCCTGCTAAATAAGCAACCGATTGTAATATTTAGTCTTATAAAGTGTAAAAATGATAAAAGATGTCAAAGATAATACTCTGGAAGCACTTCAGCGGTGGTTTTCGTCTGAGAGAGCCTTTTGTTCTGGCCGTGTTTGAAGCTTTTGGGAAATGGTTGACGTCTCCGCTGTCTGCACGCGCCGCTTTCAAAGCCCAGCGTTTGTCACATTGCGAACCGAGATTATTTTTGTTCTGATCTTTGGTTAGTACAAATCAAAGAGCATTTCTGGTGACTGACGGGAAAATGGCTCCCACGCGCGGCTATTGTTTCCGCCTGATAACTGGAACAGACCGACTGGAATTAAGAGCTAAAGCGGCTGAATGACAGATATTTCTACAAGAAAAGGAGAGATTATGTTCCTGTTTTCTTCATCCAGCGCAACAATAAGCTAACACTGTCTGGTTTTCTTTTGGGCATTGATTGTGATGAGGATGCAGCTTTGGAATAGTCAATAGTAAAGTGCAAAAAAAGTTGATGGTACTTTGGGGAAACAGCAACTTATGGAATAGCAATCTAAAGACAGTCAAACCTTCATAAAGCTTGTATGTAGTGGGTTCTAACTGCATGTTATAGCTTTACACATGTGACTAAGAATTACTGCAAGACTGTAGACGTAATAACTCCGAGAGCGACAGGATTGTGTGTTTTGGAGATTGTCAGGCCATTCCTCTGGGGAGTCAACTTCCATCCCAAAGTTCTTCCACCACCAGCAGTGCGTCCCGGTCTGCCCCAGAACGACCAGGAACATGCCTTGAATGAGGAATGTGGTTATTTTGGAGGAAAATGGCTGCCTTTCAAGTGCTCTTTCACCTGCGCTCTTCAACAGGACGCAGTTCTTGGGCTAGGGTAAAAACAACCAACACAATTCTCAAAGCCTCCACGCTGTTTCTGATGTAAACATAGTTCACATGTGTGAGGTCAGAGCTTTTTTGTACCAGATAATGACGTTCGGCCACATAAAACTCCCACACCTTCACTTTGGTCGCCGTGTATTCACACAGCCTGACTGAAAACCTCTTTACAGAGCGTTTCAGCTCCTGCCATTATTTGCCCTTGCCTGTGCTTACCACAGTGGAGTGAGGATGAGGCCCCTGGCTCTAGCGGCTTTCATGTTGGAAGGTGACACTGTCCTGATTATGGTGATGAGCGACTCTGTACCATCAGAGATCTTTGATCTGTGCAGCTTTATGTAGGAGCCTTCCCTAACTCCACACGCCTGTCAACAAAAGAAGACAAAGCGACGATGTATCTTCAGAAAAACATCAGTGGTCCACAGTTTCACTTTGAAATGTTCAGCAGCAGACAGAGCATAATTGCTACTGGCCTAATATGTTCCTTGGTGTTTAAGAGAAATACAGAACAGAGTAGGCCAATAGTTCAGTTGTTAGAGATGCAGGCGAACAAACATCTGCACAGTGAGGACTGTCATGCACATGAGAGGTTATGTCATTCCTTTTCACTTCATTTCATAAGAAACTAGCGCAAAGAGGCAAATATTGGTGAAGAAGTTGGTCACCAGAGACAACAACCAACCCACGAGGGATTCATTGACAAACCAATTCCCCTACACAAGGCCGTGCAGAGACCAACAGAGGAGCAGAGGCTCAAAAAGCAAAAGTCAGTATCTTTTGCAAGTGTGGTGCTTTTCATGTGGGGTATCTGCCACCCAGGTCCCTAAAGAAAAGGACATTGACATTTAAAATGTCTGCGTGTGAGGTTCACATTATTTTAAGAACAAATAGAGCTTTATTTTGAGGTCATACAAAACTATCGGCTTGTTGACCTCGTTGGTCCGTGATGATGAGGCCGACTGATAAAAGATAAAGAGCGATCTGAAGATGCAGAGATTGTTGTTTTGCTCTTCTCTGAGCCGCTCTCTGGGCGGTGCAGGGCATGTACATTTTGGTTTGGATTGATTAAAATAAGGCTTATTGGAGCAGAGCCCTGATGGTTTATATACTATGAGGCGATGGGAAAGCTTTGGATACACCAGACTCTGCATGTGCCTGCCCCAACATTAAGCCTATAGAAAACTCCATTTCCTACAAAATGGCCTTCTAATGAGCAGCGTCCAACATATTTTCCCCATTTCACAGCTCAACTAATCTGCATGAACGTGTGATCTTTGCCAGGGCACAGCGCAGTGTGATATGTGGTTGGGCTGCCTTTAGCCTATATGACGACTCACATTCCCTGTGGCATTGTTTTGATGACCAATGTCACAAAGTTTATTGCCATCCAGTGCAATGAATTTTTCCAGCAACATCTTGTGCTGGTGTTGCTTGCTGAGCGTGCACGTTCATGGCCTTTCCGTGCACGTGCGTGGTGTATGTGGCGGCGTGTCCAGCCGGGTGTGGAGAGAGAGTTGTTAGCGCCGCGCTGACACCTCTGTTGTGCTGACCGACCACTTTGGCTGATTTCCCTGCTCCTGGACTCAGCACAATGGGCCTTATCCTGTCTCCATTACTGATACGAGTGATACAGGGGCCGGTGGAGAGCGTGCACGTGTGTGAGAGAGAGAGAGAGGGGCGTGAGAGTGTACAGTCAGAGCACTGATGAGTTCAATGTGTCAGTGGGTTTGGAATTGGGCAACGATGGAAAATGCTGTGGAGGTCATTCTGTTCTTCTGGCAAGATCATGTGAGAAAGCTCATATATGTGTTCAGTACTGCTCCAATGGCAAATGTGCCATAACAAAATAAAATGTAATGAATGTGGTCAAGATCCAGCAGGTGAAGATATAGATCTTGGGTATTGTTGAGATTTGGAGCTGCTTAAAGGTTCTTATTTGATCATGTTTTGTCACTAGCGAGCCAGAGATTTCCAGGAAGCCACTACAACAGTAGTTCCCAAAGGGGGGTCCGGGGTCCTCTGGGGATCCTCAGAGGCACTGCACGGGGGCCTCCAATGCTTGTCGACAAAACAAAACAAGTTTGAAGAGTATATGTATTATAACTATTTGAAATTGTTACCATAAATAGTTTAATATGTGAAACATTACACAGATTTGGATTGGGGGGCAATGGCTGCACTACAATATCACTTATTACAAATCATGAAAAACAAAATATTTGTAACCAAAATATCAATCAAATAAAACCATACATTTAAACCTGGTTTAATCCATTATTTTTGTTGCTGAAAATTTAATTTTGTCCATTTTGCATAAAAACGCCTTAAGTAGAAGACCAAATATTGACTTAACCAGGGGGAAAATACAGGAGCTCTCAGTTTTCCAGGTACATATAAAATGAAATAATCCTCAGTTCCCAACCTGGGCCTGGAGGAAGGGATGCAATCACAAAACTGTCGGCAAAAGCCAAATTGATTATTTTTTATTATAGATTATTACAGCGGAAATAATGTGATCACATTAATGTCAATCTGGAAAAGAAGTCTGGACAGATTTATATTGGGATATTCGTTGCTGATTGGATCAAACGCACCTTGTTTTAGCCAATCACTGCTCGATCTCATAACAAAGCACGAGAACTGAACTCTTTGTGTTTGTGAGTCTGCAACAGCACCTTGTGTGTAGTATTGATAAAACTACTGGTCGGCAAATGTAAACCCGCCCACTCACTGAAATACTGCCATGTGAACCAATCAGCTTGAGCCATTCTGGATGGATTTTGTGAATCTTGAAATGTGTAATTGAACTTTAAATGCTATAAAATCAGTTTTAGTCCAGGTAACTTCCACCAAATGCTATAGCTGTTCTCTTATGCACGCAGCGGCACAAAGGCTAACAGATTTATTGGAAAATTGGGACAAACAGATGGAACGTCTACTATAGCCAATCCATTCATTTGTGAATAAACCAGAGCAAAAAATGAAAAAGTAAACTGTAAACTTTTAGTTATCAAGTGAGAGTCAGCTTTCACACTGAACAACTTGACTTTCCTTTCTCATCATCTCCAGGATGAATATTCACAATCTAAAGATTAAGTAAGTTCTTAATCTTTGGCTAAAGGCCGTGTGTTTTTCGGCTGTCGGTGAAAACATCTCAAATGGCTGACTGGGGAGCTTTGGGTCAAATGTTGTGAAGAGGGACTGAGGGTATAAATATTTTTCTATGTGAAGGACCTGTTTCCAGGTCAAATCATTGCAATCATTAAAATGTGTATTATTCTGTTTCTAATGAATATTAAAGATAAGATAAGATGATACTTTATTGATCTCACAGATCTCACACAAATTGCATAAAGCCTCATGAATTAGAATTACTCATTGTTTTGGAGATGGTGCAAATTGAAAACCTTGGCAGTAACGCTAAGAAATGCCTTATGTGACCCAACCCTCCCCACTCTCATCTACGTGGTAGTTTAAAGGGACTAGACTGAGTTTAAAAATGTTCAAACTAAGTATTTTCCTCCCCCTACATGTTCCACCATGTCCTATGTGTAGAATGAGCTCAGACCTGTTCACCACAACTGCCTCTAAAATCCTGCACTGTCGCTCAGAAAGGTGTTACTTCGGGTCTGAAGTGCCGTCATGCACGAGCTTAATATAGAAGCTGCAGTTACACATATGACCTGAGGTGGCAGTAGCGAGTATAACAATGACCAACTTGCATCCAGTCCCTTTAAGTTGAGTGTTTCACATTTTAAAAAGAAGCGTCTTCAGTTATTGTTGCAACATGCAGCTGTAGCTACAAACACATCTGTACATTTCTATGAGCACATTCTGTTTTCTCATGAAGACACTTTCTTGGATTGCGATAACTGTGTCCTGAGCTGTTGCCTGCAGTAATCAGACTCTAACTGGACGTTTGAGTGTAATCAGAGTACTCCACACGCGTGTGCAGAAACACGGGTCTTCCTCCTTTGTTCCACTGCTGCATTACAGGCATTCGTCATTCAGAGCACTGTGGCTGACAGCTTTATTACTATACAACACTGGAATGGGATTTTTAACTGCAGAAAGAAAAAAAAGGGGGTAATATCATAATTGCGAGACGGGGATGAAAGATGACAGTGGAAGTGAATGGACGGTTTCGGCACGTGTGAAATGACTGATGTGTGATTGTGTTGCATTGATGATGGAGGTTTAATGCAAATGGAATGGGAACCGAATGCAGTGGCAATGAGCGTTTAATATTGGATGTAAACATGGAGCCATTTTGCATCGGGGGAAATGGAAGTGTTCCGTAAAATGTGACACCGGCCTCGTAAAGCATACTTACTACCTATTTACTTATATGTGTGTAGAAATATCGGTTCTGCTGATGACAATTGTGACGTTGATGTATTCACTATCAGAAAATAAGCTTTTCACTGGATTTGAAATGACTTTGTCTGCGTTGTTGGTTCTTAAGACGATTATCCAATTGAACCCTAAACTGAAGTGCATTTACAGCCCCCTCTGGATCTGAATCCTGGCCCGTTTGCCTCGGATAGTGCGGGTCGATTGAGGGGTTGAGGAGTGGACTAAAACCAGGAAGTACCTGAAGTCCATGTGACTGTCTACAACAAAACAATGAGTGATCAATACCAGGTGGAATGATGCTCGGACAGGCACGATGTCAGCAGATGATAGAAATATATATGAAAATACTGTATATCCTATACTGTGGACTATTAACAAAAAAAACAAAGTCAGAAAGTTCAGCTCTTGATAAATAAACCAAAAACAACACTGAAAAAGTCTACTATGATGAGAGAAACTATATATATACTATAATAAAAGCTAGATGTCTTAAGGCGGAGTCACTTCCGGCATCACAGGCGGCCATCTTGCCACAGGGAAGCTTTCTGGCGAGCTCTGTGGTATCTGAGGTACGAACACAAATCCTCAGATCTCGCAGAAATCTTGACGGATTCACAAACGGTTTGGTTTCTTACAAACGTTATTAACATGGCTATAATTCTGAATGCTGGAGCATGTTAAAATTGCAGATTTTATTTTATAGTCATATGTATGCAGTGTTATAACTACATCTCTGACGTTTATAACAAATCAAACCCTTTGAAAATCAGAAGAAAATTGAGCAAGTTAAAAAAGTACCTGCACCATAAAACACAATGTTACGAGTGAGCGAGTTCCCTGTGGCAAGATGGCCGGCGTGTGCGGAGGTCGCCCTCCACTGGCCAACAGCGAGTACGAGACATCTGGCCTTTATTATATCTATGAGAGAAACTGGCCTTGTCTTGTTCTGTCTCCTTACTCTGACTAATTCTCACCACAGCGCCCCCTCTGGCAAGAGAGACACATTATTAAAGCCTTCGCTCGATTGTGAAACGTGTTTTATGAACGCGAACATGGCTAAGTGAACAAACGTAAACAATGCTGCTGGTTTGGTTCCAATCGAACCGAGTCCACTTCATATCAGGTGTGAATGTGACCTTAGAGCTGATGGGGGTTTTGCAATAACAGTTTTTTTGCCTGACGAAGGCCACAGGCCGAAACTCTGCATTAAATAAAGGAACACTGGTGTTGCAAGTACACAGCGTGCGAGAGTTGCAATAAGACCTAAAATGACTCATGTGGACCTCAATCAGGTCCACATGAGTTCATTAGTTAAAGCTCAGTAACAGAACAAATGTTCTGGGCTTTCAAATGAAGAATGGCATGTTCGCATATACTGATATTAAAAAAGGAACTAGACCTTAAGCTGATGGACTCAAGTAAAAGTGTGTGGACACACCTCAAGTTTAGAACCTCCAGACTCTGGTCACTGTGAGGCATTTACTGCTTTCTGATTGGGTATAGGCTAAAGATTGATTTTTTTTTTTTATCAAAGGCCCTGTACCATAAATGTGTCCTTATTCAGTATATTATGAGAAGCAGATATTAGAGGAAAGTAAAATCTGGTAAAATGTCTATAATGTAAGAGTGCATGTTAACACTCTGCCCTTGCGTTTGACTCGCTCCATAACGGCCCGTTTGTTTGCCAGGTATGAGATCAAGTACGACAAAGACGACTACGTGCTGCGGATAAAGAAGACGTCAATCGGAGACGAGGGCGTGTTCAGCTGTGTGGCCGAGAACCGCGTGGGCAAACTGGAGGCGGCGGCCACGCTCACCGTCAGAGGTAAACGTTAGCCGTTAGCATCGCACACCTGCTGTCTGTCATACCTCACGCTCATCATATACACCGCCACTTCATCCTGACACACACAATAGCATTATGAGTGCAGCGGATCGTCTTCCCGTCAGCATCATGAAAAAATACCTTTAACCCAGTATTCCTCTTCACTTTGGTCGCTTCTTCTACTACAGGAGCGCTCCGACCCATGTTTCCTGGGTTAAGCCTGTCTGCTATATGTTATGGAGAAAATCTGAAAGAGTCATCTTCATTTTTAAGGCGAGACGCTGCAGATAAAAAAAGTTTCCTTTCATTTAAAGTGATGGTCGGTAAGATGGCAAAAAGAGGAGAGAGTTTCAAAAGTAAACAATCATGCTCCCTCCCCTTCTCTTTCTGGACCTGGGAGCCACTCCGAGTTTGTCAATGAGGAGTGAGACCCAGAAATGTCAAGCTCCTCCCCCTCCCCTCCTGATTGAACCTGACAGGCCGGTTCACAGGAAAGCTCTTCTCATTGGTCAAAGGGATGGCACCAGGGATTCAGATTAGTGTCTAAGATCAGCAAAGGGAGGGGCTGTGATTTAATATTAATTGCATAACAGAAGTAAATGCAGGCCCAGGTGTCAATGATGCACAATCCATGACATGTGTATAACATTTAAACTTACAGACCATCACTTTAATGCATTTTGTCTTTAAATGAGGCAAAACTGGACAAAATTGCCTGTATTTTTGGCCTCAAAATCTGAATGATTATAATGAGATAGAATGACATTAGTTTGCAATTTTTAATATTCAATTTAGATTTTGCATGAATTAAATGACTATGGCAAGAGAAGTACAAATTCAAGCAAGGGATGAGTGGACAAAAAAACCAAACTACTTTAAGCTACTTCAACCTCTTAACACCCGGCTGAACTGAGAAGATCTTTTTCCTCACATCATCAGATTTTTTTTCCATCATTTTTTTGTTGGGTATTCAACATTTTTGTCATTTTTTGTCATTTTTTTTGTCAATTTTTTATCACATTTTTGTCTTTTTTGTGTGTCATTTTTTGTCCCATTTTTGTCATTTTTTCATAAATTTTTTATCAAATTTTTGTCATTTTTTTGTCACATTTTTGTCATTTTTTTGTCAAATTTTTATCACATTTTTGTCACATTTTTTTGGGCATATTTTGTCACATTTTCGTCATTTTTTGGTCACATTTTTGTCATTGTTTTCGTCTCAGTTTTGTTGCTATTTTCACAGCTTTTTTTCCAGAAGCTTTCGGACTGGGGTAAAGCCAAACTGGAGAAAATGTGCTCGGTTCAGGTGGGAGTTAAGGGGTTAAGATCAGATGTTGTGTAGGTTTTGAGAACATTTTCCATACAAATGTTGGAGAAATCGGCCTGCACTAACTAAACCACACAGTGTCACAGTTGGGCTCTTCTTTGATTCCAGGTGAAAGGATTGACAGAGTGTAGTTTCCCCTGAGTGCCTGAGCGCAGCATGAGGCTGATCCACTGCTGTGATCGCCTTGTCCTGCTGCGTCACAGTATCAGGCTCCGGGATTGACACGGAGCGAGTCAGAGAATCCAAACCCAATCAGGAGAATTATTTACATGATTGAGTGCAACAAAAACAGAGCTCTGCCTCCTCCACTGCACGCGCTCAGTCAGCAAAGCCATTTCACAGCCTACTGGTGCACACAGGCGACACCACACCTGGGTTAATAAATTTCACTGAGTGTTTGCAGTCTCCGCGGAGCGCTTAGAGCCGTGACCAAAGCCACGGGGCCGCAGCATTTGTTCTCTCCAAATAATAATAACAAGCACGACAACTGCTGCTGTGTATGTGCAGTTTTCAGAGAGGTTTCAGAGAGATATTCTGCGGTTATCCAAATTTAATGAATATCTAAACTAGGGGTCTGCGTTTCTAATTGAATTTGTACTTTTTAAAAGCTGCTAAGTTTCAGTAAATGTTATTAATATTAAAGTGGGCTGGGTTTTATTTTAATTTCACTCAAATATATGTAACAGATCAAATTTAACCAAGGATTAAAACATTTAAAAGTTCATAAGCTGTGTTTTATTTTGCCTCTCCAAATAATTTTTCTTTGGCGAACGAAGGGCCAAAATGGCTATTTTAACTTCACTGTAATTGGGAAAACCTGCATAGACACAGCTCAAATGTTTTTTTCCCCCGCTGTTCTCTGAAAACAAAGAAAATCCTGGCGCCATTTGGAATTATAATGACCTTGTAGTTTCGAGCTCTACAAATATGTGTTCAGAAAATTCAGGGATTTTCACATTAGTTTAGCAGCTTTTATGGAAATCTACAAAACCTTTCCAAATACTCACCAGCCAACCCCACATGTTCTGCCTGTAGTGCAGTGGTTCTTACCTGGAATGATCATTACTACAGCGGGGTAGGCCCAGGGGCCAAATCTGGCCATCCAGCATAGAACCTCAGGCCCCCCAAGATGATTTTGAGAAATATTATTACACCAATCAGAGACCAGATACACAGTAAAGTACTCTAACATTTAGAAAATACAGTCAATATTTGTTTTCCTTGCAAAACATCCACAGGGGTGTCGAAGTCCTTTGGGTCGAGGGCCGAAATTCAGCCCCCACAGCGGGTCGCATATATTGTAAAGGACTGTGGTCTCATAAATAACAACTTAAACTTACTGTGCTTCATGTGTCACATGGTCACAAGTCATTATTCAGTCACTCCACATTCTATGGCAGTACGTTACTATTGTAGCCACAACAGCCCTGGGGCAGACTGACCATTTACCACAGGGCTGTAATATGCTGTTTATATCCTGATCTCTTATTATGTCAGTGCCCTCTGCTGGACATGTGTGGAATTCATTCCTTATTTAATTTAAGCTGCCCCCTAGTGGCTGGAGTGAGCAAACTGGTTATTTCTGTCAAAATCCATAACTCAACACAGGAATGGGCTAGAGACTTCCTTTTTTTTTTTTTTTACATGCTCAGGAATTCATGCTCCTCAAAAGGCCACAATAAATCATCTCGGCGGCCGCATGTGGCCCGCGACCCTCGACCTCAACACATGTGCCTTAAGACATACTGTATATGGTATACAAAAATTTGCTTTATGTGGTGATTTTACTATGAAGAAAATGGGCCCTCCAAACTTGCCTACCCCTGCCGTACAATAACACGCCATACCCAAACAACAATTTGTATATTATATATACTGTATATATATATATAGTATGTAAAAATACTGTATTTTTCCCACAAATGATTGTTGGATAGCCATTTAAAAACCCTTAAAAGATTAAATAATAATAACACAATAATAATAATAATAATGTAATTTTAATTGACTCGGGTCGTGTTTCCTGCTATTCCAGTGGATTAATATGTAAATAAATGCTTTGCCTCTGAAGCCTCTCTTCTGCACACAACAGGCACAATGTTACACTCGCTACACCACATCCATTCACTCAGAGTTATTTTGGCTTCTCTTTGGTTGAGTTCTCGTGATTTTGATTTTTTTTGTTTTTTCTTATGTTGTGTTTGTGTCCATCACCTGTCTCCATTGTCTCCAGCTCGCCCTGTGGGTAAGTACCATCCCTCTGCGGCTTCATTTGCATGCTCCTTCTCTCTCCCTCATTCACTCTCGGCGACTGCCTCTGCTTTGTGTCGCTCGTCCAACGCGTATGTGACTAACACAGGTGGTGTATCACAATGTGCGCCTTTATGCTCGTTGGCCAGTGCGGCTGCTGAGGCAATTGTGTGGAGCCCATCTGTTATTTGCAATACCGACACAACAATGTATGGAGAGATGTCCCCGCAAATGCACGCTGTCTTTGGTGGGAAGACGGAAACAGAATGTGCTCAATGTCTTTAGATCCCTCGAGCCATTGCAGTTTGTGTACGTCACCATATTTGGACCCTGTGAAAGAAAAGTGCCAATTACAACGTTTAGTCAGTAGCCAATGCATCTCTTAACTACTCATGTGGCTATGCTAGTTACGCTCTTCTGAAGTACTTCCTGTCCTATTCTTTTCCTCTGGGGATTAGCACTTTTGTCCGAGTGTATTCTACATCGGGGATGTTTGGCGAACATATCAGCATTTCTATCACCATGACTGTGAAGAACTTCAGTTAGCCTCTATTTGTAGTAGTAGTAGTTGGAGTATTTTATCGTTTTAAAAGATATATATTTATATATATTATGAAACTAGACACTGTAATGCACCTTATGTGTGATTTTGGGAGCTCTGTGATGAACAGAACTGAAATAAATGACGATCAAAAACTTGTGAAAAGTCAGGATCTGGACATTTCATATATATTATTGTGTTTCTTTTCTTTTTTTTTTTTAGTCTGAGGGGGCGTGGTGTTAGTCTGAGGGGGCGTGGTGTTAGTCTGAGGGGGCGTGGTGTTAATCTGAGGGGGCGTGGTGTTAGTCCGAGGGGGCGTGGTGTTAGTCTGAGGGGGCGTGGTGTTAGTCTGAGGGGGCGTGGTGTTAGTCCAAGGGGGCGTGGTGTTAGTCCGAGGGGGCGTGGTGTTAGTCTGAGGGGGCGTGGTGTTAGTCTGAGGGGGCGTGGTGTTAGTCGTTCTCTGGTGTGCGTTTGACAAAGCAGAGCGGCTTCCCATGGAAAGATTGAAATTGGTCAAAGGTTCAACTGAGAAACATCCTGTTAAAGTCTTCAATCCAGAACCAGGCTGTTAAATGCACATGCAAACGATAACACGCCGTGTTTTAAAACGTGTCAACAATGTTGACTTGAAATATATTTAGGCATTTGCCTCTTCCCATAACGCTAGTGTCCGTCCAGAGAGGACAGAGGAGGAGAGAGTCAGTGAGAAAGGAGAGAGTTTCATAAAACACTCATTATCTCCGTTGCTAGAAAAAATATCTGTGATTTTGATCAAAACTGGCCTCTGTTTAGCTTAGATTTCTCAGGAACCGAGGCACGTAGAATGAAACTGTTTTCAACTACGGAGAGCTTAGAGTCCCACCTTTCATACGAGCCACAGCATGTGTCCATATCATGAAAAATGGTCTGGATTGATGGCACTCAACAGCTAAGTACCCAAAACAGCACGGCACTCAAAGTGTTAAAGTCTTACGTCAAGAACGACGATGTACATAGGGTGTAAATACTTCACCAGATGAGGCGTCTCACTGGGCGCCACATCCACGCTCGTCCTCTTGTTCGGGGAAAGTAAACAAGTAAATAAAGACATGTCCCATCATTTCTAGTTCCTATATTCCACGTGTATGTTTGTGTCTTGCGGCGGTACCACTTCATCCACACCTGTAGGCCAGGGAAGAGAAGGGTGAGGAGTGCAAACACGTGCAGCAACCCTCTGTGCTTTATTGTGGCTGCAGCTTGTTTGTTTTAACAGTTAGAGCCAGATGCTATGGTTGGATATATGTTAACGTTAGTGTGCAATGCACTTTCAAACCAAGCTATTAATCAGGATGAGCGATCAAATACAACAATACACAGTGCACTGGGGAGGGAGGTCACCTTTTTACATTGGGTATTATTTTCCATCTCAATTGGTGTTCAAGTACATGGAGTTGGATTACCACCGAACTGGGCAACCACTGCCTCAATGGATAGGTAGGGTTCACCGTGAAAGCAACTTAACCCAAGTTTAAAAGTATAACTAGCGACCCATACACAATGACAGATTTCCGAGCAAGAGAAAGAGCTGTTGATTCCAACTCCAGTTCTTCCTTCCAAACTTGTTGCGAGCCCAGTGTAGCCCAGACGTTTGCAGACGGGCAGACGACGCTCTCAGACAGACTAATCTCCGGAGGTCCAGCTCGTGTTTAACTTGCATCTCGCCGCCATCTGTGGAGCTGTGGACCCCCGCGCTCAGATCTGCTGCTCTGGCTGACGGTCTTCACATGACGACCAAATCTGCTCTGTCTCCACGTCGAGCGAGAGAGGCTTAGACACAAGTGTGCAGCGAGGAAGTGTTTGTCGAATGGGGAAACTTTGAGGCAGATACCAAGTTTGAGTCAACCATTGCTACTTCCGTTGGCCTATTTGTATTATATTACTAGGTAGAACCAGGTAAATGCACTCTCTACTAGTTGTAGCCTTAGTTTGTGGTCCATTTAGAGAAAGTACAGTTGGTAAAGCATGTTTCACACCAACCCGATCATCTCCCGTCTGGAATGGCTGGGCAGGTTTTCTTTGAGAACACAGCCATTGGGGATTGGAGACAGAAGATCAGTGGAGCTAGTTTTTGTTTGTAGAGTTTGATTGTCCAGTCGCCGTACAAAAAGCGCTGTGACACATTTCTTTTGCCTAATATAACTTTTCAGCAAATCATCTGATATTTCTAAGTCCTGTAGCTTACCTTGGCCTGAGCCGTGTGGGAATGAAAACGTACATCATCCAGTCCATTCAAGCTGTTTCAAATGTGATTTCAAAACATGTAACTGAGACACCAGAATGCAGACTAGTTTGTTTCCATGAGTCGTCTCCGCACACTGTAACATTACGCCTTACACATATGCACAAGGGTTTATGCTAGACCAAAGGTGGGCAGTGACACACTCCAGTCACAGGTGTTGGAGATCGCACGGTCACCAATGCAAACATAGCCTTCAGGATGATTTTCATAACGTCTGTAGTGAGTTGGAGGACTCTACAGGTCTTCGTCTTGGATGATTGAGCATTTGTTTTAAAATTCACCTCTGAGAAGAAAAAGTTGCCTTAACCAATCCATGCTACGGTTGCATCTTTTGCCAGATGCTTTGCCTGAATTTTCTAGAACTGAAACGTCAACAGCTATTGCGCTGACCAAGTAAATCCTCCTCCAAACAAATCCAACAGATGGAACAGTCTAGTAGCGTAGGATCTGAAGCCCTAACCTTGTCAAGAGCTCTTTAAACTCGACAGCAGATCCTTCCTTCCGTCCTCCTCGCATTACCATTTTCTAAGCGTGAGCATTTCTTCGACAGCGGGACACAACTTACCCCAGTGTTGCGTAACACAGCCCACGTTTTTATAAATAGAAAGTATGCTGGCTTGTCTCTCCATAAATTATATTGCTAGTTGACACATAAGAAGGAATAAAGCAAAGCGAGGCAGTCAGCAGTGCACATTAGTCTTTGGAAATGTGCGGTGTGGGCCGACCAGGGGAAGAAAAAGTCTCTCTCTCTCCCTCTCTCTCGATGCCAAAGCGTGATTTAGGAGCCTGTCTCCCGATCCAACGTTTGGGAGAGAAATCCAAGCTTTGCACAAGGCCGAACGGGAAGCCAGTAAATTCCACGGCCATCTGCACCTCTTCCAACTGCGTATCTTTGTCAAATACGCCCAGCCAGAACCCAGGATTACACGCGCAACAACGCCAAATGTGAGCTCCTCCAACCAGCTGGCCCGTCCCTGCAAGAAATTCACAACAAGCTCCGCAGCACAACACTATCAAAGGGAAGATAACAGGCGCAATGGACTTCAGATGATTCAAAACACACACTTACAGTGTTCATTTTGATAACACATTTCAGTTGACTTTTTGTTCTAGCCTTTTAAGATGTTTTGCTATTAGCTGCTTTTAGTCAAGACTGTTACATAGTCGACCAGATGTCATGCTATTTTCATCAAGAAATACATATAATGCATTAAGCAAATAGTTTTCTTTGAGTAAGCTCTTTTCCTTTTTGCAAACAAAGGCTCTTAAGCTGACATCTGTACTTGTTACTTTCAGTGTTGGGCGTTTCGGCTCCCGTCCAAGGTGCTTCGTCAGCACACTGTTTGGCAGAAGGACCATTAGGGAACACTGATCCAATAGGAGGGATTTCAATCTTAATGGCGCTATCTTTGTTTAAAAAAAAACACACTTGTTTAGTTATTGTTTAGTGAATGTCAGTATCAACAACTTGACCTGAGTCTGTTGCCCATCCATCCATCCCTTTTATTCCACTTTTCCGTTGCCGGGTCGGGGGGGAAGCTGTCGGAGTTGCCCAAAGTCCACAGGAGGACGGCCTCATGGTTCAAACCGGGCCTGTTGGTCTCTCATAAGGGGCTTCTGAACCGCTCTTTGTCTGATCCATTGGGAGAGCCTACCAGGGCCACGAAGCCCCCGACAACAGAGCTCCAGGATCATTCAGGTGATCAAACCCCTCCACCGCGTTAAGGTGGTGGTTCCAGGAGGGGGAGTCTGTTGTGCTTTGGAAACATGTTAACCGGAGTCCCTTTCCAATTCAAAGCAGGGCTTTTGTTCTTCCCAAAAATAGCTTATTTCATCCCAAACCATCTACTTCCTTTAGCTATACTTTTGAGCTCACTGTCCTCAAAGAGCCGGTGATATGATGGGGATGTCCCGCTGACTGGGGGCTGCGGTGTTGATACACGCTCTTGTGCGGTGTTTAGTTATAACAATTTTTCTCTTTCAGAGGTGCTAATGTACCTCAAGTGTCTATGGTATAAATAGTATTATTCATAATCCATGGTGCTTGCAAGAGAAATAGATCTAGTAAAGTTTACTTGGACTTTGCAAGATGAGGTCATGTGGTGACCTCTGACCTCTCCCAACATGAATGTTGTGCATTTTGACATGATAAATATCACAATTACTAATACACTTGTATTATGTAAAATTATAATTTTCTTGTCAAACATGATGGGAATCTTTACCAGCTGAAATAACTTTAAAAAATCAAATAAAGAAAGAATTGAGGAACTCTGAGTTCCTTTTATCACACGTATTTCAGACGTGTTTGGAGTGCCCCATACACTATGACTTGTTGAAAAAAATCGTCCCAAACCTCTGATTTGTCCGTGAGCCGTCAGTGTTTGCTTCATATGCGAGCAAACACAGGAGCTGCATTGACAGTCATAGAGTAAACAGGAAGAGGTCAGGAGGTCAGGGAGTGCATCAGCAAAGGTGAAAGGTCACGCGGCGGCCAATTTGTGGCTTTACAGCTGAGATAATGGTAACGAAATGGAAGAACACGGCGCCAGAAGAGGGTTCATGAGGGAGAATTTGTTTCAACTCGAATTGAAGGCGAGACCCAAAAGGCTTTTTAGATTTCAACTCACTGGGTTTTTTGTTTTAACTTGAGGCAAAGTGATAGGTCTGTAATAGTCTGTTTGATCCGTGTAAAATGCCCAAACTGCCTTCAATTTAAGGGCCAGAGTATTTTTTCTGACTTGTCTTTGATAAAAACTACCGTTATTGATAGGAAAAAAGTAAACATCTGATTTTTATTGTTTTGCAGGATTTCAAGCTCAATAAATCATGCAAGAATTAGATATTACCAAATCTCTCAAAACATTGTTACTCAGTGATTTTTTACATTTTAATTTTTTTGCGTAGATTGCACCAGTTCATTATTGACAGGTGAAAGCACATTAGAAGCCAGTCTGTCCTTGACTTTATCCCGTATCTGAGATGGAAAGTGTTGTTGTGGATGGGGCATGTGTGCGGTCTGCGATGAAGCCATCGTGACACACAGCTTCTCCAGTGTCCGTGAATGCCACCGTGACGCCATTCATCCGGCCCCCCCGCCTGGATGAATGCTACCTGGTTACCACGGCGACAGTGGTCCTGGTGTCCCCGTGTCCAGAGCTGATGTCCCCTGTGCATGGAGGCTCTGTTGGCCCCTCCCCTTCTGCCTGTTACCCTCCTACTCTGGTGCTTCACTGGAATGACCATCTTTAATGAGAGAAATGACCTCCAACTGCTTGACTGACGAGAACTCATCCTTGTGTAGGTTTAGACCAAGCGAATATAATAAGATAAAGAATACGAATGCCAAAAGGAAAGTGTTCATCATCATATTTCAAAACTTGCTCCATTGAGAAGGAATTCCCAGACATTTAGGTAGATTAGTGAAAGTCTATAATGTCCATGAAGAATGGACTTAATAACAAACGTCATTGATCTCATGTAAGATGGTCACATTTTGCTGCGTTGTGTTCTTTGTTACTCGACTGGACTAACCCCTCTCTGTCTCTGTCTCCAGCCGCGCCCCAGTTCGTGGTGCGTCCGCGGGACCAGATCGTGGCCCAGGGTCGCACTGCCACCTTCCCCTGTGAGACCAAAGGGAACCCCCAGCCCGCCGTCTTCTGGCAGAAGGAGGGCAGCCAGGTACGACACTGTTAACATTGTTCTGGGTATTCTCCATATGCCTTCAGTGTGTGCTTAACGGCTCTGCGCTGTTGGTTACTTTGCATTTCACCACAATGTAATGTAATGTAATATAGAAGGCAGAGTTATGAGCTATGACAAACTCACCCCCAAAAAGCTGCAACACTGCTCAAAGTCTGCTGTAGTTTCCATTGTATTCTATGGAGCCACTCCCCTCTCTCTCTTGCTCACAGAATTTGTCATTTGAAATGTTTATAAGCTAAATATGTAGCTACATTGAAAGCACTCGGTTCTAGAAATTGATGGTGTCCAAATCTCAGATGGAGGTCAGGGGCAAAGGGAGACAAACAGTTTTTGAAAGAAATCAAATGTTACCATTTTGGACACCTTCATGAGAAAGGGATCTGAGTTCATATGTGGTGACAGAGAAGATGTCTAACTTTGTGAGATTCCAGATTGGGCCTCCCTGTCCCACAGACGCAGCAGCAGTCATCTCTGTCAGATCTAAGGCCACCTCTATCACCTCGCACACCTTCACACACATGTCGCCCACGGACGCACGATTATCTCCAACAATTGTGCCTCCACAAACAGCTGCAGTAACACGGCGCCTGACCTTTCCCGCGGCGCAGTGAGTCAGGAGAAGGCTCTGTTTACAGGGGGAGATGGCATCCGCTAAACGCCATTTATAGTAATGGAGATGAGAAGGGTTTCTGCAGGCCGCGGCACGTCAGGTTTGACTGTAAACATGCTTCCTGTTATTAAAGATGAGGTCATGTTCCAGCGGCTTTTAAACAACAGTGAGGTCACACACTTCCACGTTATGTATCATTATGTTTATTTTACAAGAGGGCGGGGGAGGCTGTGTTTAACAACCTGCCATAGTTTAAATATCTGTTGTCTTTACAATATAGGTATTCTGGTTACTATTTGTGTAACTACTGGACTGATCAACATTAGAAAAACGTTTTTTTCTATTAGAAGAGGTCATAGAACCACACAGGCCTCAGCTGGAGTCAGCTGGAAGGACTGCTCTGGTTGCTCTATTCATTTAGCATACAGTTTTGTCTGGTAGTCACATGCCGTCATGTGGCAAACTGAAATCACAAAAGTGCTCAGCGATCCTGCGTTTCTCACACTTTACCGCCAGGAGGGACAACAGGGATCTCTACAATCCTGGCGTATGGAGGACAGACTACATGGACATGCTAGAGCTGTAGGAACCATCTCAGGACCTGAGAACATCAGGGATGTGTTCTGAGAGTCAATAATAAACACACTGATGCTGTGTTTCAGTTGTACACAGCTCAAATCTGGGACAGTCTTCATGAATCTGTGAAACAGGCCTCAAATCCAGGCTGTGCATGTGACGCTGAAGTATTTTATCTGCCCTCTTTGCTTTGGATGTTCTTAATTAATCATGTTGATGTTTTATTTGATTGATTTTTGTAATTTGATGTACATGTGAAATAGAGCTTAGATTGGGTCCAAAACATCCAGCCTGACCTGACGTAGAGAGGTGTGTGCGGTGCGGGGCAGGTCACGTGCTCGAGCAGCAGCACAGTTTCCCTCCTCTTTGTCTCTGTCATCGCCCTCACTGTTCATGAACATCGCGCTGCATTTATAATGGTCGACTTTTTAAGCACAAACAGGAACTAAACTGCTGATTTATCCACTCTAAGTTAAACACTGTCCTGAGAGAAAGAGTGAATAGCGATGTCCTCTGTGTAGTGCCGGTATCAAAGCGCTCGTCTCGCCACTTCTGAAGCGTGACCAACACAGTCAGCATATGTGCCTGTGGCTCACAGCACCTCCCTCCCCACACCGCAGAAAACAGGACAACTGCTTTATGTTATGTTCTATGTTAAGTATAATCACATTCTGTATCCAATAGACTAAACCTATAGCTTAAATTCTCATTAGCGAGAATAATGACATTAATGATCATTTAAGCCCGACCCGACCAAAGCAAATCAGTTATGCTCTCTCTGCCCGACCCAGCACGAATCTTGGGTTAAGATCTAAACTCCACTGAAAGCATAAAAATAGTGATATCACCAAGGTTAGCTCACAGGTCTATCAGTGGTGCTGACCAAAAGGTAAAACAGTTTAACTGTGTCATTTCTACCTTTTGGAGCAAGATACTGCAGGCACCAGTGTCTGCCCACATACGCCGAGTTTCCTGCGTTACGTAGGTTTGCATGAACTGATCAGCTGCTAAATGCAGCATGAAAAGAAATTGCAATGATAAGGTCTTGAATAATATGTGTGATTTTACTACATTTATTTTACTTTCAAACCCAGTACACTCCATTAAATTGATGCACAAATTGCAGCATGTGCCTCTGCATTGAGGAATGAGCAAAATTTCACAACATTTTCTGCCTCGACCTTTTGTGAACCACAGACTAAGTACATCCAAAGGCACTTCAGAGGATTTCACTTTGTCTCATTGGACGAAATGAAGAGGCGAGGTTTGAATTGACTATTTAACGAAGGTCAAACATATTTCAGATCGGGGGGATTGCGTGGATTGTTGTCCTTGGTGATATTAGCCCTTCCTCCTCTGCCGCCTCGCACTCACTCTAAAAGCCGCGTTTGTTTGAGTGAAAACATATTACCACTAATTAAACCACGTAATTAAACGAGGGAAAGAGCCTAATTTTTTTTTCCTTTTCCTCGGTGGCACCGCGGGATAATGGACATCTCTGCCTGATATGTGTCGCCTAATTACAAAAACAACATAATGCGTTACATTAAAGTCGTTAGCAATAATCAAGTCGGGGGCTAATGTATCTGCTCCCACCGGGAACGAGTCAGGGGCGAGCACGACGGAACAAAGACGAGACCGAAAACACGGCTCCACGTTAGTGTGATTAATGCGCGCCTTGCTCCGCACATTACCCAGTCCACCAGTGATATTCCAAAGATGGATGGCGGATCTTATGCTGTTTTTCCATATCAATTAAAAGGCGTAATGAGGTTGAGTGTAATGATTCCAACGCCAAAACAAATACTTCCACTGGTCCACTGACTCCGGCTGAGCGTTACAGACCGAGCTGAGTGTTGTCCTTTGCTGAAGATAGATGAGTGTCAGTCACTGTTTCCATCACTGGATTTGAATGCACATTTTGAAGTTTCACATTAGCAACGAGGGATGGAAACACCAAATGTTCGCAACAAAAAGTTTATCCACTTGCTCGAGGTGGTTTTGTTTTTTGCGAATAAGGGTTAATGCACATTTTGGAAGATGGAAACAGATTTTTTGCGCAAAGTTTGACGTATAGATAATAAAAAGAGCTCACCTTTGGACAGTGAAGGAGAAGGAAAAGATTCCATCCGTTGCATGTTGTCTTGTCCAAAATGTATTTCCCTGATATGGAGCTCTCACTCACTGTACTGTCATTGCCAGCGCGTTCATGCTCACAACAACAGAGCATTGCAACTGTGGACCAAGTTAGCCAATTTAAGACTTGCTCAGAGATGCAGACGCTCCTGACAAAAACATAACAAGAACATAAAAAAGCTTGCACCTCGAGTGAAATGAAAACACACCATAGAATTAAATAAGTAGAAATGGCATTAGTGTGTCCTAACAGCCTTGTTGGGACATGGTGGCCATTCACCAACCATCCATCTGACCATCCAGGGTTACACGGCCTCATCAGTGAACAAGACTGTTCTGAGCCACTGCAGCCGTTTCTGCTTCAGCTTCAATGAACAGTTTAGGGGAGGCCGGATAGAAGGTTTAAGCACAACTGCAGCCTCTGGAGGGTCCTACACCTTGATGTTCGGGAGACTCCAGAGGCACCAGCAGCTTCAAATACCTGTTTGCTGCTTTGTAGCAGCTGTTCTTTTAATCTGATATATTTGTCTGGCAGAAACCATCCTCACTGTGCCTTTATCTGCACAAACCCGAGTGTGCTCTGAACATCACAGGCGTCTGAGATTGATGTCAGTGATTCAAAGAGCCCCGAGACACAATGCCATCCTTACCTTTATGGCACTGAAATACAATTCGCTTTGATTGAAAATTGATAGTACAGTGCCATTAACATTAGCGCTGAGATCTATTTGGGATCGCTCCGACTGAAATCATTTAGGAGAGGATGAACTTCGGACCAAGCATTTGCTGCTAAGATCAAGCCTAGTTTTAGCCAATCACAGCCAGGCCTCACAACAGGAAGCATCTAGTTTTGAAAGATGTTTGGGGTGATTATGAGTCTGCAGCAGCACCTCGTGTTTTTCGCCGCTGCAGTACCTTCGTCCTCTCTAACTCCTCCTCTGTCCCTCCGCAGAACCTGCTGTTCCCGAACCAGCCCCAACAGCCCAACAGTCGCTTCTCCGTTTCCCCCGGAGGAGACCTCACCATCTCCAGCGTGCAGAGGTCAGACGCCGGCTACTACATCTGCCAGGCCCTGACCGTGGCTGGGAGCATCCTGGCCAAGGCCCAGCTGGAGGTCACTGACGGTGAGGGAACACGGGGCAAGGCTGTTGCATCAGGCAGCTAAAGTATTATTGACTGAGTGTTATCCTGTGGATAAAGTCGAGTCGATTATTTACTTATTTACTTCAGGGTTTTATTAAAGAAATTATGCCAAAATGTTTTTATTTTCTATTTTACCTTTATTTAAACAGGATAAAACTCACTGAAAATCTCTTCCAATGTGTCTTGGCCAAGAGGCAGGACAACATTACAGACACTGGTTACATCCAAATCTCACATTGAATCAAGAAATACACTCTGTAAAACATCTACAGGTTAAAGACTTACAAGCTTAGCTCCGCTACTCGGACACTCTCAGTTTGCTAGAAGCACCTCAATCTGCGAAATGCTAACGACCAGTCCATCCGGGTGTTGAGGACACAGTGATGGGTCAGCGACCTCATGTTTGTGATAACACACTGCTCCAAGATAAACAGTGTGCTACACTCACAGAGAATCATAGAAATGACATCACCATTATCAAGAACACAAACGTGGTGAAAAGTTTCCTCTAGAATCCAAATGATAAACATGCTTTCATTCTAAAACAAAAGCCGTTTTAGTCATGTATCAGTTTTTGAATAGGAGGCTTAAAAGATAAAGGATTTTAACCAAGATGAAATGTAGAATCTTGGAAAAGAGTGACATTGCTCAGCCATTGTTCCTGCATTGTGTAATTGAAACTACCAAACATATGTTCTAAAGCACATCCAGCTGCATTTTGGCTGAAATTGTGCACAATTTGTTTGTTTAAAAGTAGACAGTTGCATTAAATTTGCTTTTCAATATACAAACTTGCAACGACTTGCTGCTGCCCACATAAATCATGTCCTTACTTATTTACTGACTTGCTTCGTTACATACTTAAGTGTGGTATGAATGCTAAAGAGAAGCCCACTTAAGTTCCCCGTGGCCTTGATGCTGTTTACTGTTTCCTTCTCTCAGTCCTTCAAACCTCCAGCACTTTGCTAAACCTTCTCCTTTTCAGATCTCCGAATGCAGCTCGTCCTCTTTACCATTCATTGTTTTCCTTCTCCAAACACCTACACTCGCTAATTCCATTCCTGATATTACAAGTGCAGACATACCTCAAGCACTGCTCCGTCCCTGACCTTCAAACGCGCCTGTTTTCCTCTCCGCACAATTTCATTAAAATTGTCTACATTTTGCGCGCGGCGGTGGGTGGAATGGATCGCTCGCCCTTGTGCCTCTCTGCGTCGGCGCCAACGTCCACGGCCACGGCTCGGAGAGAGGAGTGATTGAGTGAGGCGCTGGCATTGGACATGTGCGCGGTGAAATATGGGGCTGTTTGGAGCGTGAGTGTGTGAGTGTGAGTATGTGTGTGTGTGCGCGTTATCCATATGGCTCCACAGGGACAGGCATGTGTTAAGTGTGGCTTATTGTTCATGCTCATATCATTACAGTTGTTAGTAGTTACAGTAGTAGTGGTGCAGTAGTAGTAGTCGTTGTAGTGGTCAGCCTTGTGGTTGTAGGTCATAATATGGTAACGATCTCCAACCAGTAGCTCCCAATTAGCTTGGACAGCAATAACAAGTTAGTGGCTTTACGATGCAAATGTGAACGATCTATGTTGGTTTTGTCACAAGAATTTAAAGGAACAGGCCACCATTTTTACATACTGAGATATGTTCTTGCCTGAGCTTAGACGAGTTGATGTGTACCGTTTACAGATTTCATTGGCTGTTCCAGACCTTTGAACAGGAACAAAAAGGAGGAGTGGAGCCCTTTCTCGGTCACACGCAAAAGGCTTTGACTCACATTCTTCTTCTTTTTCTTCTGGTCACTCCAGTGTACCCTTTAATGTTACCCCCACAACCAAAAAAAACAAAAAACAACATTTTTTTTTTTTTTTTTAATCTGGTTCAAACTTGAGCTAAATCAATCTAAAACGGGTCTAAACCAGTATAGACCAGTCTGTACGGGGTGTAAACCAGTTTAAAAGTTGTCAAAAGAAGCATAAACCAGTCTAAACTTGATCTAAAACAGTCTAGACTTGATCTAAACAATTTCAAACATGATCTAGACCAGTCTAGACTTGATCTAAACCAGTCCAAACTTGATCTAAACCAGTCCAAACTTGATCTAAACCAGTCTGGACTTGATCTAAACCAGTCCAAACTTGATCTAAACCAGTCTGGACCTGATCTAAACCAGTCCAAACTTGATCTAAACCAGTCTGGACTTGATCTAAACCAGTCTAAACTTGATCTAAACCAGTCTAGACTTGATCTAAACCAGTCTAAACTTGATCTAAACCAGTCCAAACTTGATCTAAACCAGTCTGGACCTGATCTAAACCAGTCTAAACTTGATCTAAACCAGTCTAGACTTGATCTAAACCAGTCTAAACTTGATCTAAACCAGTCCAAACTTGATCTAAACCAGTCTGGACTTGATCTAAACCAGTCCAAACTTGATCTAAACCAGTCTGGACTTGATCTAAACCAGTCCAAACTTGATCTAAACCAGTCCAAACTTGATCTAAACCAGTCTGGACTTGATCTAGACCAGTCCAAACTTGATCTAAACCAGTCCAAACTTGATCTAAACCAGTCTAAACTTGATCTAAACCAGTCTAAACTTGATCTATACCAGTCTAGACTTGATCTAAACCAGTCTAAACTTGATCTAAACCAGTCTAGACTTGATCTAAACCAGTCCAAACTTGATCTAAACCAGTCTAAACTTGATCTATACCAGTCTAGACTTGATCTAAGCCAGTCCAAACTTGATCTAAACCAGTCCACACTTGATCTAAACCAGTCCACACTTGATCTAAACCAGTCTGGACTTGATCTAAACCAGTCTGGACTTGATCTAAACCAGTCCAAACTTGATCTAAACCAGTCTAAACTTGATCTAAACCAGTCTATACTTGATCTAAACCAGTCTAAACTTGATCTAAACCAGTCCAAACTTGATCTAAACCAGTCTAAACTTGATCTAAACCAGTCTAAACTTGATCTAAACCAGTCTAGACTTGATCAAAACCAGTCTGGACTTGATCTAATCCAGTCCAAACTTGATCTAAACCAGTCCAAACTTGATCTAAACCAATCCAAGCCAGGTCTAAACCAGTCCAAACCAGCATAAACCAGTCCAAACTAGTCCAACCCTTATCTAAACTGGATATTTTGAGTATTACACACTTAGAGGTAGAGATAGGCAGAATTAGAAACAACGCATGATTCAATAAATAAACTATTAAAGGGTTAAAGTATGAGGACAAACTCAATACACTAATTTAATCTTCATGGTTTTACTTTCCTTCCTCTATTAAAATCAAAAGCGCTTGTGTGCAAGGACAGTGAAAGGTTTTGGGACCACACCGACCTTCTGTCACCAGCCCTGTGTTCCTGACAGTGAGTGAACAACAGGGTAAATCATCTGTCACTGTCCCACTGCACACATTTCTCTTTCCAACTCCCACATTTGGACACCAGCGACACTTTGGTGAATCCAGGTCTGAATATTTGATGATGCCAATCACATTTTTCAGGTCTCTAGGTCAGCGATTCTCAAACTGAGCTTGGGCTTTTTCACCTGATCATCATCAGGTCATGTGTCTTTGTGGTAAAGGTTTAGAAAGTAAAGGTTCCCTGCAAACCACGCATACAAGGTCAACTACGCACTGACATGAAGGTTACTTTCCACATAAAAAGTTCCATAATGCATCTTTAATCCTCTCATTGCAGAGTAAAAACACTCATCATAGCTTCACTACAGCCACACATAGTTCACAGTCTCTTATTGTTTTTATTTTTTGCTCTTTATTGAAACAGCTGCGCAGCAAAGGGGAGCAAGAGGAGGAAGGTGGGAGGGACTTATGGTAGAGATCAGGAGGTAAAACTCGTAGATATTTAGTTTCCACTGTGTGTATAGCAAATACTCTGAGATGGTAGGAAAGTTTGGATCCTGAAAGCTTTGGAGACTATATTCATCATACTAGGTTTGATATACAACAGGGAGTACTGTAGTAGTTTGAAGTATTCAGTAGTTGGTGTTTGAAAGAATGCAGTAACAGGTGCTTTTCTTGAAACCGGTCTGTTCCTTCTTATTCATGTGACGTCTCAAAGCCCCCAGGCCCGTTTTAGTCGCCCTTCTGTCCAGCGTTTGTCAGGTCCAGCGGAGGGAGCGCAGGGGCCAGCCGGGGGTCAGGGTCACACCTGCTCCAGCCGGTGTGATTTACCGCCCCCCATGGCCCCGCGCCAGTCTGGGAGTTCAAGGAAATGTGTAATGAGAAAAGCTTCATCTCCGCAGTCAAGGCCGCTGTCCGGACCCCCCCTGTCACCCCCCCATCCTCCTGTCAGACCAGTGAGGAAGCTATTTTAGGATACACATACAAAGGCACTAACATTCTTGTCTGTCTCTGAGATTCAGAGCCTTTACACTCTGTGTTATTGTGCTCCATTTCTATACTTGGTTATTGCAGAAATCTTTGAGGTCACAAATGGTTCAAAAGGTCTTTGTGCACCCATGGGTTTACGCCTCTGTGTGCGATGTTCGTGCACGAAATCAGAACAGATACTATACCTTAACTGCCACACTAGGGCTAGGATTAGGGTTAACAATTATTTACATCCAAATCCCAAAGCGTATGGACTGGAGAGCTTACAGCCTATGCCAGTGTGATCCTCATTTGAAAGCCAAGTTCCTTCTAGTTTCTAAAAATATGTGTGAGTGAAGCTAAGACCTACACAACTGATCAGAACTGGTTTGTCGCATTGCTGATGTGTTTATGTTACATTATTGTCACGTTTTTGTTGCTTTTATTATCGTGTTATTGTTGCTTTACCGGCACCTTTTTATTTTTTTGGTCCAATTTTTGCTGATTTGTACTTTCGGATTGAATAATTTCTCTTCAAAAAGTGTGTTTATGTGTCAGACAAATACACACCGGCTTCTTCTGCATCCCACATGTTCTCAGTGGGATGTAAGTCTCCGAGTGTTCAGTCACCTCTGACGTCATGAGGTCCACACTGGTCGTAATGAAGCGGTCGTTCCAAAACCACACTGAGTCAAAGAGCTCCACACGGTCCACTTCAGTCTTAAAATAAAACGTCACAGGAAGCGTCTTAACGGCCCAGTCGCCACATCAGTGGAACCTAGAATACATCTGGCCAAATGTATGAGGCGGTCACTTTTATATGGTTCACTGTATGGATGGGCCAAAACAGACTGACCACTGTGGGACGGAGTCTTACAGCTAATAAAGTGTCCCACGCTGCAGACTTCAACTGGTTCCTTCATCATTTTTAAATTCCCCCTTCAGGTCATTTTTTACCCATAGAGCCCCAGTGGTCATAGCAAAGTTTAGCTTCATTTTTCTTTAAAGCAGCGTTATTTTAAGCCTAGTCTTTGTGACTTGTTTCAAATATGTGACCTCAACGACAACTCTTTTTATCAATGGTGAATTAGATGGTTGCAGATTTCTCTCACTATAAACTTTGAAGAGTTGATTTATTGATAGTTTTGTTCGTCAGCGTCCTGATCATTGCAATAAATTCTGTATATTAATATGAATCATCTTCTGTATCGGTACGGTGGTCCTGATCTGCCCCAGATAAGAACCATTAGCCTTGGCGACTCATCGAACTACTGAAAAGACCGTTACTTATACCTAACTGTTCCGTCTTGTCCCCCCAGTGCTGACGGACAGACCTCCGCCCATCATCCGACAGGGCCCCACCAACCAGAGCCTGCCCCGGGACAGCGTGGCCCTGCTGCGGTGCCACGCGTCCGGAGAGCCCATCCCCTCCGTCAGCTGGCTCAAGGACGGGGTCAGCCTGCTGGGCAAAGACCCGCGCATGTCCCTCCAGGAGCTGGGCAGCCTGCAGATCAAGAACATCAAGGTGAGACCACACGTCAGCGTCTCTGTTTACGGGACATTCTCTTCCTCTGGAAAAGGGTTTCAGTCACAGCGGGCTAAGTGCGTGAATGCGTGATGGATCACTTTTTTATCGTTTTTTTTGTCATATGTGACCCATCACGAGAACGGGGGACACACCTTGGTTTTGGGGCATTTTGAGCGGGACAGAGCTTGTGAAAGTGTCGTCTCCAAAGAGAAGATGTGGCAAGTTGAATTCAGGAACTGGAAGCCGAGAGGAATCGGCCTCAAACTTTTGGGCTGTTCTCACCTCTCTGGGAGTGACAATAGGGCTCATTTACATCTCGTTTAGAAAAGCCATCCCGCTGTACAGCTCCCCCTGTGGTGTCATGTGTGTGGGGTTTCAGAGTTCACTCACTCAAACACACATAAACTGATCCACAACAGGCGTATGTGTAAAACTGACTTTTTCGCGTGGCATCAACACAAACCAAAGCAGCGGTGCCTCCTCCCCAAACTACAAGAGGAAACCGGAGACGGGCGTAGTGTAACGTGGAAACAGAGCGAGACATCAGAGATCAACGAAAAACGCAAAATCCACCATAATAAAAAGAGACTAAACTTGATACGGTTTGGTGCTTTTGCAGAAGCTTTTTTTAACGCTGAAGCTGAGGCCAAAGTGTGGTCCTGTCTGGGGAGCAAAGCAGCATCTCTGTCCCACTGTCACTGCTTTGCTCTCAAGGCTCTTCATGAGGAAGCGGCGCCACATAATCCGTGATTAATAAATCCACTTCCAAACATGTTCCACGTCCACGGTTCAGCTCATCTGATACAATCTCCCAAATCTCCCTAAACAAGCCGGTTTGAACCTAAAAGTTGACACTTTTAAATATACCAATACTGCAGCTTAAACATGGAGAGGCTTCTTCCTGGCTTCAACTGAACAATTCTGCAAAAAAGTGGAAAAAAACAACAACCTTTATTTGCGTTTTTCTCAAAACTTGGGCTGCCGACTTGTGTCCCTTGTTCTCGCGACGGGTCACATGTTTCAGTAACTTTTTTTGTTGCGTTTTTGTAAGTATGTTGTCGCCTTTTTGTCTAGTTTTTAGTCATGTTTTTAAAAACTTTTTTGTGGCCTTTTTGTTGCGGTTTTGTTGCCTTTTCATCTCTTTTTCATCACTTTTTGTTGCATTTTCATCTTCATGTACCTCGAATTTTCCTCGCTATTTTGATGCCCTTTTCAAGAAGCTTTTGGATTTGGATCATGCCTGGATACCTGGATACTAACAGGAGAACATGTGCCCGGTTAAGGTGGGGCTTAAGATGTTCATAATGGAAGATAATTGTGAAATACAGTGATGTACTTAAGTTTCTTGCTACATAACCACCAAGAGTTCCTGGTCTGACTAGAAGTGAGTCCCCCGAGGGCATGAGCAGAAACAGTTCCTTCAAAAGCGGCCCTGTTCCAGTTATCCTCTGTGGGATAGCCATCAAAAGGGGCCGGTACTTCAAGAGCACCGAGAACTGCGGGGCGGTTCCTGCAGTGAGCCATTGCCTGGTGTGTCTGGTCTGTGCGGGTGCCCACAGCCCCTGACAGGGTGTCTTCAGTCCGTGGTTAAAAGATGGGGAAATGCTGTGTACTATTACATTAGTCCCCATTTCCCCCGTGCCAGCTTGTATCCACTCGTGCCAGCGCTGTAGCTGTTGCTGAATGAGGGCTGGAGGAGAAGATGAATTGGCCGTATTGATTTTTAAATTGTTTTACAGTTTGACTCCGTGTCACGCCGGCAGACCTCAGCTGGAGCTCCGAGGCCGCGGCACTTACGGACGCACATGTGGACGTTTAGCGTGATTCAATTTACCGTCCGCTCATCTGCCTCTCCCTGCTCGCACCAAACCCCCGTGGAACCGCCATTAACCCGGACGAAGGGGCCCGGCGCTGACGGGATTTAATAAAGGAGATGAAGTGACCGCCGTTTAGACCACAACAAAAAAAGCTCCTAAAATCGATGTAGTTCTAGTTCAGAGGATTTGAATTTGAAATGTTGGTTTTGATTTGAGCATTATGGACAAGGGCTGTGCAAGTATAAAGTCCAGAATTCACTTTATATTTGCGATTTATCTTTTAAAGGAAACATATTAATATTATTGTTCTGTCTCCTGGTTCTAGAAAACAAATATTCTAGAATAGGTATCGAAAAAAGTATTGTTCAGGTATCGGTGTTGAAAACCAAGTACTTGTTTCGAAAATAGCTGTGCTCTCATTAGAAATACCTGGAGTACTATTATGTTTGCTTCTGCGGTATTTCTTCATTTCATTGCATCATAGAGGGAAAACCAATTGTTTAAGGCCCATAATCCATCAGTAAACCCGTCCTGCTCTCAAAGTGTACCATTAGCTCAAAGTGAAAGCACGTATGTCACTGGCATGTTTGTTTAAATCTTGAGTTGTGCAACAGCTTAACAGCATTTAGAATGGTTATAGGTTCATGGTCAACCCTAACCCTAATCCAAATGTTTTCCCTGAAAAACCTTCCACATTCTTCCTACGGCCTTTATGAGACGCCATGTCACCTGAGTTAATACGTGTTTGTTTCGTGTGGACAGGTCGGCATCTTCGGGAATGTCCAAAAATGTGACGTCCGAAGGGGAAAACAAACTCTTTCACCTAATGTGGATGTGTTTTCTATCAAATAAAGACACAGAGATGGGGAAAGGAACGAAGTGGTTTAAATGGCCCAAATTTGTACATATAACAGTGAATGCTAACCCGAATTCTAACATTAGCTTCATGCTAATGGTAACCGCTAGCTTTGAGTGCCGGTTTTTCACCTTTAGTGGATAATCTGCTGTGAAAAAATCATTAGCCATGACTTGATTTTGACTGGACTTTATTTGTGTGTGCTAAACATGCTTTAACATGCCTATAGCATTGACCATAAACCAAGTCCACAGTTCAGCATTTTGATGGTTACCATAGTTACCACAATTCTGAGCTGTCCACCAACTTCATTTGAGTTCATAGGTTGTTTAGACGTGACGTCATGTAAACACAACATGCATGCATTATTTTTTTACATTTACGTTTTTTTTACATTTACGACAATTATTTATAACCTGGAATGTTCCGCATTGTGGCTTTAAACGTATCCACGTGTTTGATCCACTTGTTTTCCCGATGGCTTGACTTTTTCAGCGAAAGATGAAGGTTCTTTCCCCGCTGACGGAAGAACCACTCAAATCAAGATGAATATTTCCATTAGCTTTTCCTCCTGACAACATGGCCGACCGCTGACATGATTTAATAAAGCAAATGAATGCAAAGAAAAAAAGAAAAAGAAGTTTCCTTGGCCAGCTGTCACCGGGCCAGGGTCCGCTCCGCAGCCCACCCTTAAATGAATTAGCCTGCTTTGTGCTCCTCTCTGACGGGACGGCGGAGCGGGGCGCGGGGAAGGGGCCGTCACTGATTGAAGAGTGGTGAGGAGAAAATGAAATTGATTAGGAAATTAGCGTCAGCACTTTGAGCCACTCGCAGATGACAAGAGTTTGGCCTGGGACGGACGGGGACTCGGGACGGGTGGATGAAATGGACACTTAAATGAATTAGGCGTCCCATGTTGTTCTTGGGTCAGCCATTTAAACTTCTGTTGATGCAGTTTTGATCTCGGAGCATGCAAAACGCCTGGGGTCATTATTATGTACTGGCCTTAAAGGGGAGGGAAGCAGTTTGAATAAATCTGACATCTGTTTATAAGCTTTGAAACCAAACCAACTGTTTTCTGCTGATAAACTGTATAGCTGATGATTTTTTGAGTATGTGCTGTTCCCATTTATTTTTTGGTCATTCTAGTGTAAACAAGTGCACCGGGCCAGGGGTGTCCAAACTACGGCCCGCGGGCCAACTGTGGCTTTAATACAATAGAGGTGGTGTAACATATCTGACCTCTACTGAGTCCCAGTAGTGCGGCCCAGAGAATGTTGTCTTCATGACCCTCCACTGTGAGGTTCACATCATACGTCACGGTGATCTGATCAGCAGATCCTTCCCCGATCACGCCCAGCAAAGCAGCACTGACCACGCCCCCTCGCCGCCTCACGGTCCGCCGAGCCGACCCTCTTCTGCCGCAATTTCAAACCGCAATTGTGGGTGGAGTTTGCTCTTTAATTTAGCTTTGGAATCAGATCTGGAACTCCACCTGCTGAACTGAAAACGCTTCAGATCTGAATGAGTAGACTAGTGGCTCAAACCAAATCTGTGAATAATGACTTTTTATATTGTTTATTGTACTCTGTGTTATTTGTCTCAATGTATTTTTGTCTTATTGAGGTGTGTATATATAATAATGCATATTTCTCTATGCCTATCAAATAACCACATACAAATATTAGAAGATAATAACTTTAGTTTCATGGTGTGTGAAGGTCTTACTGTAGATAAGCCTTAGCTCAAACAACAAATGGATGTTTTCTACTCGATTCGCTCCATCCCTCGTCTAAACTCCCAGCATGCAGCTGTTTCTGCCTTAGCTTTGTACGACTGAAAAGCCTCATGTCGATAAGAGGAATTTACTGTGGATGAAATTCTGATTCAATCAACATTGAAAACTGTTTTCTTTAGTGGCGTTCAGAAAAAATGTGTGGCTTTTCAACAAGTGCAGGATTTACGGTCCGTCAGTGGCAACGTGGAATGGAAGGAATGTTTCACACGCACTGCTCTGTACTTTGTGGAGTTTGTAGTCGCTCTAAAAGAGTTACAGACGTAAAATTCTCTTTAAGCAGATCTTTTTCTCAAGGGAAAAAATAACAGAGGGTTCATACATGTCAGTGTCATGCTGAGTCAAACTAAAACACTGACCAATCCTCTGGTGGGCTTCTCCTCCCCAAAACTCTTCCTTATTCATCATTTTGAAGACAGTTGGATGGTAAAAGAGGAGAACAAGCCAACCTTACCAAACCTAACCTTGCCCGGTGTCTTTGTGTCCTCAGCTGTCCGACTCGGGCATCTACACCTGCGTGGCCACCAGCTCCAGCGGGGAGACGTCCTGGAGCGCCTTCCTGGAGGTCAAAGGTACACTTTCACCAATCACTTTGCCAAACAAACCATAGCGTCGGCTGACGGTGCATGTCGTCCCCTCTGCCCCTCAGAGTCCGGTGGGGGGGCGGTGGTGGTGAAGCCCCAAGACGAACCGGAGCTCCCAGGACCCCCCTCCAAACCCCAGGTCACCGACGTCACCAAAAACAGCGTGTCCCTATCGTGGCAGGCCGGCCCTAGCCCCGCTGCGCCCATCTCCTCCTACGTCATCGAGGCGTTCAGGTAACACACTCGGGCCGGGAAATTCTCAGGAGTCTGTGCTCGGAAGTTATAATGAGATGAGATTTCAATACATTTTCAGGCTTGCAGTTTTCTGTAAAGTTTTTCAAGGTGTCATCTGGACCAGGTTGTGTGTGTCGTGAAAGTCAGAAAACCGCCAAAGCTCACAGTGGTTCTTATCATCCTTCATCATGAGTTTAAATTCTACATTTGATTTTGCTTTTCTGAACTACACAGTCCAGATGACAACTTTGAAAACCTGGACGACTGAGAGCTGGCACAGAAATATTACTTGACGCCTCAAAACCATTGGAATGTCAGGGATAATCTTTGATGATTAATAATTATTTATATATCAAAAGAATCAAAGTCATTCCGTGGCATGAGGTGCTGCTGCAACATAACATCAGCTTTCATGCTTTCCAGTTTCCTCTCACGTTCATCCCCCCATAGTGGCATCTGTAAAGTCAAAGTTGTGGTTGTATTGCAGTCAGTCGGTGAGCAACAGCTGGCAGACGCTGGCGGACCACATCAGGGGCCCTCAGTTCACGGTCAAGGGCCTGCGTCCCAACACCATCTACCTGTTCATGGTGCGAGCTGTCAGCAGCCAGGGCCTGAGCGACCCCAGCCCCATGTCCGAGCCCGTGCGGACCCAAGGTCAGTGCGCTGAACACTCACTTTCATTCAAAACGCTTTTGTCCGTTTGTCAGTTAGTGGCGGGATTTAGGACAGTAACGGGACCCGAGTCTTTGGGAGAAAACTGCCTCATTTGTTGTCCAATACTGTCCAATACTGTGAAATGTGCAACACTAGGATATCTGGGCTCACAAACTAGGTCTTTAGCCCCCAAACATTCATTTTTTTCAAGTTTTAAAATCCACCTTGAAGGGCTCAGGGTGCAATCCGTGCAGTGATTGGACGGATTATATATTTGCCAACATCAGTTATACTAACGTGGCAATGACGGAAAAAAGCATGAAGTGCCGCAATAGATATGGAACATTTTTAAAAACTACTGGGGTCATTAATGAAGACGGGTGCTAAATAGTGAGTTCAAGCTAGAAAATAGCATTTATGGCTATTTATAGCTATTTGTGGGCATGTTGCACCTAGTTTACCATTTGGAAATTGCCCATATTATAGATTTAGCCAAATCCGTAAATGAGAGAAATGTAAATGACTCTCCTGCTGATCCACTTCTGAGCAAACAATGTCTCTGAGATCTCCCCTGGAGATAAGGCAAGTCTCCAGGAAGTCTCGGTGAAAGCCAACAGGTTCGATTTCAGTAGAGACTGCACAGAGCCTTGAAAAAGTCTCCATGACAGGTCTCCATGGTCTCAAACAGTTGTGTGGCGAGCCCCATTCGTTGTCCTCAACCCGTGAGACGTTTCTGTGATCTCAAAGAGACTCCATATGACTCTTTGAGATCTCCTTGGTATCCGACAGGCCTCGAAGACATTGCAGGGACGTCACAGGTCTCACAGGTTATGGACGACAAATAGTGTTCCTTGAGTGTTGCTTAACCTGTTTTCACAGAGACTACCGAGACGTCCCCTTATCAGGCCCTTTGTATGCGCGCAATCAGTCCGAGTTGCGGAGACGTTGCGGAGACTGCCGTGACTGGTAGCTCTCCGTAACTCTCTCCGGTGAGATAGGCCCTGAAATGACCCTCTCTGTTGTTTAGCTAATACATTTTAACACTTTGTTGTGAAAGGCTAAAACAAGGTGTATTTGATACAATGAGCAGCAAATATCCTGATAAAAGTTCTTCCTCCCCCTGAAATGTTTAAACCAGAGCCTTTCCAGATGGATTTTGCTGTGCTCATGTAAAAGCAGGATCAAAGTGTTCACCCTCCCAAACCAACAAGAACAAACCTGATAGAACCAGGTCATTGGGCATCTTCCGCTGACCTCTTCCTTTGGGCAGATTGTTAAACATGGAGTAACGTGGGCTCCTACCTGTTTGGAACTTGGTTTGGCCACCACTCCAAGGTAATTCCTTCCCTAAAAAAACACCAAACCCCCCTCCCCCTGCCTCCGACCCACAGCCCCGGCTGTGATGTATAAACGCTTTTATTGACGACGGCGTGTTCTTTCGGCGAATACATTTTTCATTCCGTGTCCCACATTTAGCCTGTCTCGCCCGGTTACCGCGCCCTGTGATTTATGACCGCGCTGGACTGTATGAAAGAAGGCTTTTCTCAAATATCATTTCCACAGCCATTATTTCCGTAAATCAACTCACCGTGGGCCTCGCCATGGACGGCTGTCATCATGTACGGGGGAGGTTTCACGGCAAACACACGTAAAATGGGAAATGAGCCGGAAAATGGTGTCATGGCATCCGTCCGTCTGCTGTTTGGGATTACCGAAGACATCTTTTTTACATGCCGCTCTTGGGACTGGGCTTAATGGTTCTCATTGCTGGTTGATGATGGTTGTTGGGTTCCAAATCAATGTGACTTTTGCAATGGGTTTAAATTGTAGCTTTTCTGAAACCTGGCCGATTTCCAAAGCGAGTGAGCTCTCCTGACGCCTTCATGTGTGCGTGTTGCAGACATCAGCCCACCTTCTCAGGGCGTGGACCACAGACATGTGCAGAAGGAGCTGGGAGAAGTTCTGGTGAAGCTGCACAACCCAGTGGTGCTCAGCCCGACCTCCATCCAGGCCACGTGGACCGTAAGTCTGCTGTTATTAGACATTTGACATTTGACATCAAGACATTTGATGTTGTAGTGGTGTAAATAATACAGATTAAGCAAGGAACTCCCAGGAAATACAAACTAAAGTAAATAGAATTACTTCAACCTGTGTTTGGGTTTTTAAAAAAGTACTCCAAATACTTTATGTTTTAGGAAAGGAAACCACAGTATGTTACACCTTGGTTAAATGTGGAATGTAGCGTTGTGGCGGCGTCGAAATGAGCAAGGACCGTAACAGAATGCCTAATTCCTAAAGAGAATTGCACGTCTGAAATGACAGGACTGTTTGGGCGTTTGGAGAGAGGACGTGTCAGAAACACAGACGATATGAAAGTCGCGTCGAAAAGTAGCGACTACAAGGAACACAACAGACCTCCATTGTCATTTAGAGCGACACTCACTTCACAATGACTTTATGAAGTCTAAAATCCCAAACAGTGGAGAGACAGCTAACGCGAGGCCAACTAACAAAAGAACAGCCTCATAGGCGCTTTAAGTGAGCACTAAAGGACTGTGAAGTCAGAGCAGGGAAGGAAATGTTGTTCCATGCACACACACTTGTCCTGAAGGCAGATTACTGCTGCTGAGCACGTTATTGTGGGGGAATGTTTGCTCTTAATGTCAGAGAATTGAGACGTTAATATTTTCCCAAAGCACTGCAGTATGTATTTACCAAACCAGGAAAGAACAGAATGTTGAACGTTATTGGAGATGTTCTTGGTACTTTTCTTTATTTCACAAACTCGGCTTGTCATACACATCATTAAATGTGAAATATTTTTGCCTCCAAAGATCTGTGGTAAACACATCAGCATTTTGAGTTAAGTTATAAATATTTGGGTCATAGACAGCACTCTTTAGGCCTTATCAACAAGTAATAGTATTTGTAAGATTCTTACTATGTTAAGGAACATACAGAGCCTCTCAAAAGTACTAATAATAAACCTTGAACTTTTGCACATTTTGTCATGTTTACAACCATAAACATTTATTTATTATTTTTTTTACTGAAAGTAAACAGACAACTGTGAAGTGAAAGCAAAATGATACATGATTCTGTTATTTTTCAAAAAATAGAAAAGTGAAAAGTGGGGCGTGCATAAGTATTAATACAGCATGAATGAATACTTTGTGGAACCTCCTTTTGCTGCAATAACAGCAGCAAGTCTTTTGGGGTTTGACTCTACAAGATTTGCACATGTAGAGACTGACATTTTAGCCCATTCCTCTTTACAAAACAACTCCAGCTCTGTCACATTAGAAGGAGAGCGTTTGTGAACAGCAGTTTTCAGGTCTTTCCACAGATTTTCAATAGGATTTAGGTCAGGACTTTGACTGGGCCATTCCAACACATTAATACGTTTTTTTTTAAACCATTCCATTGTAGATTTACCTTTGTGTTTCGGGTCATTGTCCTGCTGAAGGTGAATCTCCGCCCCAGCCTCAGTTCTCTTGCTGACTCCAGCAGGTTTTCCTCCAAAATGTCCCTGTATTTGGCTCCATCCATCTTCACAACTATTCTTACAATCTCCCCAGTCCCCGCTGAGGAAAAGCAGCCCCACAGCATGATGCCTCCCCCCATATTTGACACTGGGGATGGTGCACTCAGGACGATGAGCAGTGTTAGGTTTGCTCCATACATAACGTTTTGCATTTGGGCCAAAAATTTCAGTTTTTGTCTCCTTTGACCAAAGCTCCTTCTTCCACATGGAGCTGTGTCCTCCATAAGACTTCTAGCAAACTTCAAACGGGATTTCTTATGGCCTTCTTTCAAAATTGTCTTTCTTCTTCCACTCGTCCATGAAGGCCAGATCTGTGTAGATACGACTTATAGTTGTCCCATATACAGATTCCCCCAGCTCAGCAGCATTCATGATGTTGTTTAGTGACCAACACACTCCGACCACAGCTCTGAGGGCCTAAAAGAACAGCTGTAATTATACTGAGAGTAGATTACACACAGGCGGCCTCTATTTAATGGTTAGGGCAAGGTGTGAACATTCTGCAGTCATTAGGAATGTTATAAAGGCAATTTAATGCACTGGGAAAAATGCTGTATGAATACTTGTGCACGCCCCCGACTTTGGTTGTAGACATCAAGATGTATTAGTACTTTTGAGAGGCACTGTATTTTCACTTTACCTAGTGGACATACAATACATTACTTTAGGTGAAGCAGATTATTCTAGTATTATACCTAGATAAAGTATCACAACGTTGCACACCCGTATTGCACTGGCTGAAGGATGGGTCAAAGGCAGAGGGAAAAAGACAAAGAGACAAAGCTAAAAAAAGTTGACCTTTAGCACCTTAAAGTGAAGTATTTTCATTGCACTACAATCGAAAAAAACAGAACATTTTGACTCAAATCGTCTGCACCTCTCACACTGGAGCACATCCTCATCCAATAGTTTGTGGCGAGTGATTTCCAGGAGATGACCTCAGCAAATGTGCGAGTGACATAAAACATCGTCTGACATGTTTTCCGAGTTGCGAGCGTTCCACCTCCACGGTGAAAAGTTCAACAAAACTCCATTTAGCGGAATATGTCTCTTTTACCCTTGTGTTTGAAGGCGAGATCACTCTCTTTGCGTTTGTTTGTGCGGCTGTTGTGGGACCGGGCCCACTCCTGTTGCTCACAATCACCCTGATGTCTGACTGAAGCACGAGTTAAAAGCCTCTCCACATCAGAAAACTCTCCTCTGAACCTCGTCTGAACCTCGCACAACTTCACAGCGCCTCCGGGAACGGCGCGGCGCTGTCAGACATCTTCATCTCCGCACACACACTTCCTCCTCTTCCATGTTGTTCTAAAATGTGAACTGCAGACAGGAGACGACAGTACAGCGCGGAGAAGTTTGTGACACAGAAAGAGAACATGCTGATTCTTGTTTTAGTTTGTCTCAGTCTTTTCTCAATTGTCAACGCTGACAAAGTTATGTAAAATCAAGAGAGAGATAGAATCATCCAGTTATGCTGATTACAAGTCCAATCTTTTCGGAAAAAGGTGAAATGTCAGCTTTTTCGTCAAGAAAATCAACCTCAGCCACGTGATTTTAGAGGTCCACACAGAGCAGGGGTGTCCAAACCTTTTTCACCGTGGGCCGCATATCAAAGTGTATACGGTGTGTGGCGGGCCAAAGATCAGTGGTCAATGCAGTGAAACATTCACGCTGTGTATTTTCTTCCATTCTTTTGTTTTCCACTCAAAAAATTGTGGCTGTTGGTTCCAAAAACTGCTGATTTGCTGATTTGGAACCAGTTCACAACTGGACCAGGAAACGAGCAGCAACGATGTCAGGGGCCGGGGGCGTGGCTTTAATATCTAAGAAAACAGCAACCCGCACTCAGCGTTTTCTGTAAAAAGGGAGAAATGGAGAACCCAAAGCAGTCCCTGTGGAGGACACTACGGTCTTCTTTAGCTGAGATTCAGCTGAAACTAGAGGGAGCAGTGAGGACCAAACCAGTCTTTAAAGAAATCTAATGAGAAATGTTCACGACGGCTTTGAAAGGAGCATACACTAACTGTGTATTTGTAAAACCAGTAGTAGCAGTAGTAAGATATTTGCCTGGCCAGCCAAACGACATGCTTTTTCAAAGCTATGTAGTCGGAGAAATCTCAGCGATTTCCCAGTGGGCGTAATTGACAGACGGCATCAACCAATTAGAGAAACTCCTGATATGACGCAGGAACAAGCTGCAGGAAGTCTTTTCAGTAAACATTAAACAAGGAAGGGATGGCATGTCTGCCAGTACAACACTGTTTCATTTTCAAACTGACAAAAGAGCAGAAGAAATATCAGAGTATCAGAAGCCGCGCACGCCATTTTGGAAGTTTTGGAAGAGTGCGGTGACCGATTCTGTCTCTTGGTGCGATGAACTGGACCAATAGTGGTAAAATCGGGAAATGATTGGCTGTGATCAGCCTCCCAGACGGTTCTTCCTTTGAACAGAAAGGAGACGACATTCTAACGCGAGCTTTGTGTGCCGTTATTCACTACTGGACAATTTCCTGTGTCAAAACATCTGTATGGACCTGATTTTGACTTAACATGTGTGTGATGAATATTTTTATACAGTCTGCTCAAAATGGCGAAAAATTTTCACTAAAATGCGATTTCAATTAAAAGATCCTTCCCCCTCGGGGAGGCCACGCCCCCTTGTATGACGTGTCGCCGTCTGTATCAATGCTAGCTCTCATTTAGTCAGCAGACGGGAGCAACTCGAGTCTCCTTTGCAAGTGAAGATGTTTGTTTAGCTAAATGAACAAATCATAAGGTCAGAGTAATATCATTTATTTTGCTTTTTGTGACCAAATATTAATTCTGTGTGGTCTTATTAAGTATAAGCGACCATTTACCGTACACTTGTTGTGTCTGTTTCCGACCAATTCCATCACAGCCCCGCGCTGACATTTTTATTGACCTCGGTGACGCTAATTTGTCGCTGCCGTAATGTCCAATCAGCTCTAAAAGTAATGAATCAGGTCCTTTCTGTAAACAGGGGGCAGTTTTAAATCGTCCGCTCGGGACAGGGCATTCATTCTGCTGATTTACTCCGGCTGTACTCAGTGGGTGAAAAACACTGGCTTAATACTCCCGCCAAAGCACTGTTAACAAGCCATTAGCCTGATGTATGCCGCTGCCCGCCCGCGCCTTCACACTGAGCACCGCTAAATATTTCAAATCGGAATAAAATTGGCTTCTGTTTTTAATCATGTGTAAAGCAAGAGGAAGAGGCAGAAATGGTATAATGGAATGTATTGTTGGGGGGGCCTCTAGTGTTCTGGCTAATGGACGTTCACTGGAGAATAAAACAGATTGACTGCTAAGCTATGCCCAGAAGATGGAGAAAGACATGTGGAGCGGAGGGAGCTGCGCAGGAGGAAGAGGAAGGAGGTGAAGGAGCTGACCAGTGCAGGACACCACGCTCTGAAACTGGGACAAACACAGGAGGCGCTGCACCGTTTCAGAGGAAACTGAAAGCAGCCAACCAGGTTTCCTCCACCTCCACAAACACCCTGGTCAGGTTGACCCGCAGTGGTGGTGCGGCTCAGTCGCAGCTAACACCTGAACACGATTTTGTTGTACACTTGTACGATGCAAAAATAAAGCACTTACTTACTTAAAGGTGACAGCATGCTATAAGAGAAGTGGTTAGGGGAGTGTCCAGGAGGTGACCAGGGGAAGCACAGCCCCCCCCTGGACTCTGATCGGCCACCCCGCTCAGAGGGACGCAGGCAGTGGATTGGGGGTCAGTAACACATTTTGGATGGTCTTTACCTTTGATTCCAGCACATTCGCTGTGGCGTTGTTTCAAAAAGCTTCTGCAATGTTCAAAGATCCAGTGTCACATTCAAAGATCTTGCACTGATGATGGGAGAGTGTGACCGCTGCGCATAGCCTTCTCCAGCACATCCCAAATATGTTCAATGGGGTTAAGATCTGTGGAGGACAATCCATCTCCCTGAACCACTCTTTCACAATGTGAGCCTCATGAATCCTGGCATCGTCATCTTATGCCCGTGCCATCCAGGAAGAACACATCCATTGATGGAATAACCTGCTCATTCGGGATGTTCAGGTCGTCACAGTGTTGCTGAACTACAGCAGCCACAGATCAGAACAGTTGGTTACATCCCGGTAAAGGACACAGTGTGTCAGCACTCTGTTTCAACTCCTCACTTTGGCAGCTGAAACTAAATTAGAAGTGCTCATGTGTATTTTCAAAGTCTATCTTCACCAGACTCATCTTTTCAGGACCTAAACTTTGTTTTTTCTCCGAAGCCTCTATCAGCTTCACTCAAAAAAGTGTAAATAAAACCTTTCTCTTTAATGCTGAGCTGTGACAGAGCAACCTAATCAGACGTTTGAAAAGCGAATTCCCCTTGTGCTTCTTGTTCTGTGTATAATTTCCACTTGAACATGACTTCCCCTCTTCTTTGACTTTACTGGAGCCTACTTTAGGATGTCACGACTTCATATTTATATGCACGGGAGACATTCCGCCGCCCTTAAAGAAGCCATTACCAGAGTAGTTTAGTGCTGGAGTGTCGTTTGGCGGTGGGAGGGCTGTATGAGGTAATGCCGTCTCCTAATTGAGCTAAGTGTGCGAGCGCTGGTGATAAAAGGAACATTAAGCTCACAACAGCCTCCCGAGCAGCCGAGGAGTCAGCTTGCCGTGGAGTGGAAACGCTCCACATGCTTTTCTATCACGGCTAAATCCAAACACCTCTCCGGCACCACAGAGGCGAGCAGACATAAAGCAGTTTTGTCAAAGTTTTGTGAATGGGCTTTATTAGGGTGTTTATGTTGGCTGCTCCAATAGGACGACAACCACTCACTGACATCACAGCATGAGGCCAAAAATATACTGTAGACTACTTTTAATGTGTCATATTATTGAGTTTTCTCAATCTAAATCAAGTATACTTTCACCAGTACTGTCTCCGCCTGTTGCCAGCAGGAGGGAAGGACATTGTAATTATGTAGTGCTTTTCACATGACACCAGTTAGTCACCTAAAGCGCTTCATATGGGACAGTTGCCCATTCACTTCCCCTAAGCCCCTTGTATTCCGTCACAATCTATAATCCAGAGGTGTGACCAGATTAAACAGGAAACAGAAAAACCACAATGCAAAAGAAGCATGAAGATTCGAGATGGATGTGAATAATGTAAAACGATAGACGATACGAGTGTATTGTTTATCTGTCATTTATTGTTGTTGTGTGTGATTTGCCCATGCAGGTGGACCGCCAGTCCCAGTTCATCCAGGGCTACCGGGTGGTGTACCGGCAGGCGTCAGGGCAGCCGGCGCCCGGGCCGTGGCACACCCTGGACGTGAAGGTGCCGTCGGAGCGCAGCGTGGCGCTCTCCGGCCTCAAGAAGGGCATCGTGTACGAGATCAAAGTCAGGCCGTACTTCAACGAGTTCCAGGGCATGGACAGCGACTCCAGGACGGCCAGGACGTCAGAGGAAGGTAACAGCAGTCCCAAAAAGCTGTGGCTCGCGGTAGTTTTTCAGATCTGCTTACCAAAGCCCCTCATTTGATTTGAATGGCTTTGATCCATTTACAAACTAAACCACCGCCTACTCCTCTCTCTGCACTCTTGAAACATCTTTAGTACAGTATCAAAACCGGGTGCTTCTCAGAGCGGGCAGACGCTCAGTCACTCCAGTCAGACACATGGCCCCGGGCTCCTCGGGGACCCGGGGAGATCAGGGAAGGACACAGAGAATGATCGTCCAGTCCAGAGTGTGATTAAAACTTCACCTTTCGATTCCAGCCGGAGTCCCACTGCAGGGACCGCTCCAGGACCCACTGCCTCCTCTCACTTTGGACATATCTGTTTCGCTGGTGTCTGTCACAGTCCGCAGCGTTCTTCCTCACCGACCACTTCCTCTTTTATGCAGCAAGCGGCAGGTTTAGTCATAGCTGCCCTGGGACTGCCTGATGCCAGGGAAGTAGAATGAAGTGTCCTGTCAGTGTACTAGACTCTTTCACCCATTACTCCAAAACTACTTTAACAAATGCTGAATTATGAAGATATTTTCAGCTAAGTAAATACATGGAGAGGAGCAAAGTGCTTCAACGGCCCATAAATACAAACCAGAGGATGCTAATCATAATGTTAACGTTAACCGCTAGCTTCAAGCGCCAGTTTTTCACTTCTACTGGAGAATCTGCTACATTTTCTCACAGCAGAATGAGACGAAACCATTCACATAAACCTTGTTCAAATGTGACTTGATTTGTGGGTGCTAAATATGCTCAGAGACCTGCTAAAACCAGGAAAAGATGGTGATTACCATAACAAGCTTCCTTCCCCCACAGCTAGCCCTTGCATAAGGTGTTTTCTTTATATATGGATTATAGGCTTCACCAATGTGGAGTTTTGTCTTCCCCATATGACCTCAATGAGCTTCAGTTGGAGAAGAAATAGTCAAAGTAAACTAAACTAGAATTAGCTGCTGCTTCTCCAGGTCTGTGTTTTGGCGACAGGATATGATAAACCTTGTGCTAAAGTTTAGGCTGATTCTTTGGGACGTGGCAGTTTTACGGTGAGTGGCTGGTTTTATATAGTTCAACTACAACAGGCACTTTTTATTGATACAAATTCACAGCATAAAAAAAAAGAACACACAACATTCTTTAAAAAGTAAATATTGAATTACTTTAGTGCTGTGGTGTTCAGCTAAGAGATTAGCTGTGATTGGCTAAATCGTGCGCTTCGTCCAATCAGAAGCAAAGATCCCAATAAAAGCCCAAACGTTTTAAACCAAAGCCTTTCCACATGGACGTGGCTGTGCTTGTGTTATCTGCAGCAGAATAGATATTTGGCTTTTGCAGGTTTGACAATAAAATAACACAGTTGGCTCCAAAATGGTCTCCTTCATATTATCGTTTAGTGTAAATAATATTTCCCCAAGTTAATCATTACTGACCATCTGTGTCTGTTCCATGTGGCGAGGCCCGGCGATGAAGGATATTCATTCAAGCACAGTTCATCATTTGGAATGTGACATTTATAAAGGAGAAGAGAAAAAACTTTATTGTCTGCCATGCACAATGATGGCAGAAATGTACCTTTTTATAAGTGGATTTATCGATTTGAAACTTCCTGTAGATTACTGCCATAAATATGAGAATGACAGAAGTTTTCTCTCATTTGATGTTTTCATATAAAAATAATGCTTTTATGCCTAAAAATGCCGCAAATTTCCCGTATTTTCTGCGACAAAATCTGAATAATGGATGGAGCCAGGTTTAAATTTCTGGTTTTATTTTGTTGAGACTTTTTCAAAGGGGATTTTAGATATCTTGTTTAGTTTAAGCTGGTAGTGGAAGAATATGTAAAAAAAAAAAAAAAGCTAGGAATTAGATATTAAAATATGCCTCTGAATAAATCAGTCTCAGGCCAGAAAATGTGAAGTCTGCCGGAGCTACGAAAGAGAACATATTATCACGCCAAAAATGCGTTTTGAAAAAATGGCCCTTGAAGTAACAATTTCCCCAAATGAATCTATTGCAAAACATTCAATCCGTGCAATAAGTGAACATGTTATTGTGAAGAGGTTTTGTTTCCAGGTTTATATGTTAAGAGACTATTTGGCCCAAAACCTGAAAACTGTGTGTCTCCCCGGATTCAGCCAGATTCGAATAAAGAACAAAATAAAGGCTGTTGTCCTTGTACATGTGCTGCCACTCAACCAGTAAGCCACACAGCAGCTCTGAGAGTGTAATTAAAGTCGACATTGAGACTGCACAGTGTCCCGGTGTGTAAGAGCAGGCCCATGTGTCCCATAAGGACAAAGCCTCTGGAACAGTTCTGACAAATGCGTGATAATGTGGAATATGAATTTGACATAATCCGGCCGCTTACGCTCCACATTTGTTTTGTTGAGCGTTTAATATGGCCTGTTTGTATCCGCCGTCACTCCCGCGGCTCCGGGCCCTGGGGTCACTTTGGCGCCTGTCATACATCACGCCGCTAATGGCTCTATTAGCGCCGCGCTCCCCGGGCCGCCAAATGAAAAATGCCCATTGTTTAGCGCAAATATGCATGCTAATCAGCCGCTAAATCATTCATAACATTAACTTTGAACGACATTGTCTCCGCTGGCGTGCCGTCAGACCTGCCGGAAAACCTGTGGCGGGATTTATGGTCCTTTGCCCGGGAGCCCAATCTTTGGGATTTGCTGATTAAATTTACTTTTTGTTTTACAGCGTCAAATAGGGCTGTTACGATAATTACTATACCGACTTTTCATTCAATAAATGACAGATAAACAATACCGTTTTGGGTTCAGTATACTGTATATTGTCAGTGCAAATAAATGCACTCCCATTTTTCTAATGTAATACTTCATTTGTTTACCACACAGTAAGTTGTTTCTCATTGTATTTCATTGTGGGATATTCTTCAAGAAGAACTAAGTAACTTGTTTACCTTAATACATTCTTTCCGTAGTCCCTCTGGGGTAATGCACGTGTTAATGGGATGATGGTGTCAGAAAACCACAATTGCAACTTTGCTGCCTCCGGGTCGAAGCCACCAATACACACTAATGGAATCACGAAGAAGAAGCTAACAGGCTAACGGGCAAAGCTATGGGCTAGCACCACTTAAACAGTATTTACAGCCAAGTTTGAGTGAATAAAATGATCTCCATTGTGTAATTGGATGAACAATGTCCCTCTGTCACTTCGCCTGTTCTGTCAGCGTAGGATTTACTCTCACGGACAATTAATACGTAAAAAATGTAACATGCTACGACACTTATGGCCTCTAGGGGCATGAGTTACTAAGTACCAGTGTTGCCACAGATTACTTGAAAAAGTAATGCATTACTGATTACTGATTACTCCTTTGAAAAGTAACTTAGTTACTTTACTGATTGCTTGATTTTAAAAGTAACTAAGTTAAATTACAAGTTACTTTAATAGTTAAATTTAGCTACAGCCGACACAATCCCCACCATCACAACGCACTAATGACAAACTCTCCCCAAACTATGATCGTGTTTTTAGACTTGTCACATTATGTTACATCTCGCTGAGATGTAAAAAGATTATTTTTTTTCCAAAGGAAAATGACAAAATAGTAACTCACAGTGATTTGTAAAAGTAACTTAAATCTGATTACTTGTACCCGTTACTAGTTACTGACAAAAAGTAATCCGTTACTAAGTAATTATAATTACTTATTACTTATTATAAGGTCTTCAATAAGATCGTTTATTGCAATAGTTTCCTTCGAACTTCAGATATTGTTTTCGCGATGGGCCGAGCATCAAAACTGTCCTTCACATTCTCAAAGCCTGTAATCCACCTCTGGACTCACTCTGAGAAGTTCTGCGCCTGCTCATCACTTCAGCCTAGGATGCAGTTAGCAGCAAGCGAAAGCTCTTGCCAATTCCAAATCCAGCCCATCCTTTCACTCCACAATGTGTGTTATTTCAAAGGCTAAAATATCAACCCGAGGTCTCCAAAGAGTGTTTTTAAGCGGCGGATCGGAATGCCGTGTCCACTGTACAAACAGACAAGGATCTGTCACATCACGACCTGGATATAATTGAATGGCTCACGCTTTGGGTAATCTATCCAGGGGTGCGGGGGTTCACCCAGGGGCCTATTCATCTTGTCCCGCACAGGTGGGGGTTCGATCCGCCCGGGGGCCCCCAGAGGCCGACGGAGCTGAGGGATGAGCGCAGATTGGCGGGCTGACAGGTGCCATTTCGGAGTGGGCGCGGTGAGGGAGAGCGGCGCAGAGTAATTGACCTGTCAGTATTCTGCCGGTGCGCCGTGCCCCGCGCCAGACACGGCCCAAATGAGAAAACAGCATTTTAAAACATTGTTTCCACTCGGGCAGGATGTTATTTATTTAGGGCTGTGGGGGTCAGGACTCTGGCGGAGCGGCATAACGGGGGAGGTTTATAGAGAGCCGAGCCGGTGATGGGTTTGGGAGGCTTTTCTCGTACACTGCGGTCTTGGAGTCGCCTTTGTATTGTCAGAGACTGGATCAGGTCAAAAATGACTTTTCCCACAACAAAGACATTCACTATACTTCCCCATTCTTCCAGAGGACGTTGGCGTTCAGCAATAATTTGACTTGTCTAAGGGGTTTTTCTTTGGTAAAAAGTGGTTTTGCAGAATTCTGGTGAGAGGCTGGTGCTGCAGCCATGAGGATTTGACGGTTTATTGCACAAAACTCTTGATAGGTCTTGGAATGGGAAGCTTATTACTTATTATTGTGTTTCTCAACTCATTGACCTTGATCATTGCGTACATGCTGCATGTATGTGTTCCTGATCTCACATCCATGTTCAACCACACTGATGGAAAATGTGCTAATGATAACAACAGTTTGTTCATTAAAATCTGCATGTTTGCCATTTGGTCTCATTTTGTTTAAAACAGAACGCCGTGCAGTGTTTTTGCAGTAAATATGAATGTTTCTGATGAAAATGAATTTCAATCATCCAGGTAGACACATACAAACATTCAGTCCATTCAAGTGGACATTTTTCACTTATGTAACTAATGTTTCGAGAAAGCTGCTGACAGGAAATGGCGTAGATAGAGTTAAATGTTATTTTCATTTTACCTTTTTTATCCAGGACAAAACTCATTTTGAGATTAAAAATCTCTTTTTCTAGAGTTCTAAAGGAGACTGACTCACTCACTTCCATCGTCATAACGTGGTCGGCACGCCATCAATTGTTTGCCTCTATCTATGTCACTTCCTGTCAGTGTTCAATAAGGAAGTGAATCCATAAACGTCACAAAAAATGGTCAAACTAAAGAAAGAAAGTCATATGCACTTCAACATCTTGACTGGAAATGTCGGGAACCTAAGTGTAAAAATGTCCGGCTGTATTGATTTAATGGACTGTGCGTGGTTTTATTTCAGTGTGATTATGACATTGAGTTAATGGATTTCTGTGTTAGAGATAGATAAGACTTTATAGATCTCACAATGGAGAAATTCTCTTCACTTGTGTTTTAAAGATGTGTTTGTCCCACATGATCCCAATGGCTTTGCATAACAGACACTGATGTAAAAGTCCACAGCTCCTCCTCCATTCTTTCATCCATGAACGAAGGACATGGTTCTGACTCCAGTCGCTCACACACAACACTGGACATGTTTTTGATGGAGTTCAATAACTTGGCCGTGGTTCAGAGAGATTCCTTTATTGTGGAATCCGGGGGCTGCTACCTAAGAACACGTCTTAGTTCCAGCAGGTCGGCGAGCGTGTAGACGGACACCATCCATTCTCCCCCGTCTCCCGACCCTCGCCCACTGGCTCCGGTTTCATCCGCACGATCGATGCGAGCCGTCGATATGTTTGCCCACTCCCTCCTCGCTCGCGCTAAGATGTATTTTCTTCCATCTTTTCTCCCTCTTCATCCCCTTAAGCCCGCCGACCCCAGCGCCCGGCCGGCCCCCTCCTGTCTCGCAGCGTGGAGGAGAACACTTGTGCCAGTCATCCCGCGGATCGATACGGCTATTTGCCGCAAATCCGGCAGGCCGTAGGATATTAAATCACAGTGAAATGTTGGAAATGGGAGGGGCGCGCGGCAGGGTTGTCCATCCCCCCCCCCATGTACTGTATGTAAATCCTCCTATAATGAGACGTCTCGACAGGTTTTTCCTGGGTTTTTCGCGCATGGAGCAGAGGAGGAAGGCGGATCTGTTTAGGCGTTTGTAGAAACTGCTGTGGACTTGAAGATGATGAAAATGATTGAGCTCTGAGCGTATTGGGAGCAGAGGAATTCACCAGAGAAATAAAGTCGGATCACAAGAATAAAGATGTGATATTGAAGACGTTTTTGACTGGGAGAAACCGAAACAGACACAAAGACATGAGTGAGGTGTGAATAAGGAAGATGAGGTGGAGAGGCTGAGGTGCCTGAAGGTCCAGCTGCTGCAGTGCGTTTGTTGGTCTATTCCAGGAGTCTCCATCCTGTAGGATATATTTCTACAGCCTTTGACATGATCAAACTGTTACTAATGTTGGGAAAAGACATAAACAAGCATCAATTGAATTAAACTAGAGCACTACAGTCTTCTTTAAAAGTTTGCTTAAAGACTTGGCTCTGGTAACTTTGTGCACCAAATCTGGAGACATTTAGGGAAATATACGTCTTAATAAAGTAAATACTTTATTTTAATGTTTGTGTATCTTTTAGTCCAGGGTCTGGAGACCTCAGCTTTATTTTGAATTTGAGCCCATCATAGACTATTATGTCTACTTTTATAATTGTTATAGAACTGTTATTTAGCTTGAGCCTCTGAATTGTTGGGAGTGATACACAGTGACTGCGATGAGTTTGTGGAACGTTCTGAGGTTTGCTAAGTTAAGTGCTCTATGGGATCAATACAGTTTTTTGAATCTGATCTGTGGCTTTCGTAGACTGCTATTCTCCTGCTTATGGTTTACACACATGTAAAACATTGAATGGAAAGTTCTTCCCATTCATGGCACTAAAACCACAGAAATCTTACACGCCCGATCGAGTGCACACCACACAGACAAACGTGCAGTGCAAACACGTGGTGGAGCACACAGGGTTTCACGAGGAGCTCACTCCTCACAAAGGACAGACTGCAGTGTCTCACCTGCTGTGCCACAGACCATCACTTTTCTGTGCAAACAGCCGCCCGAGCCGCTCTCAGCACCACGGCCAGGGTAGTTCTTCCTTCAGCTGGGAAAAGCCAGCATGACTATGGATTCGTACCTTCTAGTTGTGCATGTTTGTAAAACTCTTTACAGCCATGTGTGGCAGAGTCGTCCAATGCTCGGTGGTTAATTGTTTTTACTGTGTCCCTCCAGCGCCCAGTGCCCCGCCCCAGCAGGTGACCGTCCTGACAGTGGGCAGCCAGAACAGCACCTCCATCAGCATCTCCTGGGACCCTCCTCCCCCGGACCACCAGAACGGCATCATCCAGGAGTATAAGGTGGGGGGTACAGTTATATTCTATAGCTTTAGTAATTATTCATAACTGTTTTGAGCTGGAACTTGGATATACACCCCGTCACGGTGCTCACCCTCCCCCGTCTGCCACAGATCTGGTGCCTGGGCAACGAGACCCGCTTCCACGTGAATAAGACGGTGGACGCCGCCATCCGCTCGGTGGTGGTGGGCGGGCTGCAGATCGGAGTGGTCTACAGGGTGGAGGTGGCTGCCAAGACCAGCGCGGGGGTCGGGGTCAGGAGCGAGCCCCAGACCATTGTCATCGGTAAGAACGACGCCCGGTCTGGAGAGTTGGATTACACAGACTCTGACATTTAAGTCGTTTAGTGAGACTATACATTCCCTCAAAGATGAGAGACAGCGGCGGAGTGGAGTTTTCAAGCCAATGTCATTTGGCAAAAGCAGTTTTGACGTGTGTTCCTGCAATGAAGCATGGGCCTGGTTTGACCCATAACTGATGCTCTGGCCGGCAGCGTGTTCTTATTCCCCCGGTGTCACATAATCCATCAGAGACCACATCCAGCCTGTCTGTGGGAGAGAGGGGAGACAGCAGCGTGAAGGAGGGGAGAGAGAGTGGGTTTATATGAAGGGTTTCAGAGGTCGCAAAGCAAACTACTGCTCATGTGTTTATAAATCTGTATAACTCTGTTTGATGTGGCCTTGATTTGTAAAGAGGATCGACTTTGATTCATTAGTGACTGGATTGTCAATAGTGACGAGTGTCCTGTGTGAGTTTTCCCTCGGTTCACAGGAAATGGAGGGAAAGAAAAAGTTCAAATCTCTGGCCAATAGATGACGGCTGTTAAAGGCCTGCAAAACCATTTAGCTTGAAGTTTATAAAAAAATAAAACAGGCATTTTTTTTGTAGGACGCAATTTGTACACAGTCACATCCAATGACATGAAGATCACATGTTGCTCGAAAGGCTGTGACTGAGATGACGCTGTGATCCAAATATGACCTTTGAACCCAAGAAACAAGGCAAAATTTGGCATATATTTATTTGCTTTGTGAGTATATAATATTTCAACCAAATCAAAATAGCCTATTTTTTGCTTAAAAATACCGTATTTTTATCCGATAATTAGAGGTGGGACTCTATTTTTTTTAATGGAGTTAATTGCAGGTCTGTAATTAATTAATTAATTGCATGTTAATCAAAAGCAAAAACAACAATTTTAATTATCCAATAATTAGATAGACACATGAGTTCAACAACAAATGTGCTTTAAGTAACAGAGGTAAAGTGCATTTTTATAGCTATTTAACTTTCAAGTGTTTTAGGAACTCTGATCACTCATTATCATGTAACTTGTAGAGTTCAATAAACAGTTATAACAATGGCACATTTATATAAAAGTAAAAAAATAAATAAAGCAAAAGGGCAATAAAACAGCGCCTTTAAGTGTTCAACAACTGCTGTAAACACAAATCAAAGTGCCATTTCTTATCCTGACCAGGGTTAGGGTTATTGTGGCTCAGAGTAGGCTGGCTGGCCGTCTCTGTGTTTGTCCTACATGTTTTACATTGAGATGGTGTTTTAGACTTGAGTGACTACAGTGGAAGGAGAACTCTTTTAAACACGACCTGCACACAGCAGAACAGCCGTCTAACGTCGTTTTTTAAAACAAAACTCCCCAATGGTCCCCAACGGGCCGAGTGAAGCGTCTCCATTGCTGTTGTGGGCGGATGTGCGTCAGATATACGGGCGTACCAGAAACACGTTAAATTCTTTGTAATTAATTAATCAAAATGAACAGTTAAAGTCCCACCCCTAATGAAAATATAAAATGACAGAAAACTTGCAATACCTTTTTCCTCATATTTATTTCAATAATCTTCAGCAAAAGTTTCAAACGGTCTAAATTCAAACGTGTTGCCTTGAAACGGCCCCGAGGCGCAGCTGTCCCCGTGCTTCCCCGAGGGCGTGTCCCTGTCTCCCACAGAACGCCGCTCTATTCAAATGATCTACGGCGGTGCGAGGGGAGGATTATGGTCCGTGCGCGCGCTGCATACAAAGTCTGTTTTTATGAACTTTACGGCTGTTTTTCATTCCGCGAGTGTGGGAACGGGCCGTGTGGTCGGGTGATATAGTGCTGCGGCTGTCTGTTCGCGCCGCCGCGGCCGATCGATACGGGCCAGAGTCTTCATCTCACATAGTGTGTTTTTCAGCAATAAAGAGAGAGGATGGGAGCTCGGCAAACAAGTCCGGGCTTTGTGATGAGAGCGGAGCCGTTCCCCCTCGGACTGCAGCGCACGCTTGTTCAGTTCGATATCTGCGCGGGGCCAGAGAACATGTTGTTGTGGGTGATGCAAACTTTCTGAACTTTGAAAAGAGCCGAGTAATGAAGCCACAGCATAGGCATCGAGGGTAACGCTATGTAGTTATTCATGTTCAGCACTAGGAGGAGTCAAGAGCTTTTCATTCTCCTTCTTCTTCTCATTCTTCTTCTTGTGATATGAACATTGCATCACCCACAGCAATTAGAATGAAATAGCCACAGCATGTAAGCTTTTCTCCCAGATTCTTCTTTCACTCAACCAACTTTTGTCCATCAGTGTTTTACGATCGATCGGGATTTGTTAAGACTGTGGTCGTTTTGTGACGGCAGGCAAAGAGTTCCGCGACGTGTTCATCCACGGGAACCGGAACAACAGCATCACGGAGCAGATCACGGACGTGGTGAAGCAGCCGGCCTTCATCGCGGGCATCGGGGGCGCCTGCTGGGTCATCCTCATGGGCTTCAGCATCTGGCTCTACTGGAGGAGGAAGAAGAGGAAGGGCATGAGCAACTACGCAGGTGAGCGTCCCAAACCCGTCCGTCCAGGAGCGCTGAGGTGCATTAACGTGACATGCTGCAATACACATGTTCTCCAAAGTTCTTTTGCCTGTAGAGCGATGAAGGAATGGAATGTTTAGCTCTAAAAACGTCAAAAGTAGAACAAAAGTTTGTATTTGCAGGACAACACTACTGAGGACACATTGGTGTTGACTATGAACGAAATGCAGGATCTACAATGCTGCAATTGTGTATTTTAGACAGAAGTAAAGGGTGTGATCTAGACGTTTATAAACTTAAAGAAAATTAGCAAAAAACGGGTGAGCAGAAGAATCCTAAGAGAAATACAAAGTGCCACTGCTTTTCTTTGCTACATATAATTACAAATGACTCATGCAGTATATTTAAAGATTTAAAGGAACAGGCCACCGTGTTTTACACACTGAGCTATGTTCTTACCTGAGCTTAGACGAGTTGATCAGTGACGTACCTGTCTGGTCTTTGTGCGTACCCTCCGCTACGCGAAAAAGACCAAAGATTAGCATTTGGCTTCTCCCAGTGTATTCCTATGGCTCCAAACGGGGGTGGAGTTAGAAGCTACCAGGCTCTTTCACGGGCACACATAAAGACCAGACAGGTACGCATCAACTCGTCTAAGCTCAGGTAAGAACATATCTCAGTGGAACGGTGGCCTGTTCCTTTAAAGCTGTTCGAGTGGCATCTAGGGCTGCACGAGTAATCTTTATATTGAGGTTTGAGCGACTGTGGAAACCTGTGTGCAAAAGGCGGAGGTTTTGTTTGAGTGACAGACCTGCGCAATCCGAATTATCGAGCCTCGCTTCGACGGTTGGCCAATGAAAAGTGGCAACAGGAGAATTACATTTCCTATTCTATATATGGACAAGCAGCATGTGTCGTGTGGATCCAGTTGGGTCACGGAATCGTTGTTGTTATTGTCACATCTTTACTGCGGGTCCTGATGTAAATATGAGGTGGATTTTCATAAAACAAGAGAATGCGTTTCCATGGCTCAACGTCCCGTGTCCACAGTCTGCCTCGCTGTGCAGGAGTTCGTTTCACCTGACGTCTGCACAGGAGGGAGAAAGAGTGAGAGTCTGTTATTTGGGAATGATTAAAACTAAAGCCTCTTACAGATTTGCATCTAGTCGCCGCATGAAGCCGAAACAAATAAACAAGCACGTTTGTTTTATAGCAGTTTTCAGAAGTATAGACGCATCTCGTCGCGGAATGGTGTGAAAAATAAAACATAGGCTAATTATAAAATGTTCAAATCTGCAATCGAATTGTAATAACAACATCTGTCTTAGGCTTCTTGTCAGAATCGTGCAGCCCTAGTGGCGACATCATAATCTGTGTCTACAAACACTCTCCAAATGAGCTGTTTTGGAGCAACTGAAAGTCACACTCTCTTCCACAACTCCCCGCGGTGTTTTCCGAACATGCAAACTCTTCAAAATGTCAGAGCAGAGACAGAAAACTGCGTACAGGAAAACCTTGTGTTTACTAAAGTTCCGCTCAAAGGAGGGAGCCCCCAGTCTGGCGAACACAGGTTTTTCCCCCCGACGAACAATAGAGTGCGTGAGTGTATCCTCGACTGAGCCATCCCGTTCACTAAGTGGGCGTGCAGATGCCGTCACTGCCGTCCAAAGGCTGGTTCACGCCGGGGAGCGCGGTCTGAGAAAGGGCCGGAGCGTTCCACAGATCCGCCCACAGTGCTGGAACAGCCCCGAGCGCCGGACTTTCCCGATGGTCAGGCGAAGGCGGTGATGGCCATAATCTCCCGACGGGCAGTGAAGGCAGCGTTAGCCCGGCTCCACTCCCACACACTGACCCTGGCTTCTGTGGGAGAGTGACCTCCGTCCAATAACGCCAGGACAACAAGCGCCGCTCACTGCCAAGGCCTGGGCCAGTCGGCTTCGCTCTGTCCAGTGTGTTACCAGTCAGATCAGATTTAATTTAGGGAACGTGGGACTTTTTCATTAGTCTGAAATAAATGCAAATATTACTGACCTGTTTGCGGAATGGGTTTTCAAAACTCAGATATTGGTGCAAAAAGAGAAAATTTATTTTTGTCAAGCGTCTGTAGAATTGCTCCTGATTGCTTCCCTGCTCGAGATAGAATGAAGTCGAAGGTGGTTTTCAGGCGAGCTAAACTTATTCCTATGACAACGGGCATCAGGCCATCAGAGCTCTGTCACCTGCACACTTCTCTGGAGTCATGCCCTGGTCATGCCTCTCTCTCGCGGGCAAATGCAGTGAGACGGAGGAGAAATGCACTTTAATCGGCACACGGAGAGGAAAGCTTCACTGTGCCCGGGGCAGAAGAGAGACCTCGCTGATATAAAGTTGATCCATTTTGCCTCATGAAAGAAGTAATCCAAAAGTCATGCAGCACGTGTTCATTCAAAATAAGTCCTCTCCTGTATGTATGTATGTATGGTGAAGCTGGTTTGGCTCAAGGTGTGCTGCCTTCACGCCGCATCCTCTGTGCCCCAGAGGCGAGGCTGGCTGAAACGGATGTCTCTCTGGGAGCGGCTGTTTAGTTCGGCTTAAGTTCACACTGACCCAGAATGAATCAAGTGAATCCAAAGGTGGGACCGCGCCCCAGAATGAGCCGCCTGGATGTTTTCAGGTGTTACTTTTTTTCGATTGTATTTTCTTTGCGCTGCTGTGTTGCAAATTGTCCTGTCTGCTTTCCCAACTACCCCTCTGCACACTGAAGATCCCTCCCCTAACCCGCCCCCTGCCTCACCTGTACCCCTTCCCCTAACCCCGCCCCCTGCCTCACCTGTACCCCTCCCCTAACCCCGCCCCCCTGCCTCACCTGCGCCCCGCCCCGCCTGAGCACTCCTCTAACCGCGCACTTCTCTGTCTTCTTGTTTTGCAGTTCAGTCCTTCACCTTCACCCCTGCAGGTACTGTTGCTTCTGACCTCGCCGTACGAACATCTCGCCCACGCCGCTCATACCGCCATCTTCTTTCAGTAGTTGTGTACTCTGGTCTCTCTGAAGAATCCCAAAGCATGATCTATACTGCTGTCATCCGTTCATCTCTGGCTCATCTCCCCAAAACTCAGCAAACAGGGTTGCCGATACAGCTCTTTCTGCTTTCCTAATTGTAAATAAATGAACATTTCACGTGTTATCAGCAAATTCAGTATTTGATTTGAGTAAATATAAGATTTACAGCATTGGAAATGTTTTAATCTCGAAAGAGCTTCAGAATATCGTATCCTAAACATGACAAAAACAGCAAATTAAACAGTGTTTATTGCACCTACATACAGCGTCTTCGATATGAGGGTCTTAAGGCGAGACACGGCAGGTGAAAACATGGTCGATGATGAAATTCTTGGCTAGATTTCTTCCTCCCATCTTTGTTTTAATGTCAGAGTAAAAAATAGACACTGCTTTTTTCATTTGTCGCTCTGGACAATGGATGGAGATTTGCAGAAGTAACTGCAAAACGGCCATTTTCACATTTTCATTCAAAAATAATGACAGATAGCTCGAAGGCGACCGAGATGTCGCTTTAACCCAAATATGGTCATTTCCTTTTTGGGAGACAGCGGCGGCTGAAGATGGGATCAATCTTAAATCAATTTAAACCTGGCTCTGGTTGCTGAAAATTATATGTAAGACTTATTTGTATATGAAAACACAAAGTGCCAACATAATACATTGTTCTCGTATTTATATCATAAATCTTTACCAAAAGATTCAAATTGATGACTACCTTTTTATTTATTTTTTCTGATTCACCTGCAATGTCTCACCGTAAAAAAAAAAACGATTATAGAAACAAAGCAAAGCAGACAAAGCCCAACAGAATGCACTGTCCACGTCCAACAGTGTTAATACATCATGCTTTGGGATCCACATCTTAAATTCTACAGAAATACTATGACTTTCCTCTCGATTCATTCTATCCCAGAGACTCCATTTGGTGTTATCTTTCGCGGGTGTACGTTTTTCTGTCCATCCATTTGCCCTGTTCTTTGAGAAGATCCTTTTCCTCTAATTGCCCGGCGTCAGCAGCTGTCTCCTCCGCAGATAGAGCCCGACTTGGATAAATGTTGCTCTGTGGAAGTCATCTGTAAAACTCTGATAATGAAGCGGGGCCGCTCTCTTTTGTTCCTCGCGGCTCATGTGTTTGTGTGGGACGGCTCCGGCGGGGGCTTTTTACAAACACTGACTCCACGTTTCACACACAGTTCATATTTAATAATGATCATTAAAAAAAAATAGCATTGGAATTATGGACAATGAAGTGCAGAAGAGCCTATTTTCTTTGGGGAAAGGGGTCCATGTGAAACCCCCTCATCCTCGGCCCCAGCAAGTCTGTCAACGGCCCTGGTAGTAGTAGTAGTAGTTGTGGTTGGAAGTAGTAATAATAGTCATAGTAGCAGTAGTTTATAGACTTATAGACATGGGAATATTGTTGGTAATAGTTTGTCGTAGTCATAGTAGATGTTTTGGTTGTAGTTTTTAGAAGTAGTAGTTGTTGTTCTTTAGAAATACAGTACACAGTAGTTGCAGGGGTGGGTAGTTCAGGAACAGTAGTACCAGTAGGAGTAGTACTAGTAGTGGCTGAAATGCAAAATACGACGAGGCTGTAGGCATTTCCGTAGGCCCCAGCACAAAGAGCCCAGTGAGCTTTTATCTGCAGGTGAGGCCAGTCCGCCATCTTTAGGCAGCACCCCATTATCCCTCCTCTATCGGGGCGTGTACCCACGGCTGACCTGAAGAGGCCCAGGTCATGAGGCAGCGCTTTTTGTTTGTCCGTCAATGACCTTAAAAAAGTAGTAGTAGCTCATTGTTTTACATAAGAACATGTTGATGTATCCATTCTCACAATCAGACCAAAACAATCACATGACATGACTGAATATCCATTGTCCATCTCTGTGACACAGGTTTCCAGCTTGTCTGCACCTAAATAGCGATGTATTAGTCTAGACTATATCTATATATCCCGTCGTGCTCCTCGGGGATCTGCAGCCCGGACAGGAGCCAGTAGCCTGGACAGCCAGCCCCTCCAGCTTTTTGTTTCTCCTGCTAACAGCCAATCACACCGATACCGATAACCGATAATCCAATCACAGACCACATCGTCAAGACAGGAAACAGAATAAAACATTTTCTTAAATGTAGCATCACTTGAGTTACTTAACCATTGTTTTTACCATATTGAAAGTATGTTTGTCCCATTACCTGTTCTCCTACATTTAAAAAATATCATTGTTTATGGTCTACATTTCGAGTAGAACCAACAAAAAGCGGCAAAAACTAAAAATATAATAAAAAATATAAATATATATATATATATATATATATATATATATATATATATATATATATATATATATATATATATATATATATATAGATAGATAGATAGATAGATAGATATATACTTGTAATACACATGTAATCTCTCAAAAGATGTTTAATCCGACTTTTGACTATTTCTACTGGTTTGCAAAAATATCATATGATTATTGTTATCGAAAATATTACAGATATTACTGATATTAATTAAATCGATGGTTCACCTGTACCTGTGCTCTGCTAAAGAGCTTCCTCGTTTACAAACACGCGGCATGCGTCATATCCAACTGTTCTCTGATTGGTTAATGTGCTTGTCAGTCACGGCTGGTCCCACCTCCGTGCCTCTGTAAAGATTTGGAGAAGACTGGCCCGGCAGGAAAGGAAGGAGTATTAGGCGTTGACTTTTGCCGGCGTTGGTAAATGCGAGTGAGATGCCATTCTACGGTTTGACTTTGAACAATAATAAGACATTAACAGCTGTTGAGATAATCATCCCCGTGCGCACGTCTGACGTGCACAGACTTATTTATTACTGCGCTGTAGGGAGAGTTTATCAGCAGTCCGCTCGCTCGCCGTGTGTCACTCTGCCGGCTTCAAAGTCCTGCCCGGCTCCTCGCACATGTACCAGTGTGGAGATACGGACTTCACAGGACACACACACACACACACACACACACACACACACACACACACACACACACACACACACACACACACACACACACACACACCTCGCCTCTGGGACATTCTCAGGCCACAGTCTGCCACTGCTGAGTGAGAGAGATACCAGGGAACAAAGGGAAAAGACTTGATATGGTCCAATCTGCCGCCAGCTCAATGCTATTGTTTTAGTATCATTTCACAGTAAATCATTGTTTGGCTGAAGTACAATCATTTGTATTCGCATTACAAATCATGGCTTTGAAACAGGAAGTTATCTTTTGTTTTAGATTGGATTAATAATAATTCACATATTATGACCTTATATGGTCATCTGAAGTCATATGATCGCAGGGTGGGTGTGGTGGGCAAAAGGTGGACATTTCTACAGCCAAAAAGAGTATGTTGTAAAAACAGTAAATATTCAATAAGTGAATGAAACGGGTCATTATAACATTCAGAGAGTTCACATTTCAGGCAGCAATGTTGAGGATATTAGCCTCTGCCACAGAGAGTATCTGTGACATAATATACAGCAGAGGGAGAGTGGATTTCACTCTATTCTGAGTAAACAGAGACCCTTTAGCCTGTCGCCTTAGCACTTGATGAATAGGATGTTGAATAGGCAGTGTTCAGTGCAATGTGCAATTTTGGAAATTTGTAAATATTTAAGCATCCTCAGATTTCTAATTAGAGTTTCTTACATGTGTTCATTTGCGTCACAGAAAAGCCCCTTGTCGCCTCGTGTCCAAACTCGCAGCAGCATCAAACACTTAAGAGTCAGAAATGTTCCAGAAGTGAAGAAAATATGTGAAATACCCTCGGCCCTCACGCCTCCTCTGATCTCCTCCACACGCCTCATGATCCTCCTGCACTTTGAGGCTATATGTCCACACATGCCACTTTCATTTACAGCACAGAACTAACAGTCTTTTCATCCCCGTTATAGTTTGGCTTTCCTCTAGTTCTTCAAACTCACTACAGCAACACTGCTGCCATAGTTCTTTAACGTCTGGACATTCATCCAATATACACCAAAGGAACGTTATGTTCTTCAATATTCCTCCAGACCAGTGGATGCCCCTCCTGAGCAAGACTTACATACTGTTGAAGGGACTTTAGTCGTGAAATAACTACTCGCGGCACACCGGCAGTTTTCCCACGCGTATTCATTCACAAATAGTGACATGTTTGGTGTGTCTGTGTTGGCTCTCTGTCGTACAGGAGTTGTCCATCTTCAATGAAGGCTCGTGAGTCATCTGCTGTGCTCTGTAGTTGAAGTGTAGAACGTTTCGCTTCTCATCCAAAAGGCTTTGTCAGCAACACAAAGTTTCTACACAGAAGATGACTCAAGAGGAACAGGCCACTGTGTTTCCATCCTGAGAAATGTTCTTACTGAGACGAGTAGATGCACACCTGCCTGGTCTTACTATATTGTTAGGCGTAATAACACCTGAGGAGCACTTCGACATCTGCGCAGTTAAGTGAAGATATTACTGCGCAGATGTCAAAGTACAAAGTAAGGTGTTATTACGCCTAACAATATAGTGCCCAATTTTATCCACTTAGAAAATCCACATGTTTAGTTTTGAGTGACTAGACTTTGATCGTGTAAACTCTAACCACATTTAAATAGAGAAAACATGGAAGAGCTCCCCGTTTGGTCCCATAGAGGAGAGGAGGAGAGGCTAAATGCTAACAACATCAGACAGGTACAAATCAACTCGTCTAAGCTCAGGTAAGAACATACCTCACTATGGAAAAACGCTGGCCTGTTCCTTTAATTGAACACGCTTGGTATCCACGGGTAGCACGAAAGGTAACCGAAATGACGCTTTGATCCAAACATGGTCATTTCCTTTCTGAGAGAAAGTGGCGCTTAAAAACGGATACAGACGTTACAAAACTTTAGGTTTTCATTGCAATCTCGCAAAACAAAATCTGCACTTTAGTCGCTCCTACAGACTCGGAGGAATTTTCTAAATATCTAAATCCTGCCAGATTTAATGAGCTTTGAACCCAAAAAAAAACAAGGAGAAATTACAATTTGTACACTGTAAAATGTAAAATTGTTTATACTCCCAAAAATAATTCCAAAGGCTGCCAAGAAATGTTCTGTTGAACCAATAACAAGTTTACAATGCAGTCGATTTGAGATTCACTCCATTAGACAGTTCAGTTCAGTTTCAGTTACCTCTGAAAACAGTTATGTCAACCTAAGAACACGACTGAACTGAACTGTCTAATGAACTGAATCTACTACATCGACTACATTGTAAACTGGTTCTTGGTTCAACATGAACATTTTTGGCAGCCCTTGGAATTCATTTTTTGAGTTGAAGCAATTTGACATTTTACAGTGTACAGATTTGTTTCACTTCAGTAAAAAACGCATTCAATCTTTGTTACTAACATATCGGTAAAATAAAACCATAAACATCAACATGTCTCTATTCAATATTTAGATTTGGTTGCTAAAAATATTGGTATTTTTATGCCTAAAGTGCCTTATTTGGACAATAACCTAAAACTAAATAAAATGTTTTCCTCATATATTAGTAACTACAGCAAACATTTCAAATATTATAGACACAATCTCTATTTTTATGTGTGTGTGTTTTTCCCCCAAATTCATCCGCAACGTCTCATCTTGAACTAAAAAGAAGAGTTGGACTAAAATGCCATTTTCTTCAAAAGTCTAAAGTGGAAATATAACAGTGTATGTCATTGTTACCACTGGTCTGATCTGCCTGTTTGTACAAGGCTTCAGACTGACCTTTGTCTCAGTCTGGTCCTTTCCAAAGATGGAGGCTCCTCCCCTGTAAGTCCAGGCATGCGTTGGCCAGTAGTGGTCAGATGAAAGCTCTCTGTCCTCCCTGTGACGGACTGCAGCCTGTGTGAGCAGATCTCTCTCTCCCTCGCCGTCCGTCCACACATGATGAATGAGCCCACTGGCGTTTTCTAATCACAGCAGCCCGCGTTTAATCACAGCGCCCCATCATCACCGCGCAGATGAAACCCCCCCTTTAGCTTCCGGTCATATCTCTGCTGTCCTTGAGAGGCGCCAGACAGATCAACTTATGCAAAGCCATCAGCCAGAACGCCATTTTGGAGAAAGCGTGTGACGGGGCTAATGTGACGAGTGTGGGCTTTTGAACCATGTTGTAATGACAGACAGGGAGTCGCCTTTTGTTGTAGTGTTCCTCCATGTTCAGCTTCTCCATCCACACACACCTCCGCCTGATCATGTCGGCTCCCAAATTGCCTCGATTAGGGTACGAGGAAGCCTTATTACAGCGCGGTCAAAGGCGACATTTCCCACTTTCATCACGTTTCCATCCCATGGTGTTGTAGCTGGAACATCTCGTCAGACCTTTCTTGTTAATGCCGCGTGTTTTTCCATGTTGACTTAATGGTGTGGTGTCTCTTGTGTCTGCAGTGACGTTCCAGAGAGTGGACGGCGGTCTCATGAGCAACGGGAGGTAAGTTCTGAGCTGCTCATACAACAGGGTCTGAGGTTCGGTGAGGGGGAAGTGCCTTGCTCAAGAGTGTAATGAGCGAATGACATGGAGGAAGTGGTCGCTGCTGAACTGTCAACTGTTTGTTTAGTGCTGTTCATAAAAGTGAAAAGCTCAACATTTGAAATATTTCAGCACCAAATGACCAATCCAAGAAGAGCAAAAGAGATGAATTAATATTGATGTTCCAAAATGGATTACAAGTTCAATTTCAGTCTACCCCAAGGCAGCTGTGGCTATACTATTTTTATCGAGTGTGGAATCGGTGAATACTGGACACAATTGTGAACACACAGTGCTATATAACAGTAATGCATTAATGTAGTTAAAATAACCATTTAGACCAGGGGTAGGCAACGTCAGGCTCGGGTGCCAAAACCGGCCCTTGATAAAAGAATCTCTATTATCTGTTATATAGAACCTCTGCCTCAAGGTGATTTTGAGAAATATTATTACACAAATCAGAACTCAAATGTGTAAAATTTCCTTTTTTTTCCTTCAAAATGTCTTATCAGAAACTGCATTTAGGCCAGGGATCTGCAACCAGTAGCTCGGGAGCTACCAGCAGCTCACCAGGCCTTTCTAGGTCACTCACTAAAGACTTTCTGCATCTCTATACGCATGATAATAATGTTGGTTCTGAACATGCTGAACACAATCTGTGAACAGTTAGGTTCATATTGTGAAGCATAAGGACTAAACTCAAGTCGTTTTCTTTGAAATACGATCTTGGCTCCTCCAGGGTGAAGTACACCCAAATAGTATTTTACACAAGTTTACATAAGTGTTTTTGAAGTATAAGTAGCTCTCCGATGTTCTTGTTGTGTAAAAGTAACTCGCTGCGTGAAAAAGGTTGGAGAGCCCTAATTTAGGCCATATATGATGTACAACACATTATGGTGCCTTACTTCGGCCTAAAATGGGAGGGACTTTTGAACTTTTGAAGAAGAAAATCAGCCCTACACCAAGAAAAACTGTCTACCCCTGACCTAGACAAAGGTGCACACGCCACCAGTTTTCAAAACAAACATGGAACTAATCCTCAGGCCTTTGTTTTCCAGTTGTTGTCACATGTTCAGGAATTGAATGAATTTGAGTGTTTTGGTTAAAAGAATGAAGCCAATGAAGCCAGACCGAGCCTTTCCATGTCGGGCTGTAACATTCATCGTCCTGGTTCAACAGATGCTGCGTGTGACTGGAGCTCTACAAACACGCTTCTCTCAGACGTCAGCTCTCTGGTTTAGCGTGTGACTGGAGCTCTACAAACACGCTTCTCTCAGACGTCAGCTCTCTGGTTTAGCATGTGACTGGAGCTCTACAAACACGCTTCTCTCAGACGTCAGCTCTCTGGTTTAGCATGTGACTGGAGCTCTACAAACACGCTTCTCTCAGACGTCAGCTCTCTGGTTTAGAATGTGACTGGAGCTCTACAAACACGCTTCTCTCAGACGTCCGCTCTCTGGTTTAGCATGTGACTGGAGCTCTACAAACACGCTTCTCTCAGACGTCAGCTCTCTGGTTTAGCATGTGACTGGAGCTCTACAAACACGCTTCTCTCAGACGTCAGCTCTCTGGTTTAGCGTGTGACTGGAGCTCTACAAACACGCTTCTCTCAGACGTCAGCTCTCTGGTTTAGCGTGTGACTGGAGCTCTACAAACACGCTTCTCTCAGACGTCAGCTCTCTGGTTTAGCGTGTGACTGGTGCTCTACAAACACGCTTCTCTCAGACGTCAGCTCTCTGGTTTAGCGTGTGACTGGTGCTCTACAAACACGCTTCTCTCAGACGTCAGCTCTCTGGTTTAGCATGTGACTGGAGCTCTACTAACACGCTTCTCTCAGACGTCAGTTCTCTGGTTTAGCATGTGACTGGAGCTCTACAAACACGCTTCTCTCAGACGTCAGCTCTCTGGTTTAGCATGTGACTGGAGCTCTACAAACATGCTTCTCTCAGACATCAGCTCTCTGGTTTAGCATGTGACTGGAGCTCTACAAACACGCTTCTCTCAGACGTCAGCTCTCTGGTTTAGCGTGTGACTGGAGCTCTACAAACACGCTTCTCTCAGACGTCAGCTCTCTGGTTTAGCATGTGACTGGAGCTCTACTAACACGCTTCTCTCAGACGTCAGTTCTCTGGTTTAGCATGTGACTGGAGCTCTACAAACACGCTTCTCTCAGACGTCAGCTCTCTGGTTTAGCATGTGACTGGAGCTCTACAAACACGCTTCTCTCAGACGTCAGCTCTCTGGTTTAGCGTGTGACTGGAGCTCTACAAACACGCTTCTCTCAGACGTCAGCTCTCTGGTTTAGCGTGTGACTGGAGCTCTACAAACACGCTTCTCTCAGACGTCCGCTCTCTGGTTTAGCATGTGACTGGAGCTCTACAAACACGCTTCTCTCAGACGTCAGTTCTCTGGTTTAGCGTGTGACTGGAGCTCTACAAACACGCTTCTCTCAGACGTCAGTTCTCTGGTTTAGCGTGTGACTGGAGCTCTTCAAACACGCTTCTCTCAGACGTCAGTTCTCTGGTTTAGCATGTGACTGGAGCTCTACAAACACGCTTCTCTCTGACGTCCGCTCTCTGGTTTAGCGTGTGACTGGAGCTCTACAAACACGCTTCTCTCTGACGTCCGCTCTCTGGTTTAGCATGTGACTGGAGCTCTACAAACACGCTTCTCTCAGACGTCAGCTCTCTGGTTTAGCGTGTGACTGGAGCTCTACAAACACGCTTCTCTCAGACGTCAGCTCTCTGGTTTAGCGTGTGACTGGAGCTCTACAAACACGCTTCTCTCAGACGTCCGCTCTCTGGTTTAGCGTGTGACTGGAGCTCTACAAACACGCTTCTCTCAGACGTCAGCTCTCTGGTTTAGCATGTGACTGGAGCTCTACAAACATGCTTCTCTCAGACGTCCGCTCTCTGGTTTAGCATGTGACTGGAGCTCTACAAACACGCTTCTCTCAGACGTCAGTTCTCTGGTTTAGCGTGTGACTGGAGCTCTACAAACACGCTTCTCTCAGACGTCAGCTCTCTGGTTTAGCATGTGACTGGAGCTCTACAAACACGCTTCTCTCAGACGTCCGCTCTCTGGTTTAGCATGTGACTGGAGCTCTACAAACACGCTTCTCTCAGACTTTAGTTCTGGTTTAGCGTGTGACTGGAGCTCTACAAACACGCTTCTCTCAGACGTCAGCTCTCTGGTTTAGCGTGTGACTGGAGCGCTACAAACACGCTTCTCTCAGACTTTAGTTCTGGTTTAGCGTGTGACTGGAGCTCTACAAACACGCTTCTCTCAGACGTCAGCTCTCTGGTTTAGCGTGTGACTGGAGCGCTACAAACACGCTTCTCTCAGACGTCAGCTCTCTGGTTTAGCATGTGACTGGAGCTCTACAAACACGCTTCTCTCAGACGTCAGCTCTCTGGTTTAGCATGTGACTGGAGCTCTACAAACACGCTTCTCTCAGACGTCCGCTCTCTGGTTTAGCATGTGACTGGAGCTCTACAAACACGCTTCTCTCAGACGTCAGCTCTCTGGTTTATTATGTGACTGGAGCTCTACAAACACGCTTCTCTCAGACGTCAGCTCTCTGGTTTAGCATGTGACTGGAGCTCTACTAACACGCTTCTCTCAGACGTCAGTTCTCTGGTTTAGCATGTGACTGGAGCTCTACAAACACGCTTCTCTCAGACGTCAGCTCTCTGGTTTAGCATGTGACTGGAGCTCTACAAACACGCTTCTCTCAGACGTCAGCTCTCTGGTTTAGCGTGTGACTGGAGCTCTACAAACACGCTTCTCTCAGACGTCAGCTCTCTGGTTTAGCGTGTGACTGGAGCTCTACTAACACGCTTCTCTCAGACGTCCGCTCTCTGGTTTAGCATGTGACTGGAGCTCTACAAACACGCTTCTCTCAGACGTCAGTTCTCTGGTTTAGCGTGTGACTGGAGCTCTACAAACACGCTTCTCTCAGACGTCAGTTCTCTGGTTTAGCGTGTGACTGGAGCTCTTCAAACACGCTTCTCTCAGACGTCAGTTCTCTGGTTTAGCATGTGACTGGAGCTCTACAAACACGCTTCTCTCTGACGTCCGCTCTCTGGTTTAGCGTGTGACTGGAGCTCTACAAACACGCTTCTCTCTGACGTCCGCTCTCTGGTTTAGCATGTGACTGGAGCTCTACAAACACGCTTCTCTCAGACGTCAGCTCTCTGGTTTAGCGTGTGACTGGAGCTCTACAAACACGCTTCTCTCAGACGTCAGCTCTCTGGTTTAGCGTGTGACTGGAGCTCTACAAACACGCTTCTCTCAGACGTCCGCTCTCTGGTTTAGCGTGTGACTGGAGCTCTACAAACACGCTTCTCTCAGACGTCAGCTCTCTGGTTTAGCGTGTGACTGGAGCTCTACAAACATGCTTCTCTCAGACGTCCGCTCTCTGGTTTAGCATGTGACTGGAGCTCTACAAACACGCTTCTCTCAGACGTCAGTTCTCTGGTTTAGCGTGTGACTGGAGCTCTACAAACACGCTTCTCTCAGACGTCAGCTCTCTGGTTTAGCATGTGACTGGAGCTCTACAAACACGCTTCTCTCAGACGTCCGCTCTCTGGTTTAGCATGTGACTGGAGCTCTACAAACACGCTTCTCTCAGACTTTAGTTCTGGTTTAGCGTGTGACTGGAGCTCTACAAACACGCTTCTCTCAGACGTCAGCTCTCTGGTTTAGCGTGTGACTGGAGCGCTACAAACACGCTTCTCTCAGACTTTAGTTCTGGTTTAGCGTGTGACTGGAGCTCTACAAACACGCTTCTCTCAGACGTCAGCTCTCTGGTTTAGCGTGTGACTGGAGCGCTACAAACACGCTTCTCTCAGACGTCAGCTCTCTGGTTTAGCATGTGACTGGAGCTCTACAAACACGCTTCTCTCAGACGTCAGCTCTCTGGTTTAGCATGTGACTGGAGCTCTACAAACACGCTTCTCTCAGACGTCAGCTCTCTGGTTTAGCATGTGACTGGAGCTCTACAAACATGCTTCTCTCAGACGTCCGCTCTCTGGTTTAGCATGTGACTGGAGCTCTACAAACACGCTTCTCTCAGACGTCAGTTCTCTGGTTTAGCGTGTGACTGGAGCTCTACAAACACGCTTCTCTCAGACGTCAGCTCTCTGGTTTAGCATGTGACTGGAGCTCTACAAACACGCTTCTCTCAGACGTCCGCTCTCTGGTTTAGCATGTGACTGGAGCTCTACAAACACGCTTCTCTCAGACTTTAGTTCTGGTTTAGCGTGTGACTGGAGCTCTACAAACACGCTTCTCTCAGACGTCAGCTCTCTGGTTTAGCGTGTGACTGGAGCGCTACAAACACGCTTCTCTCAGACTTTAGTTCTGGTTTAGCGTGTGACTGGAGCTCTACAAACACGCTTCTCTCAGACGTCAGCTCTCTGGTTTAGCGTGTGACTGGAGCGCTACAAACACGCTTCTCTCAGACGTCAGCTCTCTGGTTTAGCATGTGACTGGAGCTCTACAAACACGCTTCTCTCAGACGTCAGCTCTCTGGTTTAACATGTGACTGGAGCTCTACAAACACGCTTCTCTCAGACGTCCGCTCTCTGGTTTAGCATGTGACTGGAGCTCTACAAACACGCTTCTCTCAGACGTCAGCTCTCTGGTTTATTATGTGACTGGAGCTCTACAAACACGCTTCTCTCAGACGTCAGCTCTCTGGTTTAGCATGTGACTGGAGCTCTACTAACACGCTTCTCTCAGACGTCAGTTCTCTGGTTTAGCATGTGACTGGAGCTCTACAAACACGCTTCTCTCAGACGTCAGCTCTCTGGTTTAGCATGTGACTGGAGCTCTACAAACACGCTTCTCTCAGACGTCAGCTCTCTGGTTTAGCGTGTGACTGGAGCTCTACAAACACGCTTCTCTCAGACGTCAGCTCTCTGGTTTAGCGTGTGACTGGAGCTCTACAAACACGCTTCTCTCAGACGTCCGCTCTCTGGTTTAGCATGTGACTGGAGCTCTACAAACACGCTTCTCTCAGACGTCAGTTCTCTGGTTTAGCGTGTGACTGGAGCTCTACAAACACGCTTCTCTCAGACGTCAGTTCTCTGGTTTAGCGTGTGACTGGAGCTCTTCAAACACGCTTCTCTCAGACGTCAGTTCTCTGGTTTAGCATGTGACTGGAGCTCTACAAACACGCTTCTCTCTGACGTCCGCTCTCTGGTTTAGCGTGTGACTGGAGCTCTACAAACACGCTTCTCTCTGACGTCCGCTCTCTGGTTTAGCATGTGACTGGAGCTCTACAAACACGCTTCTCTCAGACGTCAGCTCTCTGGTTTAGCGTGTGACTGGAGCTCTACAAACACGCTTCTCTCAGACGTCAGCTCTCTGGTTTAGCGTGTGACTGGAGCTCTACAAACACGCTTCTCTCAGACGTCAGTTCTCTGGTTTAGCGTGTGACTGGAGCTCTTCAAACACGCTTCTCTCAGACGTCAGTTCTCTGGTTTAGCATGTGACTGGAGCTCTACAAACACGCTTCTCTCTGACGTCCGCTCTCTGGTTTAGCGTGTGACTGGAGCTCTACAAACACGCTTCTCTCTGACGTCCGCTCTCTGGTTTAGCATGTGACTGGAGCTCTACAAACACGCTTCTCTCAGACGTCAGCTCTCTGGTTTAGCGTGTGACTGGAGCTCTACAAACACGCTTCTCTCAGACGTCAGCTCTCTGGTTTAGCGTGTGACTGGAGCTCTACAAACACGCTTCTCTCAGACGTCCGCTCTCTGGTTTAGCGTGTGACTGGAGCTCTACAAACACGCTTCTCTCAGACGTCAGCTCTCTGGTTTAGCATGTGACTGGAGCTCTACAAACATGCTTCTCTCAGACGTCCGCTCTCTGGTTTAGCATGTGACTGGAGCTCTACAAACACGCTTCTCTCAGACGTCAGTTCTCTGGTTTAGCGTGTGACTGGAGCTCTACAAACACGCTTCTCTCAGACGTCAGCTCTCTGGTTTAGCATGTGACTGGAGCTCTACAAACACGCTTCTCTCAGACGTCCGCTCTCTGGTTTAGCATGTGACTGGAGCTCTACAAACACGCTTCTCTCAGACTTTAGTTCTGGTTTAGCGTGTGACTGGAGCTCTACAAACACGCTTCTCTCAGACGTCAGCTCTCTGGTTTAGCGTGTGACTGGAGCGCTACAAACACGCTTCTCTCAGACTTTAGTTCTGGTTTAGCGTGTGACTGGAGCTCTACAAACACGCTTCTCTCAGACGTCAGCTCTCTGGTTTAGCGTGTGACTGGAGCGCTACAAACACGCTTCTCTCAGACGTCAGCTCTCTGGTTTAGCATGTGACTGGAGCTCTACAAACACGCTTCTCTCAGACGTCAGCTCTCTGGTTTAGCATGTGACTGGAGCTCTACAAACACGCTTCTCTCAGACGTCCGCTCTCTGGTTTAGCATGTGACTGGAGCTCTACAAACACGCTTCTCTCAGACGTCAGCTCTCTGGTTTATTATGTGACTGGAGCTCTACAAACACGCTTCTCTCAGACGTCAGCTCTCTGGTTTAGCATGTGACTGGAGCTCTACTAACACGCTTCTCTCAGACGTCAGTTCTCTGGTTTAGCATGTGACTGGAGCTCTACAAACACGCTTCTCTCAGACGTCAGCTCTCTGGTTTAGCATGTGACTGGAGCTCTACAAACACGCTTCTCTCAGACGTCAGCTCTCTGGTTTAGCGTGTGACTGGAGCTCTACAAACACGCTTCTCTCAGACGTCAGCTCTCTGGTTTAGCGTGTGACTGGAGCTCTACAAACACGCTTCTCTCAGACGTCCGCTCTCTGGTTTAGCATGTGACTGGAGCTCTACAAACACGCTTCTCTCAGACGTCAGTTCTCTGGTTTAGCGTGTGACTGGAGCTCTACAAACACGCTTCTCTCAGACGTCAGTTCTCTGGTTTAGCGTGTGACTGGAGCTCTTCAAACACGCTTCTCTCAGACGTCAGTTCTCTGGTTTAGCATGTGACTGGAGCTCTACAAACACGCTTCTCTCTGACGTCCGCTCTCTGGTTTAGCGTGTGACTGGAGCTCTACAAACACGCTTCTCTCTGACGTCCGCTCTCTGGTTTAGCATGTGACTGGAGCTCTACAAACACGCTTCTCTCAGACGTCAGCTCTCTGGTTTAGCGTGTGACTGGAGCTCTACAAACACGCTTCTCTCAGACGTCAGCTCTCTGGTTTAGCGTGTGACTGGAGCTCTACAAACACGCTTCTCTCAGACGTCCGCTCTCTGGTTTAGCGTGTGACTGGAGCTCTACAAACACGCTTCTCTCAGACGTCAGCTCTCTGGTTTAGCGTGTGACTGGAGCTCTACAAACATGCTTCTCTCAGACGTCCGCTCTCTGGTTTAGCATGTGACTGGAGCTCTACAAACACGCTTCTCTCAGACGTCAGTTCTCTGGTTTAGCGTGTGACTGGAGCTCTACAAACACGCTTCTCTCAGACGTCAGCTCTCTGGTTTAGCATGTGACTGGAGCTCTACAAACACGCTTCTCTCAGACGTCCGCTCTCTGGTTTAGCATGTGACTGGAGCTCTACAAACACGCTTCTCTCAGACTTTAGTTCTGGTTTAGCGTGTGACTGGAGCTCTACAAACACGCTTCTCTCAGACGTCAGCTCTCTGGTTTAGCGTGTGACTGGAGCGCTACAAACACGCTTCTCTCAGACTTTAGTTCTGGTTTAGCGTGTGACTGGAGCTCTACAAACACGCTTCTCTCAGACGTCAGCTCTCTGGTTTAGCGTGTGACTGGAGCGCTACAAACACGCTTCTCTCAGACGTCAGCTCTCTGGTTTAGCATGTGACTGGAGCTCTACAAACACGCTTCTCTCAGACGTCAGCTCTCTGGTTTAGCATGTGACTGGAGCTCTACAAACACGCTTCTCTCAGACGTCAGCTCTCTGGTTTAGCATGTGACTGGAGCTCTACAAACATGCTTCTCTCAGACGTCCGCTCTCTGGTTTAGCATGTGACTGGAGCTCTACAAACACGCTTCTCTCAGACGTCAGTTCTCTGGTTTAGCGTGTGACTGGAGCTCTACAAACACGCTTCTCTCAGACGTCAGCTCTCTGGTTTAGCATGTGACTGGAGCTCTACAAACACGCTTCTCTCAGACGTCCGCTCTCTGGTTTAGCATGTGACTGGAGCTCTACAAACACGCTTCTCTCAGACTTTAGTTCTGGTTTAGCGTGTGACTGGAGCTCTACAAACACGCTTCTCTCAGACGTCAGCTCTCTGGTTTAGCGTGTGACTGGAGCGCTACAAACACGCTTCTCTCAGACTTTAGTTCTGGTTTAGCGTGTGACTGGAGCTCTACAAACACGCTTCTCTCAGACGTCAGCTCTCTGGTTTAGCGTGTGACTGGAGCGCTACAAACACGCTTCTCTCAGACGTCAGCTCTCTGGTTTAGCATGTGACTGGAGCTCTACAAACACGCTTCTCTCAGACGTCAGCTCTCTGGTTTAACATGTGACTGGAGCTCTACAAACACGCTTCTCTCAGACGTCCGCTCTCTGGTTTAGCATGTGACTGGAGCTCTACAAACACGCTTCTCTCAGACGTCAGCTCTCTGGTTTATTATGTGACTGGAGCTCTACAAACACGCTTCTCTCAGACGTCAGCTCTCTGGTTTAGCATGTGACTGGAGCTCTACTAACACGCTTCTCTCAGACGTCAGTTCTCTGGTTTAGCATGTGACTGGAGCTCTACAAACACGCTTCTCTCAGACGTCAGCTCTCTGGTTTAGCATGTGACTGGAGCTCTACAAACACGCTTCTCTCAGACGTCAGCTCTCTGGTTTAGCGTGTGACTGGAGCTCTACAAACACGCTTCTCTCAGACGTCAGCTCTCTGGTTTAGCGTGTGACTGGAGCTCTACAAACACGCTTCTCTCAGACGTCCGCTCTCTGGTTTAGCATGTGACTGGAGCTCTACAAACACGCTTCTCTCAGACGTCAGTTCTCTGGTTTAGCGTGTGACTGGAGCTCTACAAACACGCTTCTCTCAGACGTCAGTTCTCTGGTTTAGCGTGTGACTGGAGCTCTTCAAACACGCTTCTCTCAGACGTCAGTTCTCTGGTTTAGCATGTGACTGGAGCTCTACAAACACGCTTCTCTCTGACGTCCGCTCTCTGGTTTAGCGTGTGACTGGAGCTCTACAAACACGCTTCTCTCTGACGTCCGCTCTCTGGTTTAGCATGTGACTGGAGCTCTACAAACACGCTTCTCTCAGACGTCAGCTCTCTGGTTTAGCGTGTGACTGGAGCTCTACAAACACGCTTCTCTCAGACGTCAGCTCTCTGGTTTAGCGTGTGACTGGAGCTCTACAAACACGCTTCTCTCAGACGTCCGCTCTCTGGTTTAGCGTGTGACTGGAGCTCTACAAACACGCTTCTCTCAGACGTCAGCTCTCTGGTTTAGCGTGTGACTGGAGCTCTACAAACATGCTTCTCTCAGACGTCCGCTCTCTGGTTTAGCATGTGACTGGAGCTCTACAAACACGCTTCTCTCAGACGTCAGTTCTCTGGTTTAGCGTGTGACTGGAGCTCTACAAACACGCTTCTCTCAGACGTCAGCTCTCTGGTTTAGCATGTGACTGGAGCTCTACAAACACGCTTCTCTCAGACGTCCGCTCTCTGGTTTAGCATGTGACTGGAGCTCTACAAACACGCTTCTCTCAGACTTTAGTTCTGGTTTAGCGTGTGACTGGAGCTCTACAAACACGCTTCTCTCAGACGTCAGCTCTCTGGTTTAGCGTGTGACTGGAGCGCTACAAACACGCTTCTCTCAGACTTTAGTTCTGGTTTAGCGTGTGACTGGAGCTCTACAAACACGCTTCTCTCAGACGTCAGCTCTCTGGTTTAGCGTGTGACTGGAGCGCTACAAACACGCTTCTCTCAGACGTCAGCTCTCTGGTTTAGCATGTGACTGGAGCTCTACAAACACGCTTCTCTCAGACGTCAGCTCTCTGGTTTAGCATGTGACTGGAGCTCTACAAACACGCTTCTCTCAGACGTCCGCTCTCTGGTTTAGCATGTGACTGGAGCTCTACAAACACGCTTCTCTCAGACGTCAGCTCTCTGGTTTAGCATGTGACTGGAGCTCTACAAACACGCTTCTCTCAGACGTCAGCTCTCTGGTTTAGCATGTGACTGGAGCTCCACAAACACGCTTCTCTCAGACGTCAGTTCTCTGGTTTAGCATGTGACTGGAGCTCTACAAACACGCTTCTCTCAGACGTCAGCTCTCTGGTTTAGCATGTGCACTGTGAGCTCATGATTGACTTTAAAAAACAAATCCAATCTTAATTATACTTGTCAGAAAAACGGTTATTCGATATCGTTGCTTATGTTTACTCATTGTACAAAAAATGAGAAAGAAAACACGTGTTTGCTCAGCAGTTTTCCCAAATGAACATCAGTCACTCGTCCGAGTCCAAACCACTGCGTTTGTCTTAATCTACACGCGCTGATGAACGGCGTTCGCAGTGGCGCGTTTCTGATCGCTTTGTGCATAGATTCTCGTAAACACACGTTTTTCCCACACATGCGGCGTCGTAAATCTCCCGCCGCAGAATTAGCACGGGCACTTGGCGCAGACGCCTGTTGTTGTGTCATCAGTCTTTAGCGCCGCCGCGATGCACGCGCTCGGACTCGCCGTGATGGATTCCTCTGTCAGGGCGCGTGGGTGGTGCGCATCCCGGCGCGAGCAGTAATGGAAGAATCATTACCCAGGGGACAGGTGAGAGGGGGACAGAGGGGCCCGACCCGGGGCCCTCGAAGAGAAGGGGCCCTCGGTCTGTGTGCGGGTTATCGCGTACAGACAGGGGAAGGTGCTGGAGCGGGGCTGGGATGACGGGGGACTGAATACTTCAAGATACTGCATAGATATTGGAGCGTTACTGCAGTGGAGTTCTTTCAACACCAGCCCGATAGGAAGAATGTGCACAAGGGATTTAGCAAAAGTACTATGTAGTCGTCAGTAATCAGCGATACCCATCATTTGTTAGTTTGTGCAATAACAGTAATACACTGCCTGACCAAAAGAAAAAAGTCATCCAAAAATAGGTATATTTGGTTCGCCACCTTTAGCATTCATTGTGGCATTGTTTCAATAAGCCTCTGCAATGTCTCACATTTTTTTCATCAGAGTCTTATATTGATGATGGGAGAGTGTAACCACTGAGCAAAGCCTTCTCCAGCACATCCCAAAAGATTCCCAATGGGGTTCAGACCTGTGGCGGCCGATCCGTCTTACGCTCCCTGAATCAGAATCTGTTTTGTTGCCAACAAGGTCACAAACCAGGAATTTTCTTTAGCGCAAACGTTCAACCTCAAACATTTAACACAAAACTTTATAGGGATAAATAATAAACTATAAAAACTATAAAGATATAAGGGCATGCATATAAATCGATTGTGACAGTTTAACACAGAACTACAGCGTGGATGGGTTTACATATGTGTGTGTTAGCAGCAGATATATCACAAACTGAAATTTACAGTATAAATCCTGGCATCTTGGATTATGTCATCAGGGAAGAACAAAGCCATAGATGGAGTAACCTGGTCCTTCAGGATGTTCAGGTTGTTCCGACTGCAGCAGCCGCGGTCAGGACAGTTAGTTACATCCAGGTAAAGGACAAATCAGCAATATTTGACTTTTCAATCTCTCTATCGGACTCTACAGTTAGTTAGTACTGCGTTACAATACTGAGTATTCTAGTAAAAGGTGCTTTTTTAACGCAGTAAGGCATTACTTTGGGGTCATTTTCAGCTGTTCAAATGAGCAGCATCAGAGATTTGTTTGACTGTGTTCACGTCATAGAAGTACCTATTCACCTTATTTAGCTTCTAATCTGTGATTTACATGATCTGACTAGAGGAGCTTCTCACCACGTTTGAAAACGAAGACCAGTGTTTTCCTCTTGAGGCAGCTGTCTTCTCTTTCATCTCTGTTTAAGGGTGTCATGTTGAGCCTCTTATTGTGGACTAGTTTGTCAAATAAAAAACAATAAATGAAGCTCAGAGAAGCTGATTCTTTGCACTTATTGCATTTACTCGTATCAAGCTGCTGTTTGTGTGGTTCAGCTTCTGCTGGGGCTCAGTTTGTGACATGGAGCCTCTGGCACTGGAGAACCCGTCAGCACGTCGCTCCTCAGCCTTTACTCTTTCTCACTTGATTCCAATGTGGTGCTCAGATTACAAACACCAGCTCTAAACTCAGTTCAAACTCTCAGTGATGATGGAGGGACGGCTGTATGTATCTGGAGATGTGTCGCTCTGTACTCTGTAAGTCCTGTAGCACTGGCTCTAACAATGACTTTCAAACACACCTCCCTCACCTGAGGACGCAGTTTCAGAGACGTGCAAGTGAAAAAGGTTCTCAAACTGTGGGGGCAGGTCCACAAAAGGGTCTGTTTGAAGCCTAAACTATGTAGATGAAGGATGCATGTTTTTATAAAAAATAAAGTTTAATTTAAAATAAAGTTAGTTAAAATAATAGTATAAATAATCGTTGAGATCATGCTTACTCCCAGACTATATTTCTTTGAAATATATGAAAAAGCATGTAGTTTGGCAGGCCAGGCACACTTTGGACAGTAGGCGTATTCTGATCCGATTGCGATTGTAATCATGAATAATTGAACAGAGTTTCTGTGCCAGACACTGACACATTAAACAGAGAGTGATTCTTAGTTAGATGGACCTCTGTCTTCCTCAAATGGCTCGCTGTCATCATCCCTTCATATTCTGCTGTACGTTATTTCCCACACGCGACGTCCGCGTTGTTTTGCTTCTTCTATTCACGTGTACATCACAAAATAGAAGACAGATCCGCCCAGACTCACCGCGGCGTGCAGAGGTACATCCAACAGGATTCCAACAGACTTTAGTACAAAGTGAAAGAGAAAGCAACAGGGTGCAGGCGTGTATCTGTGGGCGTGTATCTGTGGGCGTGTATCTGTGGGCGTGTATCTGTGGGCGTGTATCTGTGGGCGTGTATCTGCAGTGGCTCCAGACTGCAGGTTTAAACACGGCGGTCCCAAGCGACTGAACCTGAAATGTATCAAAGTTATCTTTCTTTTACAATAGCCAATCAGCATATTAAGTACACACTGTTACAGAACTATTGCCTAAATATTCCCTTAAGCTCTATAGCCTTCTACAGTGAGTGTATGTATCTAAATAGCAGCCTAATAGAAAAATATATATGTATCACAACTTTACATCGTGACGAGAAATCTCATCCCTATTACTTGAGCAAAAGTACAGATAGTGATATTCATGGTCCAATATTACTCCAATAAAAGTTATTTGTTGTAGAACATGCTTCAGATTTGACCTGAATTCACCTCCTGTTCGGAAACACGACGGGGACAAATCTGCTTCCGTGTCATAAGTCAGCGGCATTGCCAGTACATCTGCACAGCGCCACCTACTGTTCTGGAGTGTTCATTACAAGTATGTCAAATGGGACTACTTTGGATTACTTTGGAGCCTTTATAGAAATGTAGTGGGGTAGAAAGTATTCTATTTTCTTTCAGAAGTAATGGGGTAAAAGTGGAAATGCACTTTGTTACTGACCACCTCTGTCTAAATGTATCTGTCCCAATTACTTACACGCTGTGACTGGCGGACGCTGACGGACAGGTAGCAGGAGCCATTTTCCAGTTCAGCTTCATTATTTCCCCTCAAAGCTTTAAAACGGCGTCCGTAATAACCCGCATTCTCCCACATCCCGCCAAAACTGTGGAAATTGGACTTTCCCGAGTGCTTCCGATTGCTCTTTTGTGAAAGCGCTGCTGCGGACTAAAGATATGCGGAGCGGAGCGTGCTGAAAATGCAGACTTTTCAAATGTGCCGGCCGCGCTGACAACCGAGGCGCTTATGTGGAAAATTGGAGGAGAAACAGTGGAGCTGGAGGAGATGGGAGCGAGCGGTGTGGCTAATTCTGCTCCCAGAACGGACCACAGAGACGCATTACTGAGAAGCCTCCCCAAACCAACGGGAACGGGCTGTGAAGTGATACAAGTGCGCTCCATCATGCAACATGCTGGCATTAGAGGGCTTCAAACATGTAATTAGGTCACGGGACACATTCAAAGCAGTTATGGGGGATACTGTGTCTGTGATTCTTGTTTCAATCTAGGACTGATTCTTGCAGTTTGGATAGAAAGGCAAAGTGCTTTTATTGTCGTTAACCTGACACACAGACACCTAACCACTCAGCCACCTGGCCGCCCACCTCGCCATCAATTTATAACCATTATGAAGAACAACAGACTCTGGTTACTCAACTTTAATCAAACCAGTCATTTTGAGAGAACACATTTTATTAAAACATGAAATGAAATGAAATACTTCAAGCAGCCTTTCTCAAAGTCCAGTGCATCGCAGACCTTCTTCTTGACCACAAATAATAGTGATTATTATTTAAAGACATAGATGTATCAATATTATAGACATAAGGAGCAGTACTTTTGATACTGGCTTCGATCACCCATAATTTCAATCAGGCGTAAGCCGAGACGCTGCAGGGAAAAGGTCAAAATAAAATAAAACAAAAAATATGTATCTTTGTAAGTTTTCTTTTGTATGTTTTCACATACAAATAAGATATTTTATGCATTAAAATGTCCTCACGCTCCTTAGAGGAGCATGAATTTCTGAGCATGTCCCAAAAAAAAGTAAGTCTTTAGCCCATTCCTGTGCAGTTATGGATTTTTAAAGAAATAACCAGTTTGCTCACTCCAGCCACTAGGGGGAATGTTAAATTTAAAAAAAGGAATGAATTCCACACATGTCCAGTAGAGGGCGCTGACATAATATGAGATCAGGATATTATAGCCATATATATAAAGGCTGTCACACAGATGTCACATACGCGCTGTTGGCCAATGGAGGGCGACGTCCGCACATGGCGGCCATCTTGCCACAGGGAGCTCGCTCACTCATAACGTTGTGTTTTATGGTGAATGTACTTTTAAATAAGCATAACTTGCTCAATTTTCAAACGGTTTGGTTTGTTATAAACTTCAGAGATGTCAGTATGACACTGAACACATATGAGTAAATCTGTGAAGATTTGAGCAAGATATGAGGATTTGTGTTTGTGCCGATCACTCACTTACTTGAGCTCGCCAGAAAGCCTCCCTGTGGCAAGATGGCCGCCTGTTCTGCCGGAAGTGACTCTGCCTTAAGACATCTAGCCTTTATATACATCTATGATTATAGCCACGTGGTAAATGGTCAGTCTGCCCCAGGGTGGCTGTGGCTACAATAGTAGCTTATTGCCATCGAATGTGGAGTGAATGAATAATGACTTCATGTAGCATTTTGAGAGCCATGTGACACAGGCTGATGAAGCACAGTAAGATTAGGCCGTTATTAATGAGGCCAGAGTCCTCTACATTATTTGCGGCTCACGACCCGCCGTGGGGGCTGAATTTCAGTCTAATAGTCTAATAACTAACTGTTTTATCTCTAAAACCATTACTAAAATTACATAAAATTAACAAAAAACGCGTTGATTTGTTCAAGACCAGGACTGTCGACGTCGTGATCCAGCCCCCACGGTGGGTTGCAGGCCGCATGTATTGTAAAGGATTGTGGCCTCATAAATAATAACATCTGACACTTATTGTGCTTCATCAGCCTGAAGCCTCCATGTGTGGAGCGACTAAAGTGGAGATGTTGCTGGATTCAGTCCTCTCTGAAGAAAAGTGAGCTCCCCTCCTCCCTGCCCGGCCTCCAGTGTTCATTTCGTCGACTAGAATATGCTGTCATCGTTTTTGTGGAAGTAGCATTGTTGCTGACTGAAACCAGAGGTTGATGGAGGTGTGAAACTATGATCTGGCAGGTTTCTCCCTTCAGGTTTGTTCATCAGCGCCCAGATGCCGCCACGTCTCCATCTGGCTCGCCGCGTCAGCCCGATATCCGCGCTAACATATTCATCCGTAAACCCGCCGTGTTTGCCGCATTAATTAGACAATAGCAAATGGAGCCGGCGCCTACCCCCCCCCCCCCCCCTTCTCCACCCCCACTCCCCCCGGCTCCTGGTTGGGCCGAGCTAAATTGGCCCGACTTGAACAATCGCACTCCATCGATCACGCGAGAAATGATTCGCGGAAGATGAATCGCCGCCAGATTGGTGCACACTCGCAAGCGTTCGACTTTGGAGACGGGTCGGGGGATTGATAGAAGCTGATAAGGGGCGGGTCTGCCGATTGCGCCGGCGGGTTTGGCGATGAGGAGGCAGGAGATTATCCATGAAGGGGATTGATCAAGGGTTGGCCATCGGCAGGTGGAATCACTCGTCATGCAAAATGTTTAAGGATTGATTTGGTCGGAAGGGGAAGGAGACCGATGGATGGTTCATAGAGTCTGCAGTTTGGGATGATGCTCTCAGAGGGTGAGGAGAAGGACACATTACCAAATCTGTTTTACAAATGTGATAGAAAGTTACCAAAAACCACCTGCCTTCACCAAGTCCAAATTCTAAAAGCTTCCTGACTGGAGCTTGATCACTTTTCTGTTGCACTTTCATCGCATTTTTGTTGCCTTTTCTCACTCGTTTTCTTCTAGTTTTTGTTGCGATTTAGACCCTTTTTTTCAAGAAGCTTTTCGATCTGGGTAATGCCAGACTGGAGAACATGTCCTCGTTTCAGGTGGGGGTTAACAGGTTAACAGGTGGCAACCTCCATGATCTTACAAACTGAGGTTAAAGACAAATGTACAATATTTAAAGCATTAAAGTACATAAAAATTGCATCATGCTTTACACCAGTGGTTCGCAACCTTTGCCTGGCGCACCCCTTGAGTCTTTCATTTGGACTCAAAGCACCCCTTATCTTGATAGTACCACCAATTATTTTGGAAATGATCAACTAAACTCAGATGTGTTAGTGTTCAGGATCTAAATCTAAACTAAGACCAAAACACTCTTCAATGCACTGGACTTTCTACTGGAAAGTATCACTAAAATTAACTTTCCTTTACAATCCTACTGAAATGCAATTCAGTTTCATCTTCTTTTTGATCGGAAATAATTCCAGGGACCCCGTGGGTCAATAAATACATTGTCAGAAGTACATATGATACCTCTCTAAGTTTAGACATGGATTTAGAAATAGAAGGAAGAAGTCTCTCATAAGTTCAGCCTAAAGTCCTCTTGGCTGTAGTTTACACACAGCACACCTGCATGTCACTGACTGTTCTGATCTGCAGCTGCTGCAGTCGGTCAGGACTAGGCTCAGCAACACAATGTGACCACCTGAACATCCTGAATGACCAGGTTATTCCATCAGTGGATTTCTTCTTCCCTGATTGCACAATAAAAGGCGCTGCAACCAAATACTAGAGCTTAGCCTTTTATGTGACAATAGTTTTGTTGGTCAGGCAGTGCAAGAAATGTCGACTGCCATGACTCCATATAAAATAAAAGAGTTATTTGTCTATGAGTGTCTAGAAAGCCCCATAGCAAGAGCAGCCATATAAACAGTTGTGGAATAAATGATCAGCACGCGAGGGTAATGTTGCTCCTTTTTTTTGGAATGGCCAACGCACTGAAGTCTTACATCATCAGGAGCTAATGAAAACATTGAAAACATGATTATTCTGTCAGCGAATATGAGTGAGGACCTAATTTAGGCCTCACAACAGGCATCCATCATCAGCCGCCATCAGCCGCCAGAGGTTTGTTTACACGCACAAAGTCACATGATCGACCTGCGGTTCAGTCTGACACGTCTTCAGGCAAACGTTGTTATGAAACGCCGTCACTTCCCTGTATCAGATCTCAGTGACAAAGGGACAAAGAAAGTCAAAGCACTAGATCTTAGACTGTTCTTGATGTTGTCTTGTTCTTTAAGCTTCATTCAACAAATCCCTCCGACCAAACCTTGAACAAACTGTACAAAATAGGGCTGAAAGATATTTCGTTATTGTATTGAGATATGAACATTCAAGATATTGATATCGAACAAGCAATGATATATCATTATCACAATGATATCGAGATATGAACTTTCAAAACATTAAAATAGAAAAAAGAGATATAAACGATATAGATTTTCATCAATAAAACGGTACTCTTTATTATTATGTTGTTATTATTCTAAAAATGCTTGGTTTTCACCTAAGCAACAGTATATCGTATCGATATCGAGATATCTGGCATGAAAATCGAGATATGAAATTTTGTCCATATCGTCCAGCCCTTGTACAAAGCTGTAAAATATGGCGTCTGTTGGTAAATCTGGACAAATGCTGAATCAATAAAACATCATCGGACAATTTCTATTTCCAGGTGAAAGTTGACTTTATGAGACAGTGAAATAGAGTTTTGCCATTTTCCACTGTTTCCCTTCACGTTCAGTGATGTTTTCAGATCCCAAAGACAGTTGAATGTCCTCCAAGCGAATATCCCAATAAAATTGGCTGTTTGATTAACTACGAGGAATGAATTAATGATTAAATGATTAAAAATATGAATCAAAATGAATCCCACTTTGCTTTGGCGACACAGACACTTTTTCAGTTTCCTTTTTCCTGCAGACGTTGCTTAGGGAGGAACGCGGCGTGAAGCCAAGAATAGTTTTACTGTCAAACTTGTTAAGCCACATAAACGATAAAAGATCATTCTCCTAAATAAACAATGGCAGGCCTCACATCTCCATGGAGGAAAATACAAAGAAGCATCGGAATACCTCTAAAAAATAAATGATGCTTAAATGTGATTAATTAATTACAAAGGCCATTATGAACTCCATCACTCCATCTGCTGGACTCTTCATGATCCTTGACAGAAAACAGTAAACCGTTTGCAGTGTGACGACATGCTCTCATATTCAGTTGTTCCGCCTTCGATTCCAGCTCCGTTCCTGCAGTGTGAACAGATCCAGTGTCGTGTTAAGTTTTCACCAACATCTTGTACGGATGATGGGAGAGCGCGACCATTTGCACAAAGCCTTCTCCAGCACATCCCAAAGATTCTCAATGGAGCTGAGATCTGGACTCTGCGGCGGTCGATCCGTCCCACGCTCCCTGATCCTGACATTGTCATCTTGGAATATGCCCGTGACATCAAGGAAGAAGAAATCCATTGATGGAATAACCTGGTCACTCAGGATGTTCAGCTGATCTCGTTCTTAGTGTTGCTGAACATAGACCTGACCGACTGCAGATCCAGATCAGAACAGCTAAACCCAGTCCAGGCCGTGCATCTCCCCTTCTGTTTCTGTATTATTCAGTATCTAATGCAGCGGCCAGTCCACAAAAGTGAAAAAGTGCGGCGCTCTCTCCTCTGCCGCTGTTCCTGCGGGCCGCTTCAGCAGTCAGCAGTAAGTCAGCGCGATGGGGCTTTGTGTCTGAGCTGCGGAGGACCAGGCGGGTCCCGGGGGGAAACCTGGCACCGGCTCTAGCCCCGGGACAGGGCCAGGTAATGGGCTCGTGCGCCGCCACTCTCTGCCTCTGTCCCAGAGTCTAATGAGAGAGCGGGAAAGTGGAGGGGCCCCAAATGAAGCACGGCGCTCTGCTCGGCTGCTGAATGTCCCATCAGGCCCTGGGGGGGGGGCGGACGCACTCACTCACCTGCTGTAGTGGAGACGTGCACAGTCCTTCTGAGCATCCGTGTCGGCCATCTTTATTCTCTGCCATGAATCTCGTCTGTTTTTGTGCAGTTCCAAGCAGGTGGATGTTTTCACGACAGAATTATACCATAGATCCAAACCTTTCAGTCTTATTTTATTTGGAAAATGGCAGAATATCCTCATGGATTTTGGTCCTGATAAGAACGGCAGCACCCTTCCCTTCACAGTAATAACGTTAGACAGAAGACTGAAATAGGAACATGTTTAGGTGAGGGTTAGCAGCGGCTTTAGACATTTTACTGACAAAATATTCATACACAGACACAATATGCTGCAGCTGGAGTGGAGCTCACAGGCTCAGAATGATTTGTTTATGGAGCTCCTCCCGGTGAAGGAGAAGTGTTCCTCCTAAGGCAGCTTTACTTCAAGCTGTGGGTTAGAGCTTTAACTGACCTGTCCAGAAGCTCATTCTCAGAGGTATGTTTTGAGCCTAGTCTTAAATATAGGGACTGTTTCTGCTTCTTTAACGTGAGCTGGGAGTTTCTTCCATAAGCCTCCTATAGTGATTTTGGAGACTCGAAGACTCACTTGTCCCTGAGTTTCGAGAGCGGAGTGCTCTGGTTGGCCGATATGGAACGATGGCGTCTTGGAGATAGAGCAGAGCCAAACTGTTTATGGATTTAAATGTGAGGGGGACGGATTAAATTAAATTATTACATTAAATTTGATTCTAAACTCAACAGGAAGCCAGTGGAGAGACTTTAGCACAGGTGTCTCTTTGTCCATGTAAACAATCTTGCAGCTTCTCAGGGAACTAAGAGTGTAAAGCTAACTGTGTGGAGTTTGAATGTTCTCCTTGTGTCTATGTGTTTCACCCAGGTACTCCCCTTACCCCCAACTAAAAACATGTACAATAGGCCGTGATGAATGAGGGTGTGTTTGTGAGTGCGAGTGGGGGACGACAGATGCAAATGAGTCCATCGCAACCGTTTAGTCTGGGGACCACGAGTTCATGTTCTCGTAGGAGGGTGTGGTTTACGATCGTCCATAGCCGTTCATTGGGCTGAATGTCTGTCATATGTGTCTGCAGTGGCCTTAGCCAATCGTATCATCGTATCAATGACATGTGACGTACCCGCTGTAAACTTTTGAGCGAAACTATTTAGAACACGGTCTAAAGCTCGATCAAAAGATGGAGTCGCTGCTGTCATGTTGGATCTGTAAATAAACTTTGCTTTTTTCATTTTGTTATTCGTAAACAAACTTCAAGCTTTTCCGTCTGTCGAATAGTGCGTCATCGTCTTGCTGTCCGTCCCCGTCCTGTGATTGGTCCCAAAGCCGCCAGGTTGTGCAGTTCGTTGGCGTGTTTACATCCATGAACTCAATGTGTTCATTACCCTGCACGGTCCCGACTAAGTAAACGGATAAATAATAAATAATAATTAGCGGCGATTTGAGCCAATGGCGTGGCAGTATTGCTGTGAGATTTATCCATAGACTGTAATAAAAAATGGACGTCTTATGCTCACTCCTCCCCGTTTACTATAATGACCACGGTCGTGGGGGAATTCATGGCGGATTTACAGACTCCCCCTCGCCAGCTCTGACTAAGCATGTTCCTAAAAAGGACATACGGGCGGGATTTTCACCGTAGACTCGGCCCTTGCGTGACGTGTAGCTCGCGCTGCTCTAATGCTAACAGTCCGACCCTCATTAAGTACAAGATTTCAAAAATTCATATTACGAAAACCAGCCTGGTTTCATATATTGTGATTAACCCAGCGTTATCTCAGGAGGAATATCTAGCCTAGTCTAGTGTTGAAATAATAGAAACCAGGCGTTAAAGTTGTTTTTAAGGTGTCTAAACTCCAATGCTTTTCAATGGGGGCCTAGTGGCGATATGGAGGTACTACAGCAATGGCCGGGCAATGGCGGCCCCCAGGGTCGTGGTCATAAAGTAATTAAGAGCAGCCAGCGGCCATTGGATTTATCATTAACACCAACGACACTTTCAGGGACATTTGTCGGCAACAGGATGAAGCCAAAAAGTTGCTGCCCACATATTCCAAGATCACAATACCAGGACTCGCGGGGCTCACAGTGAGAAAGAGTGGATCAGGGAGCATGATGAGTCCAGATCTTAACCCGGCTGAGAATCTTTGGGATGTGCTGGAGAACACTTTGCGCTGTGGTCACGCTCTCCCATCATCAATACAATTCTTGGTGACCTTTCCTTTGTGGCGGGCGGTGGATTTGGAGCCTTGCTGAGAGTAAATCCAGTGTCAATTGTGAAAAGAATGACTTGCTTTGGCTTTGCTTTTCACATTATGTCCCCCTCATAATCACCCCATCATTGACTGCCTCCCCCCCCCGTCCCGCATGACTACACCCCCTCTCTCCCCTTTCGCCCGGGACCCCGCCCTGACAGTGCAAATGGTCGCCCCGTCCTTGGATTTATCAAACCCGCGCCCACGAATAATTAAAAAGAAGAGCGATCCGCGGCGTGGGGCCGTTTGTTATTCGCGCTGCACCGCGGGGGCGGGCGGAGACACGGGCGAGAGACACGGCCATGTCCCCCACGCAAAGTCCACATCCAACTTCCAATCCCCGCTCGGGCGCGGATGGATGGCAACCTTGGCGGACTGGCGTTGATTTGGAGGCAGGTGATGGGCGGTGATGGGGGGGGCGGTCATAAATACTGGGGGAGCGAGCTGACAGTGAGCCCTCGTAAATAAAGTCGAGGCGCGGATATTAATTCGGCGGCGGAGGTATAAATCTGGTGTTTATGGTCCCAGCGTGCCGCAAATGGGGGCGGGATTAAACGCGTGGGCATTAGCAAACACTTATACAGCAGGAGGAGGGGAAGATTACTGCGGGACGGACCGCTCTGGCAAGGCTGCAATCTGCCCGGTGACAGTCAAATGGCATTTTTTTAGGAAATGAGAAAGGGTTTGCTATAGCTGGAGTTTTTATTCAAGTTAGTAACTCTAACCATCGCAATGGAGGTTAAAAGGACACAATTCCATCAAACTGCACCATAACACCAACTCAGAGTGGAAGAACAGCATCTTTTTCTTTTTTTGGCCTGCTCAAAGACGCAAACTCTGTGATTATTCCAGTTTTAAATGTTGCAGAGTCTCCACAGTGAGTCTTTAAAAGCCAAGTAATCACACAAATGCAAAAAACCTGAGCTTGTGCCTACAAATGCACACATGTTTTTGCCTTTGAATTCCAGACATGATTTAAATTGAGCACTCCATTCCCATACAAATGAATAGCGGCAGGCACAATACTTAAGTATGGCGAGTAGGGTCCGATCGATATATCGGCCTATATTGATAATGGGATATTTTCAATATCGGCGATCAGACAAAATACTGATATCTCTGAGACCGAAAGTGATAGAGACTTCGTGGAAAGAGCACCGAAAAGAGCTCAGTCAGAGCTTTCAAATGAGCCCTCCCAATATTTTTTTTTGTTTAGTAGTCTAGCTTATTGAAAGGACAGTGTGCAGTTACATTACAAAGATGCTGCACCAGATTTCCATCTGTAATCCCCACATCAGTCGACCGATATCGGCTATTGGCCATGCTAACCCCCTTCATATCGGTATCGGACCCCGAAAATCCATATCGGTCGGGCCCTAATGGCGAGGTTTGTTTTGTCCTTTCCATGGCCTTTATGTAATCTCTGTGGTTTCTTTATTATAGACATACTTGTAAGATGATGTGAATGTCAAAGGCCTGCATATGCATTAGTGATTTCTAACAAAGCTTTGCTCTAAATGTGGTCGATGGTGGACAACAGCTGAAAACATCTCCATCGTTCATAGTTTGTGATGTTGGATGGCTCATACGAGTGATCGCGATGTCGTCACATCCATTGGACGTTTTCATGTTTGATAAAAATGTATTAAAATCCTATAATCAGCAAAAACAATGTCCATAAACAGGGCATTGCTTCTCTTGCGCTGTAACAGATTTATCATTTCATAAAACCGAGTTAGAGACCTGGATGCATCAGCTGTTGCCGACCATTCACCAAAACATCCGGCCAAAATTGCGGAAGTAAACAATAACGGCAATCGCTCGTATGCTAACGGCTATAAGGAAGTACACTGAACATTTGCTAACTATCCTCATACATTAGGATCAAACGCCGCTTCCCCTTTTGATTTCTGTGGTTGAAAGCCCTGTACTGGATTTTCTTTGTTTGCTCGTACATTTCCTCACTTTCCTAACGCGTTTCAACATCCCAGTTCAACTTTCAGGGGTTAAGGTGAGACAGTGCATGTCAATGAGGAAAACAGATGTCATTTATCATCATTTATTAACATGAATAAGAGAAAAAAAACATATTAGAAGTTTTCGGTCATTGTTTTTCTAACAAATCAAAGCTTTTCATGCGGAGAGGGGATTTTTTTTCATGTTTTAGTCATTAGTGGAAAAAAAAAAGAACATTTTTTTTTATTTCAGAGTGTTGTCGGGGGGATTCTGTGGTACCAAAACATGTCAGTATTTGCGAATGGAAACTGATTTCCTGATCAATCCAAAGCCGACACAACGCCCTACAATAAGGCAGCGTGAAGGCCCCTGAAGGCACAGCTTGGTCCAGTTGATTAAAACTATAACTAGCCAGAAATCTCAGAATCTCCTAAAGTTACAACCAGGTCAAAACCACGGCGTAAACACATCAATAAAAACAAACTGAGAGCAGTTCAATCAGACCGACGGCCAAACAAAGACGAGGGCCCATCTTTCCCTCTCATCAGCAGTGTGTGTAACCGCGGTAACCAGTGAAGCTCTCCTAATGGCCCCGCGGCGCTCACCCGTGACACGTTACAGTCCTGATGAGGCTTTTTATGTCCGTGGGCGGTTCCCGAGGACGGGGGGGTCCACCTGTTAGACTGAACGGCCCTCTCTGGTGCTCACAGGTGGGGCAGGCGGGGGGAGGGGGGGCTGACCATTCATTACAAAAGATTTACAGTGCCTGTCCAGACTTAAACCTTAAAGGCATTGGGGATGTTAGTGATTTGAACATCTATTGCCACAAGTAAAGAACCTGGTGTCTCCTCTGCCCCACAGCCGCCCGGGCCTGCTCAACGCCTCTGACCCCACCTACCCCTGGTTAGCCGACTCCTGGCCGGCCCCCAGCCTCCCGGTCACCAGCAACTCCGGGGGCCCCAACGAGCTCAGCAACTTTGGACGCTCAGGTCAGTTACCTAACACGTACACACTACACACACACACACACACACACAATCTTGTACTTGTATCTTCGTGAGGACACTCATTGACATAGGCATTACCCAGACCCTCACCCCTAACACTGAGCCCCTGACCCTAACCTTGTAAACCTCAGCTTTGATATTTCACGTTATTGGATTTGAAATATTGTCTACGAAACAGGAAAAAGGCTGGACGAAAAACGTGGTGGACGGTTTCGCGTTCTCTCTATGAGGCGACAAAATGGAGGAAATGGAGATCGAAGCACTTTCAACAGAAAGGAAGAAACGACCAAAGTGAACAGGAGTACGCAAACATGCTGAAGCGGTCTGTTTCTGAAGGGCAGACATTGTTATAACAGGTTCAATGTTAAAAATGTATGTAGTATGTCTTAACAATGTACAATGTGCCAAGAGAAAAGGAACGATGGGACTGGTCTCGTCCAAGTGAACTTCAAACGTTTGTAAAAGAAATGGGAAAGAAAAGATATAAACTTTATTGATCTAGGAGGAAATGACAGTGGAGTCGGCTGTTCTCATTCACCACAATAAACAACTGTATAAAAACAGTTTGAAATAGTCCAAAACTAAAAGACAGAGACTGAATGGAATCTCTTGGCTCAGTCAGAGAGTTATGCCATGGAAAGACTCCCTCAGTCTGTCTGTGGAGCAGGGCTGCAGGGACATGCTGTGATCTCACCTCCACTGACTGATGAAGATGCAGCAGTTTGGAGCAGAGTAAGTGCAGTCTGTATGTTGGAGGTCCTGTCACTGTCTCCCATAAGCACTGCCATGAACAGGCTGGTGAAGCTTTGGGGACTTAAAAAAAGCTGAAGGCGCTTCATGGACCAGAGCCTTCTGCAGAAGTACATCCATGTTTGAGGAGCAGAAAAGGGAAATGCCATTAATAACTCCACATTTCCTTCACTGCATTAGTGTTTTGCTTGGCGAGCTGCACCCTCCAGTCTTTACATGTGCTGGATTGCTTCTCTGCCTGTTGGATATGATTATTTTTCCCCGGCTCCTATAAAGCACTGTCACAACATCCCGAATCTGCAACCGCAACAAATGAGATTGTTTAGTTCTGCAAATGGTTTGGAGATGAAAACACGTTGGATAAAGCGGAGCCCAGTGCGTCGCCGTCTCCCACAGACGCCGGTGTCGCCGTGTCCATAATTACACGGCACATGCAGAAGCAGCCGTGTTGTCAGCGGCTGAGGGATGGCAGACAGTCCGCCCTCAGCGCCGGGGAGAGGGATGGTCCGTGGGCAGTCACTCGTGAAGGACAGTCCCCTCTTCATGGAGCACATGTGGACATCTCCTCCACGGCCCTGCATCATCTCCCCTCCGCTGGGCACACGCCGCCGCCCCGCTCTTGGCAGGGCTCGGACATTCTTTTCCTCTTCCAGCGGCGCGGGATTATGGATATGGATGCGATGAATGTGGAGCATGCTGAGAGAAAGTGCATGGATTTGTTTGGCAGAGGAGAGCGGTTTAGTTTGGGTTTGTGTGTGTGCGTGCAGCGGTGTGCACTGACCAGAGTGACCCCCCCAGTGGTTCGTAATTCTATCACTTCAGCTCTGACCATTTATATATATATATATATATATATATATATATATATATATATATATATGTTTCAAATATCTGTTTCATCTCTTCAGGAGCAGTTACACAGCACTTGTAAAACATGTTAAACCTACATTTCGTTAGCCACATAGCATAATTGCCTAAGTCATTTTTGTTTTGATTTTGGAAAACATGTAAAAAGACGTTTTATAGGAAACACATTGTTTTTCACTTATTGCCATTTTAACAATACAAAATGACTTAGGCAGTTATGCTACGTGGCTAACGATTTGAAACTGTTAATTCACGCGTCAATCTTCAAAACACTTTCCAAACACTTCATAATGTCTCATAGCTTTTGCTGTAGAACTTTTGGACACCTGACCCAGTTTTATTTTTCAAATCGTATCAACCCGTACCCTTGTGATACGGTTGTGTTTTTTGTCTCACATACACCTTTATGTAGTTGTTCATTTATACTCCGAGTACCCTCTACCTTTAGGATCTTGCCAATATTATTACTAAACAGACCAACTGAACTAAGATTATTCAGTATTAACACACTGAGTGCCGAAAACGGAAAAACTCGATTATGCGTTTTTTCTTTTTTTAAATTGCGAAACTAGAAACTCTTTTTCAAAACGTGTCAACAATGTTGTCCTTGAAAATTGACTTGAAACAAATATATTTAGGCATTTGCCTCTTCCCATAACGTTAGTGTCTGTCCAGAGAGGAGAGAGGAGGTGAGGGGGAGAGGAGTTAATCAGAAAGGAGAGTGTTTGATAAAGCACTAAGTATCTCTGTTTAGCTTACATTTCTCAGGAACGTAGAATTAAACTGTTCTCACCTACAGAGAGCTTAGAGTCTCACCTTTCAGACGAGCCATAGCATGTGTCCAAAGCTATAACACAGAATATGCTGTGGTGCTACAAATATGATGAAAAACGGTCTGGATTGTTGGCACTCTGCAGCGAAATCCCCAAAACAGCGCGGCCTCAGTGTGTGAACAGTGTGTTGTGCTCAAAATGAAGCGAAAATAATCTCAAAATCAAATCTTCTACTGAAAAACATCATTAAAACTTTCCTTTGAAATGAATATTGAAATTCTACTCAGTTTCATTTTCTTTTTTATATCTAACAAGAGCCCCCTGAAGTGTTCAGGAACCCCCAGGGGCCCCCATATCCCTGGTTGGGAAACTCTGTAGTAAATGGGACCCTGTCTCTCTCTCGTGCCCGACAGACACTGGTGCTGCTCGCTGACCTCAGAGGTGCAGCTTAACCAGGACACATCCAGAGCAGAGACACGTCCCACACACATCAGCACAAACCACACGGCCCAAGTCAAGGCAACTTTTACAGCTATTCTGACAGTGGTTTGTATAAATAAAAGGATAAAAGATAAAAAGAACATTTCACAAATAATGAGCAAGAAGATTTTATTTAATTTTGTGATGCTCAGTCAAACTTTTTTCATAGTGACATACTTTATTTAGTGTCCAATTAAGCTCAGTGTCCATTTTTCGTATTAACCGAGACAGAAGGTCACTTCCCTGCAACAAGTTTGTGACGTGCTTCATTCCACGAGCGTGAAGGTCAGTTTTAGCGAAACATAAGCACATTTATATCAAATGTGTGAGACAGTGGAGCTGCTTCTCCTGCTCCGCCTTTGCCTCCTCGTGTTCTGCCGAGTTTACCATAAAACATGATCGACGTTCCTGAACCTGCACAAATCTGAATAGAAATGTTAAAAGAATTGAAAAGTACTAAAACACTCACCCTCTGTCCTCCCCAGACCACTCGGGCGCCCAGGCGGAGAAGTCGGGCACCATGCTGTCCGACGGCGCCATCTACAGCTCCATCGACTTCACCAGCAAAGCCAGCTACAACAGCCCCTGCAGCCAGACGTCCTCCCAGGCCAACCCCTACGCCACCACCCAGATCCTGCACTCCTCCAGCATCCACGAGCTGGCCGTGGACCTCCCGGACCCCCAGTGGAAGGCCTCGCTCCAGGCCAAGCAGGAGATGGCCAGCCTGGGCTACTCGCTGCCGGAGAAGGGCTCGTGCAACAACAGTAAGTCGCGGCAGAGAAGCCAGATGCTTCCTTTCCCAACTTTCCCTTTGGTTACTCCTGTGTCTATCATGTGATTAATCCCTGACTAATCAGCTGATTATATTCTGATTAATCGTTTAAGCGTTAACTTTGACTGCCCCAGTAGACCTGTAATAGTGGAGCGTATTAAGCCCGTTTTGAAGGGCCACATTGTCCACTTTGTGAGGGTTCAAAGGTCTCTCTATGACGAGGTCACACGCACATGCTCTGAGACTGGATTATAACATTTGATACAAAATATCCTGGGATGATAAAGATGATAATTAAGTCAGGATTAAACGAGGAGCCGTGCATCACACCGTTTTAACGCACATCCCAACGTGCAGCTCCAAGTAGTTTAATCCGCTTATACCATATATACAGTACCATGGCCCCACATGCACTAAACTCACCAAACATACTCAATTCTAGACACTACTGGAACACTAGTGGCAGAGTGAGCTCCAGAATCACCAACAGGACTCATGTGATGGTCTCTGTGCTTTTCCATGAAGATGAACAGTGCTAGCGAGCCGTGATGAAGCCTGAAACTCGCTAAGACAAACTTTAGTCATGGCCACATCCTCTGTCTGAACCATCGCACAGTGGAGACGAGTGGAGACAGCTCGCCATTTTACAATCCCCACATCTTCAATGTGACATCTTAGATATTATGACAAGAAAAAAAAGCCGTCAGGTTCACTCTCATACACTTGTCGTCACCTGCCAAACAGCGGTTTATCAGCTGCAGCTGCGCTACACGTCGCTATGGTGGTGAGTGATACAACAGAGATGGAACCTGCCAGGCGGTTAAACGCAATTACAGAGAAGTCATAGAAATGCCTTTTACTCTGAGCCTGCTCCTACATTTTGTTAGCCTTCGAATCCCAGACCTGGTTTATCTCCATACACATGAATAGGCACAATACTAATGTATGGGGAGGTAAGTTTTGCCTGATTCATGGCATTTATATTATTTCTGTGGTTTCTTTATCATTAACATCTTATAAGATGATGTTAAGTGGCCATTGGATGTGATCCTGACTCACAAAAAGCAAAATCTGAACTGAACTTGAGTTAGCATGTAGCTCAGAGGACACTTTCACACGCTAATTTGTATCTAAAGTCAAATCTCCAAAAGTCTGTATTTTCATTAATGATTTCTAACGAGGCTTTGACCTCACCTTTATGTGGTCGATGGGTTGTCAACAGCTAAAAACATCTGGATCATTCATAATATGATGTTTGATGACTAATGCTAACGGCTATTGGAAAAATAGGAGAGACCTCGGCTCTGTGTCACACGTTTATTTCCAGAGTTCACTGCTCATCAGCAGAAAAGAGTGACTTAAAGTCGACCTCACTTCCTTTTTTCTATCACATGGAAACAAAATGAAACAAGAAATTCGACTGCCCCATGTGCTTGATGTCACAATGCGAGGGGTTGATTGTCACTATTGTTTTCAATGGAGTTGAATGTTTTAATAACATGACATTTTAACAACTTTTGTCACTTTTTTGCTTTTTTCTATAAAAAGACAAAATAAGTTAAAATAGTCACAATGCAAAGCCAGATGTGATCATGAGACTCATTTGAACTAACTGTCGATGTTTTGCCAAATCCTCTATAATGAGGTGTACAATGAGCCAAACATACGGCCTGGGCTCTAATGTTAAAATAAAGTGATCATCAAAACATATTAGACACAAAACCATTCATGCCCCAAGTGACAACCAACACCTCAGACGACTAACCCTGAGTGTCCACTTTACCAGCAATGTAAGCTAGCTAACAAACGGCGTTAGCATGTTAGCTCTAAAACAGCTCATATCAAAGCTAACGTCTCTGTGCCTTTTGTTTATGGCACGACACAAATAACCCAGACATTAAAGTTTGGGAAAAGGCATAAAAATATCTCCTCATGTCTTCAGTCCAAATGAGAAAATGAACAATACCAATACACATATATCATTAGGCTATACCCCGTGTGACAAATAGCCCTGGTCTCGGACTATGTGCAAATAAAGCAGCATTAGAATCCTCACTGACCGTGGTATAGAGAATACTTAGCTACAAGTATAAGTATAAGTCAGAAAATACAGATGAGTAAGTATTATACTAAATACTCAGCGGTTAAAGTGGTTAAAGTGCTGATCCCGTGGCTCAGGTGAGAGCTGCGTGCTGATTGGCCGCCTCCGCTGTGCGCCCGCCCTAACCGCATGTGTGCATGTGCTTGTGCTCTCAGCCAATCCGCTCACGCCTCTGTGGTTTTTTACCCCTCCCCCCTCTAGCCCTCCTTTTCATCCCTGACCACCGATTGGCCGAGGGACTGTCTAACAGAATCCCCCACAACCAATCACAGGACTTCAGCACGGGCAGCTCCCACAACAGCTCGGAGCGCAGCAGCCTGTCAGGTCGGCCCCCTCATTCTCACGCTTTGCTCGGCCACGCCCGTGTGCCTCGTGCTGCTTTCAAGACTCCGCCGCATTTACTGTTCTCCGATTCCAAAACACACGCCGTCACCTGAGGCGTCACTTCCACGCGCTGCCTCATCCACTGGGAAGTACATGGGCAGGAAATGACTGAGTGTAAGAAAAGCGACGACACTTGAAAGCAGCACGGTGTATGTGCGTGGATGTGGTGTCTGCATGAACGCCGCCTCTTGTCTGTCTCTGCTCTCACTCACATTGCTGACTGCAGCGGGTTCCCAGGCTCTTTAAATGCAACGTTTCTCACTTTATTTTTTAACTGGTGTTGAATACTTAAAGAGGGGGTGTTATGCTTTTTTCAGTCCCATAGCACCAGTCTATATCACACCACAATGATGACAAACCTTCTGTTGGTCTGTAAATGCAGTAAATTAGAATAACTGCCTTGTATAAAATGTCTCTCTCAAAATGGCTGTAGTGAATGTCTTGAAATAGGCCTCTGTCTCTTTAAGAACCTCTGAGCCTTTAGACACGCCCCCTCCACACGCTGTCTGTGGCATCAGTAGGGAGGGGGTTCTGCTGAGGAGCAGTGGTTGGTTACTTGGCTGGTCGGAAGCGTCTCCAGGAGGTGGGGGCGTTCCTAGGAGGACTCAGGCAAACCTATCCCTAAAATGGCCGCCATCAGAGTTTTTACAGATGACTCAAAAATATGTGAATGTGCCAAGGCAACACTTCAGCCATGTTTTTAATGAGGGAATGAGATCATAACATGATGTATAGTCCATTTTGCATAATACCCCCCCTTTAAAAATACAATGCAAGAAAAAATGAAAAGGGTCAAAGCAGGACCAGATAAAAAAAGAAAAAGTATATTATTTCCGTGGAAGCTCAGGCCCTGTACTTGACTTTATTCATTTGACAATGAAAGTGTAACTGTGTCCAGACTTAGAAGTAATAAACCAATCACAGAGTGTGTCTCACATTCTGCCAATGGACCAATCAAAATGTTGCTCCTGGTTTTGCATTGGTGGCATAGGAGTTAGCCTCGCCGGCCAATCACAAGATGGCCGCCATGTTTGATCTAGAGTTTTATCAAATATCTTTGATTTCTGAGAATTAGAAGAGAAGTATTACTTTTACTCCTCGATCTGATAACACCAATACTTTCTACTCCAGTATATTTCTGACGAGACTCCAAGGCAAAAAGTAACTCTGTGTCTTATCATGCACACTCTAAGAAAATAATCATTTATACGCGCTAGCGGCTACTTTGAATACTTTCGTACTTTTACTTTGACTCAGCAACTTGTCCTTCTATTACAGTGATACTTTTACTGGAGCAATGAGACCAAGATCTTGGACCACGACTGGGCCTTTCTGAAAGAAATCTACACTAGTTCAAATTTTGCCTTTTATTTTTTTATGAATCTTAATAAATCTGTCCTGGAAGTGCATCTCAAATTTGAAAGTTCCCACATTCTTCTTGTAGATTATAAGGAAATGCCTTAGTTTCCAGGTAAACGTTTAATGACTGCCAGTACTGTCTCCCCTAAAGATACGCTCTAAAGCAGGGGTCACCTACGTTGGGGCATGTCCAGTAGCCCTTGGGGCTTTTTCTAAAGTGTAAAACACTTCATTTTCTTGAATCTAATTCTTAAAATTAAAGTTATTTCGGTTCTTGTGACTCAGTAACAGTTTAAAATAAAGCTATTTTAATATAATATGGGGTCAATATCCTATAAGTGAACAGTGTACGTTTAAGTCTTTAGGATTTGTTTTTAACTGGTCGCCCTCGAACAACTTAATGCTCTTAAAGTAGCCCTCAGCTGAAATAAGGTTGGTGACCCCTGCTCTAAAGAATCCAAACCTGTTGAGGGAATATGACTTGACCAAACTCTGTGTTCTGCGTGGGAACCCTGCATTATGACTGTCCCATCTCCCCCACTGTACAATATCCAATACGACTCAACCAATTATTGGGGCGTGAAGAAACAAGACATTTTAATCAGAGGGGAAACGACCACAAGCAGCTCGTGTGTGTGCGTGTGTGTGTGTGTGTGCGCATGTGTGTGTGTGTGTGTGGGGACACGCACCATTAGAGATGCTTGGATGGATGAAGTGTTGAAAATGCCTTCTCTCTCTCTCTCTCTCTCTCTCTGGCTGAATGTGCCGCCTTCGCTGCAGAGAATTACAATGTCATTTATAGGACAGGCTCCACTCTGATCACATCGACCTGCAGCGCTTTCAGAGAGTGTGTGTTAGCTCGGGGGGGGGGGGCTTTAAGGCCACGCCGCGGAGCTTTCCAGACGTCGCTACATCACGAGGAAATCTGAAGCGAAACTAAAGCTGAGCATCCGGAAGAGGAGCTGATGTGTTCACGCTGTTCTCCTCAAAGGTCAAATACTCTCACTGAACAAAACGACTGGATTTACATTTGAAAGAGAACCCAGGTTTCGCTTTCACAGGGAGCTTCCTCATGGCTGGTTTTGGTGACAGGCGATGTTTTATGGAGAGGGAGGATCATCCAAGTTCAAACCTGTATATTTAAACAGTTGTCAGAATTCCTACTCGGGAAGTTGGAGAGATTCTCCAACTCCGAGTCACACGGATCATAATGTCGCCGCCCTGCAGTCGAAGTAAATGAAAACACCAGGTGATATTTTTACATTTCTAGAGATTCTGTCGGTTCACCCCATAACAAAGAAATAAAACGGGTTAACCTCTTAACTCCCGCCTGAACCGAGAGGATCTTTTTCCTCACGTCATCAGATTTTTTGTAACTTTATTTGTCACATTTTTGTCATTTTTTTTGTCAATTTTTTATCACATTTTGGTCACATTTTTAGTCATTTTTTGTCATTTTTTGGTCAATTTTGTTTAATTTTTTGTCAAATTTTTATCGCATTTTTGTCATTTTTTTGTCACATTTTGTAATTTTTTTGTCATTTCTTGTCACATTTTTGTCAATTTTTCGTCAATTTTTCATCAAATTTTTGTCATTTTTTTGTTACATTTTTACCACATTTTGGTCACATTTTTTTTTGTCATTTTTTGTCAAATTTTTATCACATTTTTGTAATTTTTTTGTCACATTTTGTCACTTTTTTGTCATTTTTTGTCATTTTTTCGTCCATTTTTCATCAATTTTTTGTCATTTTATTTGGTAATTTTTGTCAATTTCTCTTGCCCCTTTTTCATCCATTTTTTGTCACTTTCTTGTCAATGTTTTCTCACTTTTTTGTCACATTTCCATCATTGTTTTCGTCTCAGTTTTATTGCTATTTTCACAGCTTTTTTCCAGAAGCTTTTGGACTGGGGTAAAGCCAAACTGGAGAAAAAGGTGCTCGGTTCAGGCGGGAGTTAAGGGTCCATTCAAACTGTGTAATGCACGGCTCCTCGTTGTTCGATCCTTCCTTAATCACCGCTTCACAGCTTAAATGAATGGTATTTGTGTCTGTGGAGCCGGTGACGTCCTGCTCCCTGCAGAGTTACGAGTCAGGCCCGAGGAGAGGCGAGCCGCTCACAGCCCAAACCCGCTCAGCTTTAAACCATTTTTAATAGGATTCCTTTTTAAACACACTCTCCGAGCTCGCTGAGCCTTATGCGGGCTAATAATACATTCCCTCATAAAACATCAAATATACGAGATGCCGCCCCACCTCCGCTGTGACTCCTTTGATTCCTATGGAGGCAATGTTAAGAAAAAAAAAAGGAAGGAAAGAGCAAGAGGAGAGAGAGTAAAGAGACAGAGAGAGGCTGCTCATTAGCTCTGCTCAGAAGAATCTGTTTTTATCACACTCCCAACTACAAAGACCATGATCCTCTGGGAAAAGATACTGTAGCCGGCATACCATTATTGTATTTCAATTAGCAAGTTATACAAATAATATGCGTCGTACAGTCGTCATGTTTTAGTTAACTAACACACAAACATCCACTTCTCCCAACCATCGCCGGGTCGCTTAGAGACGGATGTGCCTTCAGATGTTTCTAATAACAAATAACAGTAGAATCATTTAATAACTGTTTTAACATAATGTGTTTGTCTTCCATGTCAAAGGAATCTACAACTAGGCACATGTTGAAAACAGTATTAAGTAGGGCTGCACAACTAGCCTTGAATCAAAATGAAGGTTTTAGGTACTGCGATTACGTCACTCATTTTGTTTTTGTTTTCTGCCATTTAAGTGATAGACAAGTTCACCAATCAGAATTATCGAGCCTCGGTTTTCCAACTTCAAACTGTTCTCCCGCTCGTAACAAACAGAGTGTTTCGTGACTCTCGGGTCAGGCTGTGTCACGGAATCATTTGTTCATGGAGCGGGTTGTGGTCGATCGCCTCCGCGTGTAGCATTGTATTAACCTCTTAAAGGAATAGGCCACCGTTTTTACATACTAAGATATGTTCTTACCTAACCTTAGTCGAGTTAATATATCCCCGTCTGGTCTTTGTCTGTGCGCTCTGCCAGGCAAACGGAGCACATACGCAGCCTCTCCCACATGTCATATAGCTCCAAAAAAGCTCACGATAGAAGCTACCAAGCTCTTCCACGTGTTCCCTATTTAAATAAAGTTACGTGAAGTGTTTTCATGCGAAGTATATTTACACAGAAATGTAACATGTCGATTTTATAAGCAGATAAAAAGGGGGACTATATTGTGAGGCGTAATGATACGAGGAGCAAAATGTCCGCGCAGTAACTCCTAAAGGTTATTGACGGAAGTGAGCGGGGGAAGTCTTTAGGAGTTACTGCGCGGACGTTTTGCTCCTCGTATCATTACGCCTCACAATATAGTCCCCCTTTTTATCTGCTTATAAAATCGACATGCTACATTTCTGTGTAAATATACTTCGCATGAAAACACTTCACGTAACTTTATTTAAATAGGGAACACGTGGAAGAGCTTGGTAGCTTCTATCGTGAGCTTTTTTGGAGCTATGTGACATGTGGGAGAGGCTGCGTATGTGCTCCGTTTGCGTGACAGAGCGCACGGACAAAGACCAGACGGGGATATATTAACTCGACTAAGGTTAGGTAAGAACATATCTCAGTATGTAAAAACTGTGGCCTATTCCTTTAACTCCAGCCTGAACCGAGAGGATCTTTTTCCTCACGTCATCAGATTTTTTTTCCATCATTTTTTGTTGGGTAGTCAATTCATTTTTGTGACTTTTTTGTCATTTTTTGTCTTTTTTGTCATTTTTTGTTAATTTTTTGTAATTTTTTTGTCAATTTTTTATCATATTTTTGTATTTTTTTTGCAACATTTTGTCACATTTTTGTCATTTTTTGTCACATTTTTGTCATTTTTCATCCATTTTTTGTCGTTTTTTTGTCACTTTTTGTCATTTTTTGTGTCCATTTTTTGTCCATTTTTTGTCAATTTCTTGTGACATCTTTGCCACTTTTTCATCCATTTTTCGTCACTTTTTTGTCAATATTTTTGTCACATTTCCATCATTGTTTTCGTCTCAGTTTTGTCGCTATTTTCACAGCTTTTTTTCCAGAAGCTTTTGGACTGGGGTAAAGCCAAACTGGAGAAAATGTGCTCGGTTCAGGTGGGAGTTAAGGGGTTAAACTGAGTCTAAATGTAACATCTTTACATCGTGTTTTTGATGTAACTATGCTTTCATAAAGCAAGAATTGTTTTGCAGATTGTGATTAAGAGCTTGTTAGAGAATGATTAAAACTAAGACTGTTTTCTGGCAACTCACTCAAAGGCCTCTTTGCCTCTCGCAGATGTGCATCTTGTTGCTGCATAAAGCAAAAGTGTAATAACTGAGCAGCGTGTGTTTAACAGCAGTATTACAAGTCTATCTGCAGCTCAATTGCATGAAAAATAAAACATCAAAATAATGAAAATGTCACACTGCAAATCTGTCCAAAGCTGTTTGCAGATCTGGCTCAGACGTATTCATTTTGGAGACGAGCGAGCTTAACCCCTTAACTCCCGCCTGAACCGAGCACATTTTCTCTAGTTTGGCTTTACCCCAGTCCAAAAGCTTCTGGAAAAAAGGTGAGAAAGTAGCGACAGAACTGTGACGAAAACAATGATGAAGATGTGACAAAAAAGTGAGAAAACGTAGACAAAAAATAGACAAAAAATTGACAAAAAAATTATGAAAAAGTGGCAAAAATGTCACAAAAATGGACAAAAAAATGACAAAAAATGGACACAAAAGTTATGAACATGTGACAAAAAGTGACAAAAAATTTACTATTTGACAAAAAAATTACCAAAAAAGTTACAAAAATGTGTTGAAACCCCCCCCCAAAAATGATGGGAAAAAAATCTGATGAGGAAAAAGATCCATTTAGATGAGTTTTGTAGATCTTAGCTTTCAAATGAGGCGTTCCACTGGCCTACAGGATTTGGGTAAAGCTGAACTGAAGAAAATGCTCTCGGTTCAGGCGGGAGTTAAGAGGTTAATGCAAGCTGTTGCTGGATATTGGCTTAGCTTTGGAAACGTTTTCATACATTGTTGGTTTTAATAGCCTTTATAAAAGTGATAATAACTCCCCTGTATCACGAGGGAAAAGCTCGGCACTGGACCTTTTACAGTGTTTGCCTTAATTACCAAAAGAGTCCACAAAGCGTCCCGCAGCAGAGCAGGACAAAACGCCGGCGCTGCCAGACAAAGACCAATAAAGACTGGCAGTAATAAAGTCCATCACACTGTACGCCCCGGGCTCGCCACACTGTCGCCACGCGGCCGCCGTAAGTGTCCTCGCGAGTAATTGGGTTTTCTAATCGTGGCTGAGGGCCACGCTTGACTTTTACCAATAACGCGATTGTTCCATCATCCCTGGTCTCCCCCCGCGCACTCCCGCTCCCATCAATATTGTAAATGAGCCTCTCCAAAGCCGAGCGTGGTCAGGCGGCCGAATGACACCAAATATGAAAAACACAGGGCTGAGGCTGGGAGCTGTGTGGAAATGTTACCCACGGAGAGAAACCGGGGCCTGTCCTCAAACCCTGGGCTAAATATAGGCCAGGGGAGTTGTGTTTTCGTTGGGCGGGAGCAGACTGGGGAGGTGGCCAATAAAGCTACGACTTCAGATCTTCAGATAATTTGTAGCTTTAAATGGAGTTGCACATGGACTATACTTTTTCTCAGACAAACTCAGAGAGACTCGGACTAAGCATTTTCACTCAACTAGGAGTAAAAAGTAGTTCTTAGTTCAAGAGTAGAAATGTATTTATTGGTAGAGATGTCACGCAGCGTGGCCTTTAAGTGACCTTTCTTCAATTTCTTCAAGAAGTTTCTCGAGTATAGGCACTTGAGGAGAAGTAAAGCCACAGTTTTTAGGCTCTCCCTGATTTCTCGAAGACATGGACCGAGTAGCACTTCTCCTGGTCATGTGCGTTGCGGAACTTAAAGGGATATTTGAGGACTTTTGACATAGGGCCTCATTTCCTAGTTATCCAGAGTGTTGCTGATTTCTGGAGATATTTTTTTTTGCAATTCTGCAGTTCTTATATTTGAAGAGTTACGTAGCGCTAGGCTTGTGCAAGACTAGCGCATTTCTATGGTATCAGCTAGCCTGCATTAAAAACAGTCTGACCCGCTCCACAGAGCACCTGAGGCAAATCACTTATAACACCAGACTAACCATATAAATGTCTGTGTCCATGGAGTAATTTTTGGAATATAACTGATCTTACATCACAGGAATGATCGCATTTTGAGGGACTATTTTCTAGCAGATCACTCCGCCGCTGCATAGCTTATACAACCACGAAGCAGATGCTGCTCAAATATAAGGTATTTTAAATGCAAAATGGTTTAAAATGACTCTATGGACACAGTCATGTATATGGTTAGTCTGGTGTTATAAGTGATTTGCCTCAGGTGCTCTGTGGAGCGGGTCACACTGTTTTTAATGCAGGCTAGCTGATGTCGTAGAAATGCGCTAGCCTAGCATTAGCCTAGCGCCACGTAGCTCTCCAAACAGAAGAACTGCATAAATTACAAAAATGTGACAAGACTTTCGAGCCCATTTTCTACAAATGAGTTTGTCCCCACATTTCCAGTAAAAATATGTTTCATCAGAGAGATTTTTTAATCTCTAATTCCTATAGGCCATCGGAAATAGGAAGTACTTTTTTTTATTTGATTTTATCAAGTACAATATTTAAAAGTTCTACACACAGACTCTTTCTGAGAAAGTGGCTCCTGAGCGGGGAAGTTTGTGAAAAAATGTACGTTTTAGCCTCTACCGGCATGTTTTACTCCAATTATTTCCAAATGTATAAAGGACACAGACTTCAATAATAAAGACAACACTAAAAATGATGTGGAATGTGTGGAAAAAGAAGGTGGATAGGAGTGCTGGTTTTCAAAGAAATAACTTTTGAAAATATGCCTCTTTTGAAATATGCGTCCTATTGAAAAGCACATGCGACCAACATTTCCACATATGACATTTTCAGATTAGATTTTATGAACATAATTGCTCCACATAAGTTTCAAACATTCTTTTATATTTTTGTGATTGTGGGTTTATGACCATCAGAAGCAGATCAAGTATATTTTGGCACTTGGACAAAAGCTTGACTTCAGTCTTGCCTGTTACATCTTGTAATTCATTCAATATAAGACCCCCAAAATCAAGCCTAATAACAATATTCTAATGAAATCAATTTAAGCCTGGTTTTACCCTTCATTAGGCCATTTAAAATATAGGCAATGTTGGTCGTTTAGCACCTTATTTTTTAAAAGAAAACGTTAAATGAAACAAACCTCATATCTATATCCGTAATCTGCAGCAGAAGTTTCAAACTGATGTCTCTAAATTGATTTCCCCTGCCGTGTCCTGCCGTACGTAAATGTCTTCACGTCCGTCGATCCGTGCAGTTCATGTCGCGTTACAAAATCTCGCACCATTTTAAAACTCTCTCCCCGTGCAGCTTCACTGACCGCTCCCCACCTCTGACCACTCCCCACCTCTGACTTTAACAACAGCGTGCATTATCACCCATAAACACTCTCCTATTATAGCACTGCCCTCGCTCATTTGTCCAGTTCGCATTTTGCCATCGATTGCTGACCGAATCTATGGCTTTAACTGGCCGCTCTAAATGGAATTACAATGATGGAGCGTCTAACAGTCGGCACCGGCCCCGCTCGCTCCCAAACACATATCCACTGTGCACCATGCATCTTCACTTACAACAGATCTGAGTGTATAAAAAAGAAAAAAAAAAAAATCAAATGCCAGAAAAAGTAGGTTTCTCCGGCTGCGCCCAAATGGAATAAAAGGTATTGACCCAGGTGGCAGCTTTATAAAGACGGATGGAGCGGAGAGATCTCATGGTCGCTGGTTGGGGGGTGGGTTTGGAGGTGCTCCGGGTGGGAAACTGATGGGTTCAGCCTCTCTCTGGTGTAATAAAAGAAATGGAAGTAGTAATAGAGTCCCGGTGAATTCCATTAGGGGCGCACCGACACCGCGCAGGCATTCATTATGGAGGTGGCGTGAAGAGGGAGATTTCATTGTGGAAGCGCAGGGCCTGAAGTGAAAGGGGGGGGGGCAGGGCCTGAAGTGAAAGGGGGGGGGGGGGGTGAAAGGGTCTCCTCAGCTCCTGTTTCTATGGAGATCTGAAGGTTTCGCAGCCAATCAATCAATAGAAAGGCGCGCTTTTCATCCGGCGAGAGACCTTGAGGCTCTGAATGCGCTGAAAGCTCGGAAACGGCGCGCGACTTTTCCAAGGTTGGGTTGGGATGAAGTTCGCCGCGGTCGTTTCGTGGCATAATGCGCCGCTTTCACCGCACGCTCATGCTCTAACTCTGCCCCCGTGTGTAGGTGGGAAAGGAGGGAAGAAGAAGAAGGCCAAGGCGGGGTCCAAGCAGACCAAGGCCAACGGGTCCAACTGGGCCAACGTCCCGCTGCCCCCGCCGCCCGTGCACCCGCTGCCCGGGACGGACATGGAGCACTACCCCGGGGAGCACCACGAGGGAGGAGGGTAGGTCCAACACTGAGCAGGAGTTTGTGACGGATCTCGGTCGTCCTGGAGTTGTCCATTGCAGCACCTGAGGATAAAACACAGATGCCAGATACATTTAGTCAACTATTCCCGATCCCTATTCCCTAAGATATAAAGCTTTATACAATGTTTACAAACAGAAGAAAGCTAGAAATAACTTTTTAAGACTTTAAAAAACATACTGTCAGAAGGTTGGAAACACTATTAATGGTTTTCAACGCTATTTCCATTGTGTGATTCTTGCTCAAGATGTTAAACTATGAATGAACACATGGCATTTTCTCCATGAGCTTCATGAGGTCCTTGTCCCTGAGTCTGTGAAGAGAAAACCTTTTCCAGACGACATCATGAAGCTCATGGAGAAAACGTTAAAAGTACAAAGCCATAATCAAAAGAACGCCTTCAGTGAGAACCTACAATGGAAATAGAATATATCCATACAGAAGTGTTTCCAAACCTTTTCCTGGTGCTGTTTGTTATCACGATCATTATTTCATCACTAACTCTGGTCTTGCTCTTTGAGATTGTAGCCCTTTTGATTGGGGACAGCTCAGTGTTAAACCTGTCGCTTCAGTTTGTTACTAAACCAGACACTCACTGTGTTTATTATTGACTCTGGGACCAGCAGGAGACCCCGCTCTGAAGTTTTCAGGACCTGGCACAGTTCACATGGCTCTAATCTGTCAGAGATGGACTTTGGTGCTAAACCAACAGAGCTGTCTGAAAGTCTTTTCTGGACTAATAAGGTTGTATTTCCTGGTGCAGTGTTCAGATCTACCAGTGAGCAGCTGTTACAGTCGTCTAACCTGCTGGAGACAAATAGATTTCTAACCTGACTTTTTTTGGTTTTCCAGAGAGAGACTCGATTGACTTTCTCTTTTTTTCTGCAGGCCAAAGACAATGATTTCAGTCTCCTCTGAGTTTAGCTGGAGAAGGTTGTTGTGCATCCACACACTGATCTGTTTATGTAGTGACTGAGAGCATCTCCAGGCCACACTAAACACTTCTGCTACTAATGCAATGAAATGAAATGACTGATGCCTGACGCAGTGTCCTGTGCTGCTCTGCAGTTACGACAGTGACGGCTGGGGCCCTCCGATGCCCGTCCAGACCTACCTGCACCAGGGCATGGAGGACGAGCTGGAGGAGGAGGAGGAGAGGGTCCCCACGCCACCCGTCAGAGGCGTGGCCTCCTCCCCCGCCGCCATGTCCTTCGGTCAGCAGTCCACAGCCACGCTGACCCCCTCGCCCCGCGACGAGATGCAGCCCATGCTCCAAGCCCACCTGGACGAGCTGACCCGGGCCTACCAGATGGACATGGCCAAGCAGACATGGTGAGGGACGTTTACACGGCCGGTCTTTAACGTTTGTAGGTCTGTGTGCAGTAAATACACACTGGAAATAATCAGGGTCTTAAAGAAGGCTCAGAAAGTGCTAGACTTAAGGTGACTTCTGCAGATTTAAACTGACATGAATATGAGCAAAACCCTTAATACCCTTAAAGGAATAGGCCACCGTTTTTATATACTAAGATATGTTCTTACCTCACTTTAGTCGAGTTAATATATCCCCGTCTGGTCATTGTCCGCGCGCTCTGTCACGCAAACGGAGCACATACGCAGCCTCTCCCATATGTGACATAGCTCCGAAAAAGCTCACGATAGAAGCTACCAAGCTCTTCCACGTGTTCCCTATTTAAATAAAGTTACGTGAAGTGTTTTCATGCGAAGTATATTTACACAGAAATGTAACGTGTCGATTTTATAAGCAAATAAAAAGGGGGACTATATTGTGAGGCGTAATGATACGAGGAGTAAAACGTCCGCGCAGTAACTCCTAAAGGTTATTGACGGAAGTGAGCGGGGGAAGTCTTTAGGAGTTACTGCGCGGACGCTGTGCTCCTCGTATCATTACGCCTCACAATATAGTCCCCCTTTTTATTTGCTTATAAAATCGACACGTTACATTTCTGTGTAAATATACTTCGCATGAAAACACTTCACGTAACTTTATTTAAATAGGGAACACGTGGAAGAGCTTGGTAGCTTCTATCGTGAGCTTTTTCGGAGCTATGTCACATATGGGAGAGGCTGCGTATGTGCTCCGTTTGCGTGACAGAGCGCGCGGACAATGACCAGACGGGGATATATTAACTCGACTAAAGTGAGGTAAGAACATATCTTAGTATATAAAAACGGTGGCCTATTCCTTTAATGCATGTTACCGGCTAATGTAGTACAATATAATGTGCTGTAACAGTGTGTAATAACGTGTATGAGTCACTCACACAAATGTGTTCTAGTCTAATCTGTTACAAAGTAGGCTAAAAAACGTAAGAACTGAAGAACATGAAGAACATATCTGAATTTAAAACCTTCACTTCGAGTTGTTCTCCTCAAGTTTTGGCTGAAAATAAAGAAGAAAACAACGATGAACTCATTTGTAAATGCCGTCTAGAGTCTGAGAAGGAAAGAATGAGTTGATATTGAGCCCTGTCTATAAGCTCTTTACGCATCGCATCTGAAGCAAACCTGAACCTTGTAACTGTTTAAACATATGTTGACAATGAATAGCAAATAAAAAATACATCCAGCAACAAAATCTAAACAGTGGATAGAGCCTGGCTTAAATGCATAGTTTCATTTATTTGATAATTTAGTTAAGATTTTTTCAGAGGGGATTTTGGATCTTGTTTAGTTTTAGAATACGCAAAACAAATCTGTCACCTTTTTGTGATTAAAAGCAGGAATTTTATATTAAAAAGAATCCAAAACGTCATTCATTCGCTTTACTCATTAAAACAATTATGTTCAAAAGATTTCAAAATAGAAAAATCATAAATTCACTTCAAAAGAAATTCACTTATTCACTTTTTAACTCATGTTCTCATGTGAGGGACTTACCTTTTCTGGCGTAGACTTGGTCCCATTGGTTTGTAGAGCTGTGTGACCTGCTCTAGCGCTTTGCTGCAGGAAACCACACACCTATTCTCTCTCACACTGGTGCACGTGAAGCAATGAGGTGGAATGTCTTGCCCAAGGACACGGGGGTAAGAATGCCAACATTCACATTAGTTTTCCGCCCTTCAGCTCCCTCCGCCCCATTGTTGACACTGACGGCACATATCTTAGACTCAAGGTGACGGACTCTTGGGGAGCACTGAGGAAAATAAGAGACAAATTCCTTTTCACATTCCACATCCTTTCAATACAAAAAGGTTGACTAAAAGGTTGAACTAAACGTAATGGCTGTAGGATTTGCTCTCAGTTGTTTAAAAATGGAGGACACAGACATACTGTAAATATGTGAAAATGCCATCCGTCATTACCAACAACTGGAGGCTGCGGTCGCACTAAGTAGGATCTGATTATGGAAGAGAGAAAGTCCCTTTATAAACTGGCTGTAGCCATAAGGTCCGAGCCCTCTCCCCGTGTAGTCGAGTGTTTCCACCGATCCGACCAGGGTCCAACAGGTAAACGTTTAGGGTCCGAGCTCAGCCTTGGGCCAAAGCTCTGAACCAATGCTAACCTGACGAGAGAGACGTGAGACACCGCCCTCACTAAAACAGGCAGGTCAAACCAGATTGAACATGTCACATCATATTCCATTTCGCCGCTCTACGCACAGCTTTGGCACCTCTGAATAACTCCATGAACCCCACCAAAAGGCAGCATTTGTCCACAGTATTTTCATCACGGCTCACAAAACTTACTTTGCGGTTCTGCTGTTCCCTCAGTGTATTACACAACGGCGAGTGTCCATTCCATCTAATGGAAATAGTGGACGAGTAAAGTCTGGACAAACAGTGCTGGGGCTCATTCTGCTCTCTGATTGGATAATCACACCAAAACAAAACATGTAAACACAGACATAAGATCAGATCAGCCATTATTGATCTCACAATGGAGAAATTCACTTGTTGCATCAGCTCTGAAGACACACTCAGGAATGTGCAAACTATTAGATATTAAATAGAGCTATCTTACAGTATATACAATGACTAAAGAACCTGTAGAATATCAAAATATCAGAATTTCCTTCATGATATGTTTGTTGTTGTGAAGGAATCAACATTGCATTTGTAATATCTGATTTGCACATTATGTGAAATATTTATGGGGAAAAAAAGTTTTATTTTATTCTTTTTTTACAGAACATACCCTACATTTAATGGTTTGAGCCTTTTTTTATTTATCTATTTAAGCAGGAAAGTCCCGTTGAGATGACTAATCTATTTTATTGAGGGAGTCCTGACCAAGACAGTGGCCTGCTAATAATAATGGTCCAGTCTGTACATAGTGAGCTGCTCACAAGGGAAATCCACTTTGAACACATTCAGATTCAGTACACATTTAAACTATTGCTATCAAAAATTAAATATAGTCATATTCTTTGAAGTTCATAGTCAATTCTTTTTGCCACAAACACAGAGTCAGGTCTTAAATAAATCACATTCAGTCTTGTCTTATATAGAGACGAACATACATTACAGACATAAAATATGACGTGCGTAATGTCTATAAACTTCTAAAATGATGGCATTTTCATAGAGGATCACGCCTGGGATGGAAAACAATTGCCGCACTCCGCCCGCTCAGTGACGTGTGAATATACGGCGGCGGTAGGACTGAGTTGTTATTTAAAAGTGCTTACCCTACACTCCGCTACATGTTTACAGCCGGCGAGGAGATTTACTCGCTTCCCGCCGCATTCCTCACGACAACTGTGCGAGCGGCGTAGATAAACCCATTAATCATTTCATTTTAATGGGCCTGCGCTACCACTTAGGCCGTGCTGTATCCCCCCCCCCCCCAACACACTCGACCCGACCACGCGCCCCTGCATGCTAAAACCCCCGCCTTCTATTGTTCATGCAAGTCAGATGAAGGCCATGTTTCATTCTGTCGCCTTTGCCGCGGGAATGAGCGACGACGGCAGCGAAGGGCCGCCGTCACCAACATGTCACGTAAAGCCTGTAATGACTATGTAGCATCCACACGCGGCACAATTACCCACAATCCCCCACTGCAGGAGGTAAAGATGGGGAGGCTCTGCCGCACCTCTGGCCCTGCTGCGTGAGGAGGTGACAGGGAGAGTCTTTGTACGCAGCCATTAGCAGGTCATTGTGTTCAAGCGGCAACATGGAATTAGCGCGCGGGCTAAACGTACGCGGCGCTTCACATGTGAGAGGAAGTGTCGGAATGGGCGAGCGTTGAGTGGCGTACAATGTGGTAGGGCGGATTGGAACAGAGCGCTTGTTTTTCCCTCGCTTTTTTATAAGCTATGCTCTCGGTCATGCAGGGGTTTCCCATCGTTGATCGAAGTTCCAAATCTGTTCTCCGTGTTTAGTAGCTTGTGTGGTGCGGCTGTTTGGCCTCTCATCAGCGAGGTTTGTTTGCCACTAAGGATGTTTTTAGCAGCAGGCCATCCAGAAATCTATAGTCTGTGTATTGTCTTGCCGTGGTTCTCAAAGTGGGGTCTGGGGCCCCCTGGGAGACCGTACAGCGTTAAAGCAGTACTAAGTAACTTGTTTGCCTAAATAAATCCTTTCCGTAGTCCCTCTGGGGGTAAAACAAGTGTTAATGGGATGATTGGGGGGTCTTTCATCTCCCCTTGGTGTCTCTGGCCAGGAAACTACACTTGCAGCTTTCCTGCACCGGGTTGGAGGCGCAATACACACTAATGGAATCACAAAGAAGAAGCTAACAGGCTAACAGGCAAAGCTAACTGCAGGCTAGCATCACTTAAACAGTATTTACAGCCAAGTTTGAGAGAAAAAAAATGATCTTCATTGTGTAATTGGATGAACAATATCCCTCTGTCCCTTTGCCTTTTCTGTCAGCGTAGGATTTACTCTCACGGACAATTCGACACCTGCAGTGGCGTTTATGGCCTCTAGGGGCACGAGTTACTTATTTATGTATTTGACGGGGACATTGCACAACAAATGTGTTGCACAGACCAGAGATACCTGGGCAGAGGCAAAGTAACCGCAGCTTTATACAGTGACCAATGAGCATCTCACTTTAGAGTCCGTTCACAATATGAAATACATATAAAGCACCAGGATCCCATCAACTTAGTACTGCTTTAAAATGCATTGCTTTAAATATTCATCCCATTATTATCTGCTATTTTATTTGTAGTGAAAAATATGTATTCAAATAATGTCCATTTTCATTATGGAGGAGCACTGTGAGCTCTTCGAATCAATAATGGGGCTTCAATTCTCTTGCATTCAATATTTATCTACTGAAAAAGTCTAGAAACACTTTCTAACTGCTGTTTTTGTTGGTCTTTTGGTTTTTTCAATAATAATTTGTGGGAAAAATACACTATATTACATTAAAGTATACAGTACAAACTCAGTTCTTATATGGGTCGCAGCCTTGGGTGATGGGTGTCCCAATACAGGAATTTGGGGAATGTGTTTGCATAATATAAATGTGAAAACTTTGCTGCTGTTGTAATGTGATGTAATGTAATGTCAATCATTTACTCATAAATACACACTAAATGTACAAAGCAGCTGCACCTGAGCGTGTCCTCAATAATAATCATAAACAACAGTAGAAGAAAACCTTGACTACTGTGCTCTCCATGCGACATTGACCCTAACGTCCTCCTCTGCTTTCCCCAGGCACATGCAGGGCAGCTCCCTCCCTCCCCAGGCCCCTGCGCCCCCAGTGGGATACGTGTCCAGCACAATGGTGTCCGACCTGGAGACGGACCTGCCCGATGACGACGAGGAGGAGGACGATGAGGAGGACGAAGGCTACGGAGCCAGACATCCTCGCGGTTTAGAGCACACGCCCGGGTCGAGCATGGACAACCTGGACAGCTCGCTCACAGGTAAGGACCCGAGGGGGGGGGGGGGGGGGCTGACACGTTTAGGACTTTTATTATGTGAAACTATAGATAGTAACAATGAAATACAGGCGCAAGAGCTGGTGAAGCCTTTGCCTGGGGCTCCCCCTCTTGGCAGCAGTGGGAATAACTGGACTGACAGCGTAATTAGCAGCTTCAGCACGGCCTGAGAAACACACTGTGAACTGATATAGTGTTGCATTATGGGATTTAAAATGTGCAGGACAGTTTGGGGTTTTAAAAGGGATATTTCAGGATTTTTGACATAGGGCCTCATTTCAGTGTTGCTGGTTTCTGGAGATATTTTTTTTTTGTAATTCAAGCAGTTCTTATATTTGAAGAGTTTTGTGGCGCTAGGCTAATGCAAGGCTAGCGCATTTCTACAATATCAGCTCGCCTGCATTAAGAAAGAAAAATAGTCCCTCAAAATGCGATCATTCACGTGATGCAAGGTCAGTTATATTTCAAAAAATATTTCAAAAAAAAAATCTCCAGAAATCAGCAACACTCTGGATAACAAGGAAATGAGGCCCTATGTCAAAAATCCTGAAATATCCCTTGAACAATGACACAGTTGTATCTAGGAAGTGCAGAACGAAGCGCTGACATGTCGAAGAAGAAAATAAAGGTAAATAAATTAACAGGATTAACCCGAGGATTTCTCAAAACTATGAATGTAGTGAAATGTGGTTCTGTGTTTGACGAGGGAACAATGTTATGACATGGTTTAAAAGGACTTAGCACTCGATGTCTCTTTTATGCATGTGTATGAAAATGTCACTGTTGATTTGACTGTCCTGAATGTGTGTCTAACAAAGGAGAGTGTTTGTTAGATGCATTTATATTGTCAACTCCGTGCAACAACATGAAAACAATTCAGGCTCTGATTGATCACCAGTGTCAGTGTGTTCACAAAGGAGCCCTTCCTGCTCCCATTTGACTGTGTGCACAATACAAACCGTGCCTTTAACTTAGGTTAGTCTTGATTGGCTCCAGAAGAAATTCCTCTTGGACTTGCCAGGGCAGGATGCAGACTCTCCAGATTACTGTCCAAGCAATTTTCCGGTCTTATTGTCAATGTAGGGAAGTTTGTCCGTGACATTGAACTCAAGCTTTAGTGTTGCTCGGGCAATCTGTCAAGACTTGGGCGACCGCAGTGTAGTGCCCCTGGACTCTGGTAACACCACATTACATTAACCACATTTTGTAACAAAGTCAACAAATACACACTATGGTAGTTATAATGCACTGGTAAACACTTAATTCAATGCAGCACATTATCATTTAAGTTTATTGTTTATGGCAGTGTTTCCCAACCAGGGGTACTCGAGGACCTAGCAGGGGGTACTTGGAACTATTTCAGATTGACAAAAGGGGAGAATGTAACATAATTTTTTATAGGAAAAGCTATATTTTTCAGTCAAATGTGTTGCTTTGGGAGAATTTTAGGTTTATTTTGACTGCAACATTGTCCTTTTTCTTACAAACGCCCACTTTTAAGTAATTACTTTTTAAATAAACCTTAACACCCTTGAGGTAGGGGGTACACGGTTGACCACTGAAACGCCAAAGGGGTACGAAAGACAAAAAACGTTGAGAACCACTGGTTTATGGCACAATGAAGCAGAATTTTCTGACATTATGAATAATTACACAATCTTGTGTTACTGCAAAATCTCCTGATCTTGAGCTAAGGAATCAAACCCAGGATGTTCTTGGGGGGAGGCATGGCCACTCACAACAGCACATGACGATGCAGGCGCTCTTCCCTTCACCTTTCTGACATTAACATTTACACTCGCGTGTTAAAAATAAACCGTGTAATCCAGGAGCGCGGACTCACGGAAGAAGCAGCTGCGTAGACAATCCGTGTTGAAAAATGGCCCCATGAGGAACTGCGGCTTTTTTTTTCTCTCTGGGCTGTTGGAGAAAATGTTTGATTTACTGTCCTTTGGTGTACCATTATGAAAACAGCACCATTTCCATAATATTAAAACAATGACAAATCTATCACCGGGGGCCTGACAGGTATACCCGCTCTCCCCACCAGTCTTCGCGGCCTCAAAACGGTGGTCGTAATAAATCTCCTGCACTTTTCCGGCATACCCCCCACCCCCCCCCACGCTCCTTTGCTCTTCCTGTTCCCGTGCGGGGGGCCGCCTGGCGGGACGATAAGGAGAAACGCTGCTGTCTTCGGGGTAATACAGTGGAGGAGATGGAGGAGATTAGAGCTATCTGCCGTTTTTATATTGGTCCGAATGCATCAGCGGCAGAGGGACACGTCAGCGCTCCCCCAGACCAGCGCTCCTTCATCCCGGGGGGAAAGTACGCTAACAGACTGCCCTGTCAACATACTCATCTGAAACCCTTATGTCTTCTACCTATCAGCATTTTTAGCTACGTCACCCTTCTGTCATCGTTTTCTTCTAAAGGGTGTTATTAAACTGATCTCTCTTTTCGGCTTTTGATCATTATGTCTTGAGAGGAACACTTTATTTTACACTACCCTTGATGCATTTATTACAATGTGATGTGCGAAGTAACAACGTGTAATAACGATGGAATAATGCAGGGGCGGACTGGGACTGAAAAACAGCCCTGGACTCTGACCAGCCTGGCCCAAATTAGCGTCATTGTGCACTTCCACGAATACATATTTTAACCTCTTACCACCCGCCTTAACATTAACGAGTGCATTTTCCCCAGTTCGGCTTTTTATTATTATTTTTTGGATTGGTATCATCAGCAAAAAGAACAGGAAAGGTGGTCGTAGAAACAGAAGCAAAATCATTAATATAAATGATAAATAATAATGGTCCCAAAATTGAACCTTGTGGCACACCATACTCCACGGAATTCCTTTTAGATTCATGTTTTTTTATACTGGGCTTTACCCAAATCTAAAAGCTTCTCGACTGGAGAGCAACAATGTAACACCTCATTTGAAAGCTAAGACCTACAAAAGTGATGGAAACTTTTCGTCACGTCGCCACATTTTTGTCATAGTTTTTTTCATTATTATCATTTTTTGTTGTGTTTTTCTCACGTTTCTGTAGTTTTTTTGGTCCGTGTTTTTCTCATGTTTTTGTAAGGGTTTTTTTTCTGTGTTTTTCCTCCTGTTTTTGTTGACTTTTCATCCCCTTTTTCTCGCTATTTTGATAAAGCATCAAAATCTTTTTAGCTTTTACATTTGGGTAAAGCTCGGTTGAGGCGGGACTGGTGGCCCTAGAGCCAGTGGCCCTTCTGTGCTCTTCCAGAATGGACATATGGCCAGTCCGCCCCTGGAATAATGTGTATTAGTAGTTTGGAGGTACATAATGTAATAAGACATAAGACCCTAGCTCTAAGGGTCTTATGCCTGATTATGTACCTCCAGACTACTAATACACATTATTCCATTGCTTATGTACTACATAGGCACAAGTTATTACAGATTACATTGTACTAAAATTTGTTCGACTGCGAAGCTAGCGGCCGCCGTTGGTTCGCCATTGCTGTAGTACCTCCATATAGCCGCTAGTCTCCCATTAGAAACCGTTGCACTTTAGACACGTTAAAAACAACTTGAAAGGTGCCTAATTTTCTGGAACTTTCTACAGCTAGATCTTCCCCTTGTGATAACGCTGGGTCCGCCACAATCAAAGGGACCAGGCTGGTTTTTGTAGGGCACATTTTAGAAACCTTGCGTAATAAATGAGGGCCTGACTTTGATCGACAGGCCGTAAGCATCAGAGCTAATGGCGTGGGCGCGGCTATGACCGAACTCCATGCCCCGCGAGGGCCGAGTCTACTGTGAAGATCCTGCTCTTTTGCCCTTTTTAGGAACAGGCTTCGTCAGAGCTGGGGAGGAGGAGTCTGTAAATCTGCCATGAATTCCCCGTCGAACGTGGTCACTATGGCAAACGGGGAGGAGTGAGGAGGCGTTGTCTGTTTTTTTTACAGTCTACGATCGTAAAATAAAGTGGGACCGTCTTTGTTTCATGCATATTCAAGTAATTCTTCTTTTTCAATCTGGGTCGTTCTTAAGAGCTCAAAAAGAAGAAAAAATCGGCCCGTCACCTGCTTTTAGTGACGGTTGCCATAACTACCAATCTATTCACTATTGTTCTAAACTGCTAACTTTCCTTTGTGCCTACAGATGATGAGAGCAGGAAATGTAGGACTCAATGACTTTATTCCTTTATTTAAAGGTGCATTACCTGAATTATCCCATTTTCAAAGCTGCTGCAGATCCTTTACGTTAGTAAGTAACAGCTCAGAAGCTTCTTTAGTATTGTTTAAGACACTGCCTGTCATATACATGTGGTTTGTGAATGGTTGGGATCAGGAGCGGTTACAGAAAGTACTAAGTGTCCGTTGGTTAGTTCCAGGGCATGTAAAGTGTTGATAATGTAAATAGGAGGGGTGTAACGGTACACTAAAATGACATTTCAGTTCGGTTCAACTATTTTAAGGCCGCGGTTCTGTACTTTTCTCGCTGAACTTAAAGTTGCTCTGCTATATTCTGTAACTAGGGCAGGCATAATAAGCCACAGCTTCAGCCTCCTTGTTTGTAGTGAATTAGCTGTACATACAATTTGTTCTATGTTTTGTAACCGAATAAACCTTCATTTATTCATTCAATAAATGGACCATTATGGTTCCGAAACAGTTGACAAGTGACCGAACTGAACATGCTGAACTGAAATGGTTCAATACTTTACGTGTGCCGTTACACCCATACTAGATAGATAGATAAATAAATAGATATAAGATAAATGTCTAAACCTCCTCTCGTCCTTTTCTGATGGTGGGCCTGAAGACTAAAGGATGTTGTCTACCAAGCCCTTTGAGACAAATATTGTGCTTGTAGCCTAAATGCATTTTTATATTGTGGCCATTACCCTCAAATCCCAAACATGATTCATAAACAGGGCTGGTTTACGGCTACCTGCTGCTACCCGGTCAGTGCCCTTCATGCGTCCCCCGGCAGACGGCTGTAAAAGTTCTCAGTCAGTTGTAAAAATGGAAATGGTGCCGTGGCCTGGAATGGAATACAGCGCCGCTCACATCCAGCGTATTTGGAATCTCAGCGGGCAGATACGCCTGGCACCGGCGCCATGTGCTGTGTGCGTGTTAAATCATACCGGCGCGCCACACTTACACTCCAATTTATTCACTTTTAATTTTTTTTTATCCCCTCTCGCTCTCCCTTTTTAAAATTCATGGACTTTCTTATCTCCTCTTCGAAACGATAATTGTAATTCCCCCAAAGTCGAGCGAAAGTGCCCAAAATGTGTGATAGAAGGACAGACGGTAATGACATGTGCAGGAACAAGTCAATAAACCCAGGGACATGCTGCCATTCCACAGAGATTAACAACCTGTGAGGGTGCTGCTATACCAGTACTACTACTACTACTACTACTACTACTACTACTACTACTACTACTACTATTACTACTACTACTACTACTGTACTACTACTACTGCTACTACAGACGGTAATGACATGTGCAGGAACAAGTCAATAAACCCAGGGACATGCTGCCATTCCACAGAGAGTAACAACCTGTGAGGGTGCTACTATACCAGTACTACTACTACTGCTACTACTACTACTACTACTACTACCAGGGCGGCACGGTAGCGCAGTGGTTAGTGCTCTCGCTTCACAGCTAGAAGGTCCGGGTTCGATTCCCACCTGGACGGGGCCTTTCTGTGTGGAGTTTGCATGTTCTCCCCGTGTCTGCGTAGGTTTCCTCCGGGTACTCCGGTTTCCCCTACCTAAAAAAAAAAACATGCACAATAGGCCAGGATGAATGATGTGTGTGAGTGAATGTATGGTGGTGTCAGAGGGTCCGTTGGCGCAGACGTGTGTAGTCGCGAAAGCGCCTCTGACAGTCTCCCCCAGGGGAAACTGAAGCTACAAACGTAGTTTCCACCACCGAGTATGGAGTGAATGTACAATTGTCTCATGTAAAGCGCTTTGTGACCATGTCTGTGAAAGGCGCTATATAAATAAAGATCTTCTTCTTCTTCTACCACTACTACTACTACTACTACTACTATACTGCTACTACAGACGTTAATCACATGTGCAGGAACAAGTCAATAAACCCAGGGACATGCTGCCATTCCACAGAGAGTAACAACCTGTGAGGGTACTACTACTACTACTACTACTACTGTACTACTACTACTACTACTACTACTACTGTACTACTACTACTATACTACTACTACTACTACTACTACTACTACTACTGTACTACTACTACTATACTACTATACTACTACTACTACTACTACTACTGTACTACTACTACTATACTACTATACTACTACTACTACTACTACAACTATGACTACAAGCACCACTACTACTACTACTACTACTACTTACAGTACTATTACATGTAGTAGTACTAATATGGTTTCATTTGTTTTTGAAAAGCTGCTAGAGCATAATATTGTTAAATTATTTCTGTTGCATTCTGAGGATTATATGCTGCTAATAGTTTACATTAGAGCTGCAAAGTTCTGGAAATGTTCCATGGGAATTAACAGAAATGACCAGGGATTAAACAAAATCATTTGAAAGAATATTAAGCAGAATTTAGGTGTGGGAAAGTTGACATGACTATGTGGAGGTGCACATACACAATAACTATTCTCCTGTCACTTAGTGCAAACAGAACTGTCGCCGGTACATCACTAAAAACGTATCAAATAAAATGCATGTAAAGGGGATGTGTACATGAGCATGACCTGTCTGTATCTCTAGATATAAACGCCTTCAAATGCAAGTGCTGAAATGTTGATTACAAAATCTTTCAATTATGTCAATATCTGTGAAGTAATCTCCAATCAGAATACTACTGACTTCCGTTCCCAATCCATTCCTATTTAGGCTTAGTGCAAAGTATCTTGTAAATGTAGTCCTTTGTGGAGAATGACGTTTGCATTGTATTATGATGTGTTGTTTTTGTGTACCTGTTTGTCACATTTTGACTTAAAGGAATAGGCCACCGTTTTTACATACTGAGATATGTTACCTAACCTTAGTCGAGTTAATATATCCCCGTCTGGTCTTTGTCCGTGCGCTCTGTCACGCAAACGGAGCACATACGCAGCCTCTCCCACATGTCACATAGCTCCAAAAAAGCTCACGATAGAAGCTACCAAGCTCTTCCACGTGGTCCCTATTTAAATAAAGTTACGTGAAGTGTTTTCATGCGAAGTATATTTACACAGAAATGTAACATGTCGATTTTATAAGCAGATAAAAAGGGGGACTATATTGTGAGGCGTAATGATACGAGGAGCAAAAGACCAGACGGGGATATATTAACTCGGCTAAAGTGAGGTAAGAGCATATCTCAGTATGTAAAAACGGTGGCCTATTCCTTTAAAGACAAAATAGGTTAGGTATAGTGTCTTTAAGGGTGAAGCTTGTAGGATCCGCTCTCCCTACATGTACTACAGGATCTTCTCTGTCAGACAGTGAACCCAACGGCCAAATCTGTCATCAGTGGTGTCCGGTTTAGACTGTTTTCACTGCTAAATGTTGTTGGAACTGCCGTGATCTTATTGTTCGGCTGTGTTTTTCTGACTTGTGATTGAAAACCAAAGACAAATTTGACTCTGTGTGAACATGTCGTTCCTCATTTGAAAGCTCAGAACGTTTTTTTGTCTCATTTCAAGTATCTTTGTCCTATTTTACTTGTTGTTTTAATGAATACTTGTTCCATTCCGTATTTCAAGACTGTTCGAACTTAAAAATGAGCATCAATCGTCCTTAAGTCAAGCACTATTTTCAAAAGTGTGGCTTATTTTATGAGATTAGCGTCTCAAAAACCAAAGCTTGTACATTGTTGAAGATTGTTTTCAAAGTCATTCCTTTCAGTCTTCCCGCTGTTGAGCCGTGTGTTGTGTGGCCGGATGAACTTCCGGAGCCAGAGTTTTAATTCTTGGCCGGGTATAACTCCTCTCACAGCCGACTCCAGTTTTAATTCGCCTTGATCTGCAGCAGTGGCCATGATTAAAAGATCAGTGATAGCGTCGCCGAAGACTCTGGGAAAATCCAATTGGAAGTCGGGTAACCCTGGAGTCCTGCTGTAGTAGTAGTTAGAAAGAGAAATCCCATATTTCTGCTGCTCCTGGAGGAGATTGAATTTTTATCAAACGATGTTCCGTGATCACAGTGGGATTGGTTTGGGGGCGGTGCTACAAAGTCATTGTGCCAACTGATTTGCTGAGCCAGTGTTCCTTACAAGCAGAGGCCAGCGTTTTAGTTTTTTCTTTTTTTGCGACTCTATTATCCACTCCGTTCTCCGCGGGAGGATGGGGCTTGTGGGGATTGCAGTCTTTGAGGGAGAAATGTATAAAAAAGTAAAGCAGTAGAAGAAGTGAATTTGAAAGAGGAGGCCTGGAATGGGCTTCAGAGCTTACGCAAGACTTATTTTCTCCCAAGTTTGAGCGAGCCGGAGAGAGAGGGGAGATGGCGCAATGGCGGACATGGAGGCTGCAATCCACCAACGTCACGCGGAGAAAGTTAGAAAGTGCACAAAGACCGTTTCTGAGGTTTAATGCGATTTTTATATGAAATGGTGGAAGCAGGATTGTAGGAGAGTGTGGCGAGCGGCGATGAAAAAGTAATTATTGACAGACTTGTGGACAGGTTTGGTGCAAAGAAAGAGAGGAGCACAGTTGGCCGAGAACACAGTGGCAGGACGATTAAGCCTAATCAAATCAATATTACAGCAAGTCACCAAGATCATCTGCAACACAATATCCTGCCTGTAGGGGCTCATGTTATGTCTAAAAGCTCTACAAACATGTGCAGAAGCATGGGATTCATATTTCACCGTCTCTCAAATGGAAATGCTCCTGGACCTGTTTAAAATCTGCTCTATCGACTAATTCTTGATTCTGAAACATCCATCCATCCATTTTCTTCCGCTTTATCCGGGGCCGGGTCGCGGGGGCAGCAGTCTCAGCACCACACACACCTCCTGCAGCTGTTCTGGGGGGACCCCGAGGCCACACCAGGCCAGCTCGGAGACATAGTCCCACCAGCGTGTCCTGGGCCTTCCACAAGGCCTTGTCCCACTAGGACATGTCTGGAACACCTCCCGATGGAGGCGACCAGGAGGTATCCGGAACAGATGCCCCAGACACCTCAGCTGCTCCTTTTGACGTGAAGGAGCACCGACTCTACTCCGAGCTCCTCCCGGGTAACTGAGCTCCTCACCCGATCTCGGAGGGTGCGCCCAGCCACCCTGTGAAGGACGCTCATTTCGGCCGCTTGTATTCGCGATCTTGTCCTTTCGGTCATGACCCAAATCTCATGACCATAGGTGAGGGTGGGAACGTAGATCGATCGGTAAATCGAGAGCTTTGCCCCGACTCAGCTCCCTCTTCACCACGACAGACCGATACAGCGACCACATCACTGCTGACGCCGCACCGATCCGTCTGTCCATCTCACGCTCCTTCCGTCCCTCACTCGTGAACAAGACCCCGAGATACTTGAACTCCTCCACTTGAGGTAAGGACTCCCCACCGACCTGAAGAGGGGAAGCACCTTTTTCCGGTGGAGAACCATGTCCTCAGATTTGGAGGTGCTGATCCCCATCCTGGCCGCTACACACTCGGCTGCAAACCGCCCCAGAGCAGCTGAAGGTCCTGGTTCGTTGAAGCCAACAGAACAACATCATCTGCAAACAGCAGATATGAGACTCTGAGGCTCCCAAACCGGACACCCTCCGGCCCCTGGCTGCGCCTAGAAATTATGTCCATAAAGGTAATAAACAGAACCGATCGGATCGTAAAACAAAAATTGGGAAATTCAACGGGAAATTTTGGAGCACTCGATTGTGTCAATTTTCAGTCAGAACTGCAGCTGAATTAGTTTTTGACAAAATGTGTGCAGTAAAAATAGCCTGGGAGCTGAAACAGAAGCTTGACATTTCCTTGTAGAAACTGAAAAAGACAACATATGATTCACTTAAAGATCAGCCTTTAGTGTCCATCCCGGAAATTTAGGGTTTCTGGTAGGTTTTCACTACCTCAATGGTTGCGTATGCATTCCATCATAGAGACCGTCATATGGAGAGCAAATGCACCATGTTAACCACTCATACAGTGCAGGGTCACTGAAAGGTCAACTTATATCAACTCTTCTTTTTTTTCTCAGCTAAAAAGTTGCAGAATGCACCTTTAAACTGCTGCCAAATGTTTAATGCTCTTTGATAGAACTGGATCGTTCCCTGGCGATTAATCAAATCATTCTTTTGAATCGATTTGGCCCATGATGGTGATTAATCGATAAACCCATGACTTATGAACTCCCCAGAGAGGCTTTAGGAGCACAGCACTGTTAAGGATGCAGGAGTTTGGAGTTCTTCAGATGGACTAAATGTAGGATTACACAACACTGCTCCAGGTTTGTTTCTGATAAAGCTATAATTCAAAAGACTCATTAGATTAGTTGTTCCAAAATCGAGGCCTTCAATGTCATTCAAACAATCTAAATGTAAATTTCTGGGAAAAATAGCGTCATTGCTCAACGATATTCACTCCATGAATTGGTTGAAGAGAAAAAAGACACCCTGGGCTGCAGTATTGGCTGTAATTGTACACAATGCCTTGCTCAAAAGCTGCCTGTTGTATTAAAGGGAAGATCAACATTCCCCTCATTCTGGTTCCTTGCCTTTGGGACATTAAAAGTATGATGTCTTAGGCAATAACGTGAGATGAAAAGCACTGGATTTGCCTTCCTGATGAGTTGAGTTTTTGACCCTCATGTCCACTCTGTTTAGCACTGCCCTCTGGCCGCCCTCCACTTCTCTCTCCTCCCATGGTCCACTTGTCTCTCCATCTCTCTCCCCCTCTCCTCGTGGCTGTGAATGGGTCCCGGCTCGGCTCTTGGGCGGGTGCCAGCTCGGGCCCACATTAGCCGACTGTTCGCTGGCGTCTGCACTGCCAAACTCCGGCGCTTTGGTTGGCAGGGCGCGCCGCTGCTGGTATTTAAAGAGCTGGCCTGGCCGCGCATGTAAAAGCAAAGAATCAAGAGAGAAGTACAAGCACAGATTTATAACTCGCAAATATTAGATGATCAAACATGGCAACACGGCTTTGTGATGTAACGCGATAAATGCCGGCCAACGGCGTTCTCGGCAACGAGGGAGAGAAGTGAGCGCTCTCCGGGAGACGCCGCTGTGAGCTCTGCTGTAACAAGGGTCCATAACAAAATAACATATGAGCAAATACACTGTCTGACCCGACAGTAAGTGTCCTTTAACTGGATGTAACTAAAGGTTCTGATCTGGGGTTATTACCGGGTTATTCCATCTACAGCAGGGGTGCCCAAATGAAAAAGTGCCTGTGAGTCGCCGACCAAACACGGCGATGTCAAGCACAAAACACATAGAACTGCAAATTATAAAGTTACTTTATTTTATTGACTTTTTATTTTTTCGCTAGCCAACATTTGCATTTGATTCTATCTGTGCAAATAACATGCTATATTAAAACAAATGGTAACTATGGCAAAAGCCTAATTTTAGTAGAATAAAATCAACATCTGTAGCAATTTACACTACAGTAACTTTACCTCATTCGTTCACTCAAAGAAAATTCCACATTAGATTATTTTGAAAGTGTCAGTTCAGCATCAGTTCTTTTATAAGTCCATTTTTAACATGTACTGTCGTTTATGTCAACAGCCTTTGCAATAAAAGTAGGAAAACTGTGAAAGTTGATGCCACAACGCTCTGTGATTGATAAACACCAAGACGCCACAACAGTGTTTCCTTAACTTTGCGAAAGGAGTGAAACAGCGCCCCCAATTTGACGCTGGTGGTCAAAAGGTGTACTGCATCCAAATTTACCATTGTAATGAATGGAAGAGATTTAGTATAAACCAGATGCAGCACAAAAGTAGGTCACTCTCTGGCGGGCCAACAGAATTGTTTCGGCGGGCCAAATTTGGCCCCACTTTGGGCACCCCTGATCTACAGGTTTCTTTTTCCCTGATGGAATGGGCATATTCTAAGATGACACAGCCAGGATTTATCAAGCTCACATTGTGAAAGAGTGCTTCAGGGAGTATGAGATGAGTCCAGATCTGAACCTCATACGTTTGTTAAGTGTGACATCACAACTGCCGCTTCTGGGTCCCAGCAGACAGCCAAATATCAAAAACTCTTCAAAACAACCGTCAATATTTCAGAAACTCAGCAGAGAGTTACTGGCTCATGGGCCTGATAAATAAGTCTGTTCAGTAACTGTTGAGTTTCTGAAATATTGATTGTGGTTTTAAAGAGTTTTTCGTAGTTTCTCGCACATCTGCGGACCCGGAAGTAGAGCTGTGTCACCACTTAACAAACGTATTGAGGATCTTCTGGGCGTGCTGGAGAAGGTTTTGCGCAGTGGTCACACTCTCCCATCATCAATACAAAATATTGGGGGGGGAAATGAACACGACACAGGATCTTTGGACATTGCAAAGGCTTATTGAAACAACAACCAAATATTAGAGTGTGGACTTTTATTTTGGTCAGGCACTGAACAATGCAGACTGAATTGTTTAAACTGATATAACTTCAAAGTAGAAAAGTTTAGTAACCGTTTTTTCCCAAGTGCCTGATAACTGTACCTTAATCTGCATTGACCTGCACCTGTATGTATGTGACTGAAGTGAGCATGATGTGCTGTACCCAAAGCACAGCCCACCAACTCTGTTGTGTGGCCATTAAAGAGACTAGATGCAAGTTGGTCATTTTATACTCACTACTGCCACCTCAGGTCTTATGTGGAACTGCACCTTCTATATTAAGCTCGTGCATGACGGCACTTCAGACCTGAAGTAACACCTCTGTGAGTGACAGTGCAGATTTTAGAGGCAGTTGTGGTGAACAGGTCTGAGCTCATTCTACACATTAGGACATGGCTGTAACATGTACGGGGAGGATAATACTTAATTTTAACATTTTTAAACTCTGTATAGTCCCTGTAACAAGTCCCCTCAAAACAATGTAATGCTCTTACAGCAAAAAAAAGTAGAAATAGCAATAACCATCCATCCATCCGTTTTCTTCCACTTTCCCGTTCCCGGGTCGTGGGGGCCGCTGTTGGAGCTGCTCAAATCACATTACACCAGCCCCCATGGCTCCTCCTGCAGGTGGTGGGTCCACGGAAGGACGGCCTCATGATTCAATCCAGGCCTGTTGGTCTCTCATAAGAGGCTTCTGAACCGCACTTTGTCTGACCCGTCACCTTGGACCTGTTTGCCATGGGAGACCCGACCAGGGGCACGAAGGCCCCAACAACAGAGCTCCAGGATCATTCAGGCGCTCAAACCCCTCCACCACGTTAAGGTGGGGGTTCATGGAGGGGATAGCAATAACCTTTGGCTGTAAATATTTTATATATCCATCCCTTTTCATGTATTTGATGTGTAGACACCTCCCCCTCCATTCAATGCCCTGGACCCCACTTTGAGAACCATTGGTTTTGACCAGAGGTGGCTTGTACTCAGTTACATTTTGAAGTAACTGTCCTTTTGCAAATAGTTTTTTCATTCAGTGCTTTCTATTTCTACTTATACTAACATTAAAAAGAAGCATCTGTTTCTTACTTGAGTAAAACAGTGACCTGTGCCACTGCGAGTAAATCTGTAAATGGACACATGAAAAGATCTTTTTCTTGTTTTGTTACTTCATTCTTTATAAGGATTTCTTTTTATAGATTTTTTATAGTGTTTCCTTTGAAAATATTTCACCTAATGTCATGTTTTGTTCCTCATCATTTGTGTCACGACTGAAAGGTGAATGTCACAGTGATCAGGGAACATTTTCATTTGACTTGATGAAACGTTTTGGCTGCACCTCTGGTTTGGACTCAGATGAAAGAGAGTGAGTCTAACCTTTCAAAGTCACAACTGTCTGCCTTGGTGTTTCCCGCGCCCATGTTTGCACATGTAGAACAGACGGCCGTGGAGTGTGTCCTGGGGCGCTCCGCTCTGCACAGGTGTGGTTAATGTCCTTATCAGAGGCACGAGCCGCTCCTCCTCCTCCTCCTCTTCCTCCTGGTGGTGGTGGAATGCACGAAAACCCACACAAAAGCCCGCGGCCTGTTCAAAAATCATCTCCCATTTCCTCTGCGTCGTGTTCCTACAGAGGCCACTGATCCAGCACAACTAAAACAGATGCTCATGGTAATGGGATCTCAGTGATAGAAACACTGACTGATTGAAGCACAGAGTTGATCTGCAGACTTTGGAAAGTCATTTCAGCTTTTTGGGAAACCACTGAGGGCTATATTTGTCGCCTGAAAAGTTTTAAAGTGAACTTGATCTGAGAGAGGGACACCCACACGTTGTCCTTGCAGGCTCCATGGTGAACGGCTGGGGGTCCGCGTCAGAGGAAGAGCCGCCCTTCTCCAGCCGCTCACACAGGTCCAGCCTGGGCAGCTCCTCCGACGGCTCCATCTTCGCCCACTGCTCCTTCGCCCAGGCCCTGGTGGCGGCGGCGGACCGGGCGGGCTACCGGCTGGAGGGCACCAGCCTCAGTAAGAGAGGTGTGTCTGGCCCTGGCTCCGCTGTGGCCGTCGCCCTGTCTCTCACGAGCTGCTGCTTTCTCTACTTTGACTCTTCTACTCTCAGAAAGCTTCGGTCTGAGTCGAAGCTTTGACCTTGTGGTGAAGGGCATCGATGCTGCGCTGTCAGGTCATTGATGTCCATTCAGTACTTCTATGGGCGTCAATACTGGGACACAAGTATGAAAAGGGAATACGGAAAGAAACGCAGCATTCATAAATCATCTGAAGGCGAGACGCTGCAGGTGAAAACATCGGTTGTTCAAACTCACTCTCTGCCATTATGACTTTTGTCGCGAGCAAGTCCGAGATTTCCCATTAATAAAAAAAAACTGCAGAGCACCGGCCAGTTTCCCACGCTTTTCACCCCACTCTTCAAGAACATCTGCACTTTAGTCGCTCCATAAGACTCAGAAAGACTTCATCAGCACTTTACAGGCCTTTACACTTTACACTTTACACTTTACCTCAACAGTATTTTGAAGGTTTTGTTTTCAGAGGGACTTTCACAGATCTAGTTCCTGCCTGATTAATGAGATTTGAACCCAAAAAGTAAGGAGACATTTGATTTTTTACAGATTTATTCCCTTTTAAATAGCTTATTCTGAAACCAAACAAGATCCAAAATCCCTCTGAGTAAATCTTTGGAACTAATATTTCAACAAAGGAAAACCGCACATTTAAACCTGTATCTATTATGTAGATTTTGTTGCTGAAAATGTTATTATTTTTTGGCATAAAATGTCTTAATTGTACAGTACATAAAAACGTAAAATGTCAGAAACCTCACAATATTATTTATTTCTTTGATTGATGTCAGTGATCTACAGCAAAAGGTTCTAAGTGATTTCTCCATCTTCTCCCGCCCATTCACCTGCAGTGTCTCGCCTTAAATATTGTAATGATATAAGACTTTCATCAATTTGCATCAAAACAAACATGAAACAATGAAATAACACAATAATCAGCGTGATGAAAGACCTCAGGGATTTGGTGATAAATTATTATCATATTACATATTGCACATGGATGACAGACTCTTGTGTGTGGATGTGTATGCTGAGGCTGTTTTGGTCACACACGTGCATGCTCTCTGGGTCCTCCACTAACTCCACACTGGAAGGCGGCCATCTTGTCTTTCGTGTCTTCAATCTGCCTCTGTTTTCTGCTTTCATTCACACCGACTCATACGCAAAGGTGCCAGCTTTGCTTCGGCAGGTGTGATGTTGGGCCATACAAAACTGTGTGGGATAAGGACCGTTTGAAACTCTTGAAACTCCTTAGCACTGGGGGGTTTGTTCTAAGTTCAGCATGAGTGATGACCTGCCTTCCTCCTCTCTCTCTGCAGCCTCTGACTTTGCATTTCCAGCCTGTCACTTGCCAGCATGCGGCAGTTCCAAAGTTAGTAACTGTTTGTGTTCCTCCTCAGGTAAAGCCTTGTCCCACCGGCCCAGACCCAGCAGTCCCTTCTCCACAGACGGCAGCACAGGGGGCTCCCACAGCCTGGGGCACCCACGGGCCCCCAGAGCCCAGCGCAAGGGCCGCACCCCAGGGACCACCCCGCACCGGAGGGACCCCGCCGCAGACGGTGAGGAACGCAAAACTCCTATCAGTCAACAGGATGAATTTCAGTGAAGCTTTGGGATAGACGATGAGCTCAAAGGCTTCTCCCAAAGTCCAAAGATCCCACGGGTTCTAACAATAGTTCACTCTAAGCTTTTAATCCCTGACTTTGGGAACTATTAGTGTAACATGTTACTTTAACGATACTTGGTTTATGATACCAATACAAGAACAATCCTTTTTTTGATACCTATACTAAAATATTTGTCATCTTGAACCAGAAAACAGGACAATAATGTTTATTTATTGCCTTTTTTTTATGTATATGTTGTTTTTATTTGTGTCATTTATTTGAGCTGAAAGAACCAAGTCACTTCCTTTAGTGCTGTCCCTGGACCAACAGCATCCTGGTCTCTAAAGATATATTTCTTTCCATCCAGAAGTTTTATTTTTCAGGTTGCTCTTGCTATTTAGCCCCTTTATTCCAGTGACACACTGAGGAGTTTAGCCTTTTCCTGAGTTTGGGGCGGTTCTCATGTGTGGGAGGTGTCAGTACGATGGTGTTAAAATGATCTGTCAAGTTCGCAGCTTTCGAAACCTCACCAACCTAACTAGGGCCCGTCCGATATGGATTTTCAGGGTCCGATACTGATATAAAGGGGGTTGGCCTGGCCGATAGCCGATATATAGGCCGATATTTTAAGTAACTATTTTTTTTTTTTAGCCTTAAGTTAAGCATTTATTATTATAGTAAAGGTTTCTATCATAGTTCTAAATCTGGTGCAGCATCTTATAATGTACCTGCACACTGTCCTTTCAATAAACTAAACTAAACTAAACTAAACTAAACTATTATGGTGTATTTTGATTGGCCGATGCACCAGTGATATTTTTGGCCAAATGTTAGAACTGTCTATAATCCTGTGTATGAAGCTTCTAAATATGTCGGTGTTGAACTGTGACAGCAGGGGGCGCTGTGTAATTAATTATGTTTCGTAGTTACTTCAGAGGGAGCTTCTTTGAAAGACAAAAATCAGTAGATTCCAAAACAAAAAACGGTAAGTCTCTATCTCTTATAGTTCTGAAATTATAAACGTTTATAAACTAAAATATGTAAAATAGGTGCACAAACAGTTTTCACCGTGTTGTTTCTCCGCCCCCTGAGGCCCAGGACGTTGTGGGAGGGTTCATTGTAAAGCTCTAACTGAGCTGTTTCCAGTTCTTCGGTCCCGGAGGTCGATAGCTGATATTGAAAATATCCTAATATCGTCCGATAATATCGCCTGGCCGATATATCGGTCTGGTGCTAAACCTAAGCTAACATGGCTCATATCCAGCTCGCACCAGTCTGCTCCTGAGGTCACTCACTCACTACACAGTCAGTGCTGCTGCTGCAGATACGAGGAGTAAACGGAGTGACTGGTGTGGTCCAGTATGGAGCAGCTTGTATCTGACCTCACATTCCATCATGTGACTCTTTTGGAGGGTCTTGCAGTGTGAGGTCTCATTCATATTATATAAAAGTCTGTGGTAGGATTATCTTTCAAGCTGCAAATGTGTGGAAATGAAAGCGAACCATAATCAGATTTCCCTCCATTTCTCTCACCGTGTCCTGTCCCAGACCTACCTCCTCCTCCCGAGCCCCCTCCCAGTCAGGGCCAGGGCCGCATACAGGGGGCCCGCAGCGTGGGCAGCGTGGCGGCCCCCGGCGACAGGAAGGCATCGTCTCTGGAGCGGCCCCCCATGGTGTCCGGGCCCCTGGAGCACCACCGGCAGCAGGTCCAGGAGAGGCTAGGCTCCATGGACCGCACCGACGACCCCCGCAGGGCGCACAAAACAGGTGAGTGTTCGGGACGGTGCTTGTCACGGATGCGGCCGACTGTGTGGACAAATACAGGAACGCACCTTCATTTAGTTTGGGTCTTTTGACAAAAATGTGATTTAGTTTTTCGATTTTTTGTTGTTCCAGCCTAATTTTAGTCAACAAACCTTTAAATAAATGTAGTCAATTGTTTACATAATTCATATGTTTTTCAAATATATTTAAATATATTGCGCTGCTTCATGGACTTTCTTCCACACGAACAAAGCACAGACCCAGAACTGTCTCTGGAATTTCACATGTTAGTCAAGAAAAAAATATAAGTGTTAATATCTGAGTTGATAATGACGAAAATAACGACTAAAATCTTGGTTTTTGTCATTATCAGCTCATTCAGATTCCGTTTTTGTCCAGATTTAGTCAGCAAAAGTGTTACTTTCCAATTAGGACGAAATACTTATTATACTTGTTATAACATGTGAACTACTATACATTAAGGATTACTTCTGAATAAGTTTAGGGTGAATATAGGTCAAAAAACTAATATCCAACCGACTTCATTGCAGTTAAGAATATTGTGTAGCAGAGTTGGTGCATCACAATCCTTACAACATATACAAATACACACTGCCTGACAAACACAAAGGAAAGCAAAAAGCCCGCTCTGATATTTGGCTTCGATTCCTTCACCGTTCGCCGCGCCATTGTTTCAAAAAGCTCCTGCAACGTCCAAAGATCCAGTGTTGCATTCACTTTTCACCAAGATCTTGTATTGATGATGGGAGAGTGTGACCCCTGCTCAAAAGCCTTCTCCAGCACATCCCAAAGATTCTCAACCAGGTTCAGATCTGGACTCTTTGGCGGCCGATCCATCTCATGCCTCTTGAAGCACTCTTTCACAATGTGAGCCTCGTAAATCCTGGCATCATCATCTTGGAATATGCCCTTTCCATCAGGGAAGAAAATCCGCTGGTGGAATAACCTGGTCATTCAGGATGTTCAGGTTCACAGTGTTGCTGAACTTAGACCTGACAAACTGCAGCAGCCCCAGATCAGAACAGGTAGTTCCATCCAGGTAAAGAGCACTTTTCTTTGGTCAGGCCGTTTGTTGAAAGTAATAGGTCGTCTGCCATCTTGGTCAAACATAAAGAATTGTCTATATTGAACAGCCATCACATACAATAGAACAGAGGTGGGCAAGTTTGCATCGCGGAGGGCCGATTTTCATCATTGCCGAAACACCCAAGGGCCGAACCTCAACATTGTAGCCTAAAGTAAAGAACCATTTTTTACAAATGCCAATGCTTTACGTCAGTGGTTCCCAAGTGGCGGGGCTTTGGGACCCACCATTACCCTCGGATGACAAGTCGAGGACCCAAATAAAACTGTAATTTGTCATATATCGTATGAAATATTGTATTTTCCAGGCAAGTTTTTGTTGAACAAGCAGTAGATTTCCCTTTAAGACTGAAATTATGATCAAAACAACCCAATAACATTCATTTTAACAGACACAGTTAGTGTTTCCATGCAGTTTCAGATTGAAGATATTCAATAAAAGTTCCCTATAGACTCGCGACCCACTGAAAATGGTTCCGTGACCCACTTTTGTGTCCCGACCCACCAGTAGAGAATCACTGTTTAACATTATATATGACCAAGCGGGACGTTCTGACAGGACATTTTAAAAAATACTGACACTATTTCTCCTTTTTTACAACTACTTTAACAGGTATTTGATCTTATTTGCATCAAAATATTTCTCAAAATCATCTTGGGGGCCAGAGGTTCTGTGCTGGAGGGCCGGATTTGGCCCCTGGGCCTGACGTTGCCTACCCCTGCAATAGAATATGAGACAGAGAGAAACAAAGACTAAACTCTTCACTCTGTCAGTTCCTTCTCGCAGCTCCTCAGCGTGTCCGTCCGCTCACGTGTTTTGATTTAGATTGCTTCTTCAGTTTGATTACGGCGTCTTGTTTCCAAAATGCTCGATGAATCTGGAACAACACGGAAGCAAATGGAATGATTTCGACCCACTGGCACGACGTCCCCTTCGCTGCCAAACGCTAAACCCCCGCGGCCATTACTAACTCATCTGACCAGTGACATGGGCCCCGGTGTTCGCCTCCATGCTGGCTGCAAAACACCGTCGTTAGCGCCATTTCTTAGCCATTAGCAAAGCTCTCCATGCCATCGCTCTCTCTCTGTCTGCCTCGCCCTCCTCTCTCTCTCTCTCTCTTTCCCGCTGCCAAGGAGAGAATGGAGAATGTGACCTTCTCCTCTCCGTCCCGCAGCTGTTGTGCTCCTCAATCAGAAAGAGCAGATGGATAATAGACATCATTTAACATGGCGTCCATAAATCCAGCATTAACAAATCTCCGCGCCCGCACCTGCTGGAGACCGCCGCCGCTTCCACACAAGCGGAAAGCCGGAGTGGGCTCAGCAGTCCTCCGCCAAGCGTGGCCGTAAAAGAGGAATTGGAATTTGAAATTGTTTTGCCAGCAGGTACATGGGAGCGTGTTTAAGTTTAGTGCTGCAGGAGGTGTTATCGAGGCGAGCGCAGGCTGTGTTCAAATGCTAAGTACACGGCGCCGTGTCACCATGCATTTTCAAAAGCGCAGACAGATGCGTAAGACCCTGGTCATGAGCCGCCTCAAAAGCTTTGTTTCCAAAAAGTACAAACGTGCTGCTCTGTGCGAGATTTCGCTGCCGTCTAAAGCGAAACTGAAACGCATGACTAAACGAGCACACGTGACTATGATTTAGCTTTCTATTTTGCATTGTTATGTGAGCCCAGGGGCACATTGTAATATAAAGCAGCTTCGAAAAATCAGAAAGCAATACCAATTTATTCCCGAGATGATAAATACTGGCCCCTCCTGGAACCGCTACCTTAACGTGGTGGAGGGGTTTGAACACCTGAATGATCCTGGAGCTCTGTTGTCGGGGGCTTCGTGCCCCTGGTCGGGTCTCCCAGGGCAAACAGGTCCGAGGTGACGGGTCAGACAAAGAGGGGTTCAGAAGCTCCTTATGAGAGACCAGCAGGCCCGGTTAGAATCATGAGGCCGTCCTTCTGTGGACCCACCACCTGCAGGAGGAGCCATAAGGATGGATGGATGGATGGATGGATGGATGGATGGATGGATGGATGGATGGATGGATGGATGGATAAACACTGGATGAGAGGCAAAACGTTCTACACTTCAACTACAGAGTGCAGAACCTGCCTGACTCAAGAACCTTTATTGAACATGGACGACCCCTGTACGACTGAGAGCCTACACAGACATTGATCTAATCTTTGCTAATGCTTGTGCTTTTCCTTCGCCGCTACTTTGTTATTTAGTATCCATTTACACCTCATTTACACCCTGTACCTTTTATCAGCAGCCCATTTTACTTTCCAGGAAAGTTTCTTGTTTATTGTCTCACCAAAACACGAAAAAGCCGTTCTGCCTTGATGTTAATGTTAAAAGTAGGCGATTATCCAGTGTTTTTCGCTTTTGTCGGGCACATGGCTCATTATGCAGGATAAACAAACTACTGCGCTGTAGAAAAAGCTATTGATGAGGCTCCAGCGTCCGTCAAAAATAGAATAGAAGCCTATTCCTGCCGTAGAGACATGACGGACACCTGCCGGACAGGTGTAAACAACCAGAGTAAGTTTATTTCATTCCTATAGTTACGGCAGACGTACGTATAACTGGGCGTGGACATAATGTACTTTGGTGTAAATGAGGCTTTAGTCCAAACCACTTTTGGTTCGGACTCGAACAGTTCCGCAGGAGCAGCACCAGGTGATTTCCCGTGTGACTGTAATGGCAGGAGCAATAATCGTACTTACACAACGAGGATGGGTCAAATGCAGAGAATGAATTTCCCGGGGGATTAATAAAGTATACCATAAGCTTAGTAGTAGTAGTAGTTGCAGTAGCATTAGCAATAGCAGTCGTGGAGTTTTTTATTTTTTCCTTAGAGTTGGTTAAAGTTTATACTGAGTTCATGACGACCTGTGCAGTACACATGCTAGTTGCAGTAGCAGCAGCAGTACATTGTGTGTACATTGTGTGTCGCTGTAGTCCAGGGGTTGGCAAGTTTGCGTCATGGACCGATTTTCATCTTTGCCAAAACACCAGGGGCCGAACCTCACCATTGTAGCTGAAAGTAAATAACTTTTTTCTGCAAATACCAATGTTTTACATCAGTGGTTCTTAAGGGGCAGGGCTTTGGGACCCAACATTACCCCAGGATCATCAATCAACCAAACACAACTGTCATTTGTCATATATCGTACAAAATATTGTATTTTCCACACACGTTTTTTCAATTATGATCACAAGAACCCAATAACAAACATTTTAACAAACACTATTAGTGTTCCCATGCACTTTCAGATGGAAAATATTGAATAAAAGTTCCCTTAAGACTCGCGACCCACTGAAAATGGTTCCGACTTTTGGGTCTAGAATCCCCGTTTTACATTATATAATATGACCAAGTGGGATGTTCTGCAAAGGACATTTTTAAAACACTGACACTATTTCTCAAATTTTCAGATACTTTAACAGGTATTTGATCTCTTATTTGCATAATGATATTTCACAAAATCATCTTGGGGGCCAGAGGTTCTGTGCTGGAGGGCCGGATTTGGCCCCCGGGCCTGACGTTGCCTACCCCTGCTGTAGTCCTTACAAAAGTACTTGGCTATTATACCCATACAAGCAGTTGCAGTGGGTCCAGTGAATATTAGCCACAGTAGCCAGAGTGCTGACACTGAAGTCATGAACATAACCCCCAAAGAGTGGATTGAAACAGTACTGCAGCAGAAACACCTACAGCTCAGTAAGATTTGTTGTACTTTGGTGGAGGAAGTGGTAAAGCAGTTTTGATGAGAGCGGCGCATTACTGTCGGCATTTGTGTCAATCCAATCATGAAAAAGTGAAATTGGTTTGTGAGGAAGTTGTCTGGGTACACGGCTGATTTGAAGTTCAGCGCGTGGAGCTCCTGCCGTGTTTGGGCGGGACCGTGTTTAGAAGAGGAAGCCTTCATAGTGATGTAGTGTACGTACACCCGCGGCGGCCGTGGTAATCCAGGGGAACCTGCAGGCGTCCAATCGAAACCATAAAGCCAAATTGGATGGTGAAATAGCTTTGCCGGCAGGTATTCCGACAGACACTGGAGTTGCGTTGGGCGGGTGCTCGGTTGAGGTTCACGCTGGGTTGAGACGGGGCCCCTCCGTGAGCAGATTGTGCTGTCTGTCACCCCCCCGGCCCCTCTCCAGAACCCTCCCCCCCCACCCTCACATTGCCCTGTAAGTGTTGCCAGTAGAACATGCTCCGCTCCGACGCGAGCAGCAGGCCTCGGAAAGACGGCGTAATCTCCGGGACGTCGGTGGGTGACACAAACGCACCATCTGGGGCCGGCTCTGTTCTCTCCATGTGTGAATCGGCAGCCTCGCGTGATCTCCCAGACAGTCGAGGCAGGGTACAACAACTACGTTTCCATGGAGATCATTGGAGGATTTTGAATCGGTGCAAATATTTCATTGTATGATTGTTTGGTAGCTTCATGTCTAATTATGTTGGGAGAGACCTTCTCCATGTACCCAAGTGTTGGCAGTTTGATCCCGGCTTTCATCAAACATGAAGATAAAACATGTTTGCCTTATTTAAAGTGCACCTAATGATCAGACAGGCCGGTGGTGTCCCGCTCTCTGTAAAGTTACGAGTCAGGTCTGAGGAGAAGCGATAATTATTTACGAGGCATTTTACCAATAAAACACCCGTAATTAAATACATTTTATTTCCATTCAGGATCGTCAACTGGAGTTACCCATGAAGGAGTTCATTTTCTTATTAAAGTGGGAGTATTATGCTTTTTTCAATCGCACAGCACCAGTCTATATCACACTACAATGATGACCAAACCTTTTGTTGGTCTGTAAAATTAGAATAACTGCCTTGTATAAAATTGGCAAACCTATCCCTAAAATGGGATATGGGAGTTTTTACAGATTCCTCAAAAATACCTGAATGTGCCAAGGCAACACTTCAGGCAACACTACATCATAATAACATGATGTAAAGCTTGAAAAAGTGGATTTTGCATAATACCCCCCCTTTAAATAATAGAAAATTGGGAATTAAGGGGGACAATCAAAACCTTTTTGCCCAGGACCCTTGCTGGTCTGTCAACGGCCCTGCTACACAATGCAGTTTTAATAATTCATGGCATTACAGAAACATGTTCATAGATCTCACGTGATGACATAAACAGTGATAAACTTTAAAAAATACTTTTTTTATTCTCAAAGCTTAGAAATAAACAACAGATTCGACAGGTGTACACCAGCCTCCTGCTGCCGACTCCCTGATCCAGAGCAATGCAAATATTGACACAGTGTTGGACAAAGGCAGTTCCTCACGTGCCTCCTGAGGCGCCAGTGGCTCACCGCGGGATCCAGGCGGGTCGGGCCCCTCCATTATTGTCATTAGCGACCCTGCGGGGGGCGCCGTGATGAGTTTTCTCCGCAGTAATATGACAGGGCAGTGGGGTTCTTATTATTCACCCTCCCCCCCCACGCCCCCTCGTGAACGCAGAGGGGGGGCCTGTCCTGGCATCTGGCCCCGTCCGCTGGCATCCACACCGCGCACATGTCCCGTGCATCAGATGGTACACGGCTTTACCAGCGACACGGAAGTGTGGAGCAGACTGCAAGCCAATGTCGAGATTTAACAATGCCAGACTTTTAAGAGGCATTCTGAGCTATAATGAAGTCAAATCACCAAATGAAATCATTTTTCTACAAGAAAAGCTGAGTCAAAAGTCAATTTAGTGGTGGGACTCTAATCAAGTTACCTATAGCCTTTGTAATTAATTAATCACAATTAATCGCATTTAAGCATCATTTATTTCGGGGTTGTATTTCTTCTTTAGAGGTATATTATAGATACTTCTTTGTAATGAAGCTTATGTGTAAATTCAATCTGGTAGACCTACCAGCTGCATTCAGTCATCACCTCATCTCCGGCAGCTCACTCCAATCATCCAATCACGGACCCCGCTCAAGCCACACCTTCACCACAGCCAATCAGGATCTCCTTTTTAAGCTCCCAGCCGTGCTACGACCCTCCTCCACCCCTTGCTCCGCCTGGCTTCTGCTCGGTTCTGCTCGTCGATTGACCAACCCAGGTCTCTTCTACCACCAGCAGGGTCCAGGCTCCGGGGAACATCCTGGCCATCATTCATCACTGCCATGCATTCCACATCGTTCAATCTGAGCCCAATAACGGTTCATGTTCGGTCATAAAAAAGTCACACCGTCATTCTGTTTCTGTGAGTCTTCGCAGGTTGAATTTTCCGTTTGAACTCTGTGTGATCATTTCAAACACTTCAAAAACAATCGCTGCTTGAACTGGAACTGCAAGGAAACCGAACAAGTGTCTACGCCACTAAAGTAAAGTGTGATTCATTTAGATTAATGTTTGTAATCGCACTAAACCATATGTAATTATTTTTTTCGGAATTAATCGAAAAAGGTCCTGGTCCAAGTTCCAACAATAGTAGGCATGTGCCCAACTCATTTCTAGCTCCCATAAACCCTTCTGCACATCTGCATCCTGCGTACTGCTGGGATGGCAATTGAAGCAGGTGTTTTGGATTTAACTTTGATTCACAAATGGATGCTGTTTTTCTTCGGGGTGAAAAGGTTGAGATAAGATGTTAGGTTGCTTTCATGACGTTCTGGAATGTCCATTTCAGATGGAGCAGGGGCCGATAAAGTTAATGGGAGAGACACCGTTTCGGAAGGAAATAACCAAATGTTTTCCCTGATCGTTATTTGGAAGTGATTGGATTGGCTCAAAGTCCTTTCATCGTTTTGAATATTGTCTGTACTTTTGGAGACCTTTATGAGGCAGACCTTAGTTAATCTGTGACAGTTTTTGTTTCACGTGGAAAGGTCCAGCTGCTACAGAGATATTAACCATGAACCAAGTCCAAAATTCAGTATTTTGACCGTTACCATAGTTACAATAATAGACTTCATTTTTAATTTTGTGGCGTCATTTCGCTGCTTTTCTATTTTGGCTTTTAACTTTCATCATGGCTTAAACTCCCGTCTCTTTCATTTCATCAGAGCGAGAAACTACACACAGGGCAATGTTACGTAATTTACAACATGGCTTCTGTCAGGACAAGGACAGGCTTTTGTCCGAACCTAAATCTCTCCTTAAGAACCGTTTAATGACTTTGATCAATCTTTTCCTACCCAGTTGGACTCAGATTGTCCCCGTCAGTAGACACAATGCTTTCAGAAGGTTGACTCTGGCTCTTTTTGCGAGCGTTTTTTGCAGCTCTCCCTCGTAGCTGACCTTGAAGGCACATTTGTTGACCCTCTAGCTTCTCCCGTGGGCGCTCTTTCCGCTGACAAACCTCCCCGCCTGTGTGTGTGTTCCAGAGGAGCCGTGCGTGCCCTACAGTAAGCCCTGCTTCCCCTCCCCCGGGGCCCACAGCTCCACGGGGACGGCCTCCTCCAAAGGCTCCACGGGGCCCCGCAAGAGCGACGGGCCCCGGCAGCCCCAGCAGTGGACGGCCCTGGAGCACGCAGACTTCCTGGGGGCCAACGGACAGGGACACTTCTCAGGAGAGTTATGTGAGTATGCCGTCGCCGAGTGCCTGCCTCTCAACACGTGAGGAACAGTGTGAGAAAAGTCCAAGTACCCCAAACGGGCGGGTTTTTCAGTTGTGGATGTTTGGACTATTTTTCCAAGAGCTTCTTCACGCTCATCCGTTCAAAGTCTTGTAATCAATCTGGTTTTAAGATCGTTGGGGTCACACGCTTCCTTTGTCTTGCCAAGTCCTTGTAACCATCTGTTCAAAGATGGATTGTGATATTACAGACTCCCTGACTCCTCTTTAAAACCAACTCTTCTCCTCGGATAAAATTCTGACGGACAATTGACACGTGCATCAGCTCGGATTTCCTCTGTCGGGACTGGCCTCTGCTCAAAGTGTGCCCCACCACAGTGGACTTATTTCCCAAGTGACGAAAGTGAAGGGATTCACTAATACAACCACTACAGTTCAGACAGATGTTGAAATGGAGTGTAGTAGATTATTTTTTTTTTTTACCATACAACTGTGACTCCAGTTGAGAGCCGCTGGTCTTGGTTGTCCAAAGTGTGCACGTGCTAGTGATGTCACGCTCTGTATCGAGGCATTGGAACGAGTTCAGAGCGGAGGTTACCGAGTTCATCAAAGGTTCATGAAGCATAATGCCACATAAAAAATGTAACAGTAAAATACTGTACAATTGAAAGTCCATACAAAAATTAAAGTGTCCCCCACGTACCATTTTACCCAATAAATAGAATCAAATGCAAGCATTTATTTTTTATTTCATACATTTTTATTATTGAAATATACGTTTGTGTCTTTGCTGTGAGCGGCTCACCTCTCCTACGACCTGACTTGTAGCTTACTGAGGGCGGGTACGTCTCCAGCTCGCCTCCATGGAGATGTTGACTAAATGCAGTCAAATCTAAATAGGCGAGGTTCTCATCCAAAGCACTTCTTTGATTACCCAAATAGCATTTTCTGTCTAGCTAGTCATTAGGAGCATGTTTTGAATTGCTGGCAACAGTATAATCCAAAATGTTACACAATGTGCCTTTAAAGTCCTCACAGCTTGTGGAAAGAAACTGTTTGAATGGCGATCAGTAGAACATTTGAGAGAGCAATACCTTTTCCCTGAAGGAAGCAAAGGTCGATTTAAGAGTCGAGCTTTGTATGTGGCTCCAGGAGACAGGCGACAGAGTGCGGCTGACGGCAGAGTGAGTCCAACCACACTGTGCAGGCATACATCTGGTTAGACTACGCTCAATTACACTATAGTAAAAGTATAACATAATCTTAGTATTTTGAGTGAATTCTCTAAAAGAAAAAGCCGCTTTCTTTGCAATATTAGTACTAGAGCTCCAATTCAAGTCTTGAGATGGGTGAACGCTCGGATGCCTCATGAGGCTTCATAAATCCATATGAATGACTAAGAGAACGTCTGATGGCCTGTTTGTTCTTCTCTCCACAGAGTAACCTGCCTGCCATACTTTGAGGAGGAGCTGCGTTGAGGCCAGCGCCCTCTGTTGGACTGTTGTGGTGTGAGGAGTGTGCCTGGGGACAGCACACAGACTGTATAGTTTGTACAGACAGAAAAGATTCCCCGCTCACCGCACTCATGTTCTTTTACCACAGACGAACCCTCGGCTCGGCAAAGGAAGGGCCTTTCTGTTTGCTGTAAATATCTTAAACTCGTTGCATCGTTGCATTGCTATGCAAGCCTTCTTCAGTTCAGCTTCGGTCCCATGGGTTCTTTGTACTATATGTGAAATGAGTGGCTGTCGTGCCATACATTTGTTTTATAATCCATTGTCTGTTAAGAGGTACTTTAATTATCATTATTATTGATATTAATTATTGTTTTTGCACTGCAACTTTTTGGTGAAAAGCACAAAAACCTAGCTCCTGCTGACATGAAGAACCGCGCGACTACGTGAAGTGGAGTCCTGTACTGTAAAGTAAAGATTATGAAATATACAAATGTACAGAGAGATATTAGAGCGAAGCAGCCGCTGTCTCCATGGAGACGAGGCGGGGTCACTGGGGGTCAGAGGTCCTCAGCCTATGTTTTGTGTTTATTTATGTTCTGTTTAAATGATGCTTCACTGCTGCACTGCCAGGAGGAGGAGGGATCATGACCGATGTCCATCTATGTAGTGCACTCGTCCCGCCGCTCAGAACTATTAGCAAATTGTGTTTTTTCTAAACACAGGTCTTACGTTATCATCCGTCATTGTTTTTGCCACACGTGTATTACTTCCGGGCCCAATGGAACTTTAGCCTTATTCACCACAATGAGATTTAGCTGATTGTGACCTGCTGTAGAGCCGACTCCAGGCTCTTTTTAAACATCTGATCACACCCAAATATTACATTTACTCTTGAATTACTTTGGTAATGCTTTTCTGACATTAATCATCCAGTTCTTTTTTCCATACACAAGGAAGGCTTATTTTACATGAGTTGTTTTTTGCTGAATTTGTCTATGAAGCTCTCAACAGTTTGGACCTGAAAGTAGCTTATTGTTGTGTTGATGTCCCACTTAACAGACGTAAACTTACTGGCGTAGATTCTGTCAGTCTGCCCCAACAAGTCTTTGTGGGAAACCGAGTGCACTACGTTTTACAGCAGGGCGGACATGGTCAATATGCTTCTGATACATTGGATTGTCAGAGGATCCGACTCCTCGTTTGTTGATTTATACAAAGTGGCAGCAGTGAAGACACGTGTTTACGTTCATCTGATTCCTCTGCGTCGCAGCACTTGTCGTCTTTCCTTGTCCAGGTGTCTGATTTGGCGTGACCTGCCCGGACGCGTTGTAGGCCTGCTGACCCCTGTCCCCATGATCATTTTAGCACAGTTTCGAAGCGACTATGGGATTAAAAAGACGGTGTGGTTTATGATGTAGCCATGACGGTAATCGGTTTGTTCAAGAGCACGATCCACTGCCTCCACGAGCCGGGTTCACCAAAGGCTCCCCCCAAAAGCCTCTCGCTCCTACCTGCAAAAAGCATCAACAGCGTCTCGGTCGCCATGGGAATCCGTTTAACCGCCACCAACGGCACTGAATGATAGGCCATAACCAATACAGTGTTCAAAAAGCCATATAATAATACGCAAAAGGAACTGGATCGAGGTTTGGTGGGATTAAATTGAGGGCTGCCATGGCAAGAGACGCATAAACAAAACGGAAATGTATTTTGTCATGTGTGTTTGGCAGAAGAGATTTTCAAACATCGTCGACTGGACTTTGTGGACTCAATTGATCTTTCGCAAAAGCCCCGCCCCCTTAGCAACTGTTAGCTAGCTCCATTAAGAAGCAGAGATCAACGCACTTCGTTACGAGGTCGAGGTGCGTGTTAGTGAGTCTTTTTGGTGCAACAAAGAGGACGTGACAAGTATCGAGGCTAAAGCACCGGTCTCTCATGAAATCGGAGAAAATTAAACTACCAGAAACTTGTCTTCTGATGTTTGTCTCCTTGGATCAACACTCTGATAAGACAAGAAGCAAGTAAATGCTTCCTTAGAAAGTAAACGTTCAGGTATTCCTAGCAAACAACAAGGCGGGCGGTAAACAAGTCTTACCTTGGCTCACAAGTTAGCAGGTGCTTTTTCCAGCCTTTTATCCAGGCTTGAAAGAGGAAAACAGGCCACGCTTCATTCATTTCTATGGCAGGAGATCCGGAGAATATCTGGAAGAAAGGTTTGCTATGACGTTTGATTGGATGATGAGGGGGCGGGGTTGAGGACGTTTTGATCCCCCAGGCACCCGGCGCTATTTGAAAGCCTCTGCTACGATGGAACATTCCTGGATGACTGAAAGACATCGTCCAAGGTTGACCGCTCGTACTTGGCCTTCACCTTCCACAGATTTCTAGTGTATTTTTTAGAAAAGGCGGACTTTTACGCCGCATTCACGCCAAGCGGCTTTTGCGCGACTTTCGTGAACCCGGCTCAAACCCCGCAGCACGGAGCCGACCACTGAACCCCCATCTTCGTCTTCTCTCGTTCCACTCTCGTCTATGGCCGTTTTTGTTTTTTGTTTTTTTGTTTTTGTAAGAACCTCCCCGTTTGCTTTTTCGTTTCTTTTGTACGCCTTTTTACTGACGACGATCCGCAAACGCTGCTTTCAAACTCTTCACCAATAATTGACTTTCAGGATTTTTGTGCTTCGATGACTGTTGGTCCGTCCTTTTTGTACTGCTGATGTTGAACGGGGTGTGGGGTGGGGGGTGGGGGGGGAGGGGGGGTGTTTGTCGTCACCAGTCTCCAGCCAATGGCCAGTGTTTCCAATGGCGGGGCAGATCAGGCCAGGAATTGTTCACTTTGTGTCCAAATTTACCACAATGGCGTGAAAATACCACTGTCCAATGTTCACTACGCCTAAACTGGAATCAAACTGTTTTCTTTTATTTGCTTACACTTTCCACCTTGAGTTTACCTTATCCTCTCAGTATTTGTAAGTACACAAACATGAACCAAAAGTGGTTTGGACTCAATTTGATGCCAATGTGTTTGAGAATTTGTGTCATAATGTCAGCTGGAGGGCGTGGGCCAATACAACTCTATGGGAGAGAAGCAAACGAGGAAAAAAATTGACAAATGCTGTACTTGATCACTTTTAGGTTGTAGTAGGATCCACAAACCCGACTTATTTTTCTTGTGGCTGAAAGCAGTGCCGGTCGCCGCCGGTCCCGTTCATTACTGAATGAATAAAACTGCTCCTTATTATGTCACATTGCTGCTTCTTGCAGATTTGCATTTTGTTGCTCATTTTATGAAACGTTCAAGCACCTTCTCGGCCAGAATTAAAGCCGTGGTCGATACAGTCATATTTATAATGTGTCAAATCGCTCCAAATGGGGGATGAGGATTGTCCCAGTAATAACCAAGACAAAACAATCAGCATTTTTGACGATTACCGTAGAAGAAGATGATCTTTATTTATATAGCGCCTTTCACAGACATGGTCACAAAGAGCTTTACATGAGACAATTGTACATTCACTCCATACTGAGTGGTGGTGAACTACATTTGAAGCTTCAGTTTCTCCTAGGGGAGACTGACAGAAGCGACTGCACACGTCTGCACCAACGGTCCCTCTGACCACCACCATACATTCCCTCACACACATCCTGGCCTATTGTACATGTTTTTAGTGCTAGGGGAAACCGGAGTACCCGGAGGAAACCTATGCAGACACAGGGAGAACATTCTAACTCCACACAGAAAGGCCCCGTCCAGGTCAGAATCGAACCCTGGACCTTCTGGCTGTGAAGCACGAGCGCTAACCGCTGCGCTACCGGGCCGTGCCATAGTTACCACCATGGGATTTTCAGTTGCCCCCCGCCTCAGTTTTAAACGTTTTAAACTTTAGAATGTTGTGACGTCACAGGAACACAACCTCTTAACCACACGGCGACTTTACAAACACAAAGCGAAGTATGTCCCGGATCCCAGGCTGATATCAGCGCTAACGTCACTGTTACTGTAATATCAGTCTGGCTCTCACACGAGGAACACGAGGAAATCTGAGCGGAAAAGCTTCATGTCGACGCACAAGAAACAAGCATTTACGCCACAAAGCATTTCTTTTTATTTGATGCAGTTTGTAGGGCGGGTTCTTGCACTGTTTTCTGTGCTGTATGGGTCCCATCACGTCAACACTGAAACAGATCCCTTTGAAATGATTTTGACTTCTACTAAAGTAAACAAGTATTATTCCTGAATATATGTTTTGACACAAAGTGAACAACCGGACCGGAGCCTGTCCTGATCTGCTCCTCCACAATGAGGTGCAAAAGTATCTCAGGTTTTCCGTTCGGGTGGTGTTTCAGTATGTGTATATAAGTGTATATATATCCATACGCGTCTCCACTTGATGACACCATTCCATTTTCATCCTGAAAGATAAAGTGTCCATTCTGTCGTTTTTTTGGGAATTTACAAAGTTTAAAAAAGAAAAAGGGAAAAAAAAAAAAGTTGTGCTGGTCGATCCACTTTGAAAAAGCAAGATGTCAGTGGAAGAACATACCAAATTAAGATGTGTGTCTCTTTAAGGCCCTTTGTTTTCTTTGGAATCACAGTGTCGTTTTGTATTTATTGAAATGATAATAAAGGTATATTGTGAAACATGCAGGAAGATGGTGATGGTCTGTTCTTTTTTATATCAAATATTAACCCTGTAAAGGGTTTATTGAACTTTCTGACAACATCAATGACAGATCAATTTGTTTATGAGTTTTACATTGTTCAAATATACCTAACTGTCCTTAAACCTTTTATTTATTGACCTAAATAAGAGATTATATATGAATATGAACATTTATCATTATTAAACATATCCTTTTGGTGGTTCATGTTTGTGCAGATGTAGCTGCAGTCTGTGGGTTTATAGGTGACACTCAGAAAATGATGATATTGTTCAAAAGTTCATTTATTTCTATAATACAACTTAAAATGTGAAACTAATGATAGACACTCATATATTACTCACATGCAAAGTGAGAACCAGATGTTTACATACACTTCATAAAAAGACACATTTGAATTTTTTTCTAACTGTCTGACATGAAACCAGATGAACTTTTATTTTCCTTTGGTCAACTAGAATTTTAAAAAATATTTCTATTTGTCAAATGCCATAAGAATGAGAGATAGAATATTTTGGAAATGCTTTTGTTACTTTATACAAAGTCAGAGAGAGAGAGATGACTATATCTTTAAATAAGCATTTAAAAAGATCATTCTCCAAAAAGTGTTTGAAATGTTCACACAGGCCTCACATCTCCACCTCAGATCAGTTCAACTGCCGGAAAATACAAGCATCTAAAATATTCTTCTAAAATATAAATACAACCCCTAAATAAATGATGCTTAAATGCAATTAATTGCGATTAAGTAATTACAAAGGCCATAATTTACTTGATTAAAATGTTTTAATTTACTCCCACCACTAATTTCAACACTATGGTGATATAGTTTTATGAAGCAGCTGTTGGTGATGTCACTTCCCCTGTTGTTCCTGCCGCTGTGTGAGGAACATCCTGAGCTTCCTCAGCTAAAGGAGGTTTTAAAGGTTTTAACTCGCTCCTAAGTGCACTGACATGTGGATGCTCCTCGTCACGGCAGACGATGACGCACATCCGGGCCAACGATGAGGAGAAGGAGCTTCCTCAGATTATTTACACCTTATAGAGGCAGATCCCGTGACAAAGGAACAGGAGCTTGGATCAGGACCCAGGAGCTCAGGCTCCAGATGAGCCAGATGGATGCAGCTCTGACAGCCGTCTGCAGACGCACGGTTAGATTTCAGTCCGACTTGCTCCAGACTTGCTCTGATGTCACAGGCATGTGGGGCACATGGGAGCGATTGTGAGACCCCAATGACACCAGCCATCTTGATCAGCCGCTGCATCTCCCCAAGGCTACTGCAGCGGCTCCACGGCCCCGTGCATGATGGGAAAACGGCCACCTGTCAGGTGATTGGATGAGTCTGCTGTGACCCCTCCCCTCTCCTCCAGGTTTACAGCTGAACAAATCAGTATGACTGAAACTATTAAAGTTGTGTATTGCCCTAAAATAGAGCTCATGTTTGATGCTGTTGAGGCTGTTATATCGATGCTGGTTGGAGCAGGTTTGGAGCCAATAGAACAAGCTTTAAAGGGGCTAGATGCAAGTTCGTCATTTTATGCTCACTACTGCCACCTCAGGTCTTATTTGTAACTGCACCTTCTATATTAAGCTCGTGCATGACAGCACTTCGGACCCGAATTAACACCTTTCTGAGTGACAGTGCAGGATTTTAGAGGCAGTTGTGGTGAACAGGTCTGAGCTCATTCTACACATTAGGACATGGCTGGAACATGTAGGGGGAGGAAAATACTTAATTTTAACATTTTTAAACTCTGTATAGTCCCTTTAAATAAGACAAAAAAGAAAAATACAAGAAATATCATTCTTGTTCCATTGGTGACGAAACAGTCAAAACCTAATAATTTAAATCATTCTTCCTCTAAGTTCCAACTCAGCGACCGGCTGCGGCTTCATGCTGATATAGAGGCCAGTTTGTCAGGAGTCAGTCTGGCCTTGTTAATGCCTCTTGTTAGTGTGTTCGTGAGCTCGACCTCCTCTGAAGACCCTGACTCAGCTGGGACTTCATCTGCTCGGCCCGACGCCTCCAGAGAAACGCTTCAAACAGACACTTCACAACTGGAGCCAAAACCTGCTGCAAGTGTGGACTGCAGCTGGAGCGTGAGCGAGTGTGGACTGCAGCTGGAGCGTGAGCGAGCAGACAGAAACCAAATGGAGTTAAGACTAACATGGAAGACATGAGGCGGCATCCACACCAAGATCAACGGAGCCAGGTCTGTAAATGTGTGCGTCCACATGGATCATCGTGTAAATGTGCCAAGCCTACAATAGTACAACAGCACAAAAGTACATGCAGTGTCGCCTGCTTCACCGAGGAGAGGAGGATTCTGCAGATAAAGTTAAAGTTAACACAAATATATATCAAGTGATGGGACACTCAGAGGTCTGATGAGAGACAAGGCTCTGCTCCTAAAACTTGGTCCACCCCATCTCCTCCGTGGACTCCATTTCCTGAGCACCACCACCAACCAGGCCCTCAAATGGGAGCCAACCATCAGCTCCCTCATCAAGAAGGTGCAGCAGAGGATGTTCTTCGACCAAGATGCCGGTGTAGTTCTACACGGCCATCATCGAGTCCATCCTCACCTCCTCCATCACTGTGTGGTCCATCCTCACCTCCTCCATCACCGTGTGGTCCATCCTCACCTCCTCCATCACCGTGTGGTCCATCCTCACCTCCTCCATCACCGTGTGGTCCATCCTCACCTCCTCCATCACTGTGTGGTCCATCCTCACCTCCTCCATCACTGTGTGGTCCATCCTCACCTCCTCCATCACCGTGTGGTCCATCCTCACCTCCTCCTGAATGTTGAAAGAATATTTATAACAATAGTGTCTTCATTCAATGAAGCCCAAAGCTGCAGCTGCACTTATGGGAATGCAACAAGCTCTGCTAACTGCTCTAGCGATCAAATCACAGCACAGAGGCGCCACCGCGGTCCGGACCAAATGACCTCGAGGTCTGCATAGGTTGAGAAGGCCTGGTGTAGATCATTCTTCTAAAGGAGGGAGCAGTGCACCTGGAAACTTTGAAGAAGCCATTTTCGATCATTACAGCATTCTCTAATCAACACAGTGTAGGATCATGTGGATTGGGTCATTTCCACCTCTATTCCCCCATCTCAGTTCTCCTCTATTCCCCCATCTCAGTTCTCCTCTATTCCCCATCTCACCTCTCCTCTATTCCCCATCTCAGTTCTCCTCTATCCCCCATCTCAGGTCTCCTCTATTCCCCATCTCACCTCTCCTCTATTCCCCATCTCAGTTCTCCTCTATTCCCCATCTCACCTCTCCTCTATCCCCCATCTCAGTTCTCCTCTATTCCCCCATCTCAGTTCTCCTCTATTCCCCATCTCACCTCTCCTCTATTCCCCATCTCAGTTCTCCTCTATCCCCCATCTCAGGGCTCCTCTATTCCCCATCTCACCTCTCCTCTATTCCCCATCTCAGTTCTCCTCTATTCCCCATCTCACCTCTCCTCTATTCCCCATCTCAGTTCTCCTCTATTCCCCATCTCAGTTCTCCTCTATTCCCCATCTCAGTTCTCCTCTATTCCCCATCTCAGTTCTCCTCTATCCCCCATCTCACCTCTCCTCTATCCCCCATCTCAGTTCTCCTCTATCCCCCATCTCACCTCTCCTCTATCCCCCATCTCAGTTCTCCTCTATTCCCCATCTCACCTCTCTATTCCTCATCTCAGTTCTCCTCTATTCCCCCATCTCAGTTCTCCTCTATCCCCCATCTCACCTCTCCTCTATCCCCCATCTCAGTTCTCCTCTATTCCCCCATCTCAGTTCTCCTCTATCCCCCATCTCAGTTCTCCTCTATCCCCCATCTCAGTTCTCCTCTATTCCCCCATCTCAGTTCTCCTCTATTCCCCATCTCAGTTCTCCTCTATTCCCCATCTCAGTTCTCCTCTATTCCCCATCTCACCTCTCCTCTATTCCCCATCTCAGTTCTCCTCTATCCCCCATCTCAGTTCTCCTCTATCCCCCATCTCAGTTCTCCTCTATCCCCCATCTCAGTTCTCCTCTATCCCCCATCTCAGTTCTCCTCTATTCCCCCATCTCACCTCTCCTCTATTCCCCATCTCAGTTCTCCTCTATTCCCCATCTCACCTCTCCTCTATTCCCCATCTCAGTTCTCCTCTATCCCCCATCTCAGTTCTCCTCTATTCCTCATCTCAGTTCTCCTCTATTCCTCATCTCAGTTCTCCTCTATTCCCCCATCTCAGTTCTCCTCTATCCCCCATCTCAGTTCTCCTCTATCCCCCATCTCACCTCTCCTCTATCCCCCATCTCAGTTCTCCTCTATTCCCCATCTCAGTTCTCCTCTATCCCCCATCTCAGTTCTCCTCTATTTCCCATCTCAGTTCTCCTCTATCCCCCATCTCAGTTCTCCTCTAGTCCCCCATCTCAGTTCTCCTCTATGCCCCATCTCAGTTCTCCTCTAGTCCCCCATCTCAGTTCTCCTCTATGCCCCATCTCAGTTCTCCTCTATCTGAGAAGCAGGCAGCACAGTGACTGGTTGATCTGTGCGTTTCCCTCAGATGTATCCAGCCTTTAAAGGGGCTAGATGCAAGTTAGTCATTTTATGCTCACTACTGCCACCTCAGGTCTTGTGCGTAACTGCAGCTTCTATATTAAGCGTGTGCAAGACGGCACTTCGGACTCGTATTAACACCTTTTTGAGTGACAGTGCAGGATTTTACACAATGTCAATGTCAACTTTATTTGTATAGCACGTTTACAACAACACTAGGTGCCCAAAGTGCTTCACATGCAGGTACACAATATAAAATGACAGTACAAAACAACAAGAGAAGCACACACAATAGAGTTATAATACAGCTCAGCTTGAATTGAACGCCAACGCAAACAGATGTGTTTTAAGGGCAGTCTTAAAGGTTTCTATGGCTGGAGCAGCTCTGACGTTTAGGGGGAGACTGTTCCACTAAACGCTCGATCTCCTCGCGTCTTTAAACGGGATCTGGGCACGTTCAAAGACAGCTGGTTCTCAGACCTTACTGATCTGACTGGGGCATAAACGGACAAAAGCTCAGAGAGATACTCAGGAGCAGATCCATGAAGACATTTAAACACAAGCATCAAGATCTTAAGGTCAATTCTATAGCTGACAGTGGTCACACTGGTCAGAATCACTCACGAGGTCAGATATTCTCCACTCCTGTAACTTCAAAGCGACACCGCATGACACTCCCGCAAAGCGCAAGTACTCTGCAAAAAGTCATCTTGAAATAAGTAAATGTGTCCTTCATTTGAGTCTAATTTCAGGAAATATGTAAAAAAAAAATGTGTCTATCAGCACGGCTCAATTAAAAGTCATTCAGGGGGCAAGATGTTTACGCTTCAGTTAAGATAAAACTACAGCCGTTTTATTGAGTGCAGTGATGTCTTTTAACTTCATTTCAGTGTAAATATCTTGCCCCATGGACAGATTTCTTGATATTAGACTCTCAAATGACGGACATTTTTGTTTTAAGAAAATTGACTTATTTCAAGATGACTTTTAGCAGTGTAGTTACTGATCAAAAATATTTAGGGATGCTGTGATCATTTTACAATGTCATTATCAATTTGGAGCATAAACCAGGCTTAACCAAACTAAAAAGAACATAGACAGTACAAAGTCCGGGCTGGTCTTTGGGAGCATGTTTTGTGTCGCTGGCAAGACTAGAATCTAAAATGTCACACTCTACAAGATGCAAAATAATCAACAGTATGGCAGTTTTTTTTTTAATTGGTCCTGATAAATCAAACTGTCGCTTGTCTAGGACTCTAGGAGAGCTGCTCACGACACTGACCCCTCACTGTCCACTGGCCGCGGTCTGTTTGGTCAGGGCTTGGAGCTGTAATTCTGTATTTGTGTTCAGACTCCAGTATCTGCTCCTCTCTGTGACAGGGAGCGGAGGTGAGAGGGCGGCAGCATCGAGACAACCCCATTCATCACTCCCGTCAGCCAGGCAGCTGCTGGACCACGCCCCCTCTCCTCCCAGAGCTCCGCCCCCTTCACACGACCCTTCTGCTCGTACATACCTCTCTGCAAGCGCGTCATGTTCTGATGAATGACTTCCACCTGTTTGGGAGCCTTGTGCTGATGCACAGGTCACTGGTAGTGATGGGGATACTGTCTTCCAAATGTGTGTGAAGAGTCGTCACTCGCCGTCACTGTTATGCCCCAGGCCAAACTGGCGGATGTGTGGCTGCCACAGGGTTCATTTCACATGATTTAATTATTGACCAAAATGTCATTACGTTTCAGTCAAGATTTAGTTGAATCATTCTCTTCCATTTGAGTCAAAAACTAAGATGAATTGGTGATGCTTTATAATAAGGGAACATGAATTCATGCAGTAACTCTTTGAGTGGTTCATTTATACTCTGCATACCTCTTACTTCATATCTTACCTCAACTCAATGTATCGACTATTTAGTGTTGTGTTCAAAATGACGCTAAAATACATTTTCCAGAAAAACTTCAGTAAAATGAAGGTACTACTGAAATGCTGCTTTTTTTTTAAAACCTGAGGGAATTTCAAGTGCCCCATGGGTCCCCGTACCCCTGGTTGGGAAACACTGCAGTAACTAATGACTCCATGCCTGACTTCATCATGTTTTCATGAATAAATACTCATGTATGAACACAGTTAATGAAGGCCATGAGTAATTCATCATGATCATGATTCTGTGCTTTGTTTAAAGGTTTAGCTTCCCCTCTGGGGTCGTTCAGCAAAATCAAACTCATCGTTAGTTCATCATTACTTCATTATGAATGTGCCTCTTAAACTTGTGTTGCATCTTTGTGTAATGGCAATGTGCAGACTGCAAAGGCGTGAACACATCTGCAGACCACGAATCACGTTTGCACAGAAAATGAAAAAAATAAAAAAATGAGACTGACCGACTCGTGCCATTTGCTGTCAGAAGAGCTGGAGACCAACTCCACAAATCACTCTGCCTTTCCCGTTGCTGTCAGAGTCACTGCAGCACTGCATTTCTATAAAACTGGATCTTTGCAGCAGGCTTTGGGATCAATGGGTGACATTGCACAATCTGCCATAAGTTCAGCCATACATGCAGTAATGCGCTAAGTTTGGGTTCTCGGTTTAATTGATTCCACACATGTACAGCTCTGTGCACCGTCAGAGAACATTCTGATCGACATCAATCATAAAGGAACTCATTCAATCAACACTGGGCCATTTGTGATGCAATGTGTAACAAAACATGTATTTGTGAATTATCCCAGATCCACCCGTGACTCCTTCCTCCAACTCAACCATTCCCGCTGAAACGGTGGCCACTGTGGGACAATGCTCTGAAACTCTCACGTTCACGTGTGCACAGTGTGATTGAGAGAACATTCATTCAACTTTAAAGTTCTCTCAATCACAGACATCCAAAGTTACGTACTAATAAGAGGGGAGCGGAGCGAGCTGCGCAGGAGGAAGAGGAGGTAGAGGAGCTCACCAGTGCAGGACACCACGCTCTGAAACAGGGACAAACCCAGGAGGTGCTGCACTGTTTCAGAGGATCAGAGGAGACTGAAGGCAGCAGGTTTCCTTTGGGTGCTGCAGTTTCCCCGACCTCTGGGTCAGGACGCAGTGGCTCAGGACTAACACCTGAACACTGTTTCGTTGTACACTTGAACAATGACAAATAAAGCACTTACGTACTTACTATGTGCATGTACCTGTTTATGAACTACATTTTATCCTGTTGGGCGGTGACTGTGGTACAGTTCTATCAGGGGGAAACATGATAAAAAAGACACACAGAACTGTTGCCTGCCTATCTCTGGTCTCCTTGAGTTCTCTCTGAAAGGAGCGGTGCCGTCAGTGTTTGAAAGCAGCTTTTCAAACACGATTGTGTGCATGAAAGGGATGGAACTATGCAGTGTCTCGTTGGAGCACTAATGGAGGCTGTTGCGATGGCATCTGCACAAGGCGGAGGTTTATGTGTGTCTTCAGGTTATATAAAGAGAGAAAGAGAAGGCCATGGTGGGTGTTAAAAAGATCAAATGGTATAGAAGAAGTGGCTGGAAGCTGAACTAATAATCGGCATTGGTTCTTTAGCTGGTTATACAAGCTCATTCATGGCCACTAGATGCCACTGTTTGTATTGTATCGGCACTATCATGGAAAAGTATCCTTGCCCATCATAGACATAAGTGTTGTCTATGATCCAAACTTCCCATCCTTGTCTCTTACTGACACTGAACAAATAGTGAGGTTCCTTTTGGACTTGAATTAGTTTCTACTGGGTCCCATTCTTACTGGTGTCGCCCGTGATCCGCAGTTTCTGAGTAAGAATCTCAGATGGAAACATGCCCGAGAACATACTGAAAGTGTCCAGGTAAGTTCACCTAGACCTTGAGTGACACAGGTGGGAATTGGACCAGCAAACGGCAAAGGCCATAAAAGACTCCTCTCTCTCTCTAAATTATTCTAAGCAAGGACTTTACATGTAATCAATCTGAGCAAAATGGATTGAGAACTTCCATAAAGTTAGTGTGTTCTTCTTTGGTCCAGTGGCAAAGTTACAGGGCAATCAAAGGTCTTTTCCTGTTGTGAGGCTGTAGGTTTGAGTCTGCCCTGTGAGGTTGGCATGTTTTGCAGTAATACTTACATAATGATTATGGAAAAACCAATAGACGGGCCTTGGGTGCAACGTACATCCTGGTCCAGAGCATCCAGTGTCTGAGTGGGAGCTGGTGTTTGAACCCAGGACCTCAGACATCGAACCCAGCAACCTACTCCCTGATCTAAACTGCAACCACCACAGGCTTCATATGGCATCAACCACAGTGACATCACTACCAGCAGCTTTAACTTCAACAAATGAACCCAAACATGACACTAGAGCACGCTGTGGTGTGGTCCAGTGGGGAAGGTGCTGAACATTAAAGTCCCTCTCTGACCTGGAGACCAGTCCTGGCTCTGGTACCACTCACTGTCATTCTGTCTTCAGTTAAACGTATTAACGTATGAACGAGGAAAGTGAATGGTGAACGTCCAAGTAAAGGAATTCATTAAGTTGCAGCGTGAGTTCATGAGTGAAACTGAAGTAGTAAGTATGTTTGTGGAGCAGAGGAGGAAGAGGAGGAGGAGCTGGCCAGTGCAGGACACCACGCTCTGAAACAGGGACAGTTTCAGAGGATCCCCGGGCAGCCAGGTGTCCTCTGGGTGCTGCGGTTTCCCCGACCTCCGGGTCAAATTGTACAATCGTACAATTAGCAGCACTGACGAAGGAAGAATCTGTAGCTACAATTCACAACAAGCTTTTTTATACAGACTGGTGTTATTTACTTGCCTGGGAATACCCACTCTGCTGTGTGCGCTCGAATCATTTTGAACTGCACAGCAGACTGGGAACCATGGTCGAAATTATTGCATAGATTTGGGACCAATCACAGAACGAGGAGGGACGGCAAGACGATGACGAGCTATTCGACATATAGAAGCTTATATTTGTTGTTGTTTTAAGTTTATTTACAGATCCAACATAACAGCAGCGACTCCATCTTTCGATCCAGCTTCAGACCGTGTTTTAAATAGTTTAGCTCGAAAGTTTACAGGAGGTACGTCATACGTCATCTGATACCATGATACAATTGGCTATGATAGACGTTCAGCCCAATAAACGGCTATGGACAATCATAAACCACACCTCTTCTGACAGAACATGAACTGGACTAAATATAACTCGTGATATTTTGTCTGGCGATGGCCAGGCTAGTCATTTACAGGACAGTGTTTGAATTGTTCATAAACTGAACAGAAAAGCAGCATCAATCGTCTCGTTTCTATCAGGTTTCTATCTTTTTCCTTCAGATTGTTCCAAATACCAATCATTCCTGATCTCTAAGTAAGTAAGTGTTTTATTTGTCATGTGTTCCTGAGCCGCTGGACCGAGCGAGCCACCACTGTGGGTCAACCTGCAGGGAAACCATCGGACCCGGAAGAAGCCTGGCTGCCTTCAGTCTCCTCTGATCCTCTGAAACGGTGCAGCGCCTCCTGGGTTTGTCCCTGTTTCAGAGCGTGGTGTGCTGCACTGATCAGCTCCTCCACCTCCTCCTCCTGCGCAGCTCTCTCCGCTCCACAACCGTCTTTTACCATCTTCTAGGAAGAGCTTAGCAGGCAATCTGTTTTATTCTCCAGTGAACATTCATTTGCCAGAACAATAGAAGGCATGTGTGTCTTAGCTGTGAGTCCCGCCCGGATACCTCCTTGTTTGTCCCTTTTTCGTTTCCTTTTAAAGGAATAGGCCACCGTTTTTACATACTGAGATATGTTCTTACCTAACCTTAGTCGAGTTAATATATCCCCGTCTGGTCTTTGTCCGTGCGCTCTGTCAGGCAAACGGAGCACATACGCAGCCTCTCCCACATGTCATATAGCTCCAAAAAAGCTCACGATAGAAGCTACCAAGCTCTTCCACGTGTTCCCTATTTAAATAAAGTTACGTGAAGTGTTTTCATGCGAAGTATATTTACACAGAAATGTAGCATGTCGATTTTATAAGCAGATAAAAAGGGGTACTATATTGTGAGGCGTAATGATACAGGAGCACAACGTCCGTGCAGTAACTCCTAAAGACTTCCCCGCTCACTTCCGTCAATAGAAGCTGCGTGACTTGTACAGAGACTTTTACAATAAGCAGAAAATATATTTTGGGAAAGTGCTCGCGCATTCCTACCTCACGGTGGAGGTCCTGAGTCCTGTGTCGCCGTCCGGGGTGAGTTGGAAATCTGTGAAACATTACTACACTATAAACTTTCTGCTTGTTATCACAGCCCGGCACGATGCACGTAAAAGGCATTGTTCACAAGTTATCCACGCTTCTTCAACTGTTCTCTGCTGCTCTACAAGTCACGCAGCTTCTATTGACGGAAGTGAGCGGGGGGAAGTCTTTAGGAGTTACTGCGCGGACGTTTTACTCCTCGTATCATTACGCCACACAATATAGTTCCCCTTTTTATCTGCTTATAAAATCGACATGCTACATTTCTGTGTAAATATACTTCGCATGAAAACACTTCACGTAACTTTATTTAAATAGGGAACACGTGGAAGAGCTTGGTAGCTTCTATCGTGAGCTTTTTTGGGATATATTAACTCGGCTAAGGTTAGGTAAGAACATATCTCAGTATGTAAAAACTGTGGCCTATTCCTTTAAAGCTGCATTTGAGCTCAATAGGAATGGCCTTTGGAGCTGCGTCATGTCACATGTCAAATCGTAGATACAATATCAATCTATTTTTGCAAAAACAACCGTTTGATGAATAAAAGCTGTTCATAAGCTGGTTTTGGTTGGATGCCTTACTGTTTTAACATTTTGTCCAGAATAAAATAATAACATTTCTGCAAAGATGTACAAGTTGTTTACTTCAAACCTAGCAGGTTCAGTTTATTGTGAATAAATGTAGGCCTCTTGGCCTTTCGTTAGGATTAACTTGAAATAAACCTCATTTTGACATCTCTACTTGCTTACAAACATTTCAAACATGCAACAAAACATTATTATTTTATTAAATATGAACACATGTGTAATATGTAGGTGGTTCCATTGCTAAATAAAGTTTAGGCAAAAAAAGAAGAAAAAAAAAACAGTGCATTATATTATGCATTATGCATATTTATATTCAGCTTTCCGATGGAGTGAAGGATCCACAGGTGCATCCTGGGTAAACGAGCCAAATGGAGGAGTGGAGCTGCGGAGGGTGCGAGGGTCCAAGTGAATTGGAACAGCACTTGGCGGCCTGTGAGGACGTGGATTCCATCCGAAGTGGTTGAGACGCCGGGGATTCTTGCAATTGAGAACCAGCCATTGACACCTCATTATTTTCCTGGAGACGATGAACTGGCAGAAAGTAAACAACAAGGCGGAGCTACTACTACATCTTACTCCTCCCCTCAGGAGGAGGCCTTAAAAGCGACTTGATTACTGAAACTGACGGCAGACGAGAAGCAAATCTGATGAGACACATTCTAAACCCAGTCCAGGTAACGCCTCACTCCAAAAGAGTAAAGCCATGGGACATGCAGACAGCCCAGCTGTGGTCGAGTGCCCCGAGCGGTGCCAGCGACAGGGGGAGCAGGGGATGGAGGGCTGAGGCTTTCCTCCAGGTGTGCTCCGGTTCATCCGCACGCTCCACAGCTGCAGTTCAAACGGCACCTCTCCACCACATCAATCACCGCTCATTACGTCTAATAACAGGGTACAGCGAGTCGAAAATTGACCCTAATCAACACTTGAGCTAGATGAGCTATTGTGAAATCTGAGATGGAAATGAAAGAATGTGGAAACGCGGCCAATTAAAAATGCTATCCAAGAGACCAACTGTTAGCTCTTTACGGTCCAGACACCAGAGACAAACTTACTACGATCGTGTCAAATGAAAGCATTGAGGAACATGTGGAGTGTCTCTGTGGTGTGTGCTGAGCGTCTCCCGTTCAGTGTCCTCCACACCAGCAGTCGTCTGGTGGACCTGCCTGGGCACAGCAGCCCCAGCGGCTCTGGAGGTTGGGAGATTGATGCAGACTTTCAGAGGCACTGGTCCAGACCCCAAATCATTCGTAAGGGTCAGTGTTTGTACACAGACTCATTAACCAAGGCAAACATTTGGCCACGAGTAGGAAAAGGTGATATGTCAGTCCAAATGTGCCAGATGCAGTACACTGGAATCATTCTAAAAATAAGAGGGATGTTGTCCCTTTGTGAACAGGCAAAGCACATAAAGCTTTGCCTGTTCACAGTGAAAATAGCTGAATATTGATGTGACATGATCTGTTTTTGTTGTTCATCTTTATACACAGGCCATGCTAGTGTGTCACACTGCTAAGTGCATTGTATATGTTCAGAACAAAATGGACTGGAGGAGGGTGGACCTTGAGTAATCTTAGCGATCGTGCTCAAATTCCTTTTTGTTTTCTCCTCGGCATAGCCATTCTGGCCCATGTCTTCATGTCTTAAAGCAATGTTTAAAAATTTAAAAAACTCTTTCACCATTCTTTCATGTTTACCATGGCTGCGCGCAAACAGGCTGCGGCTTCTCTCTCTCTTGACAAAGTGTTTTTGTACATCTTTGCTGTGTTTTTGCAGATTTTTTTACTTACTAGCTATGAAAAACAAAAAAAAGATTAGCCTTCAGAATTGTCTTTGACAGTCTCACCCTCCTCTCAATGCCAGGAGATATTATTACTAATATCGTTTCCCATTTCCCAAATTGTTCCCTGTTTTCACACATTTCTTGACGATGGAGAGGAACCCGATTATCTTTACCCGACACGCTATTCTGTTTCTGGTTCTAGATGACAAATATGTTAGTATATGTATTGAAAACCAAGTAATGTACTGGTATCAAAATTTAACAGAACCCAGCCCTAGACACATCATACTTTACTTCACTCTTCATTTTTATGTGGAAAGAGCGCTCCATTCAAACAGGTGAAGGAACAGGCTCAGAAGTAAAAGCGTTTCTATGATTTCTCTGTTTGCATGCGCTCCCACTGTAGACTCCTGTCCTGTACAGAAAGCATGTCTCCATTTCTGGCCACCATCTCTGTGACATTGCTTGTCGTAACTTATCTTTAAGCAACACCAGAGCTTGCTCGAGCTGTCGCGTGAAGACTTACGGCCACAGCGGCGGGAGATGTGCCGGAGCGGACACTCCACCGGGCGCCGTGCTGATTTGTGGGGTAATCCTGCTGATTTGTGTTCGCATTTGTCACTTAGCCACGAGCGCTAACTGTCCTTATTTAGTGCCGCGAGGTCCGTGCAATTAACCCGGAGGAGGGGAGCCTCGGTGCGGCCGCCCAGCTCAGCTCTTTCCTCCCTCTGCGTCATCTACATACGCTGAGCTCACCCGCCTCTGAACTCAAGAAGGAAATGCACTTCTATCAACGTGATTAGCATTAATACTAATAAAGGCTGGCTCATTGGTTGGATCAATTTAGCAGAAGTAATGAGGGAGCGAGCACAAACACTGAAGAAGGTGGTTTTAAATCTGAAGCAATAGTACGTGAGCTAAGTGAGTGTATTAGCGGGCTGGAAGTCAACTAAGTCCATGACTATAAACGATGTTGTGTTGGCTTAAGTCAGGATGTATCAGCAATGATTTCAATTAGAAAGGATCTTTTATCATTTATAAGCAGACATCATTGATCGTTTGTTTTTCAGAAACTGGCTCCGGAATGTGGGGATGGCCATCTGGAACCAGGCAATACTGCACCGTGTTGAAGCCCCAAAACTCCTGTGTTTTGTCCCATATTAAAATTAGAATTATACACATGCACAAAAACAATTACAAAAAAAAATAACAACGGTAGTACAGCGGTTAGCGCTCGTGCTTCACAGGTAGAAGGTCCGGGTTCGAATCCCACCAGGGGCGGGGCCTTTCTGTGTAGGGATTGCATGTTCTCCCTGTGTGGTACTCCGGTTTCCCCTACCACTAAAAACTGGTTAAATATTAATGAAAAATTAATCAAATATTTTAAAATATAATATAATGCCACCACACTTGTCAAACATCGTCACTTAAAGGGGCTAGAAGCGAGTTCGCCATTTTATACTCACTACTGCCACCTCAGGCCATATGTGTAACTGCACCTTCTATATTAAGCTTGTGCATGACGGCAGACCGAAGTGACACATTTTTGAGTGACCGTACAGGATTTTAGGGGCAGTTGTGTTGAACAGGTCTGAGCTCATTCTACACATTAGGACATGGCTGGAACATGTAGGGGGGGGAAAATACTTAATTTTAACATTTTTAAACTCCTTATAGTCCCTTTAAGCATATTAATATGACTCTTTTTTTTTGTACCCGAAAATCTCTTCTGATCTGCATTTCTTACTGCCCTATTTTGGCTCCAAAACCCCCGCCAACTGCTAGCATGAATGGCAACATGCTTTGTTAGCCACTCAGTCCATCACTTTTGTACGGTCTATGGTTTCGATCATAGACCCTCTTTCAAGCCCTTTGGTGCTTCATGAAGCCTCACTTTGCCCATCCCAACCAGAAGGGACGAGGGCCTCAAAACAACACCAGCACTAAAACACCCTGGCATGAGTCTGAGTGGAAGGAAAAAGGTTGTTCTGTCCTGCCCACATACAGCCCACTAAATACCAGGCCTGGGGAGCAGCAAGGTCTCACACTATGGCGGATGGACAGAGAGAGAGAGAGAGATACCCCATGTCAATATGAACACAACAGACTCCTGTAAATGAAGGGTGAGCCACTGTGAGGACGTGGTCAATAGCCAAACAGAGACGAACAGAAAGATAAAGTGCGCTGACTTTAACGGCTGGTCTTCTATAGGTCAGCATCATAAAAGAGACAAACGAGTGGCATGTGCAACAACAGCAGAGACAAACACCGGTGGAGAGCGCTCTGAAGGCCACACCAGCGCTCTCAGGAGACTACCTCAGCACGTGGGGCAAAAGCAAACGGGAGTTTTCTGCCAGCATCATGATGAATGGGACCAAAGGCTGGCAACGGTTTACCATAAATCGTCATAGATATTAAAGAGTGTGGAAGTCACTTTAGTTGTGCATGCTTATTTTGCGAAACAAAGCTCACTGCTGGAGCGGGGCAGAGAGAGTAGTGTGGCGTTCCACATCCTCCGCCTGTTGGCTCGGCTCGACTCCACTCACCGCACACTGCCTCCTCCTCAGTCCGCCCCGGTCATCTCCGCCACTGCTGCAGCCCATTATAGTACTGCAGCCCCACGGGGACCTCACAGCAACGAGTTTGAGAAATAAAAGTCCTAATGGAATAATAAACTACTATTTAGGGGCAGATGAGCTGTAAACTCCAGTTAGAGCCAGTCTTTTGAACAGGTCTTTCAAATGAACGGCCCCCGAATGAACGGCTCCCTTCAAAGAGCCGTAAGTCCCATCACTAAGGTATTATGCAAAATCGACTTTTTCAAGCTTTCCATCATGTTATTATGTCATTCCCTCATTAAAAACATGCCTGAAGTGTTGCCTTGGCACATTCACGTATTTTTGAGTAATCTGTAAAAACTCAGTTTTAGGGATAGATTTGCCTGAGTCCTCCTAGGAACGCCCCCACCTCCTGGAGACGCCTCCGAGCTTTCGTCACCAGCCGAGTAACCAACCACTGCTCCTCAGCAGAACCCCCTCCCCACTGATGCCACAGACAGCGTGTGGAGGGGGCGTGTCTAAAGGCTCAGAGGTTCTTAAAGAGACAGAGGCCTATTTCAAGACATTCACTACAGCCATTTTGAGAGAGACATTTTATACAAGCAGTTATTCTAATTTACTGCATTTACAGACCAACAGAAGGTTTGGTCATCATTGTAGTGTGATATAGACTGGTGCTATGGGACTGACAAAAGCATAATACCCCCTCTTTAAAAGTGGCCTAGCCAGGCTTCACACTTCTTTCTCTTTATATCACGATAACGATATATTTGATGATATAATTGACAATGGACAAACTATTTCAAAATCCCAGCCTTACGCTTATTGGGCAGATTCAGTGATATTTTATTATTTTCTTTTCAACGGAATACTCATTTCCTCACAAACATGATCTTCTCAATCAGTTTACAGCCTTCATTTCATTTGACTTTTTAACCACCTGTCCCCGTGTTCTACAGTCAGTGTTTCTGCTGCTCTGATGGAGCTGAGTGGAACATAATTATATCATCTCCACAACGATATAGAAAATGACAACAATATCAAAAATGATATCGCAATAACAATACGCGATGCGATATGGCCCACCCCTACTGGCGAGGCTAGTTTCTATGCTGCCAGGAACCGGCCCCATTAACATTAGCGTATGCATTGCAATCAGCCTTTTTATTTATTAAGGTTATGTCTTTTTTACAGAGATGGTAATGCTGTACACACAGCATGAGCCAATATGTTAATGAAGATGCTTTTAGACTGTGTCCCCTGTCAGGACAATGTTTCTACAGTTCTGTCACATTTACAACGATGTGAGTCTGAAGTCTGTCCCAACTTCCTGTCATTCTCACTTGCAGAAAGTGACCCTACGTGTATTTTGGAAATGAGGAATTATGGGACTATTCAAAAATTAAATAAATGATTCTTGAGGCGAGGTACATAAAGCATCCCTTTAAATCTTCTTCACTGTCACTTTACTCAGAGTGAAGAGGGTAAATATTATAGCAGCGCAGCTTAGGCCCAAAATAATTCAGTTGAAATGTGAAAGGAGAAAATGAGTTGCTACGAATGTCCAGCTCTGTCAGAAAAATCCAATACAATATCTGACACTTGGCCTATAATAAACAATAAAGTATCACTGAAAATTTGGATTGAATTTAAATTTTTCACCAATATTCCTACTTTATTTGAACAACATTGAAACCTCTTCACAAAGATTCTCAACAAAACCAAGTAAACTGAGTATGAGCCACCTAGTTTATGTGTTCTCTACATAAAGCCCATCCTTCAGTGCACGCTGGACTCTATTCAATATGAAGACAAACCTCTGGCCGTGGCGTGATTTCTCATACAGATCTTGCTGCTCCAGTTTGATGACGGCAGATATTTATTTCACGTGTCAGTGGCTCCTAAACAAAGCCCTGGAGGAGGTGCGCGTTTACCCAGCAGCACTATATAAATCCAATTCGTGTCCACGTCGTGTCTTATCGATTATTATTTTTCTCATTCTCCAAAAAAAAAAAAAAAAAAAAAAGACTAATGAGGCAGGGGAATCTCTGTGGAAAGGTTAATACGATATTGAAATGCCAGCGGATTAATGGTAGTGGTGGTGGGCTCTGGAGCTGAGGAGGAGGTGACGAATGCTGTGGCCTTTTCACGGCGCTGCCCCACGTTTGTGTGATTGTAACGGGCCCCCCCCTGCCCCACGTTTGTGTGATTGTAACGGGCCCCCCCCGCCCCACGTTTGTGTGATTGTAACGGGCCCCTCCCTGCCCCACGTTTGGGTGATTGTAACGGGCCCCTCCCTGCCCCACGTTTGGGTGATTGTAACGGGCCCCTCCCTGCCCCACGTTTGTGTGATTGTAACGGGCCCCTCCCTGCCCCACGTTTGGGTGACTGTAACGGGCCCCTCCCTGCCCCACGTTTGGGTGATTGTAACGGGCCCCTCCCTGCCCCACGTTTGTGTGATTGTAACGGGCCCCTCCCTGCCCCACGTTTGTGTGATTGTAACGGGCCCCTCCCTGCTCCACGTTTGGGTGATTGTAACGGGCCCCTCCCTGCCCCACGTTTGTGTGATTGTAACGGGCCCCTCCCTGCCCCACGTTTGGGTGATTGTAACGGGCCCCTCCCTGCTCCACGTCATGTGTGTTCATTTCCAGTGTCCCGTCCTCGACACGCCTACAGCCTTGGTCAGCCCCATGTCCAGGCGAAAGGAGAAGCAGCATTAGACAGTTTACAGAGGTGCGATGAGTGCTCTGGAATCCCCCGTCAGAGGGGCCTGATCTTCCTTCTAACAAGAACCCAAAACATGCACAATATGTTAAAACATCAGGGATACTAGTTTCTTTAAAACATGGATCATAGGCACTTTTTTTGTGTTTCCAAAGGCAATTTTTCTATGATGAAGCCTCGGCGTTAATTCAACCTGGGAGACCGATTTCAGCATCCTCTACCTCCAGCCAATGATCGCTTCCGTGAGGGCCACACCTCCACCTCAGCCCATCAGCGTAAGAGCCGCACCTCCGTGGCAGCCAATTATCTACCTCGGTTCCGCTTTTAAGCCTCTAGCGATCATGGTTTGTTCGCTTCCCAGTTGTGCTGCGACCCGCTTCCACCCCATCGCCGCCTCTTCATCCACTGCTTCTACCTGCTGCATCTTCACGGGTCTTCCATACCACCACCAGTGTCCAGAGTCCGGGGGGAGACATCCCTAACTCCAACCTGTCCAACCATACTGACGTCAGTTCTTACATCAAGGTCTACCGCCGGGGTCAGATCGCCAACAACCAATATTCATGTTAATAAATCTTCCTAGTTGCTGCTTTTGTCTGTCTGAGTCCATCCGTGTTGAAATATCAATGTGTCTGAATGTCAACATCTGTGGATTGAAAAGCAACTCTTTTTTGCATTTTCAAAACAATTGTATATTAACAGTATTGTTCACAGTGTCAATATTCCTTTGAAATAAGACCAACTTACAGGAGTCCTATGCATTTGTTTGCAGTGGTCTACACACCACAGCATTAGAGCTTGGTGTGAGCAATATGACTGTTGATGAAAAAGGAGTTGAGTTCACAGGCAAGGATTTACCGGTCGATCTACGTTCTTACCCTCACCTGTAGTCATGAGATCTGGGTAATGACTGAAAGGACAAGATTGCGGATACAATCGGTCAAAGTGAGTTATGTTTGCAGGGTGGCTGCGAATTTAAGCAGCCACCCAGGAGGACAGCAGCACCTGCCTCAGAGATCGGGTGAGGAGCTCAGTCACCCGGGAGGAGCTCGGAGTAGAGCCGCTGCTCCTTCACGTCGAGAGGAGCCGGCTGAGGTGGCTCGGGCATCTGTTCCGGATGCCTCCTGGTGTCTTCCCTGGGGAGGTGTTCCAGGCATGTCTCATCGAGAGGAGGCCCCCGGGAAGATTCAAGATTCCGTTTATTAGCCATTAGCCAGCAGTGCAAAACCCATAAACACATAAAAGGACACAGCATCAACACTAACAGACCAATGCCACATAAAAGCTTTAGGCAAAAGACTCTACAATAAAAGTCCATACAAACTTAAAGTGCCTTGTTTAAGGTGATCACAGCTTGTGGAAAGAGACTGTTAAAATGGTGATAAACAGAACATTTGACAGAGGAATCTCAAAAAAAGGCCCTTGAAGGGCGGCCTGAGGTGTCATTAGCAAGTTGTAAAGCTCGATTTAAGAGTCGAGCTTTATATGTGGCTCCAGGAGCGACAGAGCAGCCAATGGTCTGCTGCTGAGTGAACCACTTTGTTCAAAGTCTTCTTCTCTTTCAGAGTGAGACCAAGCCACACAGTAATACAACTGGTTAGGATGCTCTCAATAGTAGAAGTTTAAAAGAATCTTAGTATTTTAAGTAAATTCTCTAAAACAAAAGGTGCTGTCTCGCTTTCTTAGCAATGTTAGTAGTATTAGAGCACCAATTCAAGTCATTATTGTATTAATCTGCACCTCAGAATCCCGGAGAGTAATAGGCAACTGATTCATATTGTGACAATAAACATTCTCCACCTCCTCACAATAATGAGATTCATCATTTGAACTGATCAGCCCAATGATGGTTAGATCATCAGCATATTTGATGATCACATTATTGGCATGAAATGTCATGAGTACAATGTGAACAGCAGGGGGCTCAAAATACACCCCTGCAGGGGACCAGTGCTGACATTCAGCTCATCAGATATACAACCATTCATTTTGACACTTTGTGGTTAAAAATTAAATTAAATTAAAATTAAACATCCATTTACAAATGGCATCATCAAGTCCAAGACATTTGAATTTGTGAATGAGCTTTGTTGGGACCATTGAGATAAAAGCTGAACTGTAGTCTATGAGTAGCATTTATGCTTTTCGTTCATCAAGATGCTTGTAGACAGAGTTCAAAGACAAGGAAATGGCGTCTTCAACACTTCTGATTTTCCATCCATCCATCCATCCATCCATCCATCCATCCATCCATCCATCCATTTTCTTCCACTTTTCCATTCCCGGGTAATTGGAGCTGCCCAAAATCACATTGCACCAGCCCCTATGGCTCCTCCTGCAGGTGGTGGGTCGACAGAAGGACAGCCTCATGATTCTAACGGGGCCTGTTGGTCTCTCATAAGGTCTCTGAGCTGGTCTGGTGTCGCCTCGGGATCCCAGATCAGCTGGAGGAAGTGTGCATGGATAAGGAAATCTGCGGAAAGCTCAAGATGTTATCAAAGTTGTTGTTCTTAAGATGTGCAAATAAAAAAAAAAAACATTGAATATATTGTCAAAATAGTGAAAAATTGGTGGAAAAAATGTTTAAGTGCTTTTTTGAGCAAGTACTTTCCATTGTCATTTTGAGCAACACAAACCTAAACTTAAACATACATGCATTTGAGCACATTTCTGATGGTTTGCTTATATATGGTTTATCATCAATCAAGGAAGTTTTACACATATATACATTTTTGTCCAATTAGACCCAGAACCATCAGTATGACTCACCCAAACAACTGCAGCCTTTATGATTGACTAACTTATGACCATTCAGTCAGACATCACCATTCGTCCCCTCTCCCACTGGACAGAAGACACCTCTCTCCGTCATGGCGTCTCCTCCCTGTGTACAGATGTTCAGCCCGTCCTCCGCGCTCCCCTCGCTCTCCTCCCCTCGCTGCTCCTGGCATGGGGTCCAACTTTTAATCAAGTCCGCATAATTGGAGCGATCCCCTGCCTTCCCACGTATTCCTACCCATCTGTATAATTACGCCGAATGGAAGTCTTTGTCGGAGGTGTGTGTGTGTGTGCATGGGGGGGTGGGGGGTTCTGAGCAGTCTCTCCCCCTCCCCAGACGCTTCCCCCTAAGCGCCTCTCACACAATTACGCCCCATCTTGAGAAGAAAGAAGGAAATTGCCTCCTTTGTCATGTCATTTTTCCACCGGCGGGGGCTAAACATGTGCATCAACAATAATTAATGCGTCACGGCGACCGCGGTCTGTACGCGGTTCGGCGCCGAGCAATTAGCGGCGCGGTTTGGAGGAGGCATTGTTGCTTCGTGCGCCGGCATTTCTGGTGATTTCGGAGGCACAAGTGGCTGTGAAATAAAGAGCGGGGAATGTTCCTTTTGTTTAGTTCCAGCTCATTTGAAATCCTCATTTAGACACAGAGTCATAGGATTCATAGGGCCCATAGTTTATAATGGGGGGGGACGTGGAAGAGCTTGGTGACTTGTAACTTCACCCCCGTTTGGGTCCATGGAGGAGAGGCTTTTGCTAACAATATGTTTGGTCTTTTTGGGCGACTGAGTGCACGCGCGAAAACCAGACAGGTACGCATCAACTCATCTAAGCTCAGGTAAGAACATATCTCAGTATGGAAAAACGGTGGCTAATTCGTTTAAGATGGTTTCCGTTTCATAAATGTGGGGTTGTCCCAATGAGCAACCGGGGAGAGAACAAAGGAGCTCTTGGTGAACCAGGAAGAAAGGCCATGGCCAGGACGATCGGCATCACAACACTCAAATATACACAAGACTTTCTTCTTTTTGGGGGGTGGCAGTCAGGTTTATGGGGATACATGTGCTGTATTTGTGTGTTACTTGTAGTTTAATTAGGTCAGATGTTGGCAGGGGCGTAACACCAAATTCTGGGTACAAACTATCTTGGTGGACCCCCCCCCATATGAAAATCAGGTCATATTCTATGTTCTTTGACCACATAACAGTGGTTTAGTGGTTTGACAGTGCAGTTCATTTATATTCTATTATAACTTTATTATATATACCTTAACTATGTGAAAAAATGGGTCGGCCAAAAAAGTGCTTCATATACTAACACATATCCAATCTAATGGGTACTTAGTTCATGGTTTGTTTGTTTATTTGTTTGTTTGTTTGTTTGTTTGTAAAGGACTGAACCAGGGACATAGGATATTTGTGCTGAGAAAACTTTCAAATAGGCATTAAAATGCTCTTTTACAAAAAATGATGATACTATAATGTCTCAGTGGCCCAGAGGCCTGAACAAAAAACTCAAGGGCTTCAGTCTGATTTAGTCTCTCACCATATTTGTATGCTCCTTCCATAACTTAGTTTTATTCACAAGTCAAGTGAAGAGGGCAGCGTGCTTCTGTTCCTTGGTCTATGTGCAGTGAGGGGAGGGGCCACATGGGGGGGAAATGCATAACAAGAGACTGACTTTTAGTAGCAAAAAATCAAAATCAAAAATCATATGTATGTCTATATAGTCTTGAGCCAAAAGCATAATACTGCCTCTTTAAGATTCGGGAACAGGCTGAGGGGCTGGGGGTTGATGGGGAGACTACACTGTTAGAGCAGCAGTCATTCTGTGAGCCTAACATGGACCAGGCTTAGTCCCGGTTTAGACCTGGTTTTGGCCTGGGTTTAGCCTGGTGTGGAGCTGGTCTGCCAAGGTCCACTGTGGTAATTGCGTCGATGAAGAGAGATGTCAGCGCCATTACTCTATGTGAGCAGGTGCCCTGAGGAACTCCATTACCCAGGTATCAATGGGCCGTGCTGTCCGGTCATTGGTCAACTGTCAGCCCCCAGGTCAGGGGATCACTTCCACACCCCAGGTCAAAGGTCAGGTTATTAACCACACTGGAGAGCCCACATGTTGTGCACGTATATACTGTGTTTCTCTAGATGTTGCTTCACTGTTAATTCAACATTGGCAAACTAAAATAAACTCAAAATGATTTCCCTACACTCTGCACCATTTCCCACCCCAATTTGTCAATATCTAATTTATAGGCTGATTTATTGAGCAAAACTTTGAATTAAGTAAATTATTACCAAGCAAACTTCCGGAATAAGGTCAATATTGCCATACGTGCACTATAGGCCTGTTGTAGTGGTGTCTGAATGTACAGAGAGAACAAAGTAACACACTCAAAATGGCCCACTATGCATTCTGAAAAGTAGTCAGCAGTATTGTTTGTTTGTATACTTTATTGTCCCCGTAGGGAAATTTGCATTTAACCCATCCTACCCACCCTGTCTAGTAATGGTCACTAGAGGTCAATACAGACCACAATGCATTGCAAGAGTCAGAGACACTAATCAGGATCCCCGGTGCCATCACTTTGACCAATGAGATGATCATTCCTAAGAACCGGCCTGTCAGATCCAGTCAGGAAGGGAGGGGGACAAGGAAAAATGGTTGCTGACCAATGATCTTTAATGAAACTATAGATAGGACATGTCCATAGTAATACAGGAGGGCAAATGGCAATTCTGGCGGCCATCTTGTGCCATCTAACCCAGTGCAATGTAATCAAATGGGAAACACCACGTATTTCCTTTATACTGTTTTGATCTATTTGTTCGTTATTTCACGATGTTTGATGGTAGCTAACCTTATGTCATACTGTATCTGGAAAGAAAATATTTTTTTCAAATTTAATTTAAAGAGGGGGTATTATGCTTTTTTCAATCACATAGCACCAGTCTATATCACACTACAATGATGAGCAAACCTTCTGTTGGTCTGTAAATGCAGTAAATTAGAATAACTGCCTTGTATAAAATGTCTCTCTCAAAATGGCTGTAGTGAATGTCTTGAAATAGGCCTCTGTCTCTTTAAGAACCTCTGAGCCTTTCCGACACGCCCCCTCCTCACGCTGTCTGTGGCATCAGTGGGGAGGGGGTTCTGCTGAGGAGCAGTGGTTGGTTACTCGGCTGGTGATGAAAGCTCGGAGGCGTCTCCAGGAGGTGGGGGCGTTCCTAGGAGGACTCAGGCAAACCTGTCCCTAAAATGGCCGCCATCAGAGTTTTTACAGATTACTCAGAAATACGTGAATGTGCCAAGGCAACACTTCAGGCATGTTTTTAATGAGGGAATGACATAATAACATGATGTATTCTTGAAAAAGTCCATTTTGCATAATACCCCCCTTTAAGTTGTTGCATAGACTTAAGCTACATTTGTACATGTACATAAAGGATTAAAAACACGTGTCAGTTCATTGCACAGCTGTTTATTAATGCTTAATTTGCTTATTTACAGCGAATTAGACAAGAAAGAGGTGCTTAATGCTCAGCGGGAGAACAGTTGTATGTGCGGCTCCAGCCTGCAGATTATAACACTGGAAAGCCCTGGCATGCATGGGGAGCATGTTTGAACGCTCCATAGATAATTTTTTGACCCGCCCCCCGTTCAAAGGAGAATTACCCGACCCGAACCGCGGGCAGCCTGGGTCCACGGTCGAACCGGCTTCCCGCGCATCACTAATACGAGCGATCGCGATGTCGTCACATCCGTTGGCCGTGGTAGGCATTTTACATTTTCATATTTGATAAACATTTTATGAAAATCCTATAATCTGCAAAAACAATGTCCATAAACAGGGCATTGCTTCTCTTGCGCTGTCACAGATCTATCATTTTATAAAACCGAGTTAGAGGCCTGTATGCATCAGCTGCCTACCAAACATCCGGCGAAAATTGCGGAAGTAAACAATAACAGCGATCGCTCGTATTCCCTTGGTATTAGCAAAGTAACTGTAGCCTATTCTAAATACTGTATTCTAAAGAGTAACTGTACCGGAATACAGTTACTCAAAATGTGTATTCTAAATACGTAGCGGTGGTGCATGTATTCCGTTACTCCCCAACACTGTGCATGAATAACATGAAATTATGTATGAAATATTATTTCAGATTATTCATGCAGAACTTAATGTAACCTTATTATAAAGTGTTACCGGAAAATGTTGCTCCTGGTTTTGCATTCACAAGATGGCCGCCATGTTTTCCACGTCAATGAGAGTCCGATCTGTTTTATTAATGATCTTATCTGCTGACTTTAGCACGGGCTGTTCACTGATCCATAGCTTCCCTCATGCCAAAAGAGTTTAATCCAAAGCAGTTTGTTCATGAATGTTAAATCCATGTAAAATAAAACACTTTCTGACTGGTATTTATCCATAAACATTTAATAGATTAATCGGTGTTTATCGCAGAAATCCATTATTACCGGAGTTAAGTGTTGGTCCCTCATTCTGTTGGTAATTCAGACGGGCAGCCCAAAACACTCTCTCTGGATAATTGTCCACCCATGTCCTTCGTGAACAAAGACGAAGGACATGGAAAAACCAAAACCAGAACAGGGCAACACAAACAATTAGGCTCTCAATCATCCACACATCGGATGAGTTTGGAAGACTACTTTTAAAACCTCTTTCATTTCTAAAAGACTGGCCAAACCTCCATATTTGTCTGCATATTTCTCAAACAAGTCATATTTGTGTTGTCGCCCCTCTATTGCCCATCCCTCATTGCCGTCTTCATCAGTGCAGATAGTGTCACGGTCGTCTGAATCATGGCTCCTCTGTCTGTAGACCTGCTCCTCTCATTTCCTCCTCCCATCCATCTCCACAGACGAGCCGCCCGCACACCCCAACCACAAGAGCCGCTGCCACTGAATCGTAATCGCACCTGGCACATCTCATTTGGGGAGAATGGGCGCAATTGCCAAGTCATATGTTTGCCCAATCTTATCAGTCCTGTCAAGATGAAATGCTGATGCTTCTTTAGGTGAGGAGATTTGTCCCACAGAGCTTTCAATCACGAATAAAGTAAAGGCTGACTATTATTGGCATTTTGCCTTTAATTAAAATGTTTTTCCTCCAAGTTAAAAGGGACATAAAGTGTTTGGTCACGTTCCTGCAATGACAGACTTTTGTCAATGAAAAATATACGCTTTTGTTGCCGCTGAAAAAACCCTCACTTGCGAGTCCTTGAAGATGGTTTTATTGAGGATTCATTGGATGTGTCTCAGGGAAGGAAGGTGGGGTTGGTTTTGGAAAGTCCCTTAATGCCTCACACTTAACCCTCTTTCTGCTGTCTGATTAGATACATAATGACTTTTACATCGTGTAAAACTGTGGAACAAGATGAACATGACACGTCCTCACTTCTGAGGAATATGTGCACGGTCAATGTGGAGTCCAGTAACACGGGAGGAAGTCAGACAAATATTTGAAGCCCTTTTAAACACCACATCAGCGGCAGCAGATGCAGTATTGTAACCCCTTTTAAGTCCTACTGGCGTCTAAAGACCTTCCCAGTTCTATGGTTTTACTTTGAAGGCCTGAGTCGCACCCTGGAGCACATGGCTACTATGTATGTATGTATGTAGACAAAAGCATGTACTTTATCTCTGATTGCAGCTGTTGGGCTGATTCTACCATAGTTCTGGCTCTTCAGGCGACATGGAAGCACAAAAAAGGTAAACACTTTCTTTTACACAACCGTTTTGTACCTGTGGCAGTATGTAGGTGCATGGTTGCCTTGCAGGGGTATAAATATAGGGCAGCATTCCTCTTTGTTCGTCCCACCTGACCTCTCCCCTGCGTGACGTCACCCGCCGACCAGGAGCTAGCATGGCTGTGAGAGCTGCACAGCGAAACATAACGTGACATCGAGGAAATGTGACTGTCTAAGGCGTGAAGCCCAGTGTTCGGAGCATGCTGTGCAGCATGTGCTCTCGGTGAGTGGCAAAGAGATCATTGCTGTTCGTAACTATCGGCCGTGCGCTGGGCTAACACTAGCATTGTAGCTTCTGGGCTGGGCGAGGTCGGCGTCACATGTGTATCTACGGGGTGTCTGGGTGGCTTCATGGGGCTTGTGACCACAGACAGGTATGTGCACGTTTAGTGCCCCTGTTGTGATGTAATGTACTTAGATTTATCCTGTTTGTTAGACAAATGATGACTGTGACCTCCTCGGCTGCTGGTCCTTTCTCTCTTGTGTTCATTCCACCTGGTCCTTTCTCCTCGTGTTTATTCCACCTGGTCCTTTCTCCTCGTGTTTATTCCACCTGGTCCTTTCTCCTCGTGTTTATTTCACCAGGCTGTCCGTGACTGCGGCGTCTCGGTGGTCGAGACTGGTTAAGTGTTTGCATGGACTGGTAACGGGACATATATTCTGGACACTTGGGTTAAAACCACGTTGACTAATCACCTGTTTGTGTTGAACAATGTGAAACTGTTGACGAAATGAACGGAAATGGAAATTGTGTAAAGTTACTGCAAACTTTATTTTTAGGTCCAAGAAACAAAAGTGATTAATAAATTACCTAAACTTGTATTAGTGTCTCTGTCCTTAGTTAATACGAACCTGTGTTGCCTTTTAGTGTGGGGATACTTTATTATTTGTCCAGTATAATTCTGGGCTGGCGTTCAACAATCTAACATTTACACTAATTTGAGTTGAGCCAGTGATATTTGGGGCTTAAATGGTAACATCTTGGTAAGATAATGCGCCCCCACCACATTTAGTACACTTGTACCTATGTGTAAGATAGACACACAATGGAATAAGTACTTTGTTCCAACGCACATTACACTGTACTAAATGTGTAGGTACAATGTTTCCAGGTAGTGCAACATAACGTGTAACTGGCAATTTCTTTCCAATAAAATAATGATGTTTTAGCAGCAGAGCCTCCTCAGTGAGACTAGAAGCTGCTGTGGACATTAGCACTAGCCGCGTTAGCTGATTAGCCTGTTTATTTATTACAGAACCAAGGTTATGACTGTACAGCAGAGATGGTATGACCATACAGCATTAGCCAATATGGTAAGTAGTGATTTACATGAGTGACACTGACAGTCAGTGCAAACCAACAAACAGGCCATAGCTTTTGCTTCTCCACTTGTGGAAGTTCCACACATATTTCTGCAGTTCTGGCACATTTACGCCTGTATTTTGGAAGTGAGGAATTGTTGCCCATGTCACCATGTTACCATGTGCTTGCTCTTCTTAGTCCATTCAGTTCAATTTTATTGCCCTTTCCACTTTTCTCCCCACTGGCGAAAACTGTACCAGAATTAGCTGACAAAACCCCAAGTAAAGGTCACGCTATTAAGAATCAATTAGTTCTTTCACAATGTTCTGGCTGCAGAAAAAACAAAAAATGTCTTCCCGAAAAAACAACTCTGCGATTCATATTTCTCGCTTGGTTCGTCAGTTCATTCCATCAGGTCTAATAGAAAACCTGACATGGCTGACTGATAAAACCCATTTGGAATGTAATATTTTGCGTCCTTCCGCGCCGAAGCCGTCTCATTCTTGACTATTTTCTTCCACTGAGCCTGATCACCGAACCTCTTAACATCAGCCCATAAACACCAACACAATTTCACGTCTTTAAAACCATTCGGAGAAGAAGAGGCGGGGGGGAAAAAACGCCAGCACAGCATTCTTCTAATCGCTTTGCAAATATTGGCTCGCAGGAATAAAAAGGCACATGGCCCTAAGATCCCATTTGTGCACCAATTACTTTCACGGTCCACTTCCCGGATAACGTGGAAAGGCCAGATTATCCGCGGGATGTCTGCGCGGGATAATTACGAGAACAGATAGGGACAAGGAAAAGAAGACGACTGGTGACGGTAATCGGCTTTCGCAAGTAAAACATTTGGGAGGGCTGGGGATCAAAAGGTTTGAAGTGACATTTGGATGATTTTAAAGGAAGGTGGACAGATTCGCCCCAAATGCTCTGAATAAGAGACATAAATACAGAGATGGCAGAGAGATGGGACATTTTGGTCCTATGTCTGTATCGTTGCCTTATTGTTTGGTGCAGCCCTGTGAGGAAACTCGTTTGACTTGATTAACTGATTGACCATCCATCAGATAATAACATTTTTGTAATGTTAGTAGTACACATATAACAGTTACAGTTACTACATGTGGATCCTTCTCTCACTGAGTATCACCCATTGTGTGCTCCAGTACAGCGGATTGCAAAGGTTTGGGAATCCCAGTCAACATTTCTATGAATGTAAAAAATGAATGAGTCAGATGAGACATTCCTCTTAGCCCCCCACTACGGCAACTTCAAACACTTTCTGTAACTAGCCAAATCCTTCGATTCTAGTTTTTGCCCTTTCTTCCTTACAAAAGTAGTTCTAGTTCTGTGATATTGCTGGGTTGACACTGCTCTTTCGAGGTCAATGAGGATCATCTTCAACGATGTCTAGGTCAGGAGGCTGTGAAGGCCACGGGGAAACCTTCAGACTGCAACTTTTCAGAAAGTTTATCATGGATTTTGAGGTATTTTCCTTTTAACTTCACGTTTCTGACAGAAGGTGTTAAGTTTCCAAACTTTGTAGGAATTTAGTCATGGAATTTTCCCTGTAGATCCATCCCCAGGTCTAATGGTTGGACAGATGTTTTCATGGAATTTCGTGCCCTTTCTTCTCCAAACACAACTATTTTAACCTCGTCGAACCATGTACTACAACTCCAGTCACTACCAGATCTTCCTGTAGGGATCGTGCAGTCAGAACAGGATTCTGACTTACTTTCTATCCAACGATCTGATATTTTTCCTGGTCGTCCGGACCTTGCTTTGACCACCACCATTCCTCTTAACTGCTACTTCTTAAAGGGGCTATATCGTGCTATTTTAGCCATTCCAAAGTTAAGTATAGGCATTTATATGATATATTGTACCTCTACCATTATGGAGCACTCATTTTTGTGATAAATATAAGTGTTTTCTGGAGGTATTTTTCAAACCCGGAAGACACAACGCTTCGATTCAGTTAACTCCGCCCCCTCTCTCCGCACATACAACTTTACCGTAATATAAATAAACAGCAATAAGTTACTTCACGATGCAGTTATACGGAGTTGACATCTGCAACACAGCTTCATAAATGGCTAACACACATGCTAATATGCTAACACACAAGCTAACCCGCGTTTGGATTGACTCACCACTCTGGTCCATCGCTGTTTACATTATGGGACTCGCGTTGGTTATAAAAGTTAATCCACTTTGATTCAGGCGAAGGTTCCCCAAACATCCATCAGTGACAGTCACAGAAAAACAATATTTTGGCTGATAGTCGCTGTTTCCCGGAGAAAAAAACAGCTGAGTGGCCTCTTCCTGAAAAGGGTTGAATATAAACTCCTCGTCCTCGTAGCCAAACGCGCTTCTTTTTCTCCGTCCGTGACATTATCGTTAGTTAAGAATAAAGAACAGGTGTGTCCAGAGTAGGTAACGAGCTCCATCTTCACAGCTGCAGCGCAAACATGACTGATCTGTTCAGACGCGATGTGTTTGTTTTGGCCTCAGCTGACCTGGAAGCACTTCGGGCACATCCTTTTTTTAATTTTTATTTTTATTTTTTTTACATTTTTTACTCTTTGTTTCTCTCTTACGACAGAAATAATGAAAAAGCTGTTTTACAAATTAAAATCAGGCCGTAAGCATAGAATTAAGACATTACATTACAGACTTCGAGCACTTCCGTTCCGTTGTTACGACACAACTGAACACTCAGTCGTTCACCAGGAGAGGAAGGAGCAGCTGCTCAGAGAGCAGGATTCAGGAGGATTGCGGAGAGCTGCGTGAATGAAGCCACAAACCACTCTGGGGGTGTTTTTGATAAGGAAATAGCATAACAACATGGCTAAAAGCTCCAAAAAGTCGATTTTGCATGATATAGGACCTTTAAAGGAACAGGCCACCGTTTTTTCCATATTGAGATATGTTCTTACCTGAGCTTAGACAAAGACCAGACAGGTACGCATTGTGTACCTGTCTGGTCTTTGTGCATGTCCTCAGTCACGCACAAAGACCAAAGGTGTTGTTAGCATTTGGCCTCTCCCAGAATATTCCTATAGCTCCAAACGGGGATGAAGTTGGAAGCGACCATGCTCTTCCACGGGCACACACAAAGACCTGCAGGTACCCTAATTTTCCTTTTATATGATTCTGAAAATGTAAAAGATTTTTATGAACATTTCATCTGCAACATGATGAATTTTAGAGATCATTTTATCATCCCCTTGCTATATTTTTTACATTCATAGAAATTAATTGAAGAAACAGACCAACATATTGGCAGTATGACGCTCAACTAAACAACTTCTTAAACAGTTTAATGGCCATGTTCCACTCACATAGCAGTCATTCTTTTATTGTTTATGCATAAATGTTGTACCGTATGAACTGCACTCTCACACTCCTTATATTCTCAGCCCTGGCTTGATTTGTTATGAAATAAAGGATTAAGGATAAAGATAAAGAAGCGTCTGGTCTGTGACAGCTTCAAAGCTGCCTCTGATGGGAGTAAACATGGTTCAGTGGTGGCCCATGGTGGAGCAGCAGAGACTTATCAAACACTGGAGCCTTTGAACAGAGGAGCAGGCCAAATCTACAGCATCTACAGCTCCGCTTTAATGGAGCCACTGAGGACTGTGTATAGACTGAACACTTGTTAATAAGAGCGTGCTGGCTCTGAAAGCAGCAGATGGAGCTCACAGAGTGAAGGGTAAGAGACTCAGACAGATCAGACAGAACGCCATTACAATATGCTGACATCACAAGGTTAAAAGTCCGTATAATTGCAAAGCTGACTCTCTGCCGTATGTTTTTTTTTCCTCAATTCGTCTGCCATAATCACACATTTTACATAATCCTTTTAATGAATGCCAGTTTGAGACAGTGAAGTAAATACTTATAGTAGTCATGCTTTAGGCACTTTGGGTTACAAGATGCAAATAAAATAAATGTATTAACATTCAGGAATTTGTTTATAGATAATGTTATATGATGTATGTGTTTTTCACTTTGTTCATTATATTTGGTGTATTTGGTTGGTACAGTGCATGTTAATGAACACGCCACACCGGATTGTTGCCTTGGGCTAATTTCCATCCGTCGTCGCCCATGTGCACTCTCAAACACACTCTGATTCATCCTGGCCCATTGTACATGTTTTTAGCGGTAGGGGAAACCGGAGTACCCGGAGGAAACCGAGGCAGACACGGGGTGAACATGCAAACTCCACACTGAAAGGCCCCGTCCAGGTGGGAATTGAACCCTCTAGCTGTGAAGCACGGGCACGAACCACTGTACTGCCTTCTGCATCTGTTGCTATTAAAGGTACACTGTGTAACATTTTGGACTATACTGTTGCCTTCAGCACAAAACATGCTCCTAATGACCAGCTCCACACAGAAAACGCTTTTACTGCTGTGGGAAATCAAAGAATGGATTTGGATGGGAACCTAGCCTACATTCTAAAAGATTCGGCTGACTTTAGTCGACATCTCCATGAGACCGAGCTGGAGACGTACCCACTCCCGGTAAAGTTATGTAATGTACAAAACTTCAGGGCCGGTTTTCTCTGAATGAGAGAAGCCGCACTCGGGCAGAGCCTGAGCCATTATAGAAGCTCCCACAGACTCCAAACTTTACAGTCTGAGACCTAACAAGATTTTGAAGTTTTTTTCAGAGGGATTTTTTAATATCTAATTCCTAGCCTGATTTATTCAACTTTGAAACCAAAAAAACAGGCGGAATTTGAGTTTTTACAGATTTTTTCACTGATGATTAGTTTATCGAAAAACTAACCAAAATCCCCTCTGAAAAAATCTTAGTTACTAATATGTCAATAAAATACAACCATAAAATTTAATCTGGCTCAATTCATTATTTTGATTTCGTTGCCCAATATGTAGGCAATTTTGGCCATTTTAATGCTCAAAATGCCTTATTTTTTATGTGAAAACATAAAATGACAGAAAACATGAAATACATTTTTTTCTCATATTTATATCTGTGATGTTCAGCAAATGTTTGAAATTGATATCTCTACATTTATTTATTTTTTCGCCTTAAATCCACTAAACAGTTATTTTTAGCTGCATATGACACTGGAAGTATTTATTGTCATGTAATGAACAAATGCTCATGTTCATGTTTCATGGATTGATCTGATCTTGCCTTCTTGCATTGGATGTAGCTGAACTGCCAGTTGCGTTTCTCAGCCTCAGCTCAAACTGACTGCGTTGTCCTGAAGCTAAAGCCGCCTGCACCTGAAACAGGCTGATCCGTCTCCTCCTGACCTTTATGCTAATCTAATTGCCGGGGTTAAAACAGTTCCCGCTCGGCTGTTGTTCTCTCAGCCTGTGGCACTGCACCTCATCAATTACCTCCAGCTTCCTCCGGCACCGCGTGGAAAAACATGTCAGCGCTGCCCGAGATAGCGCCTTCCCGACCGTCCGAGAGGAGGAAGCCCTGACGCCCGAAACTACAGCACGCAGAAATCCCCCGAATGCATCATGCCTCGTCTGTCGGCGTGTCTCCCGCCTCTCGACAGCAAAGGACCCACACTCAAAAGTGGAAAGAAAGACAATTGTGAGGTTTTAGCAAATTTGAATTCATTTCCATATAAAGCTGTGTTATGCCAAACTACTTCACTTCTTCAGGTGTGCATGACAGCTCCATCATTTTAGTAGCATGCCTTTTACCTGAGGTTTCATAACGTTCTTCCCGCTACAGCCTACAGAGGGCGCTCACTGGTAAGTTGATTCATCATAACCTGGAACTTGTCATAAAGGGGCTAGATGCAAGTTTTTACTGCATTTTATACTCACTACTGCCACCTCAGGTCATATGTGTAACTGCAGCTTCTATATTAAGCTCGTGCAAGTAACACCTTTGTGAGTGACAGTGCAGGGTTTTAGAGGCAGTTGTGAACAGGTCTGAGCTCATTCTACACATTAGGACATGGCTGGAACATGTAGGGGGAGGAAAATACTTCATTTTAACATTTTTAAACTCTGTATAGTCCCTTTAACCTTTAGTATCTTTTGTGACGTCCCAGTGCGAGCAGGAAGCAAAACAGAAAGAGGGAAACACAGGAGTTTTGATTAGCTTCATGGAGGGCACTGCGGGTCCAGATAAGGCGAACAAGCCAGGCAGGAACAGCCCCTTCCAGGGCCCGTCCCCTTTGTGGGGCTGGCTGGGCGACGTGAGCGGGGCGTGTTCAGTGTGTCTGTGTGGCTACACTATTGTTCGCTGCAGCTCACGCTCATTTATCACAGGGAAGAGTCCTATTTTTACACAGACAGGTGGAGCGGGACAGTGCAAGGAGTTTCAGCGAACAATAAGGAACTGTTACTACAATTACTTCCTCTGCCAGGCCCTGAAAGGCAAAAGTAAAAGTGTTTCATCCCTGATTTCACCAGCAGAGGGTGACTTTTAACGCATTGTAAGTAATGCAGTTAAGGCTGGCTTAAAGTAAAGGGTGTGGAGAGGAAAAAACACAAGGGGGAGAAAAAGAACACAAACCCCAACACAGCCAGCATTAATGCCTTACACTTGTAATGCGCTTTACAAGCCTGAATTACCAAGTTTCTCAAAGCGCTACATTGTCGTCATTATTCATTCACTCCATACTCGGTGGTGATAAGCTACTGTTGTAGCCACAGCTGCCCTGGGGTAGACTGACAGAAGCGAGGCAACCAGTCTGCACCATCGGCCCCTCCGACCACCACCGCCACTCACTCACGCATTACATTCGCCAGGCTTCCTGGTGTTACTAAACGGTCTCCCATCGAAGCACCGACCAGGCCCTTCCCTGCTTAGCTTCCAAGGTCTGACGGGATTGGGCAGAGCAAAGGCGGTGTGGCCACAATTAGCCATTGGCTTGTTTAACTGTACGTTATTCTATAAGCTGTTCTATTTTCTCACATACAATGGAACATTAGCAAAATGCTAATCATTGATCAAAAAAACACCTCAAAGAGCTTTAAAAACAAACTTACGTCAGACCGAAACCAGTGCTGCACGTGTTAATAGTATTACTCAAACCAACCTAAACACTAAGGCGGTCATTTAGCAAGGAAGGAGCTATAGAAAAATAAAATCTAATTAAAATATACAAAAAAACATGCTATTTTAAAGGCATCTGGGCACTCATTTGATGATACATTTATTACTAATCTGATTTGTAAATTAGCATAAAATGCATAACTCATTCTGCTGATGATCCACTTTTGCACGTGCTTCTCACTTTGCACATGAGCACACGCTTAGTAAATCAGCCTAAGTGTTCTCTATGTGCCCAGTGAAGCAAAGGGATCACAGCATGTGGAGCATGTGGGGAGTGAAATATATATAAACAGTGCTGTTCTCTGAAAGGGGGGGAAGCTCATGATCACCGGAAGGAGAGGGGGGGTATTTATTAATCTATGTTAAACAAATCATTTCAATAATGTAAACAAACAACACTTTTTTGTTTATTTTCCCCCTGTTTTTTATTATTATTATCAACTCCAACTCAATATTCTGAACTTTTGTAGGCTACAAACTCTGCCCTGTGTTGCCACCAGTGGTGGAAAGTAACAGAGTAAAAAGTATAAATTCTAGGTACTTTGCCTGTACCTGTACTTTCTACTCCTCTACATTACTAAATAGGGTTAAAAGTAAAAATATTTTATTTTCAAAGTGATGTCCCTACGATGACCTGGTTTAGTCCCAATTTAGACTTGGTTTAGTGGTTTACTCTTTTAGACCTTGGTTTGACCGGGTTTACTTCCTGTTGTTGACCTGAGTTAGTGGTTTACTCGTTTAGACCTGGTTTGAGTCAAATGATTTAAAAAAAATCCTGCACATTAAACTCTTAAATAATTTTACTTTACTTATGCATACTTGCATACTTTTATACTTTTACTGAAGTAAACATTTGATCAGACACTATCAGGAATCTATCAGACTTTTGCAAGTTCTGAATCAGTTTCCCCAACAGTCACTAGTTAATATCACAGCCCTCACTGGAATAAAAGAAGGATTATACTATTTCAACCTTAAAGACTCTCCTAAAAGAGATTTGGACGACGAGCAGAGCCGAGGAGAGGCCAGGCGGAGGAAGGGGTGGAGGAGGGGCGTAGCACGGCTGGGAAACGGCTCAGTGATTGACTAGGGGGCTTAAGAAGGGGATCCTCAGTGATGACGATCGGAGGATTGGAGTGAGCTGCTGGTGATGAGGTGATGAATGAATGAATGCAGCTGGTTGGTCTTCCAGCTTCATTTATTGTACCAGCTCAAGTAGGATTTTTGATTTGTTTTAGCTCACAGCTCGGACTGACAGCAGCTGCAGCTCCTCCAGGGCTGCCAGATTCTCAAAACCAATATATCGTACAAAGCTTACAAAACAATCGTATTTCAGCACAAACTATCACAAACTACAAATATAAAACATCCCCCTCCATTGTTCACACCGGATGCTTGAATAAGCCCTTTAATAAAGAAATGGGTGAATGACGGCGTCACGAGAGGTGAGACGGGGTTCCGTCTGCTGACCAATCAAATGCCACGGCTGCAGCCAAGGCAGGAGGATGACGCAATAGTGGAACTGTGAAACTGATCCAGGGACAGTCTCTCCTTCTGACAGCAGATACTACACCTACGAGAACATGGAGGCTAAGTCTGACTGTAACCAGTCACTGATGGAATTACAACACGCCCCTCCTTTGTTGCTCTGGCTTCTAAGCCAATCAGAACCTGCATTTGACAACATTTTCCATAATGAGCTTCTCCCAGCTTCCATGGTTTTACTCATAGCACGTCCAAGCAGCTCTCTTGAAGACCACACTGGGACAGCTGATGAACAAGTGACATTTTCTGCATTTTCTGGTGGTGGGGTGCGTATTCAGGGAGCGAGCTTTGGAACGCGTGAGTAATTAGACTGGGTCACTTTTTACAGCATTTCTACAGCCCTTTGATGATCGCAGCGTGCCACAGCGGGACATTCTCCTCTCTGTTTCTCTCTCCTGTCCACTTCTCAGCCGGACGAATGCAGCTCTCTGTCCTGTGAAAGCATGAAAGGCTGAGGAAAAGTTGTGGGTGCATTCATTTTGGAAAATTAGCTGTGAAAACCTTCCTAACAATTGATCCTGGAGCGTCGTTGAGACCACTGTGATGGAAAGTAAAGGTACCACGCTGACCACTCATACAGCCGCCGGGTCACTACAAGGTCAAATACGCACAAATACTAACCTTTTTTTCACATAAAAGGTTGCATAATGCGCCTTTAAATCCTCTTATTCTAATAACCATTTTATAATAGCTGTTCTCAAATGCTCTGTGTGAGGAAGTTTATGAAGCCTTGGCGTTAATTCAACCTGGGAGACTAATTTCAGCATCATCGACCTCCAGCCAATGATTGCTTCCGAGAGGGCCACACCTCCACCTCAGCCCATCAGCGTAAGAGCCGCACCTCCGTGACAACCAATCACCACCCTCGGTCCTGCTTTTATGCCCCAGCAATCATGGTTCATTCCTTTCCCAGCTGAGCTGCGACCCGCCTCCACCCCATTTCCGTCTCTTCCGTCCATGGCTTCTCCCTGCTGCAGCTTCACGGGTCTCTATACCACCACCAGTGTCCAGGCTCCGGAGAAGACATCCCTAACTCCAAGCTGTTCATCAGGGGCGGACTGGCCATATGTTCATTCTGGAAGAACACAGAAGGGCCACCAGTCCTGTCTCAACTGAGCTTTACCCAAATCTAAAAGCTAAAAAGAAAAGCATCAAAATAGCGAGAAAAAGAGGATGAAAACAAAACAAACATGTGCTGGAAAAGTAACAAAAAGGACAACAAAAAAAATACAAAAACGTGAGAAAAACACAACAAAAAATGATGGAAAAGATAATGAAAAAAACAACAAAAATATGACAAAAATGACGTGACAAAAAGTTTCCATCACTTTTGTAGGTCTTAGCTTTCAAATGAGGCGTTACATTGTTGATCTCCAGTCGAGAAGCTTTTAGATTTGGGTAAAGCCCAGTATAAAAAAAAATATGAATCGAAAAGGAATTCCGTGGAGTATGGTGTGCCACAAGGTTCAATTTTGGGACCATTATTATTTATTATTTATATTAATGATTTTGCTTCTGTTTCTACGACCACATTTCCAGTTCTTTTTGCTGATGATGCCAATCAAAAAAATAAATAAAAATAAAACGTCGACCTGGGGAAAATGCACTCGGTTAAGGCGGGTGGTTAGAGGCTAAAATATGTATTTGTGGAAGTGTCACAATTAGGCTAATTTGGGCCAGGCTGGTCAGAGTCCAGGGCTGTTTTTAAATCCCAGTCCACCCCTGCTGTTCATCCACATTGACTTTCATACATCAATGTCTACCAGCGGGGTCTGATCGCCAAAACTAATATACATGTCAATAAATCTTCCTAATCGCTGGAAGAAGCAAGCTCACTTTACTCTATTTCTATTTATTTAGAATCGATAGAGAACCTGATCGATAAGAGGAACGATTACTGGCATTGATATCGATAAAAACCTCTCCCTAATCATGACACTACATATATGTGTGTATTAATAATGTACTGATAAGCCCTCCCTCGCCTCTCCCTTCCTAAAGGCAAATGACAACATGCTGGTGTGGCATCTAACACCCCCACAAAAACTGCCCAGCGCTAATACACACGCGACAGAAAGGATCGAATGAATGAATATCTGTACGAAACATTCACATTCTGGAATATTAAGCTTCATTTTTTGGAGTCCTTAGTGAATGGAATAAGTATCCATTGACTGTATTGTATGTGTGTGTGGACTGAAACACTGCTAATGAGATAAGGAGTTCTCTTAATGACTTCATCCCCCCCATTAAAATGATAGCTTTGCACTCGAAACAAGGGGAAGTAAGTCCAACTGTCATTTTTACTTTGAAAACAATGATGAAAACTATCAGCCCATTTTTACAAATGCATCATGTACTATTTTCTCTACATACAGTGCTTTATTTGCATGTCTCGAGATTTGTGACTTTCTTTTTGAAAAGAAAAAGTCTGGTGTTTATTTAAATCTATATCTTGTTCGCAAATAGATTTCCAGGATCTGCAGCAGGATCTGTTTGCTTAGGAACACGCCCAAGTCACACACACTGTGACGGGACAGCGAGGGACTCTGCTCTTAGAGTGAGCAGCCACCGGAGGAGGTCAAGGTGACAATGGCAAAGCTTTATAGATCTATACCACAATAAAAGGACAATGGATTTGGAAGCACAGAACTGGATTTTCATCAAGTTTCAGAGGAATGGCAATACTTTTTTGGACTATTATTCTTGTTTTTCATCATGACATAGAGAACTTAACAGAGCTGCTGTACTAACAAACTAAACCGGCACTACTGAAGCAGGATTTGAGAGCATTTAGTGTGAATATGAAAGAAGACAAAGACACCCTTATCAGCGTGGAGGAACCCCCACAGCCCGACTATGGGAGCGTCATCATGGAACCAGTCGATCAGGTTAGAAATGTCCTTAAAAAACATATCAGGGGAGTACCTCAGGGGAGCGTTTCCGGACCGCTTATTTCTATATGCATTTGATCTGATTGGAGACTATATATTATATTAGAACCTAAAATAGTAATATTCAGTTATTTACTCAAGTACTTGCGCCGTAATTTCCAGACTATAAGCTTTTTTCCCACGCTTTGAACCTTGCAGCTTATACGACAGTGTAGCTAATGTATAGATTGTTGTGGTCATTCTTAATATTGTGTCATGTCATCAATAACAATGCACCTACATTTAATAAGAAAACACTATTTCTAATGAAAGAACTCCAATAACAGCTCCAAATCTAACATGAAGTTGTGGAGGTGATGGAGACGGACTTGTCTGCACAGGTGCAAACCCTATGGCTGTCTTCCTCTAGGCTCTCCCTCTGTCTGTGGTGTTTCCTGCACACCGGGCGGGGGCAGCAGGATGCCCTTCCTCGCTGTAACGTGGCTTTGGCTGCAAAATAATTGCAATTAATTCTCTCAACGCTGAAATATTACAGAGGGAAAAAGTGAAGCACTGGTTAAATTAATCCAAAGCCAGCCTTGAGAACACACACGGGTCTAAAGAATAAAATAATCAAATTCATAAACATTTAAGTTCTTAACACACTTTAATAAAAGTAAATGTAGCTGTAGGCCACTGTTCTCTTGGAATATTTGACGGCTCACGAAGAGAAAAGTCCTGTCTGTCTGACTGATGGCACTTCAAACAGCTGCGGCTATAGACTTTTTACTTATACTTGAGTAAAGTTACTTGACACATAAAAAAAGATGTAGTTTGTGTTTCATGTACTTTATTCTTTGGGAATACTTTTCTTTTTCACATTACGACTGAATGGTAAATCAGACTTTTGCACTAGAACAGTTCCTCAGTACTTATACTCGAGTAGCATAGCATAGTAGCTTTGTTGGGTCATTATTTTGGTCACTACTTTGCACTTCTTGAGTAAGAGTATTTAAAAGTGAAGGTACTCTTACTTGAGTAAAATGTAATGTCAAATGTTCAGTTCATGTTCATTGCATCATAGTGACACATTCAATGAGTAACTCTAAAGACTGTGGTGTGTGCTCTTAGCAGTCAGCTGGCTTTGTTTACGTATCACTCTCTCACAGCAGTCAGAGCTCCAGAGTTTGACAGGAAACAGGAAGCAAGCAGCGACAGGAAGTGCAATCAACAGATTAAAGTGTGGCTAATGGAGATATGAGTGCAGTGTTCAAAGACTTAGAGTAGAAGTCGGCGGGCAGTTTTGTGACTACAGCCAGCTTCTAACATGGAGGTAACCTGAGGCGTGAGACTTATGACCGAACCAATGCAATCTGAACAATCTTATGTGTGCTTTCCAGAATGTTCCACTGCTGCCCCTGGATCGGAATGTGTTCAGTGACGGAAGGACAAGAGTCGGTGAGTGAAGCCCAAACTACAGGTGAAACTCAGGAAACGTAAATATGGTTCAAAAGTTCATTTATTTCTGTAATTCAACTTTAAATGTGACACTAATATATGATATAGACTCATGACATGCAAAGTGACATATGGCAAGCCTTTGTTTGTTATAATTGCTTATGGCTTACAGTCCATTTTCAAAATATTCTAATTTTCGGAGATTTTTTTCATTTGTTTTGTTTTTTACAAGCTGAGCCATAATAATCAGAAATATAGCCGCAAGCGGCGATTAGCGGCCCTCGCCAACCGCCCTGCCCCCTTTGGTCTCCCTCAATCAAAATCTACGGTATTGCTACTGCCTTTATGCCTGTTTGTTTTTTAAGTTTTTTCCCCGAGGGTCTTAGTTTTAGGATTTTTGGAATGCGCTAATGTGCCCTCTTGGTATCTGACAAAGTTTTTGTCAGAAAAAAAACAAACTTTTTTGACAATACTGAGATCTCTGCTCTTAATTTATACATTATACAGAGAAAAATGTGTACACCGCATTCCAAATTATTATGCAAATGACATTTTTCTCTGATTTCCTAAATTGTCAACTCAAATGAAAGTCTTTAACTTGTCGAGGATCATTTAACCCTTGTGTCGTGGTCACTTTGTCGATGCGTATCTCTGTCATAGTTTTATCAAATGGTCTGAATTTTCGGATATGCGTTAACATCCATGACTTTTACCAGTAATTTTTTTTTACATTTTTTGATTAAGTGATATAATGTTATGAGAAAGAGTTACACCGTGGTCACCTTGGGTCATTTTTGACCCAATTTTGTTTTTCTAATATCTCAGCCATAAAATAACCTTTTTCAACAAGTTTGGGTTCTATCGTTAGTGTAGCTTCAGACTAATGGCCTGATACAAAAAAAATGTGTTTATTTTTTTTCAGTGTATAGGCCTTGTTTATGTAAAAAAAACACCAAATCCTGAACAAACAACAGTCATAAAACATCAAAAATCGAATTCTGGGGATAACTCAGACTATCTGGTCAGTTTCCAAGTGGAAATAGTCAAACTTTTGTGTTAATGCAATTTTTGAATTTTGTCATACATTTGAATGAGAACAAATAGTTACACTCGTGGTCACCTGGGGTCATTTTTGACCCCATTTTGTTTCTCTAATATTTCACTCATAAAATAACATTTTGAAATATATGTGGGTTCTATCTTTAGTTTGACTTCATAAAAATGCACTGATAGTAAATTTATCAGTTTATATCATTTTTTGGGTCGGTGGGACATGTTTATGTAAAACAAAGTCAAATTTTGAGCCAAAAATGGCCCTACAGTGCCTCTCGTAAATATTCATACACCTTGGACTTTTGCACATTTTGTCATGTTTACAACCCTAAACATAAAGATTTTATTTTGATTTTTTTTACTGAACGTTCACACACAAGTAACAGACAACTGTGAAGTGAAAGCGAAATGATACATGATTCTGTTATTTTTCATAAAATAGAAAAGTGAAAAGTGGGGCGTGCATAAGTATCATACAGCATTTTCTGAGTCCATTAAATTGCCTTTAAAACATTCCTAATGACTCCAGAATGTTCACACCATGGCCTAACCATTAAATAGAGGCCACCTGTGTGTAATCTACTCTCAGTTTAATTACAGCTGTTCTTTTAGGCCCTCAGAGCTGTGGTCGAAGTGTATTGGTCACTAAACAACATCATGAAGGTCCAGGAGCACCAGAGAGGTCAGGGATAAAGCTGTGGAGAAGTTTAAAGCAGCATTAAGTTATACAAAGATTTCCCAAGATTTAAACATCTCCCGGAGCAACTGTTCAATCCATCATTCAGAAATGGAAAGAGTAAAGCACCACTGCCAACTTACCAAGACACGGCTGTTCACGTAAACTAACAAACTGAACAAGGAGACACTGGTCAGAAATACAACCAAGTGCCCCATGATAACTCTGGAGGAGCTGCGAAGTGCTGCTGCTGAGCTGGGGGAATCTGTACATGGGACAACTATAAGTCGTATCTACACAAATCTGGCCTTCATGGACGAGTGGAAGAAGAAAGCCATTATTGAAAGGCCATAAAAAATCCTGTTTGAAGTTTGTAGAAGTCATATGGAGGACACAACTCCATGTGGAAGAAGGAGCTTTGGTCAGATGAGACAAACGTTATGTATGGAGCAAACCTGACACTGCTCATCGTCCTGAGTGCACCATCCCCAGTGTCAAATATACGGGGGGGAGCATCATGCTGTGGGGCTGCTTTTCCTCAGCGGGGACTGGGGAGATTGTAAGAATAGTTGGGAAGATGGATGGAGCCAAATACAGAGACATTATGGAGGAAAACCTGCTGGAGTCACAAGAGAACTGAGGCTGGGGCGGAGATTCACCTTCAGCAGGACAATGACCCTAAACACAAAGATAAATCTACAATGGAATGGTTCAATAAAAACATATTAATGTGTTAGAATGGCCCAGTCAAAGTCCTGACCTAAATCCTATTGAAAATCTGTGGAAAGGTCTGAAAACTGCAGTTCACAAACGCTCTCCTTCTAATGTGACAGAGCTGGAGTTGTTTTGTAAAGATGAATGAGCTAAAATGTCTCTACATGTGCAAATCTTTTAGAGTCAAACCCCAAAAGACTTGTGCTGTTATTATAGTAAAAGGGGGTTCCACAAAGTATTCATTCATGCTGTATGAATACTTATGCAAGCCCCACTTTTCACTTTTCTTTTTTAAAAAAAATAACAATCATGTATCATTTTGCTTTCACTTCACAGTTGTCGGTTACTTGTGTGTGAACGTTCAGTAAAAAAATAAAAATGAAAATCTTTATGTTTAGGGTTGTAAACATGACAAAATGTGCAAAAGTTGAAGGTGTATGAATACTTTCGAGAGGCTCTGTATTTCAATCAAAAACATCTCAATAGGTCAAGTTAGATTTTAACATAGGACCTTCTTTGAGCAGCTTCAAAATTCTTAAATCCATTAAACTTGTGAGTTTTTGGACAGTTTCTGCTTGGATTTCTTTGCAGGATGTTAGAATAACCTCCCAGAGCTGCCATTTGGATGAAAACTGCCTCCCACCCTCAGAGAAGTTTTTCTTGATGAGGCTCCAAAGGTTCTCAATAGGGTGGAGTTCAGGCGAGGAGGGGGTCCACATCATGAGTCTCTCTCCTTTTCTGCCCATAGCAGCCAGTGATGCAGAGGTTTTCTTTACAGCAGGACATGGTGCGTTGTCATGCATGAAGAGGATCTTGTTTGGGAAAACACAGCTCTTCTTTTTGTAGCATAGAAGAAAGTGGTCAGTCAGAAAGAGGTCATTTTCACACCGTCAGGGATCCTAAAGGGGCCGACCAGCTCTCTCCCCATGATTCTGACTCCGCCCCCTCCTTACTGACGTCACAGCCTTGTTGGGACATTGTGGCCATTCACCAACCATAGACTCCTCCATCCATCTGACCATCCAGGGCTACACGGCCTCATCAGTGAACAAGACTGTTTGAAAATGAGTCTCATGTATTTCTGAGCCACTGCAGCCGTTTCTGCTTCAGCTTCAATGAACAGTTTAGGGGAGGCCGGATAGAAGGTTTATGCACAACTGCAGCCTCTGGAGGGTCCTACACCTTCATGTTCGGGAGACTCCAGTGGCACCAGCAGCTTCAAATACCTGTATGCTGCTTTGTAGCTGCTGTTCTCTTAATCTGATGTGTTTGTCTGGCAGAAACCGTCCTCATTTTGCCTTAATCTGCACAAACCCGTGTGTGTCTGAATCATCCACAAATCTCTTATCAGTTCGATGATTGCGCTTCATCTTTCATGAAATATCGAAGGTTTTCATACCTAGACCAAGGCATTAAACTATTTCACGCTTTTCATCAGCAGAAAGACCCTTTTTCTTTCCCATATTGCTTGAAAATGATGATCTGCATAATAAAGTGGAACAAACTTTTTCAGTAGTTTTTCCCTTAACTGGGCTTAACCTGAAAACTTATCATCCCAGGTCTCTGAGATTAATGTCAGTGATTCAAACTGAGACACAAAAGCATCCATGAGTTTCATTGAAACTTTTTTTTTTTACCTTTTTGATACTGAAATACAATTTGCATAATAATTTGGAGCGTGGTGTATGAATTTGTATCACGCTATATCTGCAAATTGAAGCATATTTTTAAATTTTACTAAAGGTTGAAAATACTTTTAGTTTGTCCAAGTACTTTGGATAACCTTTGGTTCCTCACTTCTCTAGATCTTCTTCACCAGGTTTTCCTCGGAGGAGATAGAAAAAGCACATGTTGCTGAATTATGGAGTTTAACATTTTTCCATCACAATAAATTGGGACATTCTGGTCATCGCTACGGCAACACCATGAAAAATATGGCATAGGTGTGATTGACTTTTCTGATCGGAGCGACCAAATAGAATTTTGTGCCAAATTATATTAATTTTCGTGAAACAAAAATTTGTACTCACCATATAATTCCTATAGGGGGCGCTATCGCGCCAAATTAGAATTTTGCCTGATGAGAGTGTTTAGGACTGTGACTTTAACACCTGACAAAAAAATGATCAAAATCGGGCTTCATATGTGCGAATGGGAGCCATTTATTGTTTGCGAAAAATTGCAAAATACTTCGTCCAGTTTGCGGCTTCGCCGCATAAAAAACGTTAAAGTTACAAAAATAATTTGGATAACTTTTAAAGTTCTACTTCTCAAGATTATTTTCCACCCAAAATTAGCTTGTTCCTATAAACGGTCTAGGAGGAGATAGATTTTGTGCGAAGTGAAAAATAGATGAGTATTCCCGCTTCGCGGGCTTTCATCCAAAATGGCCGACATCCAATATGGCCGACGGCCTTGCCGTAATAATATTTTTTGCTCAACTTGTCATGATGCACGTCTGTACCGATTTTTAGGATTCTACGACAAACTTAATTTTTGCCCGTGTCCTATCCTGCAATACAAAAAAAAAACTGAGGTGGCGCTAACGCGCCATTATTTTGAAATTAAATATTTGGAAATAGTCAAAAGTTTCGTCGGATCGGGTTTGAATTTTGGGCCAAAATTTGAACGAAATCAGGCTTCATATGTGCAAATGGGAGCCATTTATTGTTTGCGTAAAATCGCAAAATACTTCGTCCAGTTTGCGGCTTCGCCGCATAAAAACCGTAAAAGTTAGAAAAATAATTTGGATAACTTTTAAAGTTCTACTTCTCAAGATTATTTTCCACCCAAAATAAGCTTGTTCCGATAAACGCTCTAGGAGGAGATAGATTTTGTACGAAGTGAAAAATAGAGGCAGATTCCCGCTTCGCGGGCTTTCATCCAAAATGGCCGACATCCAATATGGCCGACGGCGTTGCCGTAATAGTATTTTTTGCTCAACTTGTCATGATGCACGTCTGTACCGATTTTCAGGATTCTACGACAAACTTCATTTTTGCCCGCGTCCTATCTCGCAATGTTAAAAAAAAACGGAGGTGGCGCTAACGCGCCATTATTTTGAAATTAAAAATTTGGAAATAGTCAAAAGTTTCGTCGGATCGGGTTTGAATTTTGGGCCAAAATCTGGGACTTTTCGTCGATGTTCACTGGGTGAAAATCGCGACGGCGCGAAAGAAAGAAAGAAAGAAAGAAAGAAAGAAAGAAAGAAAGAATAATATTCTCACACGAAAACAGTGTTTCCGCTTACGCGGGTACCATAAACTATATATTTTCGGAAAGTGCTCGCGCATTCCTACCTCATGGTAGAGGTCCTGGGTCACTGACGGACACTTCGTGCCCGTCAGTGACCTGTCGCCCATTGACTTTTATGGGCTCTGTACAATTACAATGTTGATTTTTGCATTATATATGTATGTGCACGGGACGTGCACGACAAGAGGAGTGCATTAGTGAGTGTTTGAGAGGAGGGGAGCGCTTCGCGCTCATTTTTTCTGTGCGCTCCGCGCACTTTGGGTGAGTGCGCTCCGCTTCGCTCCGCGCACTGTCCAATTACAATGTTTGTTTTCTGATACATGTGCACGTGCACGGAACGTGCACGTCAAGAGGAGTGCGTTAGTGCATGTTTGATAGGAGGCGAGCGCTTCGCGCTCGTTTTGTGCGCTCCGCGCACTTTAGGGGAGTGCGCTCCGCTTCGCTCCGCGCACTCTACGCGATTACAAGAGGCCCTTCGCCAGCCCTGATGGCGCTCGGGCCTAATTATAACAAATAAAGGCTATTCACCTTATTCCGCCCCGCCCACTTTTGCCTCTTTTGCGTTGTCTCGGCACTTCTGGTCGAGCGCCAAGCCCGTTCATTTTAACGGAGACGGAGGGAAAATATTCTCCGCCCAAATCTGATGTTTAGTCGATTGATTTGTGTAAAATGTCCAATGTTCATTTGCACCAATATGTCGACACTGCACCGTTTCTCAGCACGGCCGAAAAACGGCTTTGTTTTCGTGTAGTGACTGATTTTAGTTGGACTTCTCCAGTCCCATGTTAACACATAGGAGAAAAGGGGCGGGCACAATTCATGGCGGCGCCCACGCGAGCCTCCAGAATAAGGTGAATATATACCTCACTTTGAATGCAATGAGTCTATCATATATTAGTTTCACAGTGTGAGTTGAATAACAGAAATAAATGCACTTTTTAACGATATTGTCATTTTCCGAGTTTGTTGTTTATCGGTAAACAATGAAAACAAGCAGCAACCTTCCTCTCTGTTGGTACAGCGCCTTTTTTGTTTTAAACAGCTTTTAGAAAGCAAACAGACAATTAGCTTATGAGTTAGAGACATTTGAGACCAACAAATGTCTCCTTCTGAAACACTGAGGAGGTATCCGGGCAAGACTCACAACTAAGCCCTATCCCTACTATTGTTCGGACTATTTTTTGTTCACTGGAGAATAAGACAGATTAAAAAAAAGCTCTATACTTACTTAATTATAGCTCCGGTTATGGGTTTCTTACCCTTTAAAAAAAACAACAGGTATTTGAGTCGCCTGTGTGTCTGTGAATGTGACTTTACACGAGTAGATCTCCTCGGTTTAGTTGAAGACTTAAAGACTTCAGACTTCATGGTCATGTTTAACACAGACAGAGCGACATGAGCCAGAGCAGCCGAGCCTGCTGTTAGAGAGATGTATTGGCTTGATTTCACTGGTATCTTTATTCATGTTGGTCAGATTTTGTCCTGGTGTGGGAGGAGCCTTTGGACGCGCCGAAAGAGGAGTCTAGTACAGGAAGTGTCATGCACAGTAAGTGGAGGGACACGTTTCTGAGCCAGCTGGAGGCCTCGGGGCTGGTAACAGAAAAGGTCAGTCATTATTTCAGCAGACTTTTGGTTGATATAAACATGAACGAGTGAGTGTTCTCCTTCATCTGTGCTCAGAGGGAAGTGGAAGAGCAGAAGGCACGCCTGAACTTTGTGCTCCTCAACGCCCCCTGGAGTGTGTTGTGTTACTACGCAGAAGAGATCAGTCTACGGGCGCCGCTGCAGGTACATGAGCACGATAAGGACAGCACGGTGGCGCAGCGGTTAGCGCTCATGCCTCACAGCTAGAAGGTCCCGGGTTCGATTCCCACCTGGACGGGGCCTTTCTGTGTGGAGTTTGCATGTTCTCCCCGTGTCTGCGTAGGTTTCCTCCGGGCACTCCGGTTTCCCCTACCACTAAAAACATGTGCAATAGATTCCCCTCTGGGGCCAGGACTCCCCTGAAAAAGAGATTCTTAATCTCAGTGGGACTATCCTGGTTAAATAAAGGTCAATAAAAAATAAAAGGAAGCAGAATGAGCCTCACACTTTGGGTTGTCAGATCTTATCGCTAAAACCAGTTTGTGATCCTCAAAGTTTGTATCATTTGTGAAAAAATGGCTATTAAGTCACCATCCATGTACATTTTTCTGCTTCTTCTTTTTTCTATTCGATATCTTTCCACCCTATCCATTCTGGACTTCACATGGTGAAAGAGGGCAAAGAGGAGAGACAGAGATTCTCAGCAATCTGTTGGAGCCAAGGCTCGAACCCATGACCCTGACGACAGAACAGTGCTCTGCCCTTTGTGCAGTGGTCTTAACCACTAGGCCATCGATGGCACAGTCTGCTTATTATCCTCTCCAAAAGTCGAAATATTCATTCAGTGTGTGGATGTTAACCCTTGAAATGCCTCTTTCATCGTGAAGTTCACAAAAAAATAAGACAATATCAATGTTTAATCGGGCAAAAAAAATGCTGACATTCATGTCTCAAGCTGCAACACACACAAAGATATTCAAACGGGATCAAAAGGTACATTTCTCTCACTCCCCAAACCCCACTGGCTTTCCCCAATCAAGTATAGTGCCAGTGGAACTAAACACTCCACCAACTATAGCTGCATTGCTTTCTTTGCTTATCTGGTATTGGTACATGCTCTTCCTGTACCAATATCACAACGTCTTTTTGGAGTGTGTATGTGGGTGATGTTGAGCATGAGCATGCAGCTTAAAGAAACCCAGGTGGAACTGTGATTGCAGTAACTTTTATAAAAAGCTAACAGCACATGCTACATACACTCCTTACATGTGGATCATTCTCTAGTTGAGCAGGAGCAAAGTCTGGGCTTTGATCCGGAGAAGGGGTTAGATCCGCTGTGCAGCTCGACAGTCCCGCCTCTGTCACTGTGCTGGCTCAGAACCAGATAATGCCTTTCAAAATCTTCATAGACTCTTTGAAGAATGTGAACATCGAGACTTTAAAGGCACAGATATGTCCTCGATGCTGAACCTTGAAAAAAGACCTTGAAAATATTAGCTCTCAGTCCACTAAGTCAATGCAGATTTTCAAGGCCTGTGCACTGGTATCTTTGCAAAAGATTCACACTGTCATCTTCGTTGAACTATTATAGATCGTGCTTTTAGTAATACAGAAGGTTTGTTTATCTGCTTGACTAGTTTTGATCACTTCCTGAGAAGCGACACCTGGTGGTGAAAATGACGTACCGTAGGCAGCTGACACGGGTTTGTCAGTCAGTAGGAAGAACTTACGCCCCCTGCTGGCTGATGCCTTCTCCAGGACGGCCTCCCAGCTGTGGGATAAGGTGTACTCTCCATTGTCCCGCGTCATAGATGTTGATGCATGTTTCCTGATCTTGATGGCGATGCTTGTTACTTGTGCACGGATGACCCTGGCTTTGTCCCAGTTCATGATCCGTTATGGCTGATTTGAGATTTTCTTGCAGTGCTTGTTCTTTTCTCCTTTTCACATTCTTTCTGGTGTTCTTTCTTGCTTGTGCTGAATAGTTCCGATGTCTCCCCCACATATGTTTTATTACGTGATAGACATGGTATTTCGTAGATGACGTCGCATTTGTGGTCTTTGTGGATGGTGTCTTTGGTGTAGCCAGTAACTGTCCGAGTTTGTGTGTGGCTTGACTGGAATGTTTACGTTGTGTTTCCTCATGGCCCTCTGTATGCGCTCTGTGACCCCCCCATGATGTATGGTAAACTTAGAGACAATCGTAGCTATGACCAAAGTTTCATCAGTTTCAGGCTTCAGAAGACGAGCGTTTAGCTGAGGCAAGCCCCACATGCTAGAGTGTTTATTTCTGCGGAAAAGTGCAGAGAAAGTCCTGTAAAATGCGGAGTCGGACTCGCCCATGTGTTTGTGACTCTGGCGGCGTGTGGGAGATCTTCTCTGCAGCGAGAGGATGGCTCACTCTGCGACTAGTTTAGGAGGGAAGACACGCACATCCACAATTCCAATAAACAGTAGCTCTGCAACTGTAAACTCACCAATTATTGTATTGCTCTCACCGGCAGTAACGTTTCGGGTCTTAGCCCTTCATCAGACTTAAAAAAAACAAGTCTGACACACCTGTATTTGTACATGGGATGATTGTGTCATGTGATCGGAGGTCACATGACCCAACATTGTCATAGGATGGATCTTAGAAATACATGTTTACATCGATCGACACAAAAAACACATACATAGAGAAGAGGCACATAGGAAAGCAGCCAGACCAGTGCAACCACAACATAGTGCAAATAAACTGCAAAAAAATATTTGCATATTGGACATGTGTACAGACCAATATAAACAAAGGCTTTACAAACATTCAGAGATACCCCAGGGCAGGACATTTACAACCATGACTACACTACTGCAGTGAAGGTGTGGTGTAAACATGTTCTCAGGCACTGTAGTATGAGAGTGAACATAGGAGTACAGGTCAAAGGAAAGGTCGTAGATAGAACTGTTCATTGAGACCTTTTGGGCTTTGTGTATCGAGTGTACGAATCCAGAAGGCTTGTCTTTTTAGAAACAAGTCGTTGATGTCTTTGCCCCTGTTAGAGAGTTTGATTTGTTTTCATGGGAGTCATTCTGCGACGAGCCAATCAGGACGCTGAACACAATGCGCATATGGCGTTCACACACTGAAGAAAAATCTATGAAACAAACTTTTTCCAATATCTAGGTTATTTTAATTCAATTCAAATAACGTGTATGAAAAGCATTATTCAGGAAAATGTCCTAAAACAGCACAACAGAGGCTCCACAGGCCGCAGCAGCGTCGCCTGTAGCTTTGTGTTTTCAGCACAGTTTCCACTTCAGCAGTGATACAAAGAGAGAAGGACATTATTACCTCCGGAGCTGCAGAGACAGATCCACATCAGGCACCGTTAAACTCGGATAAACTTTTCTAAACACACGGCGCTTTGACGAAGCGAAAGCACTTTGCACGTCAAAGATCTTTACACAGTGAGAGCGCTCACTCTGCCACTAATAATTTACCAAAACTGTACCAACAAATGTCCAATACAGAGTGAGCACTCACTTTCCCACGACCAGTCTTTGATATTCCCCTCCCTGCAGCTGCTTGTAAACACCTGGGTCTAAAGGTAAAGAGTCTCCCTTGTTGTCACTGCTTTGTTTTGCTTTTCAATTTGCCTAAAAACTCAAGTTTCTTATTCAGTCCTGGTTTATAACTGGCTTATAACTGGTTTATAATTGGTTTATAACTGGTTTATAATTGGTTTATAACTGGTTTAGTTTAGCTCTGGGTCTTACAACCGGTGTAAGTCCTGTTTAGTCCTGGCTCAGTTCTGCCACAGACCGCGGCTCTGCCATCTCTATTAGTCCATGGGCCAGACCAAATATCGGTACCGAAAAGGTGGCAAAGGCTATCATTGATTTTTAAGTAGGTCCATGTCTGAGGTTTATATTTTTGTATGATAGCCTTTTCAGAGTTATAGCTTTATCATAGTTTTCAGCTGTTGAAGTGAACCACCCCCTTGTCAAAAAAGTCGTTTTTGACACTGGTCCATATTTTGGTTTAGGCCATTTCCAGCCCATTCGATACTGATTTACACATTGTATTTGGTATCATTGTAAAGAAGACATTTTCATGTTTCATTTGAGCCCAAATGTACTACTCTGTGACTATTACCGTGGTAACCAAAGCTCCTCAAACACAAACCTGAGGAAGTTTTTTCACCATTTTCACAAAAACAGTTTTACTATGTTTAACTCTGTTTCTTCGAGGAACATCACAGAGACAAATGTTTGATACTTGGCAACTCTCTAGACTCTGAGGATTCAGGAAATGTATAACATGTCAGTACTTTCTCAACTTAAGGCCTCACAGTGAGCCACAAATTAAAAGAATGTCCACCTCACATGAGCCTCTCCCATTGAAATAAGCCTATATCTGCCATTCTAAGGTTGGAACAGTTGTTGAGACTTTCTGTCCAGGAAAGGCCAATGCAACTTGAAATTACATTTGTGGAGAAGAACAGTTCTGTATTTTCACCAAAAAATTGTTCATATATTTTATATATTATAGCTATTTATCATATACACACAATGGCATTCTGTTTCTTTCACTACTATACGTAGTCCTGTACATTTGTCTAAAATGTCTCAATAATCCAAGATAATTCCAAAGGTTTGTCTTTGTAGACACCACATGGTTATGAAGCTGAAGCTGAAGCTGAATTTGCCATAAACCACACGTTTGAACATCACCCTTTTTTACTGATTAGTAAATTAATAAAGAAAAAAAAATTGTAGGGTCATTTTAGTAAAGTTGTTTTATTTCATTACTAATAAATCAAATATAGTAGTATAAAGATGGTGAGGTGTTAAAACCAGGACATGAAGAGTCAACACAAAACTACAGCTTAGCCTCATCCAGAACTAAATCACAGAGGCAGTCGACTAAGCAAAACAGTCCATATTTTTATTTCTCAGATGTTGTTCTGTTGGCTTCATCAAACCAGGACCTTCAGCTGCCCTGGGGCGGTTTGCAGCCGAGTGTGAAGTGGGATGAGTATCAGCACCTCCAAATCCGAGGCCATGGGTGGCTTCCCCTCTCCAGATCGGTGGAGAGGCCTTGCCTCAAGTGGAGGAGTTCAAGTATCTCAGTGTCGTGTTCACGAGTGAGGGACGGATGGAGCGTGAGATCGATAGACAGATCAGTGCAACATCGGCAGTGATCGGTGACTGTTGTGGTGAAGAGGGAGCTGATTTACTGATCGATCTACAGTATGTTCTACCCTCACCTGTCGTCATAAGATCTGGGTAATGACCCAAAGGACAAGATCACAGATATAGGCGGCTGAAAGGAGTTTCTTCAGTCAACTAAGAGGAGCTTGGAGTAGAGCCGCTGCTTTTCCCATCATAACTTAGCAGATAACAAACCTGTTGATGATTGTGGAGGTTTAAATGTAGAGTTGTGCCCATATCCTGAATTATTCTTCATGCTCTTCAGAATATGCTGGAAACAAATCTTTTGGTGATGGCACTTATTGAGTTGTCATCCTGGACTGTGCCACCTCTGCAGGGTTCAGTATCACCTCAGGCTGACAATAGTTATATCGAGCCCAGTCAAATGCAACTAGGAAACTGTCTCTCGGAAGCTCAGCAGGCTCCACCTCTGAAACCATTCCTGTTTGGGATAGTCTCTTGTTCCCTCTTGTGCACATTTTATCTCAACACCTCAACAAGTATAGAGTGAAAAAAGAACATGCAAATTGTAGCATGAGAATACTTTATCCAGCACAAGGAATGTATCACAAGAGTCCTTTTGTTGAAATTTGTGTTTTTGAAGATACTTCATATGCTCAGACTGGACTCAACAAGTTGCACATGAATGTTGTATGAGGAGATGAAAAACAGCAAGTATGCAGAGGGAAGTGAGGACTATGCAGAAGAACAAGGGTCTGAGGCCGATTGATTCTAGATTTGGACATGCACAGAGAAGGGATCGAGGTCCAGAAGAAGACAACGAAGTGAAGATTTATGGATATTCCGAACTTTTACAACTGTTTGTGAACTGTAATTCAGATAATGCATTGGAGCCACAGATCGAAGCTGTACGTTATTGTCCCTTTACAATAATTAACCATTTAACCCATCCATCTGCCCCTGGAACATGGCAGGAGCAGTGGACAGCCATGCTCATGTTCAGAATCACCAAGTTAGAGGATTGTCCTCCTGTGCATCTTTTACGTTGATGGAAGAGACCAAAGCAGAGACCAAAGCACCCCAAAAAAATCTGTCCAGACACAGACAGAGGATGTAAACTCCACACAAAAACACCTAAATTGAACTTCCTGCTGAGAGGCAAGAGAACGCTAAGCACTAAGACTAACCACTGAGGGCATGCAATCTCTCCTGCGCATTCAACACTTTTTGGGCCAGATCTTCCACCTGGCGCAAGGACAGCGCTGCTTCAAACAAGACAGGACACACATTCTTTTCCTAGCTTACATCGTGCTGCCTCATGTTCTTCCTTTAGTGTTATGGGCGTCTATAAGCTCTATCAGGTCAAACTAAAAACTTGAGTTAACCACTGTCCGTGTCTGAGAGAAAAAGATGTAAAGCCGGTCCTGCTATGTTTCCAGGTTGTACTCAGCCGTAATTCCCCCCCCCACTCTTACACCACCTTTCTCCCTTGCCCCTTCCCGGTCACGGAGTCTGGTTGGAAGAACATTGCCATTGGTCACGAGTCGCCATTGTCAACTGTTGCAGGAAAAGCTTGGTTCTTGGATAACCAACCGTCTAACCAACTGCAGTTTGTGTGTCTTCTTGGACATAAAGGTATTCCCTTCACCCTTTTCTATCAGCATCATGGTTTTTGTACAAGGGGCTTCAAGAGTGACTGAATGTCTAGCTGTCACCTCACAGCAAGACGTTCCTGGGTTCGATATCCCAGGCCATGTGGGACCTTTCTGTGTAGAGTTTGCATGTTGTTCTTTTCGTTTCATGTCCCCTGAGTCAATTTTCTGTAGAATCCATTTCTAGTACGGTAGAACACCTTGGTACTTCTAACCTAGCTTTGGACTCAAAATCTAGCGATAGTAAACCCCCTTTTGTCTTTGTCCCGAGGGCTATTCGACTGCACAACTCTCTAGAAGCAAAAGACAATGGTGTCTGCAATGTTATGTCGCTAAAAATGTTATTCATTTACCAAATACAAATGTAAAATGATGTGGTTTCAGTAGTGAATGAGTGAAAGTGAATGAGACTGTCAGTGAGTGCATTGTGTAGGCGACATAATATGGATTTTTTTTTTTACAATTTAGGATACAGTTTATACACTGCTCACAAAAACTTAGGGCACACTCAAAAAACACAATGTAAAGTCAGTCAAATTTCTGGGATATCAGACTGTCCAGTTAGGAAGCCACGCTTATTGTGAATCAGTTTCACTTGGTGTTGTGGAAATTAAACAGACAACAGGTGGAAATGAGAGGCAATTAGCAAGATCCCTCCAAAAGAGGAATGGTTCTGCAGGTGTGACCACAGACCATTTCCCTGTCTTCATCCTTTGTACCGTATTTTTGGAACACTTTTGCATTTGTCCAGTGTTCTCACCACTAGAGGCATCATGAGGAGCATCTACAACCCACAACAGCTGCTCAGGGAGTGATGCTCATCCAAAATGGCACGTCCATTCGTGCTGTGGCAAGAAGGTTTGCTGTGTCTCCCAGCGCAGTGTCCAGAGCATGGAGGAGATACCAGGAGACAGGCCAGTACACCAGGAGACCTGGGGGGGCCGACCGAGGTCAACAACCCAGCAGCAGGGCCACTATCTGCTCATCTGTGCACGGAGAAACAGGAGAAGCACTGCCCGAGCCCTACAAAATGACCTCCAGAGGGCCACAAATGTGCATGTTGGTCCTCAAACGGTCAGAAACCGACTCCATGAGGGTGTTATGAGGGCGTTGGGCCGGTGCTTACTGCCCAACACCGTGCAGCCCGATTGGCATTTGCCCGAGAACACAGCGATTGGCAGATTGGCCAATGGTGCCCTGTGCTCTTCACGGATGAGAGCAGGTTCACCCTGAGCACATGTGACAGACGTGACAGAGTCTGGAGACGCCCTGGAGAACGTTCTGCTGCTGCAACATCATCAGCATGACCGGTTTGGTGGTGGGTCAGTGAAGGTCTGGGGAGGCATTTCATTGGAGGGCCGCACAGCCCTCCATGTGCGAGCCAGAGGTTCCCTGACTGGCATTGGGGACCGGGATGAGATCTTCAGACCTATTGTAAGACCATCAATGCCACGTCGCACCACAGACTGTCCAGGAGCTGACTGATGCTCTAATCCAGGTCTGGGAGGAGATCCCTCAGGAGGACATCCGTGGTCTCATCAGGAGCATGCCCAGGCGTTGTAGGGAGTGCATTCAGGCACGTGGAGGCCACACACACGACTGAGGATGATACAGACTCGTTTGGAGGAATTTGGATCAACCAGTGACCTGATTTGTCACTTTGATTTTGACTATAATTTTGGATCCAGACCTCCAGGGGCTGAGAATTTGATTTCCATTTATCATTCTTATGTTATTTTTTTCTCAACACATTGCCCTACACTATGAATAAAGATTTTCATCCAAAAAATTGAATTGATTGACATCTAGGATGTGTTTTTTGAGTGTGCCCTAAGTTTTTGTTAGCAGTGTATTATACAGAATAATTGTAATTTTTATAAATGTATGTTCAAGTTGCATTGGCCTGTCCTGGACAGAAAGTCTCACCAACTGTTCCAACCTCAGAATGACAGATATAGGCTTATTTCAATGGGAGAGGCTCATGTGAGGTGGACATTCTTTTACTTCGTGGCTCACAGTGAGGCCTTAAGTTGAGAAAGTACTGACATGTTATACATTTCCTGAATCCTCAGAGTCTAGAGAGTTCCCCAATATCAAACATTTGTCTCTGTGATGTTCTTTGAAGAAACAGCGTTAAACATAGTAAAACTGTTTTTGTGAAAATGGTGAAAAAACTTCCTCAGGTTTGTGTTTGAGGAGCTTTGGTTACCACGGTAATAGTCACAGAGTAGTACATTTGGGCTCAAATGAAACATGAAAATGTCTTCTTTACAATGATACCAAAAACAATGTGTAAATCAGTATCTAATGGGCTGGAAATGGCCTAAACCAAAATATGGACCAGTGTCAAAAGCGACTTTTTTGACAAGGGGGTGGTTCACTTCAACAGCTGAAAACTATGATAAAGCTGTAACTCTGAAAAGGCTATCATACAAAAATATAAACCTCAGACATGGACCTACTTAAAAATCAATGATAGCCTTTGCCACCTTTTCGGTACCGATATGCCAGATTTTGGGGTTTGGCCCATGGACTATATTACAAAAGTTTATTTCGTTCTAGCTTTGCTTTGCTCCATTTGTGCTGAAGTTGCTCATTATCTGCGCACATGTTCATGTTGCTGCAGGTCGTATATTCACGTCTGGAGAGAAAGAAAACCAAAAGTTGGCACCAAATTTTTTTTTTTTTTTCGATACCACCCTCGACCAGAGCTTTTCGGTATTTTAACGATATCCATCCCTAGGTCCAGTCTTGACTTTTTCCAGTATGTTCGCTGCACTGGTATCTGTCACCTCCCATCTCGTGGGACTCTAACAGCCCTCTGACTGGTCATTGGTTATTCTCAAAACTCCCGGGAGTCCAAATCAGGAAATGTACCGCTGTAACAATTGAATGGACTTTGCATCATCCAGAATCTTTGACAATTCCAGTTTGGACTTAAAAAGGTTGCGCCTTGTGTGGCAGGTAGTGAATGCAGAGCACTTGAACTGGTCTGAGAGGGTCCTCAGGAGGCTGTCCATCCCAAACCTCCTCAGTCATGAAGTCCCACTCACTCCCCTTGACTACTACACCTGCCAGTTCAGAGCCAACAAGCTGGACAGGTACTGCGAACGTGTCTGTTTAAGTTTGGAAAATATGAAATCAATCAAATGTCTGTGTGTGTGTTTGAGTCAGGTTCCTGGGCAGCCACGACAGGGACAGCTTCTTCAAGCCCACACAGCGCCATCAAGTGGTAGGTGTCTGCTCCCTTGGATCACTCAAAGTGTGAAGTCTTTTTGTGCACGTGTTCCTGTGTGCTCCTGTGCGCAGCTGTACGAGATCCTGTCCCGGACGGCCTACGGCTCTGTGAGGATGGGCGAGGTGGGAATCGAACGACTCATCAACGACAACGTCTTCACCGCTGCCTTCCCCCTGCACCAGGTCCGAACCATCTCATCCCACTGGCAAAATAAAGCATATCCTTATTCATTCTCCCTTGTCCTTATGCCTCCAGGGAAGTGTGGAGTCCGCCTCTGGGACCCCCGCCGAGGGCCCCACCCTGCGGCAGGTGCTCCTCTCTCACTGGGCAGCCTGGGGGTGCTGGAGGAAGTACCAACCCCTGGACCACATCCGCGAGTACTTCGGGGAGAAGATCGCGCTGTACTTCGCCTGGCTCGGTAACAGAAGAATTTATAATCAATGCTTCAATGAACTTTGCACTGGATATTGCTATTAGATACTTACATTTAATAACAAAAAAAAAGCCAAAATCCAAAATATTTTCAGTAAAAGTTGAAATGTATAGTATTGGGGGGTTGTTGCGGTGCGTTGATGGTGGGTCCTGACGCCACACCAGTTGAGAACCACTGAAGTAAACAATGTAAACACAGACGGCTTTGAAAAATGTTTTTGCTTCGTATTATCAATGTTATTAAGTTGTTTTTACAATGCCCAAGGGCCTGGATTCAACAATGATTCACTCTACACAAAAGAATTAGTAGCATTTATGACAGATAGCGACACATTTGCTTTAATGAACATTCAACAATGTTTAAGAGGAGGAGATGGAGCCGAGGCACTCTGGATATAGCAAAACAGAGTGTGTGAGTGTCTTCATCAGGGTAAGGGGACAACACAGGTTTGAGCCCCATTTAAAATTAGGGCGCTCACATGATCATGATCACGTGATAAGGCAAAAATTATTTACAAAGAACAGTCATAACTGCAGACGGCAGTGCAAGCATCAAACTCCCATAAGGAGATTGGACCAATACATATTTGTAACGGATAAAAACAGTTCATGGTATAAAGTTCAATCTGCACAGGAGGAGGTGAGCACTGACAACAACACACCAGACTGAACAAGGCACTGGACAAAAGCCTGATACAGAGTGGAACAGAATCAATATCACATTTTCAAGTGGACATCAGAAAAAACAGAGAAAAAACAACTCAGGTGCAAATCAGTAAAATTGGGGGCCCGGCCTCCTGGAAGGCTGGTAGTGTGAAGGGTCACTCTGGAGTATATCCCAGGTTTTTTTTGGGGAATATGTGTTTGATGTCAGAGGAGAGGTGACCATATTTGGTGGTTAAGAATGTTTTTGTGAAATGGCAAAACCTTTCAAGCAAGCAGGCCATAGCAGCCCCAACTCACTCAAAGCTTTTGTTAGTCATTCCACAGCATGCGATGACCCACCCACGTTGAAATGAAGAAACTGAGTTTTCCCCCTTTCTCTAAATTGTTTACTTATTTGCACCTGAGTTGTTTTTCTGGTCTACAATATGAGGCTCAACCATATTTACCCGTATAAAGGGTTAGGGTGATCCTCCATGGTCCTGCAGGGCTCACACTACCCTCAGAGTTGTTGCAGGCGGAAACACAATTAAAGGGGGGGTATTATGCAAAATCGACTTTTTCATGCTTTACATCATGTTATTATGTCATTCCCTCATTAAAACCATGCCTGAAGTGTTGCCTGGGCACATTCACGTATTTTCGAGTAATCTGTAAAAACTCTGATGTTTTAGGGATAAAACGCCTGATTCCTTCAGGAAACGCCTCGACCTCCAGGATAGGCCTCCGACCTTTCGTCACCAGCCGAGTAACCAACCACTGCCCCTCAGCAGAACCCCCTCCCCGCAGTGTGTAGCCCTAAGATGTAAACAGTCAGAGTCATCATGGAGGATTAGCTTCATGTGTTGTGAACCGGAGCCACAGCAGACTTTTACAAAGACACACATCAGTGTTTCTGTTACCGAAACACCCAGGATTAAAACCGGTGACAAGAACACTTATTTCAGTGTCTGGTTCTGCGCTGGGCCTTGATGATGCACAGAGCCTCCGGAGAAAGCTAATGCTAAGCTAAACCTCGAGTCATCACGTGAAAACGAGAAATATGCACACATAAAGTCAATAAAACCACCACACACATAAAGAACCGTTTAACAATGATCACACACGGAGCCTGGCTTGTTGATTTGGAAGTTTATTGCTCACATTTCATCTACAATGGGTCATAGCCGAGTGGCTTTCTCCCGGAGCTAACAAGCTAGCCGCGACAAGCTAACGGGAAAATTCACTGAATACAAGCAGCATATTATGCATTGAAAACGTCACTAAAACAGGCAACCGCTTGAAGCAGCCTTTATGATGATCACACACGGAGCCTGGCTTGTTGATTTTGTAGTTTATTGCTCACATTTCATCTACAGTGAGTCGTAGCCGAGTGGTTTCTCCCGGAGCTAAGGCACTATTAGCCGCGACAAGCTAACAACCTTCACCTTCACAACATTCATTGAAAACAGGCAGCATATTATGCACAAATAACGTCAACAAAGCAGCAACTACTCGAGGCAGCCTTTACGATGATCACACAATGAGCCTGGATTTACACATTTGTGGTTTATTGCAGACTTTTCATCAACAATGAGCTGTAGTCGATTATAACAAGCTAACGGGTAACCTCGAAAAACCACTGTCCACCTGCACAGATAATGTCCGTCTTTTGAATCGTATGGGCTCCTGCAGATCCTGGTGTCGTCCATGGGGGTATAGTTAGAGATCCATAGGGCATGGCAGATGCAAAGAGAAGCCTCCAAACAGCAGTTATTTTTCAGGCAAGAGCCCCTTCCAAGCGTCAAGGTTCGTCTCCAAAAAATATCCTGTGTGGCCATTGTTCACAAAGTGATAAACAGTAGCTCCTTTCCAACAATAAAAATTGAAATGCACCGATCGTAGTTTCAATACTGTACGCAGAGAACGAGCGCAGTGTTTTTGTGATGCCACAGACAGCGTGTGGAGGGGGCGTGTCGGAAAGGGTCAGAGGTTCTTAAAGAGACAGAGGCCTATTTCAAGTCATTTGCTACCGCCATTTTGAAAGAGTAATTTTATACAAGGCAGTTATTCTAATTTACTGCATTGACAGACCAACAGAAGGTTTCGTCATCATTGTAGTGTGCTATAGACTGGTGCTATGTGGCTGAAAAAAGCATAATACCCCCTCTTTAACATCTATATAAGGATTAGACAGTGGCTCTAAGTACAGAGGCCAGGACTGGTGAGGACTTTGCCTGGAGCTCCCCCCGCAGGCATCAGCGGGAACGACTTAGTAATAACAAACTCACCTTGATCGTGGGAGCGTGGGAAGGGTTTGCTGCACGAACGCACTTCAGGCACGGAACTGCTCACAATGAATCCAATGTAGCGTTATTTGCTCATTGAACTCAGGAAGTGCAGAGCGTCAACAGTAGAAGAAGAAAAGAAATAAAAGAAGAAGTAAAGAAGATTATTCCATTAACTGGAAGAATAAACACCACTCCAGTTTTGTTTTCGACAAAAGATCAATATTTACAAGGGACGCCAAAAGACAAACAGCTAAAGCTAAACTAACACAGGAAAGACCACACCTCTAAGAACATACAGTCCTGAACAAAGTCAACAACAGTTCAAAACAGGCAAAAAAAAACATTTAAAAAAACATTTTCCATGGTTGAATCTTAAAACTTCAATATGCTACAAGAACATATGGGAGTGAGACAAAAAACAATTGAATGAACCTTTATTGAAAACAACAATTAAGCTAAATCTGATTCACAGCTGATCAAAGGTTTAAGATGAAAAATGTGCTTTCAATGTCATTTTCTGTCAGGCATTCACACTGTCGTAAGGTCCTGATGGCAAAGGCAAAAAATATTCTCGTTTTTGGTTTGGGTTGTTGAGCTCCAGAAGGGCCTCTCGCTGAGGCGGGACACAGTAAAACAGTCACATAGATACAGACGGCATCTCGTCATAGAAGGGGGTGTGGCTTCGCCAAGGGGGAAAATAGAATCTTTAGAGAAACACAATTTTCCACTCTTTTTTGCCATTTTCTGGTGGAATATCAACTTATTTATCACATACAAATAAAGTCAAGTGTAAATCGGGCTCATATGGATATTTTCTCACAGCAGATTGTGCAGTAGAAGTGAAAAAACGGCAGTTGCAGCAAGCGCTAGCTAACCGCTAGCATTAGCCCGATGCTAACATGTAGCATCAAGTTAGCATTCTCCGTTATTCATATATTTATGGGCTGTTGAACCACTTTGCTCCTCCCCATGTCTTTGTATCATTATTTAGTAGAAACTATATTCATATTTCAGCATTTGTTAAAGTAGTTTTTGAATAATTAGAGAAAACATTTTCAAAATTGTTTTCCCCCTTACCTGTTTTCAAAAATGACCATATATGAGCGATTCCAGAGATGCCGTCTGTATCTATCCTGAGGGTTATGGAACAAAAAAAGTCAAGACTAAAAAAATGTCACCAGTGCTAAGTCGGAGGATCTGAGTGGCTGTCTGTGAATACACTGGACGATTCTCGACCCACATTAAGGCCATTACTGGAGCCGACTGCTGCCCAATAACCAGTGGTTCCCACAGATGAGGGCCTCAGTCTGAAGGACTTACCAGGTTTATCTGTACCCAGCCTTATGTCCACTGCGTCCATTGTTCTACCTTGAGTGTGTGTGGTATACTTGTGTGGTGTGTCTCTGGGGAGGTGGTGGGGAGAGTGTGAATGCAACAATGTGTATCTGTGGGAGGACGTGGGTGTGAGAGAATGTTTTTAAATCTGTGTGTTATATCTTTATAAATATTGATTGATTGATTGATTGATTGATTGATTGATTGATTGATTGATTGATTGATTGATTGATTGATTGATTGATTGATTGATTGATTGATTGATTGATTGATTGATTGATTGATTGATTGATTGATTGATTGATTGATTGAAATATCTGCCTGTGATGCCAGTAACGTTGGAAACCATCAGGAACATCAAGGTCACATTTTTATCATCAGAGAATCAAACTTTCTTCCACCTTTCAATGTCCCATGTTTGCTGCTCTCTGCAAAGTCCAAACGGACAGTTCTGAGGTGCTCAAGGAGACGAGGCCTTTGGAGAGTGTTTTGTTTTTGAAGCCCTTCAGTTGCAGATGCCTCTGATGGTTATTGGGCTGCAGTCGGCTCCAGTAACAGATCCAATCAGATCCTCCGGCTCAGAACAGACACTCAAAATGACTGTTACTGCGTCCCACCTCAGCAGCGATGGCGCACTGCGAGAGGTTCTGCTTATGCAGCTCAACAACCCAAACACCTTCAACCAGATTTTTTTGCCTTTTGTATGTAAGAAGGCAATGCTAGCTTCATCCCTCTGGTCACTAATTCAGAAGCTCATCCTCAACTGCTCTGTAGAATCTAGAGTTTTTTCAAACACATGGGTGACCGTTCTGTTCCTCAGGATTCTACACCGGTTGGCTGCTCCCTGCCGCCGTCATGGGGGTGCTGGTGTTCCTCATCGGCATCTGGTTCATGGTGACAGACGTGCCCGCGTACGTCCCTCTGCAGAGTCGGCCCGTTGTGTCGTCTTTCCACTGTGTTTTGATGTGTTTGTGTTTTGAAGGAGGGAGGTGTGCGACAGCGAAGGCACCTTTGTCATGTGTCCTCTGTGCAACGTCTGCCCATACTGGAACTACTCCAGCATCTGCTTCACCTACAAGGTACCGGCCTTTGAAGACCTGCTTACCCCTGCCCCTGGCTTTACTGTCAGTCTGTGCTCTCCCACATGTCCATAGTCTCTGATAGCCATGTTATGCTGACTGAAGGGCCTACTTCACCGGCCTGGAGACTAGTTGGAGACTTGAGTTGCTGCCGGTCACGGAGATGTCTCCAAGACATCCCCTGGAGATAAGGCAAGTCTTGGTCTCAGTGACAACGAACCGGTTTGATTTCAGCGGAGACTGCATGGAGACTCACTGTCTCACTGTGGTCTCTGCATGATCTCCGAGAGGTCTCCGACAGGGATGTCACAGAAACGTCTCATTGCTTGAGTACAGTACATAGTGTTTGCAATATTGCCACAGCTGCTTTAGACCTCTCAGAGACCATGTAGAGACCATACAGACTCCGTTGAACTCTAACCTTTTGTTTTCACAGAGACTGCCTCGCCTTATCTCCAGGGAACGTCTCAGTGACATCTCCATGACTACGGCTACCATAGTCTCCAACAAGTCTCCAGGCCAGTGAGATAGGCTGCTTGTATGTGCGCAATCAATCCGACCTGTGGAGACGTGGTGGAGGCTGCCAGTCATGGCAGTCTCCTCAACGTCTCTGCAACTCTCTCCTGGGAGATAAGCACAGCAGTCCAACCCGTCATGTGTTTGTTGACAGACAGGTCTTCTGTTTGACAATGGGGGGACAGTCTTCCTGTCAGTCTTCCTGTCTCTCTGGGCGGTTACCTTCCTAGAGTACTGGAAGAGGACCAGCTCCGCCCTGTCCCACCGCTGGGACTGCTCCAGCTTCCAGGACACCGAGGTAACTCCTGTCAGCCTCCAGTAGATAAAGCTTCGTTGGTATGCTGTTTGTGCTTTACACTTTGGGGTTTGGATTGTGTCCAAAAGGAGCGTCCCCGTCCCGAGTTCACCGCCATGGCTCCGATGACCACCAGGAACCCAGTGACCGGGGCTGAGGAGCCGTATTTCCCCCAGACCAAGCGCCTGAACCGCACACTGACGGGCTGTTCGGCCCTCCTCATCATGGTGAGGATCAGCGGAGTGCACAGATGGGCTTTAGGCGCATGGCAACATTTGTAGACTCTACATGTTGTGTTGGCAGATCGCTGTGGTGCTGATTTTCCTCACAGCCATCATCCTGTACCGATCCATCGTCACCGCCATCATCTACAAATCTACCACCGGTCTGATCTCCAACTCTGTGAGTCTCAACCAAGTTCACTTTTGGCTACTGCTCGAACACAGTGAGTACGAGTAAGTGTAACATTACTAGTACAAGTAAAAAGCAGTGAACCAAATAAATAGTAGTAAAAGTTACAAAAAAAACTACTTGGAGAAAATGTTAGTTGAGGACTGTGAGTAACTGTTTGAGCGTAAAAGTCTGATTTAGGTTTCAGTCATAACATAAATGCTGAGAAACAACACTAATTAAGTGAAAATGCAAGTATTTCCAAAAAACATACATAAAGCTATTGGAATTTTAAACATTTACTCACAGTGGCACAAGTTCAAAACAAAATTACTCAATTAGAGTAAAGATACTTGGATGATGGATGATATAACTACTCTAATAAGTACAGTTTCTCCAAAAAGTTACTCAAGTACTTGTGCTTGAATAAATGTAACTGAGTACGACCCGCCTCTGCCTGATATGTGTCCCTACAACAGGAGTTGGCACGTTTTTAGGCTGGAGGGCTGATTTTTATTTTCGTCAGTCGAGAGCCTCCCTTGAGAGCGCTCACTCTGTCACTAAAAATGTACAATAACTGTTCCAAACATGGCTAAGGAAGAGTGAGCGCTCACTTCATCCACAAACAATATTTGATCCGTGCTGCCATTTGGTGCAGCATGGAGTCGAGTAAACAACAGCAGTAACTTCAGGCTCTGCGGGGCTTTCGCTAAAGCTAAATAGCCAATGTGTTTCTTGTTGTCACTACCGTGTTGTCACTTCCGTGTTGTCACTACCGTGTTGTCACTGCTTTTCTCTGTGTCTAAGAGCTCTAGCTTCTTATTCAGTCCTAGTTTTGTCCTGTTATTTAACCAGTTTTCTGTAAGTCCAGGTTTAGTCCTGGCTCAGACCGCGGCTCTGCCATCTCTGAAAATGACTAAAGTGTTAGTAAATTATGGCTTTGCTTCGCTTCTGCATTTGCGCTGAAGCTGGTCTTGAGTTAAGGTTGCTTTTTTAGACTCACTGCGGATCATTTATTGACGTTTGGAGAGAAAAAGTACTGAACATTAGCACATTGGTTGGTACTAAGTAGGCACCGTTTAATGGTCCTACTCTGATGTGCAGAGGCAAACTGTTCCAGAGCCAGGGGCCGGCCACAGGGAAGGCTTGGTCCCCTCTGCTCTTCTCGATTTGTCCTGGTAATGTCAGCTGAGAGGAGCCAGACCATTTAAACGCATAAAAACAATGAGCAATTGTTTCAAATGGATTCTGTGAGGGTCTGGAGGGCAGTGCAACGATGCCTGGACTGTTGGTGTTGTTTTGTTCTAGTCAGCAAACGAGCAGCAACTAAAATAGCCCAGGCAGGCAGTGGTAAACATGTTCATCACTCACTTTGAACTTTGAATAATGGGTCTTGTTTTTTAAGGAATTTAAAATATTTCAGCAATTGCTGGGTTTGTAACTCAAAATATCTTGGAGGCCACTTCTGTTTGGTCATTGTATTTATTTAGATCAGACTTCTACATAACAACTTCCACATGAATAACAGAAGTCTCCATCCGTGCTCCAGTCACCATGCAGACATGACACTGTTTTGTGTGTCCGAAGGCCCAGAGAATCGCCAGTCTCTCCGGTTCAGTCCTGAATCTGCTGGTGATCATGATCCTGTCCAAAGTCTACACCTTGTTGGCCCAGGTCCTCACGCGCTGGGGTCAGTCTGGTCTCAGCATGCAAAACAATAGAAAAAAGCTACATATAATAACATGGCGCCGTGTCCCTGTTTCAGAGATGCACCGGACTCAGAGTCAGTACGAAGACATGTTCATCCTCAAAGTCTTCATCTTCCAGTTCGTCAACTTCTACTCGTCCCCGGTCTACATCGCCTTCTTCAAGGGCAGGTATGGACTGCCTCCGACAGCCTCCGCCCTCTCACCTGTTTTAGACCCAGGTTCTTCCATGGTGTACGTAATCCCGGTCTCAGGCTCATATCTCACTCCAGGTTTGTCGGCGTCCCGGGAGACTACAACACTCTGTTTGGCGTCCGCAACGAAGATGTGAGTACCTTTAGTTGGAAAATTAAGCATAATTGGTAGTTTTGTTGTTTGCCTCGCCTGTCTCCCTGGACTAGACATTGCTACTGCTACAGGTACTATAATAATAATAATAATAAATTTTATTTATATTGCACTTTACATTTCAGCGAAACCTCAAAGTGCTACAACAGAAGCTGATGCCAATAATAATGAGACACTTTATTTTTTAGGCTCCTTTCTTGTTACTCATGGTCAACAACAGCACACAGTACATGTAAAAGGGCAGTGCAGTCATAGTCAGAGTAAATAATTGTATCATATAGAGTATCATATATCAATGCTTTTCAATCTTGACACTTCAATAATTGTCAAATGGCATTTGGTTTATAAACTTTGGACACAGGTATACACAATATATTGTTATTAACATACTGTCTGTGTAGGCCAGGGGTGCCCAAACGTTTAGTCTCCGAGGGCCAAAATGAAAAAGTGCCTGTGGGTCGCGGGCCAAATACGGCGATGTCAAGTGTGAAACACATATAACTGCAAATAATTATAGTTACTTTATTTAATTTTTCGATAGCCTATACATTTGCGTTTGCATTATATCTACGCAAATAACATGCTATATTAGAAAACAAATGTTAACTCTGGCAAAAGTCTGGTTTTAGTACAACAAAATCAACAATTGTAGCAATATAGTGCAAAATGTAAAAAAAAAAAAACACCTGTATCTACAGTACCTACAGTGACTTTACCTCATTCATTCAAAGAAAATGCCACATTAGATCATTTTGAAAGTGTCAGTTCAGCATAAATTCTTTTACAAGTCAATTTTTAACATGTACCGTTGTTAATGTCGACAGCCTTTGCAATAAAAGTTGGAAAACTGGGAAAGTTGATGCTACAACGCTCTGTGATAAACACCAAGACACCACAACAGTGTTTCCTTAACTTTTGCTAAAGGAGTGAAACAGTGCCCCCAATTTGACATCTGGTGGCCAAAAAGTGTACTGCATCCAAATTTACCATTGAGGATGAATGGAAGAGAATTAGTATTAACCACACGCAGCGCAAAAGTAGTTCACCCTCTGGCGAGCCAACAGAATTGATTCGGCGGGCCATATTCGGCCCGCGGGTCCCACTTTGGGCACCCCTGGTGTAGGCTCTCTGTCGTACAGGTGTTGTCATCTTCTGTACTCGGCAGTTGAAGTGTCGAACGTTTCGGATCTCATCCAAAAGGCTTCGTCAGCGCTCTAAGGTTTAGCTCAGCTTGAAGCCATAACAAGTATTATAGTATAACAACCATTATAAACATATTTGCTTATTGTATCACAATACATATCGGATTGGCCCCTGAGTATCGTGATACGTATCGGGTCGTGACAAAAGTGTATCGCCCCAACCCTACTAAATGTGCTTGTGTAAACAGATGAGTTTAATGCACCCTCTTTATGTATATGTAGCTAACTCCACAGTATGTATATATATATATCTTTATGTATATGTAACTAACTCCACAGTATGAATATATATATCTTTATGTATATGTAACTAACTCCACAGTATGTATATATATATCTTTATGTATATATAACTAACTCCACAGTATGTATATATATATCTTTATGTATATGTAACTAACTCCACAGTGTGGAGTTAGTTACATATACATAAACACACATTATGCAAATCGACAACATGAGTAAATGACCTCATTCATGTAGGTCATCCTGTTCCATTTGGTCTCTTCTTCTTCTTCTTCTTCTTCTTCTTCTTCTTCTTCTTCTTCTTCTTCTTCTTCTTCTTCTTCTTCTTCTTCTTCTTCTTCTTCTTCTTACTATCCACCACATTATTAAAGCCTATAATCCATCATTGTGTCCTTGGGCAAGACACTTCACCCAATGCCTATGTGTGGGTGGTTGGTGGTGGTCGGAGGGACCGTTGGCGCAGATGTGAGCAGCCTCGCTTCTGTCAGTCTACCCCAGGGGAAACTGTGGCTGCAAATGTAGCTTACCACCATCAGCCACCATCATGGTGGTAAGCCTTTCATGTGTGAAGCGCTTTGGTGTGACTTGTCATATGAGAAGCGCTATACAAATAAGACTCCCTTCCCTTCCCTATTGGAATAGTTCTGAGCCGCTCTGCACTAAAAGTGCATTCATCACAACGCCGTGAAGCTGCTCCACACGGTACGATGAAACTGAACGGTTGTCTGTACTCCAGGCAAACTCCACTATCAGCCCAGGCCTCTGTTTTTTTCAGGGTTACTATCTTATTCTTAAATTGACATTATTTCAAATGATAAAATGCAAAAACCAAAGCAGCTGGCATAGAAGCTCCTACAGAAGCCTCTGAGGACTTCTGCGATGTCGTTTACGGACAGTATGCGAGTGTGATTGAGTACAGTGTTCATTTTGGGTTCCAGTGTGGTGCAGGGGGCTGTCTGATAGAGCTGGCCCAGGAGCTGCTGGTCATCATGGTGGGAAAGCAGATCATCAACAATGTCCAGGAGTTTGTCACACCGTGAGTACATCCTACGCTCCAAGGTCATCCAGAAGATGAAAAGGCAAATGCACTTACAGTGGGTTCCCCAAAAATCAGGTTTAATTTCATCATTTACATTTTCAAAATAGTAAAAAATAGTAAAAAAAAAAAAAAGCCAGGGCAAACTTTTAGGCACCCATCATACATAATGCCTCGTAGACCCCAAATATGGCAAGTATCACAGCTTTGAACACTTTTCTAAGAGCCGAGTCTTTTAGTTCTAGTTGAAGGGATTGTAGCCATTTCTTCCTTACAAAGTCTTCCAGAACTGAGAGATCTCTGGGCTGTCTGTCACACGCTGCTCTTTGGAAGTTTTTCCACAGATCTTCAGTGATGTTTAGGTCAGGAGACTGAAGGCCGTGGCAATACCTTCAGACTGCTCCTCAGACTGCTGTGTTTACAATCATTACCCATTTGTAGAAGCCATTAGCTTTTTTAATTCAGCTAAAAATAGTACTACGTTTTCCTTCAGAATTCGTTGGAAATTATATGTATCTATTCTTGGTTTTCCCTGTGCTACCGGCTGAAATACAAGCCCAAAGGCGGATGGATCCACCTCCAGGATTAACAGCTGGACAGATGTTCACTTCATTAAATTCCGTGTGCCTTCTTCTCCAAACGAACCTTTGCTCATTCAGGCCAAAAAGTTCTATTTTAACCTGTGCATATTGTCTCTAAAATGTGTGAGGCTTGTCTAAATGCTATACGTAATCTTTTACATCCCACTGTAGAACATTTTGGCCTGAATGAGCAAAGGTCGGTTTGGAGAAGAAGTGCTCTGAGCAACAACACAAACAAATGGTAATGAATCGCAATAACTTTTCATGGCCCGATTATGCTAAATCCAGCTCACTTTTTGTCAGGAAGTTGAAGGCCTTGTGGCAGAAGCGGAATCATGAGAAAGCGAATCATGACGAGGAGAAGAAACAGGAAGAGTCTCCATGGGAACGGGATTACCAGCTGCTGGTTTGCGAGGGCCTGTTCGACGAGTACCTTGAGATGGGTCTGTCCATTTCCCTCTTGGTGTGGGGTTTTATTCAACGAGATGTTTATGTCACAGCTACGTTATTACTTTGTCCACTTTCAAACACTTGGGATTATCTTGATTGTTTTCTTCACAAATGTCCACAGTGCTGCAGTTCGGCTTCATCACCGTGTTCGTGGCGGCCTGTCCGCTGGCGCCGTTCTTCGCCCTGGTGAACAACTGGGTGGAGATCCGTTTGGACGCGCAGAAGTTTGTGACGGAGTACAGGAGGCCCGTGGCTGGGCGGGCGCAGGACATCGGGATATGGCTCCAGATCATGCAGCTCATCAGCTACATCGCAGTCATCGGCAACGTAAAGCACTTTCAAAGACACCAGCAACAGTGTTTTACACGTTTGAATAATCCTATAGAATTTGGTCGTTCCTTCTTTGAAAAGTGTTGATTTATATGTCCAGGATGTGTTGTGTAATTGAATACAGTAGCTTTCACGCATAAAGTGTCATTTCCATATACAGAAATTCACTAAGTTATAAAACAAAACTAAAGTCTATACTGGTTTTATACAGTAAGCCACAATTACATTATGCATGACATGTTTATTTACATATTTATTTAGAATGATTTGTGAGATCAAGAATTATTGTTTATTCAATTGTAAATTTCTAAATAGATTTGAACTATGATAACCACGGCTCCGAGAATTAGACTTTTTTTCCTGGACTTCTGTAGTTCTGATCTCTTGAGAATATGATTTTGCACTGATCTATCCACCATCTCAAAAATGTCACTGTATTTTTTGTGCTGTCAATGGCAGGCCTTACTCATCGCCTTCACGTCATCGTTTTTGCCGAGAGTCTACTACAAATTCACCAGTGATCCTTCACTCCATGGTTTCACTAACTTCACCTTGGCCACTTCACCCACATTATACACCAAGCGTCACAACATCACCTGCAGGTAACTTCCTTTTTATTCACCTTTTTGAGCCACTACGGCTTTGTTCTAATAAGTTCATTCTGCAGTTTGTTCCAGTCAGAGGGAAGCACAGAACTGAAACTGGATCCTTTGAACAAATACTAGAACTGTTGCCAGGTGTAACTGTAAATAACAATACCAAGTAATGACATGAGTGAGAACAAACCCCAAGGTTTGGACAATTCATGAAAAAGTGTCTGAAATTTGTTATAACATTTCAAATTCAAATCATTTACAAACGGACTTTCTTTGTAGACAGAACATTCCCAGAATAATATTCTTGAAAAACAAACAAACAAACAAACAAACAAAAAAAATATATATATATATATATATATATATATATATATATATATATATATATATATATATATATATATATATATATAAATAATATATATATATATATATAATATATATACACTGCTCACAAAAACTTAGGGCACACTCAAAAAACACAATGTAACTCCAAGTCAGTCAAATTTCTGGGATATCAGACTGTCCAGTTAGGAAGCCACGCTTACTGTGAATCAGTTTCACTTGGTGTTGTGGAAATTAAACAGACAACAGGTGGAAATGAGAGGCAATTAGCAAGATCACTCCAAAAGAGGAATGGTTTTGCAGGTGGTGACCACAGACCATTTCCCTGTCTTCATCCTTTGTACCGTATTTTTGGAACACTTTTGCATTTGTCCAGTGTTCTCACCACTAGAGGTATCATGAGGAGCATCTACAACCCACAGAAGCTGCTCAGGGAGTGATGCTCATCCAAAATGGCACGTCCATTCATGCTGTGGCAAGAAGGTTTGCTGTGTCTCCCAGCGCAGTGTCCAGAGCATGGAGGAGACACCAGGAGACAGGCCAGTACACCAGGAGACCTGGGGGGGGCCGACCGAGGTCAACAACCCAGCAGCAGGACCGCTATCTGCTCATTTGTGCACGGAGAAACAGGAGAAGCACTGCCCGAGCCCTACAAAATGACCTCCAGAGGGCCACAACTGTGCATGTTGGTCCTCAAACGGTCAGAAACCGACTCCATGAGGGGGGTATGAGGGGGGTATGAGGGTGGTATGAGGGGGTATGAGGGGGGTATGAGGGTGGTATGAGGGCCCGACGTCCACACGTTGGGCCGGTGCTTACTGCCCAACACCGTGCAGCCCGATTGGCATTTGCCCGAGAACACAGCGATTGGCAGATTGGCCAATGGTGCCCTGTGCTCTTCACGGATGAGAGCAGGTTCACCCTGAGCACATGTGACAGACGTGACAGAGTCTGGAGACGCCCTGGAGAACGTTCTGCTGCTGCAACATCATCCAGCATGACCGGTTTGGTGGTGGGTCAGTGATGGTCTGGGGAGGCATTTCATTGGAGGGCCGCACAGCCCTCCATGTGCGAGCCAGAGGTTCCCTGACTGGCATTGGGGACCGGGATGAGATCCTCAGACCTATTGTAAGACCATATGCTGGTGCTGTGGGCCCTGGGTTCCTTCTGATGCCTGATAATGCCAGGCCACATGTGGCAAGAGTGTGTCAGCAGGTCCTGCATGATGAAGGTATTGATGTTCTGGACTGGCCTGCCCGTTCCCCAGACTTAAATCCAATAGAGCACATCTGGGACATCATGTCTCGGTCCATCCATCAACGCCACGTCGCACCACAGACTGTCCAGGAGCTGACTGATGCTCTAATCCAGGTCTGGGAGGAGATCCCTCAGGAGGACATCCGTGGTCTCATCAGGAGCATGCCCAGGCGTTGTAGGGAGTGCATTCAGGCACGTGGAGGCCACACACACGACTGAGGATGATACAGACTCGTTTGGAGGAATTTCTACAGAATTTGGATCAACCAGTGACCTGATTTGTCACTTTGATTTTGACTATAATTTTGGATCCAGACCTCCAGGGTCAGTGTACTTTTGGGTATTTGGATTTTCTTTATTGGAATGAAAATAAAAAATGGAAAAACAAGTTGTTTTTCAATTTTGGTTTGCAAATCAAAAAACGAAACATGAAAAAAACAGCCATTTTTCAAGTGAATGAAACGCTGTTTTTAAAAAATGAAGCTGATTTTCATGTTTTCGCTGTATATTTAATAAACAAAAAACAATTAAGACGAAAACGAAAAACAACCCAATTTTCGTTTATGTAATCGGAAGTTGACATATTTGTGCTCCAAGAGCGCTGAATATTAACGCCTCTTATATGGGGGTGCTGTTTGTGCAAAAACATCCGCCTTGTGATTGGCAGCCTGCGGCTCGAAGTGTGCCGCTGTATCGGCACATCTAGGCCATTCCTTTGGTTAGTGGCCAGCAGACACTATAGATACTATAACAGGAATGATGGCAATAAAAAAAATCTTTATATGAGGCCGGAGTCTGGGGTCTCCTTTGTGCGCAGTAGGGCACTGGTGTGAACCGAAAAGCACAGGATTTTCTCTGTCATCAATGGCCTAATAGCAAATCAAGGGGAGGAACACATTCACTTTCATCTCAAGTTAGTAAAGGTCTAATGAAAAGTGCTGGAGAGACAGGAAAAATATGTTTTAGATAACTATAGGATTGATCTAGTCAGTTTTACGCACACCTGTCTCTCTACGATACTGTCCTTCAGTAGATCAGTCTGACTAACCGTCAATGATCTAAACCAGGGTGGTCAACGTCTCGCTTTAACTCGGCGCCCAATCAAAACCTCCCTTTGACTCGGGGCTCCGTGCGCTCTGTGGCGCACTTGGTAACTTTTACGCAAAGCCCAGATGTGCACTAAGCAGACTGGCAAGGCGTGCACACGCGTTGCCGCACGTCTTCAAATATGGCAGTGCATCTGTTTTATTAAAGAGAGAAAGATTTGGTGATTTGGAGTTCTTTCTTGCAGCCCTGGTTTCTGTCCTCAAAGTTTACAACGACCCCTGTGCCAGTACGGTTCCAGACCGCTGCATTATCTGCAGAAATGACCCTTGTACGTAGCCTGTTTGCAGTCTTGGCCACGTAAGGCAATGCTGAGTCTTGATGCACTAGAGGCACTTGTAAAACAGATGCAGTTAGTGGGGAGCAGGGGCGTCAACTTCCCTTCAGCAGCAGGTATAGCAGGCTGTCAGTGAGACTGAAGTCTGCCTATCTACACCTACAGTATTGGCCTTGGAATGGAGCAGGTCGGGCGTTCACGAGAGTCTCCTTTACCTTGTGTCTGTGTCTGGCTCTTCTATCCCAGCCTCCGCCAGTAAGGACCACTGCACCTCCACATTCAGCCAAGATATCATCAATCAAATCAAATCAATTTTATTTGTATAGCGCTTTTCATACATGTCATGTAACACAAAGTGCTTTACAGATTTAAAAACATTCTCTCACACCCACCTCCTCCAAAAATACAGACACATTGTCGCATTCACACTCCCCCCACCCACCTCCCCAGAGACACACCACACAAGCACACAATACACACTCAAGGAAAAACAGTGGAGACTATGGACAAAAGGCTAAGATAAGGCTGGGTGCAGATAAACCAGGTAAGGGAACACCATCCAAGGAGCCGTCTGCATCGGGAGCGGCACCTCGGCTGCAGCCACAGGGACCGACACAGGGTGCCCGGACAACACCACACCTCCATCAATATCAATCTGTAAGGCCAAGTCTAAAATATGGACAGAGCACACACTCTGTGCACACGCCTTTGTGCACAGAATGTGCCGCGCGCATCTGGCTAGAACCACTCAAAGAGAGGCTGTGCGTAAAAGTTACCAAGTGCGCCGCAGAGCGCACGGAGCCCCGAGTCAAAGGGCAGTTTTGATTGGGGGCCGAGTTAAAGCGAGATGTTGACCACACTGGTTTAGATCATTGACGGTTAGTCAAGAGCCTGATCTACTGAAGGACATTATCATAGAGAGACAGTAGTCGTGCGTAAAACTGATTAGATCAAACATATTTTTTCGTGTCTCTCCAGCACTTTAGTATCTATAGTGTCTGCTGGCCACTAACCAAAGGAATGGCCTAGATGTGCCGATACAGCGCAGGCCGACAATCACAAGGCGGATGTTTTTGCACAAACAGCACCTTCATATAAGAGGCGCTCATATTCAGCGCTCTTGGAGCACAAATATGACAACTTCCGATTACATAAACGAAAATTGGGTTGTTTTTCGTTTTCGTCTTAATTTGTTTTTTGTTTATTAAATATACAGTGAAAACATGAAAATTTCATTTTTCATTTTTTCACTTGAAAAATTGCTGTTTTTTCATGTTTCGTTTTTTGATTTGCAAACCAAAATTGAAAAACAACTTGTTTTTCCATTTTTTATTTTCATTCCAATAAAGAAAATCCAAATACCCAAAAGTACACTGACCCTCCAGGGGCTGAGAATTTGATTTCCATTTATCATTCTTATGTTATTTTGTTCTCAACACATTGCCCTACACTATGAATAAAGATTTTCATCCGAAAAATCGAATTGATTGACATCTAGGATGTGTTTTTTGAGTGTGCCCTAAGTTTTTGTGAGCAGTGTATATGTGAATAGACTTAAGAATTAATTAAAATTGAATTGCTCTGGAGTTTATGAGTTTATAAGTATAAATGGTCTCAAGTTTTCCACCTACATTAGGCACTGCAAACACTTAACAGCACGCTCTCTTCATACAACAGTGTACGCAAACACTGGAGGCAAGGTCGGTGAAGTGTCTTGCCCAAGAACACATTGACACAATGACAGTGTGCACCTGCTCCGACCTGCCGATCATGAGACGACCCACAAAAAAGGGAAACTAAAAAACAAATTAGAACTTAATGAAACAATACATGATCATTTCTACAGCACAGGCTGAGGATGACTTTTGCTCCAGATTATTTGCAGTCAGATCTATTCTGTGCTTAACGTACATATGAAACCACAACTGAAGTGACTGCATCATATTATTTTGATAAAGTCATAAGAAAACACATACTTTACATTTGATATGGTTGACCAGTCAATGTACTTTGTCAGAAGAGTTTAAGAGTTTACTCTTACTTTTACATTATGTACATATGTGCATCACTCGGAAGTACAGTGTGTTGTGTTCAAACTTTTGTTCTGCAGGTATCGCGGCATAATGGACTCAAATGGGGATTATCGGCCGGAATACTTCCAGCTGCTGGCCGTCAGACTGGTCTTCGTCATCATCTTTGAGGTTTGTCTTCAGGCTCTGTTCTCCGTCGCCCACATTGGCCTCCAGGTCTCTGGACTGTCTCTCCTCTCTGTCCCCAGCATGTGGTCTTCACTGTGGGCCGTCTCATCGATGTCCTGGTCCCCGATGTTCCTGAAGATCTCCAGATCAAGATCAAGAGGGAACAATACATGGCCAAGGAGGCTCTGGCGGAAAATCAGGTCAGCTATTAGTCCGGTAAAGTTGTTCTCTAGCCCAGGGTTAAGGCAAATTATAGTGCTGTCATTTATGTGGAAAAAATAACAAAAGAGGATATATGATGAATGTAATAATGAAGTATCCAGGCAAATAAAATGTCCAAATCAACCGCGTGGGCGCCCCTTTCCTTTGACAATCCAACACGTCGAGGATAAACTAAAACAACAACAAAAACAGTGGGAGAAAAAAAGAAACCTTGGTGAGAACCACAGAAGGAGAGATCCACTCCGATGGACAGACTAGTTATAGAGACCCAGGGCTGATGGGAGTCCTTCAGCAGACGGGCCAAGATCGCAGAGCTTCAGTTGTTCTTGTCCAATCCCTGGTCCTCTGTGGACACGGCTGAAGACCACGAATGACTCACCGTCTGAAACAGGCTGTCCTAAAGGGGGGTGGGACAGGGGCACCATGTGAATATTGATGCACAAACTTCAGATAAAAGACATACAAATAGACAAAGTATGGTGTAAGAAGAAAAACAGATCCATGTTGAAAGGACAGTACAACAGATTAGTTTGACTGTATATTTTTATAGTAGTAAAGGCTTGTTTGACCATTTTTGGTGATCCTGCTTGTATTTCTGGCAGGCCTTTGGTAAAACTCTGATTCCACTGCTGATAGAGGAGTCCACCGTGATACTGCGAGTGCCAGGAGAACCAGGAGACCCAGCAGAACCAGGAGAACCAGGAGAACCAGCAGAACCAGGAGAACCAGGAGAACCAGCAGAGCCTGGAGAACCACTGTAGATTCCAGAGAGTGGAGCTGCCGCTGAGCGAAAGGCAGAGACAGGAGGAAGGAAGTGCTATTTGAGGATGTCGGGCATTAAACATTGTATTTTCAAAGATTTTTTACTTGGTGGGGCAAAAATGTAAGCAAATAAAGATTTTTTTTTTTTTTTTTTGGGGGGGGGGGGGGGGGGGAGTGCTTTTAAAGGGCACAAGGAAACGTGGCAAGTGTTCGAGCACCACCTGGGCTCCATCTGTGCACGTCCCTGTTAGGTGACCCTACCAGGAGCAGCAAGCCCCGCGACAAACCCCTCCACCATGTTACGGGAGCGGTTCAAGATGTTTACGATTACAATTTCCACCAGCCCAATGGGAGCAGAAGAATTTACGTCAAGATGATTACATTGTCCCCTCTTGGAGCCGCCACCTTAACGTGGTGGAGGGGTTTGAGCGCCTGAATGATCCTGGAGCTCTGTTGTCGGGGGCTTCGACAACCCCTAGTAGGGTCTACCATGGCAAACAGGTCCTATAGGTGACGGGTCAGACAAAGAGCGGTTCAGAAGCCCCTTATGAGAGACCAACAGGCCCGGTTAGAATCGTGAGGCCGTTCCCTGTGGACCCACCACCTGCAGGAGGAGCCATAAGGGGCTGGTGCCATGTGTTTTGGGCAGCTCCAATGGCTGCCCCCACGACCCGGCAACGGAAAAGTGGAAGAAAATGGATGGATGGATGGATGATTACATTGTAAAAGTTTGCAGTTGAAAAATATATCTGTAAAATATGCGCTTGTATTTAGATCTGAACTTTAATTATGTATATTTATGTTCACTGAGCTGTGAGACACGCATCAGTCCGTCATTGTGCAACGTTTGGGTGAGCCCATGACTTTACCCCAAATCCTGCAGAACCGCCTCAGCTGTGGCCCCCCCCCCCCCGCATCGTTCTGCCATGTTAGACTCATTTATCTTCTGCTCTTCAGAAGTGTGAGCTAACAAAGACACAGCAAAGAGCTACAACCCCGACGTGTCCCCCTCCCCTGACAGCAGTAAGACGTGCCCCCGTCTCCCGGTGTTAATTTGCTGCTTCAGTGACACGCGTCATTCGGGGGAGTCGTTCCGAACAGCCCCTCAACCCCTCGCACGCTCACGTCGTCCGTATTATTAAATATAATGGTAATGATGGCGCGCCCATAAAGGCCTCCTCCTCCCGAACATGAGTGCAGTTAGCGCGACATCCTCCTCCTCCTCCACGCCCCGACGCCGCCCGAGATCAGAGGTGCCAGGGAGGATCTCGTCTCCGCTGTTTGACGTGAGATTTGACATGCTGGGATTCTTGGAAAATGACTTCAGTAGCTCCGAACGTGTCACGAGTGAGAGGTGGATCATAATCTGGAGAATGTGATGAGACAAAATCTGAAGGATATAGCGATGCAGTAAACAGAATGTTCACTGATACGGTTTATGCTGTACTGTAGTCACCAACAAAAAAAATAAACGTAAAGCGGCATGGTGCCAGAGCAGAGCCGCGCTTCAGCTCATCCACCAGGCTGTCAGGAAGCTGAACTCTCTTCCTTCCATGCGGCTCCACCTGCAAACCGTGGCCCATGACAGCCCCCTTTTTTAAGAGGAAACAGAAAACTCCTTCAGTCTCCCTCTTCCAAGTGATTTTCCATTAATACAGTGCCTCTCGAAAGTATTCATACACCTTGAACATTTGCACATTTTGTCATGTTTACAACCCTAAACATAAAGATTTTATTTTGATTTTTTTACTCAACGTTCACACACAAGTAACCGACAACTGTGAAGTGAAAGCAAAATGATACATGATTCTGTTATTTTTCAAAAAATAGAAAACCAAAAAGTGGGGCGTGCATAAGTATTCATACAGCATGCATGAATACTTTGTGGAACCCCCTTTTGCTGTAATAGCAGCACAAGTCTTTTGGGTCTGACTCTACAAGATTTGCACATGTAGAGACTGACATTTTAGCCCATTCCTCTTTACAAAACAACTCAAGCTCTGTCACATTAGAAGGAGAGCGTTTGTGAACAGCAGTTTTCAGGTCTTTCCACAGATTTTCAATAGGATTTAGGTCAGGACTTTGACTGGGCCATTCTAACACATTAATATGTTTTTATTGAATCATTCCATTGTAGATTTAGCTTTGTGTTTAGGGTCATTGTCCTGCTGAAGGTGAATTTCCGCCCCAGCCTCAGTTCTCTCTGAGTCAGCAACTCAGCAGGTTTTTCTCCAAAATGTCTCTGTATTTGGCTCCATCCATCTTCCCAACTATTCTTACAATCTCCCCAGTCCCCGCTGAGGAAAAGCAGGCACACAGCATGATGCTTCCCCCCCGTATATTTGACACTGGGGATGGTGCGCTCAGGACGATGAGCAGTGTTTATTTATTTATTTCAGTCATGTTTGTTACATGTTTTCACATTTCAACAACTATACATGATTTTTTTTCATTTTTTTCATATACATGATTGAAAAGGAGCACGATGAAGACGACGCTTATGCTAAGTGCCCCTTTCTTCAGATACAAAAGGTAGACAAGAAAAAACAAAACATAAATGGTCTGATTCGCAGGTATTATATTTTAAGCCATAAGCTAGAATAAACAACACAGGTACTACTGTTTTTAAAGTTGAAATCTAATATTTACAGTAGTGTGTAAGAGTTGATACTTGTTGATTTGAACTGTTTTTTAAATTGGTGCACTGTGGAGGAGTTCTTTAAATTCAAGGGCAGGGTGTTCCACAGTTTGACTCCGGCCACGGAGATGCCCATCCGCTTCTGGGTTGTTCTGGCAAAAGGGAGAGTAAAGTAAAGTTTTCTACGACTGGATGCATCGGCGTTGAATACAAACATCAATTGTACAGATTGAGGCAATCGAAAAAATCTTGCTTTATACATTATTACCAATGTTTGTAATTTAATGAGATCTTGTAATTTGAATAGTTTTGATTTTATAAACAGTTGATTTGTATGTTCTCTACTATGCGTTTTATTTATTATTCTTATAGCTTTTTTTTGTATTTTTATCAGCGGTTGAATTGTAGTTTTGTATGTGTTTTCCCAAACTTCTGAGCAATAAAGTAAGTGAGGAAGTATTAAAGTGCAGTATAAGACCCTTAAAGATTCACGATTTAAAAAATATTTTACTTTGTGAAGAACAGCAATGTTTCTACATAATTTATTTCTAATACTGTGGACATGAGATTTCCAATTTAATTTTTCATCCAGTGTCACACCCAAAAACTTGAGTTCAGATACTCTTTCAATATTTCTTCCATTTAAAGACAGCTGGATATCCACGTTTAATTCACAATTTGAAAACACCATAAATTTTGTTTTAGCCACATTTAGTGACAATTTATTTGCATCAAACCAATCCTTTATTTTCATCATTTCTTTTTCAATTATTTTACTCATGTTCTTTAAATTATTTCCAGAGAAAAAGAAATTTGTGTCATCAGCAAAGAACACAGACTGTAATATTTCTGATGCTTCACATAGATAGTGTTAGGTTTGCTCCATACATAACGTTTTGCATTTGGGCCAAAAAGTTCAAGTTTTGTCTCATCTGACCAAAGCTCCTTCTTCCACATGGAGCTGTGTCCTCCATATGACTTCTAGCAAACTTCAAACAGGATTTCTTATGGCCTCCTTTCAATAATGGCTTTCTTCTTCCACTCGTCCATGAAGGCCAGATTTGTGTAGATACGACTTATACTGTAGTTGTCCCATGTACAGATTCCACCAGCTCAGCGGCAGGACTTCACAGCTCCTCCAGAGTTATCTTGGGGCACTTGGTTGCATTTTTCACCAGTGCTCTCCTTGTTCAGTTTGTTAGTTTACGTGAACAGCCGTGTCTTGGTAAGTTGGCAGTGGTGCTTTACTCTTTCCATTTCTGAATGATGGATTGAACAGTTGCTCCGGGAGATGTTTAAATCTTGGGAAATCTTTGTATAACTTAATGCTGCTTTAAACTTCTCCACAGCTTTATCCCTGACCTCTCTGGTGCTCCTTGGCCCTCATGATGTTGTTTAGTGACCAACACACTCCGACCACAGCTCTGAGGGCCTAAAAGAACAGCTGTAATTATACTGAGAGTAGATTACACACAGGTGACCTCTATTTAACCGTTAGGCCAAGGCGTGAACATTCTGCAGTCATTAGGAATGTTTTAAAGGCAATTTAATGCACTCAGAAAATGCTGTATGAATACTTATGCACTTAGCATTTAGCTTTCACTTCACAGTTGTCGGTTACTTGTGTGGGAACGTTCAGTAAAAAAATAAAAATAAAATCTTTATGTTTAGGGTTGTAAACATGACAAAATGTGCAAAAGTCCAAGGTTTATGAATACTTACGAGAGGCACTGTATATGATACCTATGATTAAGTGCTTTTGTGGTTTCACTTTTTATGTTATTTGAAAAGAGCAGGTGCTTCATATTTCTATTTCATTTCAAAGTTGTAAATAAACCTCACTCTGTGGAAGATTTACAGTGTGCGGGAGATTAAATTTTTATGTTATTAAAAATTATATTTTAAAAATACCTCACAACATGAACGCAGAGGAGCAACGGAGAAGTTCGAACGATGCCGACTTGCGTCAAGCGGATGGGTTTGCAGTGGGCGGGACCGGGTGACGCTGGCCCCCTTGTAAATGTAAATCATTTGTGCTACGTTTGTGCTGTAATTTTTTTTATTTTTTATAGCATAGATAAAATAACTATAGATAAATGATTACCTTTTCAGCCCCATGGGCGGGCGGAGCGTCCACAGAGCTCCAGAGCTTGATTGACAGGCTCTGGAGCCATTCAATGCACTGAAAATGCTTCCACTATTTCGGGCTGATGCACAGAAACCAGCATGGTTAAAGGAATAGGCCACCGTTTTTACATACTGAGATATGTTCTTACCTTAGCTTTGACGAGTTCTTTAGGACCTGTCTGGTCTTCCCCCGTGCCTTCAGTCACGTAAACACAGCGCAGACGGCGTTAGCATTTAGCCTCTCCCCCTCTCCTCTATAGCTCCAAAACGATAGATAGATAGATAGAAGATAGAAGGGGGTCGGCCCAATGTTCCCCGGGTCCGATGTTCCCCCGTACCTCGGGGAACATTGGACCCTCCGAACGCCGGAGGGCCCGGTGCTCATAACTAGCCTACTGATTAGGCTACTTTATAACATACTATAAGTCTTGTAGATCTCGCATTGTAATAGCCTACAACATTTTTGTACAACCTCAGAATAAGAACGTGTCGCAGTTTAGCAACACCAAACTCACCCACAGCCGCTTTTCTTTTTTGTAAACAGATCTCCCCCGTTTATCCTCGCAACCTGCTTGATTGGTTCGTTGTTGTAGCTCGATCGTGCGTAAATCCATGTTTTTTTCTTGTGATTGTCCGTGAGCCCCAGCGTAGTCCATCACGCGGCGTGCGGAGAGCCGAGTGCAGCGGCTCATGCCATAGCCGCTCCTAACTCTCAGCAAGTCTTTTCTGATGGCTGCACTCCAGCCTTATACACATTAAATTAGGGATCTTTTTACGAATGGGGCAACATGCATTGCGTCCTCACTCCTCTCCCAGTGCCGCCGCCTGTCATACCCGCATTACGCACTGTGCTTTGGCCATCAGACGCTCTGAGAGGCACCACTGAGGCCACTGAGACTGAATGACGTTGAACTGTATTTGTGCCGCTGTTTTTTGACATAAAAACGATCCATAGCCTATATTAAATGAGAACGCTGAGGAAGCGCAGCAAAGGAAAAGTGATCGGGCTTATGGCACAATTACGCGGCACCACGGGTGGACCTGTGAACACCCAATTTTGTCCAAGCCCACCCCACGGTCCTGATCATTCAGTGTTCACTGCCTCTCCCAGGACAGAGACATCTGCGCGGTCTGTGCCTTTGTCTGCGCGCACATCTGGCTGTCTCTGTGCAGATAGCTGCATCGTGTACCAGTTCCTTGTGCCTCGACATGTCATCCCTGCTTGCACCCTCCGCTGTGACCGGCTCCAGAGAACACTACAGGCTAACGTAGTGTTGGGACATGAGTAGCCTAATTATATTTGCTGATGATTGTTTTACGTTTTGCCTGATGAATGAAGAGCGCTGCATTATGCCTGTGCGTAAGTCTACCCTGATCGCATGCAGCGTTGGCACTTGTATTGACGGGGGAACATCGGACCCGGGGAACATCGGGACTTTTAAATATGCGAGGTACCGATGTTCCCCGGGTCCGATGTTCCCCCGTCAATACAAGTGGGGGAACATCGGACCTGGGCTGGCAACACAGCTTCGCCTGCCAAAATGTACGCCGGCTTCAGGCGACCCAGCGTCACTAACTCTCTGCGCCCACCCATCTCCAAAACAAAACCCTTGGAACCCCGCTCAAGCACATGAACGGACCGTCGTATGGAGGCTGAAGGGGCGAGCGGTGGGCATCACGACGCACAAAAATAAAACAGGCAGACCGGAGCGCAGTCGGCACGAACGACCTCGGAAAACAATAGTGCATAGGGCTCGGAGCAAAAACGCCACGGACGAAAAAGGATCAACAGCTGCACGGAGACACGCGCAGCTGTCTCCAGCAAAAACTCACCCGGCACACGGACCGGCTGACCAAAAACCAACTCTGCGTCAAGGTTCTCCTTTGGAGCCGAGCGCAGCCCATGGCAAACGATCCACCCAACTGTCGTCTGCAAGTGCAGCGCGCAAAGCTGCCTTGAGCAAATGATGGAAATATTCACACAAACCATTTGCTTGAGGGTGGTATGCCATAGTACGGTGCACCTGCACCTCTAAGGAACGCGCCATACCCGCCAAAGCTCTGAAACAAACTGGAGGCCTCTATCAGACGTAATATCCGACGGCCCAATCAGAGAGAAACGCATTAATCACATCAGCGGATGTGGTGGACGACAAAGGCACCACATTGGGCCACCTGGTGGTCCGATCCACCATAGTAAACAGATGCGTGAAACCTTTTGACTGCGGCAGAAGACCAACCAAATCCACGTGCACATGGTCGAAACGCCTGGCTGGAATCGGAAAAGGTTCCAAAGGGGTTTTGGTATGCCGGTGCACTTTGGTGCGCTGACATGCAACGCAAGATGCCGCCCACCCCTTAAAGGATCTATATCCTGCTATTTTAGCCATTCCAAAGTTAAGTATTTATTTATATGAATGATTGTACCTCTACCACTATGGAGCACTCATTTTTGTGAGAAATATGTGTTTTCTGGAGGTATTTTTCGAACCCGGAAGACACAACGCTTCGATTCAGTTAACTCCGCCCCCTCTCTCCGCACATACAACTTTACCGTTATAGCCTATAAGTGAAGTTGCTTCACGATGCAGTTATATAGAGTTGACATCTGCAACACAGCTTCATAAATGGCTAACACACAAGCTAACATGCTAATATGCTAACCCGCGTTTGGATTGACTCACCGCTCTGGTCCATCGCTGTTTACATTATGGGACTCGCGTTGGTTATAAAAGTTAATCCACTTTGATTCTGGCGAAGGTTCACCAAACATCCATCAGTGACAGTCACAGAAAAACAATATTTACTGATAGTCGCCGAATCCCGGAGAAAAAACAGCTTCTGAGAGAGTGGCCTCTTCTTGAAAAAGGTTGAATAAACTCCTGTCCTCGTAGCCAAACGCGCTTCTTTTTCTCCGTGACATTATCGTTAGGTAAGAATAAAGAACAGGTGTGTCCAATTATAACGAGCTCCATCTTCACAGCTGCAGAGCAAACATGACGTCTGTTCAGACGCTCAGGGATGTGTTTGTTTTGGCCACAGCTGACCTGGAAGCACCTCGGGCACATCCTTTTTTATTTATTTTTTTAAACATTTTTTTTCCCCTTTTTTTCTTTTCTTTGTTTCTCTCTTACGACAGACATAATGAAAAAGCTATTTTACAAATTAAAATCAGGCTGTAAGACATTGCATTACAGACGCCAAGCACTTCCGTTCCGCTGTGACGTTCCAATGGAGCAGGTCAGTCGTTCACCAGGAGAGGGCGGAGCCTCAGAGAGCAGGATTCAGGAGGATTACTGAGAGCTGCGTGAATGAAGCCACAAACCACTCTGGGGGTGTTTTTAATAAGGAAATAGCATTACAACATGGCTAAAAGCTCTAAAAAGTCGATTTTGCATGATGTAGGACCTTTAACGTCTCTGCGTAAACCAGGCCAAACAAAACGGGAACTGAGCTTCACCGATGCACGCACACCCGGGTGTGAGAGAGTGAACAGAGTCAAAAATGCGACAGTGCCAACCTGCTGAACCGACAGGACGAGGCCGTCACACAGGAGGGCCGGACCCCCTTCTCGCAGTACATGCTCCTCAAGCTTAGGGCCTGTACCAACGGAGCGAAGGGCCAGGATATCCGCGTCACCGAGCTGCACGGCAGCCATCTCAGAAAAATCCGTCCCAAGAAGCACAGGGCAAACCAGCACATGGGATAGACATATCAGTGTACGGCATGTGTGTACGGTGTATTTCCCGAGGAGGGCTGCGAAGCAACGGCATAGACCTGCGGGTAGACTGCTGATCCAGGGCAGAAACCACCAAGTAGTATCTGGAGTCATCCGCGTCCACACCCCGGAGATGGAAAAGCACCTCCACGTACTGAAACCACGAGGCTGGATCCCTCTGCCAAAACTCTGGAAGTTTCACAGCGGAGGCGGCGGAAGATGAAGCCAGCCGTGAGGGCGGGAGAGACGGCGAGGTCGAGTCCGCGGCTGAGGCCGAGCCGGAGACTGAGGCCAAGTCCGCAGCTGAGACGGACGGAGAAAAAACATCTTCCACAAGATCCGTCATATTCACGACAGGGGTCACCAATGTGGCGAGAAAGAAGAGGACACAAGCGAGCTGCAAGTGAGTCAACTTTATTCTTTCTGAGCCAAAACAGAATGGCCGAAAATCAGGACAAACACAACATAAGGGCTATGACACGCCCCCAAACCCAGTAACCCACCGGGTGAGAGACGCCTCTCTAACATGCACACCACAGCGTCCACATTCTAGTCTGCAGGGCAGGTGACACAGCAACTGCATGGGAGAGGGGGAGATTTCTAAAGACATTTCATTCATTCAATTCATTCCTTGCTTTTCCCCAACACAGCGACAAGTCAGGCATCGATAAGAGAATCTATTGGTAAAATTATTGAGGGCATTTACATCAATCTAGCAATTCCCAACCCTACTGATAATTATTTGTTGGTGATTGGATTGATTCACAAACCTGTCATACAAACATTTTTAAAGTTCTTTAAATTGCTCAATATCAAGCATAAATGTTTTGATTTATTTCAGCACTTTTGTACCACCAGGCGGAGCCCCGGTGAAGCAGGTTACATTTGTGTCGAGAGCAAAAATTCAAACGTAGATGGTGGATGTTTACGGCGATTGCCACGTCCTTCAGTGCCAGTGCGCTAAGTGTGTCCGGAAGCAACAGTGAAACTTAGAAACATTCCACCCAAAAAACTAATACGGTTTTCTTTTTCTTTCTTTTGTTTCCCTTCTTGTTTTTCTAGAAAAATAACATGTCATGTATTCATCGAAATGAACGCGTTCAAATTTCAGGGATTAATACAATTTTAATGTTCCAAAGGCCACCGTGTCCACCGTATTTGTTCATTTTTGTCATATAATGTATTCCGTTTTTTTTTCAATTGACTAACAGTTTGGGATACTTTTTTTTTTTTTTTACAAATCTTTTCGGGGGCAACTATACTGGCCTCTTACATTACCAAAAAAAAGCCACTAGATAGAGCCCTACGACGGGCGTGCCTACTTTTTTAGTTTTTGTTTGCCAGTCATCCTGGTAGCAGCTGTGTTTTATTTATTTTACTGAAGTTAAAGCTCAATGTGGAAATGAATTAATCAGGACGATGGACATGGATGTGTGGCATAATAATATAATTTATAATAATTTCGATGGTACATTACTACTGGGAGGTCTATTGCCTTATTGGAAACTTTTAATATCTGTATTTTGTAGAGCTGCTCCTGTTTCTGGCGAGGTGGGCCACTGCCAGGTCAGTCATATCTTATCTTATGTAGGCCTACTATCAATTAACTGTTCCACTTGACCATTTGTATAAGGAATGCTCCAGTAACCAGTGTTTAACAAAGGTGAACGGAGGTGATAACAAAATGTAAAGAATAAAAAAGCATGGTCTCAATTTAATGAGTGCTCTTCCATTCCACTTGGCACTCCAAGGCGCATTACATAAGAAACCTGTCACACATTTACACTGCCATTTATACGCCAGTGTATGCAGACACTGGAGGAGAGGTGGGTGAAGTGTCTTGCCCATGGACACGACAGTCTGCACATGCCAGACGCCTTCCGACCAGGAGATCACCCGCTCTAATTCTGTGCTGCGCTGATGGAGAGTAATAGCACATAAGACGTGATACATCGGGCCAATATCTGATTGTAAAATTAAAAAGTGTCATTACAATTTACATTTTTTATTTCTGCTTAATTCGTACAAACATTTGCAATGCATTTCAAACTTTCTAAACATGTTTTAAAACAGAGCAACACACAAAAGTCTCAAAAAAACCTTTCAACAGACTGGATGAACAATAAAAAAAACACAAAAAACATTTAGCGAATGCGGTACGTCAGTGGGATCAGCTTTTTTTAAGTTCATCAATTTGTGGGTTTACTCTGGGATTATCTTCCAGAAAGGCCTTGAGTGTTTTACAATAATTTGATAAGGTGCCGTCGTCAAATTTCGGGATGTCCAGGTTGCTTTTTTTTGGCAACGATATGAACCTGTGAACACACAAAAAGAAATAACTGTAACATTTGCATGAAGTCTTTGAAAATTGGAGCTATAGGTTAATTTGGAGTAGGTTTTACACAATTAGAGCTGTCAAAGTTTATTTTAAGCTAATTAATCATGAATTAAACACAATTAATATCAAGTAATTGTCACGGGGTGACTGGAGACTGGGTGTGAGAGCTGGGTGTGACCCGAGCGAGTGGGAGTGTGTGTGGAACAGTGACCCAGCCCACGACAATCAGTGAATAATTGGGCACAGGTGTGCGTGTTGGGGGGTGACAGTTTTTCAGACACAGAGCAGTCGGGGAGCGCACGGCACCGGACTCTGACTCGGATCTGCGGAGCAATTGGACGAGGGGCGAGGGGACCAGCCGGGACTGAGTGCACACACCAACGGGACAACAAGAGCGGCCGGTGACAGGACGCGTCGTGGGAACTGTGGAGGGGGAGAGTACGGCAACCCCCCTCCTCCCAGCTAAGCTTCCCTCTCGGAGCGGCGCCATCGGAACTACAAAGTGGAGAGCGGACGCACTGGTGGAACAGTGGAGGGGGAGAGTTCGCCACCCCCCCCTCTCAGCTAAGTGGCATTCTTGTGTGCTTTTGGCGTTAAGTGGCAGACGCCCTGTTTGGCACTTTTTCGTGAACGTTTAACAACTGTCCTGACGGCCTGTGTCCTACTTCCAGCCCCCGTTACGCGCAGACGTGGACGGCGCACTCCACGCCAGCAGAGCGCTTTCCCCCCGGATGGACGGGCGCACCTACTGACCAACAAATTCCCCTTTTTTTTAGACACTTCTTAGACCATTTTAGCCTAGGCCTGGGACTATATTTTTAAACCTTATTTTTGTAATAAATACATTTTATAAACTTTTATCTGTGTTGCGTATTGTTGTTTTAATAGAGCTACTCCTCTTGGGACCAAGTTGTTTTAAAGGTTCGGGGCACAAAGCCCCGTGACATAATTAATAATAAATCATTTTTGTCTTAATTTTGGTGAATTTGTCTTGTAAGCTTACAATCAGGGCCGTAGCCAGGATTTAAAAAACAGTGAGGTCCGGATATTTCTTTAAACTGGGGGGTCTGGGGGTCCTCCCCCAAGAATTTTTTAAAGAATCAGATGTAATTTCCTTTATTTTAAGTGATCAAAAACACTTATCTATTTCATCCATTATTACTGTGAAGCAGGCTTTCCAAACATTTTTGCTCGCCTGAGTGAGAGGCAATAAGAATGTTTTGTCCTAAATAAACACTAAAATGTTAAATGAAAATGTCCGTTTTTAATAGTTGTGAAAACGAGGCTGTGGGTGTGAATGGGTAAAGCTGAGGGTTTTGCTTTGGCTCATTCTGAACATCAGACTCTGGTTTGGACACTGCGCTCTGGCCCCGCCCCCTCTGCGTCAAACCACTGGAGCTACAAAGGTGAATGCGCTGGTTTAAGCTCTTTGCATGAGACAGAAACAAAGTGAGTAGCAGAGGGAGAGCAGTGATGAAGAAGAAGAAGATCTTTATTTATATAGCGCCTTTCACAGACATATAGTCACAAAGCGCTTTACATGAGACATGAGACATTCACTCCATACATACTCAGTGGTGGAAAGCTACGTTTGTAGCTTCAGTTTCCCCTGGGGGAGACTGTCAGAGGCGCTTTCGCGACTACACACGTCTGCGCCAACGGACCCTCTGACACCACCATACATTCACTCACACACACATCATTCATCCTGACCTATTGTACATGTTTTTAGTGGTAGGGGAAACCGGAGTACCCGGAGGAAACCTACGCAGACACGGGGAGAACATGCAAACTCCACACAGAAAGGCCCGTCCAGGTGGGAATCGAACCCGGACCTTCTAGCTGTGAAGCGAGAGCACTAACCGCTGCGCTACCGTGCCGCCCGGTGATGAGGCACAGACGCTTCTCCTTCTCTCGCTCCTCAGATCAAAATGAGGAAAACTGTTAGAAATCGAAGTCACCGTCAGTCTGAGGCACTGGCTCCTCTCTCTTTATGACAGACCGCAAAGAAATTGCATCTCGATCAAACTTTAGCGCGGTTCATGCGCCCCCTCCCCGCGCCTCCGCCGAGTTTTGCGCACTTGGGTCCAAAGCAGCTCATGAGGTTCGGTTTTAGAGTGAACACATTTAGGTTCATAACAAGCTCATCCACGTCTGAACTAGAGGTTCTTCCGCCTGTAGAAGCGCATGTTTACAACATTCATTTGCGCAGTAAAGGATTCAATGTGGAGAAGAAAAAAAAAAGCTAAAATTTTACCGAGGTCCGGACCTCGGTGACCTCAATGGTAGATACAGCCATGCTTACAATACTTTAAGTCCCAACAGACAGCCTGTTTGAGAGTATGTCCTAACATTCAAATAATCTTCCAACACACATCTCCAAAGTACATAATATATTCACCAACCTCTGCTATTATATTGGTTGGCTTAAATGACGGCAAGTCAACTTGATGCCTCTGCAAGGCCTCAGATGCAGAGAGCGTCTTTCTGTATGTCTTCATGATTCTTCTGTATCGCTCTATTACTTGAGCCGGGTCTTTCACTGTTAAAAATAGAAAATAATATATATATATATTTTTTTTTTACACATATACACACACAGAGAGACCATACAAATGTTTATAGAAAACACTTCCGTGGCTCTGTTCTACAAATATAAGTAGACCTCAGTTCACTGAGCCAATTAAATAAAAAACGTCTCTACTCTAAACTACAAGAGTGTAGGCTATTAATATTAAAAATATCCCATACAGAGATGTTTTGGTGCTTGTGAAGGATATAGCACGGGGTTAAAGTAAAAAAAAGAAAAGCTTAAGAGATGTGGTCTGATCAAAATGTGAGGTTTATAATTCATACAACACAGAAGTCCATGGGTAAATCTGGCGAAGCAAGGTTTCTTAACTGGCTATATAGGCAACACATGAACAGCACAGCAGGGAACATGAATGCTGATACAGTTGAAGATATAAGAACATGGTAGTTTGGTGCGTTTATGCAGATGAGTAGCAGACGTCTGGGGTGCTAATACAAAAGGAGATGGTTTTAGAGGAAGAAAGTGTGAAAAGAGTTTAGAGGAGAAGGAGGAAGCCGGTCTTCTGGGCATTGATTAAAAGCCCAGCGGGACACCAGACAGCAGAAGCTAGTATGGTAACTAGCTAACAAAACTTTACTTAAAGGTCCTATATCATGCAAAATCGACTTTTTGGAGCTTTTAGCCATGTTGTTATGCTATTTCCTTATCAAAAACACCCCCAGAGTGGTTTGTGGCTTCATTCACGCAGCTCTCAGTAATCCATCTGAATCCTGCTGTAATGTAATGTCTTAATTCTTTGCTTACGGCCTGATTTTAATTTGTAAAACAGCGTTTTCATTATTTCGGTCGTAAGAGAGAAACAAAGAGTAAAAAAAAAAGAAAAAAAAAAAAAAAAAAAGGATGTGCCCGAAGTGCTTCCAGGTCAGCTGTGGCCAAAACAAACACATCGCGTCTCAGTCATGTTTGCGCTGCAGCTGTGAAGATGGAGCTCGTTACCTACTCTGGACACACCTGTTCTTATTCTTAACTAACGATAATGTCACGGACGGAGAAAAAGAAGCGCGTTTGGCTACGAGGACGAGGAGTTTATATTCAACCCTTTTCAGGAAGAGGCCACTCAGCTGTTTTTTTCTCCGGGATTCAGCGACTATCAGCCAAAATATTGTTTTTCTGTGATTGTCACTGATGGATGTTTGGTGAACCTTCGCCTGAATCAAAGTGGATTAACTTTTATAACCAACGCGAGTCCCACAATGTAAACAGCGATGGAGCAGAGGGTGAGTCAATCCAAACGCGGGTTAGCATGTGTGTTAGCATATTAGCATGTGTGTTAGCATATTAGCATGTGTGTTAGCCATTTATGAAGCTGTGTTGCAGATGTCAACTCCGTGTAACTGCATCGTGAAGTGACTTCACTTATTGTTGTTTATTTATATTACGGTAAAGTTGTATGTGCGGAGAGAGGGGGCGGAGTTAACTGGATCGAAGCGTTGTGTCTTCCGGGTTTGAAAAATACCTCCAGAAAACACTTATATTTATCACAAAAATGAGTGCTCCATAATGGTAGAGGTACAATATATCATATAAATGCCTATACTTAACTTTGGAATGGCTAAAATAGCATGATATAGCTCCTTTAAAGGATCTATATCATGCTATTTTAGCCATTCCAAAGTTAAGTATAGGCATGTATATAAGTGTTTTCTGGAGGTATTTTTTGAACCCGGAAGACAAAACGCTTCGATTCAGTTAACTCCGCCCCCTCTCTCCGCACATACTTTACCGTAATATAAATAAACAACAATAAGTGAAGTTACTTCACGATGCAGTTATACAGAGTTGACATCTGCAACACAGCTTCATAAATGGCTAACACACATGCTAATATGCTAACACACAAGCTAACACGCGCTTGGATTGACTCACCGCTCTGGTCCATCGCTGTTTACATTATGGGACTCGCGTTGGTTATAAAAGTTAATCCACTTTGGTTCTGGCGAAGGTTCCCCAAACATCCATCAGAGACAGTCACAGAAAAACACCATTTTGGTGAAAGTCGCTGAATCCCAGAGAAAAAAACAACTTCGAGTGGATCTTCTTGAAAAAAGTTGAACAAACTCCCGTCCTCGTAGCCAAACGCGCTTCTTTTTCTCCGTGACATTATCGTTAAGTAAGAATAAAGAACAGGTGTGTCCAGAGTAGGTTATAACGAGCTCCATCTTCAGCTGCAGCGCAAACATGACTGATCTGTTCATACGCTCAGGGGATGTGTTTGTTATGGCCACAACTGACCTGGAAGCACCTCGGGCACATCCTTTTTTTTTTTTTTTTTTCCTCTTTCATCTCTCTTACGACAGAAATAATGAAAAAGCTGTTTTACAAATTAAAATCAGGCTGTAAGACATTGCTTTACAGACGTCGAGCACTTCCGTTCCGCAGTGACGACACAACTGAGCAGGTCAGTCGTTCACCAGCAGAGGGAGGCGCAGCTGCTCAGAGAGCAGGATTCAGGAGGATTACTGAGAGCTGCATGAATGAAGCCACAAACCACTCTGGGGGTGTTTTTGATAAGGAAATAGCATAACAACATGGCTAAAAACTCTGAAAAGTCGATTTTGCATGATATAGGACCTTTATCAAGAAGCTATCTTCCTTATTCCACCCCGCCCACTTTTGTCTTTTTGCTTTATCTCTGCACTTCCATTGTCCTGACACTTCTGGACGAGCGCGAAGCCCGTTCATTAGGCGGAGAACGAGGGAAAATATTCTCTGCTCAAATCTGATGTTTAGTAAATTTGATTTGTGTAAAATGTCCAATGTTCATTTGCACCAACATGTCAATATTCGGGCTTCTCCAGCCCTATGTTAACAGATAGGAGAAAAGGGGCGGGCACAATTCATGGCGGCGCCCACGTGAGCCTCCGGAATAAGGTGAATACCATCCATCCATCCATCCATTTTCTTCCGCTTTATCCGGGGCCGGGTCGCGGGGGCAGCAGTCTCAGCAGAGATGCCCAAACTTCCCGGTCCACACACACCTCCTCCAGCTGTTCTGGGGGGACCCCGAGGCGACACCAGGCCAGCTCGGAGACATAGTCCCACCACCGTGTCCTGGGCCTTCCACGAGGCCTTGTCCCACTAGGACATGCCTGGAACACCTCCCGCGGGAGGCGACCAGGAGGCATCCGGAACAGATGCCCTAGCCACCTCAGCTGGCTCCTTTCGACGTGAAGGAGCAGCGACTCTACTCCGAGCTCCTCCCGGGTAACTGAGCTCCTCACCCGATCTCGGAGGGTGCGCCCAGCCACCCTGCGAAGGAAACTCATTTCGGCCGCTTGTATTCGCGATCTTGTCCTTTCGGTCATTACCCAAATCTCATGACCATAGGTGAGGGTGGGAACGTAGATCGATCGGTAAATCGAGAGCTTTGCCCTCCGACTCAGCTCCCTCTTCACCACGACAGACCGATACAGCGACCGCATCACTGCTGACGCCACACCGATCCGTCTGTCGATCTCACGCTCCATCCGTCCCTCACTCGTGAACAAGACCCCGAGATACTTGAACTCCTCCACTTGAGGTAAGGACTCCCCACCGACCTGAAGAGGGGAAACCACCTTTTTCCGGTGGAGAACCATGGCCTCGGATTTGGAGGTGCTGATCCTCATCCCGGCCGCTACACACTCGGCTGCAAACCGCCCCAGTGCGTGCTGAAGCCATCAGATCAACATCATCTGCAAACAGCAGAGATGAGATCCTGAGGCTCCCAAACCGGACACCCTCCGGCCCCTGGCTGCGCCTAGAAATTCTGTCCATAAAAGTAATGAACAGAACCGGTGACAAAGGGCAGCCCTGGCGGAGACCAACACGCACCGGGAACAGGTCTGACTTACTGCCGGCAATGCGAACCAAGCTCCTGCTGCGGTCATACAGGGAACGGACAGCCCTTAGCAGAGGGCCCCGGACCCCATACTCCCGGAGCACCCCCCACAGGGCACCACGAGGGACACGGTCGAACGCCTTCTCCAGATCCACAAAACACATGTGGACTGGTTGGGCGAACTCCCACGAACCCTCGAGCACCCGATGAAGGGTATAGAGTTGGTCCAGTGTGCCACGACCAGGACGAAAACCGCATTGTTCCTCCTGAATCCGAGGTTCAACTATCGGCCGGATCCTCCTCTCCAGCACCCCGGAGTAGACCTTACCGGGGAGGCTAAGGAGGGTGATTCCTCTGTAATTGGAACACACCCTCCGATCCCCCTTTTTAAAGAGAGGGACCACCACCCCGGTCTGCCAATCCAGAGGCACTGTCCCCGACCGCCACGCGATGTTGCAGAGACGTGTCAGCCAAGACAGTCCTACAACATCCAGAGACTTAAGGTACTCAGGGTGAATCTCATCCACCCCCGGAGCCTTGCCACCGAGGAGCTTTCTCACCACCTCGGTGACTTCAGCCCCGGTGATGGGCGAGCCCACCCCCGAGTCCCCAGCCTCTGCTTCCTCATTGGAAGACGTGACGACGGGATTGAGGAGGTCCTCGAAGTACTCCTTCCACCGCCCGACGACATCCCCAGTCGAGGTCAGGTCATAAGGTGAATACAGTAAGTTAAAATGTGCAATCCTTTTAACTTACTTCTCCTCCGGACATTTTGTGTGTGTTTCCTCTTCCTTTTTCTTTTTCTTGGCTCTGACGAGGAAGAGGAGGAGGCACTAGAGGAAGCTGTGGACATTGTTGACTCAACTGACGAGTCAGTATCGGAGCTTATTACCTCTAACATTTTAAAGGATTTATTTATAGGAATGAAAACATTAATATAAAATACATTGAATATAATAAATATAAAAGTCCTTGTGCATAACTATTTGCAATGACCTATTTACCGTCTGTCTCCTTTGGCTGATTGACCTCCCTTCCTTTGTCCTCAATCATTGTTTGGAGCTCCTGTCTGAGGTTTTTTTTTTTTCTCCTGTAGTTCTTTTAGTTTTTTCAGCTCCCCATCTTTTTTGTGCAGTTGGAGTGAACACATTGTCTTAAATATGAAAACAAAATGTAATACAAGAGTTGTGCTACAGATTATCCACTCATTAATTATTTTTTTCCCATGTTTAATCCCTTGGCTGGACTAGCTCTTTTTGCATGTTCTCCCTGTGTCAGCATAGGTATCCTCGCGCTCTAGTTTTACGACTAGGGCTGTGTATCGTTAAACGATACCAATATGGTATCGGAAAAAAAGTGTAGGTCCTACTGGTATTGCAAAAAATGGAAGTATACCAAAAACAATATTCCATCTTTAGATCCAAGTTTTGATGCTGCTGGATTAAATTAACTGACTTGGCTGTTTCAGCTCAAATAAATGAGTTTCCGACCCATTTTGGAGAATTATTATTTTTTTTTTTAATTGCCAATGTCTTACATTTTCTTATTTTTGCCCAATTTTTGAACTTGTTTTGCAAATTTTTCCCAATAAATGGTTCCCTATATTTCACACATTTGTAAATGTGCATATCTTCCTGACATTATGTTTTATAAAAACATGTACAATGGGTCAGAATGAATTATACTAGTGTGTACAAGTATGTGAATAGTGTCAGTATTGGAGGATCCAATAGCGCAGAATGGCAGCCACGCTTCTGTCAGTCTATCCCACGACAGCTGTGGCTGCAATAGTAGCCTACCACCATCGAGTGTTGAGTGACATATAAATGTATCATGTCTGTGAAATGTGCATAGTGGTTTTTCTTTTCTCTTCTTCCCAAATGTACGTCGTTCTATTCTGCACTCTATAGAATGGAAACAACTTAAAGTTATGGAAAACACTGTAGCATCGTCACATCAGGCAATGAACGAATTGATACCTGGGGGATCGACACTCCCCCCTGCCTCCTGTTGCTCCACATAACACGGTTGCGATAAACTAACTGGCAGTCTGTGAAAAAAATAAAAATCATCTTGTTACATTTATGGAAGGACATATTAACTTAGTATACTAAGGAAGATAAAGCGGAAACAAAGTATTGTATAGTATTTTACACTCCCTTAAAATTGTACATTAGAACTGGAAAGGCCTTAAGAACCTAACAGAAACAATATCTGCTGCTTTACTTTCACTTTCTTAAGTATAATTGTTTTCTTTTTGCCTATTACATAACATTGGTTAAGATTTCATTGGATAATGACAAAGTTATCAGGAAAAATTATATGATCCTTGTGACAATAATTTTTTGAGATTTTGTCTTTTTGTGATTCGGATGTTTGCTAAATTCAGACTTTTTAACACTCCCTGCTATTGCCGGTTAGTCTTGTCAAGCTCTGAGGATTTCAGTGATCAGAGTGACTTTCAGAGGCAGATATAATTATATATAAATTAAATAATAATAATAAAATAATATTAAGATACAAAAAAATATTTACACACACACGCACAAACATATATACATATACAGTGCCTCTCGAAAGTATTTATACACCTTGAACTTTTGCACATTTTGTCATGTTTACAACCCTAAACATAAAGATTTTATTTGGATTTTTTTGGACCGAACGTTCACACACAAGTAACAGACAACTGTGAAGTGAAAGCAAAATTATTGTTTATTGTTTATTGAAAGGATCTCCATTAGCGCGGTCATGCTGTCGCTATTCTTCCTGGGGTCCCACTAAATCCACGATCCAATGATCCAATGATACATGATTCTGATTTTTTTTTTTCAAATAGAAAAGTGGGGCGTGCATAAGTATTCATACAGCATTTTCTGAGTGCATTAAATTGCCTTTATAACATTCTTAATGACTGCAGAATGTTCACTCCTTGGCCTAACGGTTAAATAGAGGTCACCTGTGTGTAATCTACTCTCAGTATAATTTCAGCTGTTCTTTTAGGCCCTCAGAGCTATGGTTGGAGTGTATTGGTCACTAAACAACATCATGAAGGTCAAGGAGCACCAGAGAGGTCAGGGATAAAGCTGTGGAGAAGTTTAAAGCAGCATTAAGTGATACAAAGATTTCTCAAGATTTAAACATCTCTCGGAGCAACTATTCAATCCATCATTCGGAAATGGAAAGAGTATATTATATACCACTGCCAACTTACCAAGACACGGCTGAACAGACTGAACAAGGAGAGCACTGGTAAGAAATACAACCAAGTGCCCCAAGATAACTCTGGAGGAGCTGTGAACTTAGTCCTGCCGCTGAGCTGGGGGAATCTGTGCATGGGACAACTATAAGTCGTATCTACACAAATCTGGCCTTCATGGACGAGTGGAAGAAGAAAGCCATTATTGAAAGGAGGCCATAAGAAATCCCGTTTGAAGTTTGCTAGAAGTCATATGGAGGACACAGCTCCATGTGGAAGAAGGAGCTTTGGTCAGATGAGACAAAAATGTAACTTTTTGGCCCAGATGCAAAACGTTATGTATGGAGCAAACCTGACACTGCTCATCGTCCTGAGTGCACCATCCCCAGTGTCAGATATACGGGGGGGAGCATCATGATGTGGGGCTGATTTTAGTTGTGAAGATGGATGGAGCCAAATACAGAGACATTTTGGAGGAAAACCTGCAGGAGTCAGCAAGACAACTGAGGCTGGGGCGGAGATTCATCTTCAGCAGGACAATGACCCTAAACACAAAGATAAATCTACAATGGAATGGTTCAATAAAAACATATTAATGTGTTAGAATGGCTCAGTCAAAGTCCTGACCTAAATCCTATTGAAAATCTGTGGAAAGACCTGAAAACTGCTGTTCACAAACACTCTCCTTCTAATGTGACAGAGCTTGAGTTGTTTTGTAAAGAGGAATGGGCTAAAATGTCAGTCTCTACATGTGCAAACCTTGTAGAGTCAAACCCAAAAGACTTGTGCTGTTATTAGAGCAAAAGGGGGTCCCACAAAGTATTCATGCATGCTGTATGAATACTTATGAAAGCCCCACTTTTTACTTTTCTAATTTTTGAAAAATAACAGAATCATGTATCATTTCACTTTCACTTCACAGTTGTCTGTTACTTGTGTGTGAACGTTAAGTAAAAAAATCAAAATAAAATCTTTATGTTTAAGGTTGTAAACATGACAAAATGTGCAAAAGTTCAAGGTGTATGAATACTTTCGAGAGGCACTGTACATATACATCCATCCATCCATCCATCTATTTTCTTCCACTTGTCTGTTTCCTGGTCGTGGGGGCAGCTGTTTGAGATGCCCAAATCACACTGCACCAGCCCCTTATGGCTCCTCCTGCAGCTGGTGGGTCCACAGAAGGACGGCCTCACGATTCTAACCGGGCCTGTTGGTCTCTCATAAGGGGCTTCTGAACCGCTCTTTGTCTGACCCACACCTCACCTCGGACCTGTTTGCCATGGGAGACCCTACCAGGGGCACAAAGCTCGTGACAACAGAGCCCCCAGGATCATTCGGGTGCTCGAACCCCTCCACCACGTTAAGGTGGCGGTTCCAGGAGGGGATATATATATATATATATATATATATATATATATATATATATATATATATTTATATCATGTGACATTTAGTCACATGTTATATACCAACAACTATTTCATAAATCTATGCGAAAAGTCTTAGGGATGTAAATTTTTAAATTAAGTGTCTTCCAGGTTCCAGTTGTTCTCCAGACACAGGAATATTTGGTCAAAATACATGAGGCAATTAAGTAAGGATTAAACAACGAGGAGCCGTGCATTAGATGGTTATAATGCACGACGCGGAGTCAAGAACACCACGACGCGCAGCGGAGTGCTATGGTCTTATACCAGGGTCCCACAAACGTAACATTTATAATAAATGTTTTTTTTCATTTACTAAACTCACTAATTTTACCAGACTACCGGGACTATTTTCTGTGGGTTATTAGGAGTTATTTCACTTTTACGCTGTTTAACCTGAAGCTAGCTAGCTAGCTCAACGAGCTCAACTGTTTATGGAAACAGCTGCGGTGGAGTCGCTCACACCTGGGCCCCACGAACTGAAACTTTTATGTTTGACTTTACTAATCCAGACAAATATGCTTAAATGCAGGATCATTTTATGTACGCCTGAAAATGATGAATAGTGCCTTCACATTTATCAAACGTTTTGTTTTGGCCAAAAGCATTGAAATTAACACAAAATCCATCCATCCAAAATCCAAAATCCATCTTATACGTTCCTGTCAGTCACTAATTACGCCTTTATCTGATTCAGCTGTGTCATGCGTTGCTATGGCGATGCCCACAGCGGAGTGATATCCCAGCGATTTAACTACCGGACCACGTGTGCGGTTATACCAAAATAATGCACCAGCCAATCAGAATCGAGTATTCACCCAGACCATGGTATAAAAATATAGAATATAGAAGATTAACTACACTGTTGAAAAAGTTTTGTTTTATCCATTTATAATAGCACATTTTATAACCACTTTTTCTCTCTGATCTTTCTCTCTCTGAACTTACACTTCACTATGGCTCACTACCATGCTGTTTACTACATGTGAAGACATACTATGTACCATGAACATACATACATTAGCAATATAATCAACAATCAGGCCGTGACAATAGCATAAGCCTACTGGATTAACATTTATGATCCCCCGTTCATAAGCCAGCTCTATTATTATTAGTATTACTATAAATTTAATCTTATTTCATGTAATAGTGCTGAAATAAATGTGGCGGCGGTTGACGTCTTGGTGACTCACATAAACCGATTGTATTAATAGTAGTAGTAGTAGTAGTTTTAGTTAATTTATCGTTTTGTTTTTTGTCCATTTTTACCTAACTGAAAAAAATCTGCATGGGCTGTCAACCAAAATGAAGGATTTTTTCTACTTGCTAGCTGCCATCGCAGAGGCATTTCTTCTCCTTGGTGGCATCTGTAGTGTAAACGCAAATAAACATTCATGTGAATGTTATTATCAGTTCGTACAGAAAGGCTACAGTTTACAATCACGATAAGCCTATACATACTGTTTCCTCGTGTTTTCACGCCCAAAACTGAAAACGCTTTTAAAACTGAAATTAGATAGATTTAAAAAGTTAAATTGGTTGCTTATAAATGTAGTGTTTACATGTACTAGAAAATGAAAGGTATTGTTGTTTTTTACTTTTTGGGAATAATAAACGTTACCTGTAACACACTTTTAGCCTCTTCGAAAGGTGTCCGCTAATACAAAGACATCATATCCTTGATTAATACCCCTGCCACCGGCGGCCCTCCCTGAACTTCGCTGGCCTTCGCTAGCTTTCGCTTATAAGACAGGCTTCGTCCTCAGTGGCATCCATATAGACGGTATCAAAATGGCGAGACTCATGGTAAACTTTAGTCGTGCAATTGGAAGGGGACGTAGAAAAACTATACGTTTTTTACAGAGCACAGTCTTTTGGCCAAGGACTATAGATGTCCAAGATGTAAGCGTGGGATGACATTTGGCAGGTACTCTTCAAATGTGGATGGCTTCAAATGGAGAGAACACATTTTTCAGATGCAGATTGATGTAAAGATAAGAACAATATAAACATGGATGGAATATTCCAAACGATTCCAAACGATATTCCTGTGGGGGGTGCTCCGGGAGTATGGGGTCCGGGGCCCTCTGCTAAGGGCTGTCCGTTCCCTGTACGACCGCAGCAGGATCTTGGTTCGCATTGCCGGCAATAAGGCAGACCTGTTCCCGGTAGGTTCTCTGGTTCTCCACCGGAAAAAGGTGGCTTCCCCTCTACAGGTCGGTGGGGAGTCAAAAAATATATATCCAAACACTTTTTTGATTCAATGTTATTTGGGTTGATATAACCTACTTTCGTGATTACTTACAGAGTGGGGGTACCCTGTTTGTTTACATGGTAATACTTGGGGTCGTGCATTCGCAACACCAACACAACACAGACTCACGCACATTTGCTCACCGCATCTCTTCATTTGTGTTATCTTTAATCCGTGTTACTCTGACTATCCGTCAATATATGACTGATTGGCACACTTGAAACAAGTCTGGTCTCCCTGTTTTGATCAAAAACTACATTTCAACACACGACATGTTAGCTTATACCAGCACGATGGTATGGCTCGCTAATGTAAACAACCGGTACATCAACACCCATGCACGTTACCCTCCCGCGCAAAATTTGAATGACCACACTACAGGCAGTAGGAAACATTACAGTTGAACACAATTATAACCCTTCCGTTCTCTTTGGACTCAAACATTGTCATTTATGATAGTCCTTCGGCATTTACGGTAGTAAACGTACCACTTACACTCTGCTTGATGATATCATACTATCGACCATATTGTACGGCTAAACTGCCAACTGTAAATGACAGTAACCCACGAATCACAACATGACAAACTGCCAGCACCTTAGCAATCATAAATATGTGGCTTTTGCATTCATATCTATTGGACACCGGTGTATCCACCAGAGAATCAACAGCATACTCATAGCGTCCGGCAGCTAAACGGCTAACGCTACATAATGATGCCCGCTCCCTCACGGTCCGATATATACGTTCCCTTTTTATCCCCAGACAAGGGTCTTTGCTTTTTTTTGCTGGCTCTGCCATGTAATGAACCGTAGAACTGTTTCTGAAGACGACCGTGCGCAACTAGTGGACTAACGATGATCGTACATTTAATTAGTATTGTCTTGGATTTCTGTCCAGCTGGTTGTTACCGCGCTAACGATAACTGCGAGATGTTTCCAGCTCAGGGGCATGTCGTGGACCCATCTGAATCAGAATAATTGAGTAATGGACTAATAATTTACTCCATTATGGCAACCACTTAATAAGAATATATAATAAACTCAGGCAAGCAAACTTGCAAGTGCTGTATTTCGACCAGACAGCAGGGGGAGATGACACACCCTTCAATTGTCCTATAAAGGGACTTGTGACAGGATACATTATGCTCATAATGTTGCTTAGTTCTGCTTCAACAAGAGGAATAATCTCATCATTCAAAGAAGTTTAGCAATATAACATTTTCTAGAACTTGTAAAACAAAGCACATGCCAGGAAATTGGGGAGCAAAACAAAATGGAAAAATATATAATTTATAATAATATAAAATAATTATATATAGTTATATACATATATACATATATATATATATATATATATATATATATATATATATATACAGGAGCAGCCATAGGGGCTGGTGCAATGTGATTTACGACCCGGCAACAGACAAGTGGAAGAAAATGGATATATATATAGATATAGATATTGAGATAGATAGATATAGATAGATATACACACACTTATAAAATATATATATATATATATATATATTTATACACAGGGGTAATATACTGAGTAAAAGTCTGGCAACAGTGTAATTCCTCATTTGAAATAAAACCGATTGAAACTTATGGCATTGTTGGCACGTTTTTGTCTCTTCATGGCGAGCTGGAATTCTGCATAACATAAATATAAAAGCAATGACAAGACCGTCGACTTACAAATTAAGGCCTTAATTTGTATTTCAGTGGAAGAAGTCGTCCTTTGTGTTCAGTTTTTCTACTTGATCCCGAAGATCATCGTTGTCATCAAGATACTTCTTGAGAACCCAGGAAAACTTCTGTAGGGTCATGCCCAGTTGAAAATCTGGGGGAGTCATGTGCATCTCTTTTGACACCATAAGGACCTGGGAACAAACACACACGCCAAAAATTTACTTTTTTGCATATCAGGGTTTTTACAGCCAGGTAATGCATATCACATGTAATGCTTTGAAAATACATAGCTGAATTTTGAAAAAATGACATGTAGAGACATTTTCCACGAAATCAGCAATTGTCGTCTGACCCACACATTTGGTGGAAAATTATTGTTGGTCAATGACCTCAGGTTAAAATATATATTTGACTTCTGGAATCATATTTAATGCTTTCCAAATACTTGCAAGGATGAATTCAGAACTACGTATGGCGATACCTGTTCCAGCTTTTCATTTAATCAACTAACAGGAGTAATTGGGAAAAAATGGAAACAAGTAATTAATTATGGAACTACTAAATTATCCGTCTGTAAACCTCCAATAAGAAACTTTAGTTGGCAAAAAGGAACAAAAATAAATAGAAAAATATCTAATTTTTATTTAATAAAGAAATCTCTGAAGGCTGCCCTGCCCATCACCCACGGGTTTTGCAGCACGCACGCACGAAACACAGCAAAGAATTGTTTTTAACACAACAAATATGATATTTTGCGCATGAGAAAAATTTAAGAATCTATTAGAAACCCACAATAGCCTTATAGCCAATCCAAGATCACATTTACTGAAAAGAAATAGGTTAATAATAAAAAACGTTTATTAAATGAAGCTTATGCGCAAATTCAACCTGGAAGACCTACCAGCTGCATTCATTCATCACCTCATCACCGGCAGCGCACTCCAATCATCCAATCACGGACTCCGATCAAGCCGCACCTTCACAACAGCCAATCACCGCAGCTGCTCATCCCCTCAGCAGCCTGTCATCGCTCAGGATCCCCTTTTTAAGCTTCCTGGTCAATCACTCAGCCGCTTGCCAGCCGTGCTACGACCCTCCTCCACCCCTTTCTCCGCACGGCTCCTCCTCGGCTCCGCTCATCAAGTGGCCAACCCAGGTCTCCTCCACCACCACCAGGGTCCAGGCTCCGGGGAACATCATGGCTATCATTCGTCAAAGCCATGCATTCCATATCGTTCATTCAGTCTTCCGCCGGGGTCTGAGCCCCAATAATGATTCATGTTCGTTAATAAAACACTCATACCGTCATTCCGTTTCTGTGAGTCTTTTCAGGTTGAAATACGCTGTAGGCCTAAATAACATAAAAAAAAGGGTATAAAATTAAACCACAAAAAATAATGTGTAGTAAAAAGAAGAAAGCGTGGATGTAACGCTGCAGTCCGAGCAAACTTTGGACCATGAACTGAACCAGCGAAAAGCAGCTCCGCGGACTCAGCGCTGGAGCCGGGGCAGAACTGCACGTCTTTTGGCCTGAGCAGAGCTTTCCTCCGGGAGGGAACAGGTGCGCGGAGAGCTGACAGCCACCCGGAACCTAACGACCCCGTCCGGACCGAAGACAGCCCGACGACGGGACGAGCTTCGATCCTCCCCCTGAGGAGAGAAGAGCGCGCAGTCAGCAGACCATACGCGCGCCACTTTCGGACCTTACGAACCCGTCCGGACCGAAGAAAGCTGTGGAGCTGTCGAAGGGTTTATTTGACACCCAGGTTGCTCGCGCCACAGAATACGGTCCACAGACTTGACGCTCAAACCAGCCAGAACACGGAGCAGGGCCTCGCGAAGACCCAGGTGAGTCCCGGTGTCCCGACGGCAGCGGCATGTGAGGCGGGGCGGCCATCGACACAAAGTTTGCGCAGCAGCAGCAGCAGTGGTCTTTTTTGTTAAAAAAGAAAATGTCCCTGCAGTCCTAGTGTCTCTGGTCGGGCTGAGCCTCTGAGCTCGTCCCGTGGTGTGGAGGAGCAGGTCGATGCAGCGCAACACTGAATCAAGTCTGCCCATAAACATTAACTCTGTAGCCTTGTTTCATGTTTAAATCATCATTGTGGATTATATGCGGTGTGGCAATGCAATTCATGCTGCTAAAAACTGTTTTCCAGCGCGGTTTAGTGTTTAGTTAAAATTGGTGTATCATGTGCACCACCTCCTGACTTGGTGTAGGATTTGAGCGCACCGTACGCCAGGTGTACGGTGCGCTCAGATTGATAAATGCCAAAACAGGCGGTAATTTTTCGTACACCCCACATACGCTCTGATTTCACCGTACGCAAGTTTGATAAATGAGGGCCATTGAGTGTAAATGGGGGTGGAGGGAGGGTTTTTGGGTTGGTGCACTACCTGTAAGTGTATCTTGTACTTTTATGTTGAATGAATAATACAAAAAATACTTGCAAGGCTTTAACTGTGGCACAATTAATATACACTGCGTTCCAAATTATTATGCAAATGACATTTTTCTGAGATTTTCTAAATTGTCAACTCAAATGAGAGTCAGCATAATTTTCAAATCTTTAACTGGTAGAGGATCATTTAAATGTGGTTGAACAAATCTCCCAGTGATAACAGTATTTTTTTCAAAAATAAATATAGTAAAAACCTCAAAATCCACTGTTCCAAGTTATTATGCAACTCATCGTTTCAATACATTTTAAAGCTTGTAATTAACTGAAAATGGTCATTTGTTGTATTTGTAGCATTAGGAGGTCATATTTACTGAAATCAAAAGCTAGTTCAATCAAAAAAATATTAACAGGTCAAGTTATGTTTTAACATAGGAGCCCTTGTGTGATAGCAGCTTCAAAATTCTTAAATCCATAAAAATTGTAAGTTTTTGGACAGTGTCTGCTTGGATTTGTTTGCAGGATGTTAGAATAGTCTCCCAGAGCTGCTGTTTGGATGAAAACTGCCTCCCACCCTCATAGAAGTTTTTTTTGTTGAGGCTCCAAATGTTCTCAACAGGGTTGAGGTCAGGGGAGGAGGGGGTCCACATCATGAGTTTCTCTCCTTTTATGCCCATAGCAGCCAGTGATGCAGAGGTATTCTTTACAGTATGACATGGTGCGTTGTCATGCATGAAGATGATTTTGTAGGGAAAGCACGGCTCTTCATTTTGTAGCATAGAAGACAGTGGTCAGTCAGAAACTCTACATATTTTTCAAAGGTCATTTTCACACCTTCAGGGAGCCTAAAAGGGCCTAATGGGGCCGACCAGCTCTCTCACCATGATTTTGGCCCAAAACATGACTCCGCCCCCTCCTTACTGACGTCACAGCCTTGTTGGGACATTGTGGCCATTCACCAACCATCCACCACTCCATTGATTTGACCATCCAGGGTTACACGGCCTCATCAGTGAACAAGACTGTTTGAAAATGAGTCCTCATATATTTCTGAGCCACTGCAGCCGTTTCTGTTCATCAGCATTCAATTAACCATTTAGGGGAGGCCCGGATAGGAGGTTTATGCACAACTGCAGCCTCTGGAGGGTCCTACATCTTGATGTTCGGGGGACTCCAGAGGCACCAGCAGCTTCAAATACCCGTATGCTGCTTTGTAGCATCTGTTCTCTTAATCTGATGTGTTTGTCTGGCAGAAACCGTCCATATTGTGCCATTATCTGCACAAACCGGAGTGTGCTCTGAATCATCCACAAATCTCTTATCAGTATGATGATTACACTTAATCTTTCATGAAATATCGAAGGTTTTCATACCTAGACCAAGGCATTCAACTATTTCACGCTTTTCATCAGCAGAAAGTTCAATTTTAGATAGAAATAAGATAAGATAGAAAAAATAATCCAGTGTGACAATATGAACATGTACAAAGAGCTTAAAATAACTTCACAAAAGCGAAGAGAAATTCTTTAATCAAGTAAAAATATGGACTGTTTTGCTCAGATGACTGCCGCTGTGATTTAATCCTGGATGATCGCAAACTTGAGTTTTGTGTTGATTCTTTGCGTATTAGTAATGTAATAAAAAAACTTTAGTAAAAGGACTATATCAAATCAATTACTTTATTAATTTGCTTAACAGTAAAAAGTATGTTGTTCATTGTAAACATGTGTTTTATGGCAAATCCAGCTTCAGAGCAGTTTTCTAAAGTAAATACAGTACATTACCAACCAAGTTCCTATGTAATGTACAATAATATAATATATAACATAGATGAACAACTTTTTGTACACAAACAGAACTGTTATTCTCCATAAATGTAATTTTAAATTGCATTCGGCCTGTCCTGGTCAGAAAGTGTCAGCTGTTCCAACCTTGGAGTGACAGATACAGGCTTATTTCTATGGGAGAGGCTCATATGAGGTGGCCTTTATAATAAGCGCCTAGAGCTCCTCTCTTGTTCTGCTCAGACTTAGCAAAATGAGTCCGGCTATGTGGGCTCTGAGCGCGGCACATAGCCGGATTCATTTTGCTTCAGCCAAATGGAGCAACAAACCTCTGGACTTTAAGCTCGAACAGCAGAGACAGCTCACCTCGTTAACATGAAACTAAAAGCATCCGCTACATTTGTCAGTCAGACATGCTCGAGTCGCGTAGCGGAGTATGAGACCCGGAGCGGGGGCAGAAGGAGAGCGCATTCAACCCGCGGCGGAGGCGTGTGAGGCGGGGACAGAGGAGGCTTCTGCCTCGCACCTGCACACGTCCACGGTCTCGCGCTTCAGGCCAGCCACGCGGAGGCAAAGACAATAAAGTTCAATGCGCAATACGGCCAATGTTTTATTTCACAGACTCTGCGTTTGGTTTGATATCAGCCAGACAGTAGTATACGTGACTTTCTTTTACCAAAGAAACACTTTCTACCGCGAATGGCAAACATCACGTAAAATTGTGTGTTAAAATGTGAGTGCGTGATGACATCTGCACGTAACCACAGCACCAACAGATTATTTCATTCTGGCGGGACAGGCATTTTTACATGCTGGACAACAGGGGAAGTGATAGGCTAGGAAAATGAGGACAGCACAGCCTCTGATTGGCTCGTCCTAAAACCAACCCGAAAAATAATGTAAGGACAGTGATGATTGGGCAATTTTTTTTGATGTACATGTAATGAAACCCTCATAAGCCAATCAGAGACCGGCATCGTCATCAGCCTGCTGTACAAAATTGGCTGGCGGGAATATTTTGCGGTCTTTCTGCAGTGATGGTCAAAAAACAAAAGAGGTAGGAAAATGTATTTATTATTCAATTCAATGCATGCTGTGCCTCAGGCTTAATATTGATTGTAGAATTTTTATTTCATAGCTACATTTTATTCCTACAGATTTATACTGTATTTTCCATGATTCATTCACCCAGCCTACTGGTGGCATTGCTGCTCTAGGGTCGACTGACGTCTGAAGTAATAGTATGAAGATTCAAATAAAGAAAACATGCCGCCTCTTAGCAACATGTTACCCATGTGGATATTAATTTATAAAATGGTCTGATTCAAAAATAAATGCTGCCAGTTACAAATAACAGTTCAATTGAATTACTATATATTAGCCTACACACAGAACTCCAACTAATACAAGTACAGTTACATACAAATTACACACACTATTTTTTTAAATTTATTCACCAATGTATTTTTCACTTTGTGCTTTTAGCAAGTCGATCTTCCAGAGATTTGGAAAAGTAAGTACAGAACACACAAAAATGTGGTATTTAATACATGGAATTAAATATTTTGTTGTAATATTACTTTACTTTTGTTTTTTTTCACAAAGGGAAGAGAATGCTCCATAGACCATGATGACATCAGAAAGATTTATAAAAAATATGCTAGGCCTGGGGCCACCTACAGTGCCCGAAAAGATGAAACATTTTGGAGCAGTGTTTGTGTGGAAATGCAAGCGGCCTGCACCTATAGAAATCGCTTAAAGATCGCAAAGGCTATAAAGGTAACAAAAGTGTAGGCCAGTAGTTCTCAAAATGTGTTGTACTGTCACGGTCATCTTTATTGTGTCTGTTTGTTTGCTGTTGATAATACCTTTATCATAGTAATAATAGAGACTAAAAACATGTTCAATAGACCCTGTATGAATGTAGTGTCAATAAATGGTTGGTGGTGGTCAGAGGGGCCGATGGAGAAGACTGGTTGCATAGCTTCCGTCAGTTCCCCTCAAAGGCTGCTGTAGGCACAAAATGTAGCTTACCATCACCAAGTATGGAGCGAATGAATAACAATTACAGTGTAAGCTGTTTGACACATTTGTGACATAGGAATGTAAAACGCAATACAAGTGTAAGTCAAATCAAATCAAATCAATTTTATTTGTATAGTGCTTTTCATACATGTCATGTAACACAAAGTGCTTTACAGATTTAAAAACATTCTCTCACACCCACCTCCTTCCAAAAATACAGACACATAGTCACATTCACACTCCCCCCACCCACCTCCCCAGAGACACACCACACAAGCACACAACACACACTCAAGGTAAAAACAGTGGAGACTATGGACAAAAGTACGTAAGCAAAATCGAGTAATAGGATAATAAAAAATAAAACCGAGAAGTAAAATAAATAAATACAAAATAAATATTAATAACTATTAAATGTCAATTTAATTAATTATAAGGTGCTGATAAATAATAATAAATAGGCCTAGCAAAAAGAAATATCAGTTAAAAGCTAAGCTAAAAAGGTGGGTCTTGAGCCTGCTCTTAAAAACTTGAACGTTCTCTACAGCCCTGAGCTCCTCCGGCAGGTGGTTCCAGAGGCGAGGGCCGTAATACTGGAAAGATGCCTCACCGTGAGTTTTTCTGTTGACTTTAGGAATAACTAGGAGACCCCTGAGGAGGAGCGAAGGGGCCGTGAAGGTTCATAAGGTAAAAGCAGTTCTGAAAGATAAGAAGGACCAAGACCATTAAGACATTTAAAAACCATTAAAAGAACTTTGAAATTGATCCTGAAACACACGGGGAGCCAATGCAGCGATTCTAAAACCGGTGTAATGTGGTCCCACCTCCTGGTCTTCGTCAGGACACGAGCTGCTGAATTTTGTAAAAGCTGTAAACCTGAGATCCTCTTTTTGGGAAGACCAGAAAGCAGGGCATTACAGTAGTCGATACGACTGGTGATAAGAGCATGCATGAGCGTCTCCGTGTTGGCCCGAGAGAGAATGGGGCGGACTCTGGCTATGTTCTTCAGATGGTAAAAACCTATCTTTGTGATATTCTTAATGTGTGGAATAAACACCAGCTCAGAGTCAAAAATCACGCCCAGGTTCTTCACCTGTGAGGAAGGATTAAAAGACAGTGACTGTAGTTTGGGTAAAAGTCTCTCTGGGCCTCAGGACCGATGACTAAAACTTCAGTTTTGTCCTGGTTAAGCTGGAGAAAGGTATTATTATTGTTATAATAAACTGATGACATGGACTCTACCATAACTTCGGCCGGGCCTCGCTAGTCTCCACATTTGATATTCTGAGATTATGAGTGATTACAAAGAAATGTCCAACCCGTCACACAGTTCAGCTGTAGACCAGTGGTTCCCAACCCATTCCAAAAACTATGGCCACTACAAATGTGTAAAATAATGAATGCTAAAAATAATTTCAAACAATCTGCAATTGGAGTGTTTGATGCACCCGTGCTCCTTTCTTATAAACTACAACCACAATATGTTCGCTAAACTCAGGGAATAGAATTCAAGAGACAGTGGAATAATTATGGATAAATATTAGGGGTTCAGCTCTAACGGTTTGGGTCACGGTGCAGGACCCGTGGTTTGGTGCATCACGGTAGTGTACAATAAAAAAAATAATAAGTTGGTTTTGAAATGAAATAGCCTAATGATCGTTGTTAGACAGTATTTATAACCTTACAATAAAATTGGCAATGCTTTCAAAGCTGCTTTAGAATCAAATGTACCTCTGGGCTCACAATACGTGAAAGCAAAATAGAAAACAAATGGTCCAGCAGCAACGTAAAAAAAAAGAAAAAAACTACGCAGTTCAGGCCATGCGCTCGTTAAGTGGTAGTTTCATTTTCGCTTTTACTTACACAGAGGATAAATCACTCGGAGCAGCGCGTTTGATTAGAGGCTCGTGTTTGAGCAGGTTTTGGGCAATGTTTTGCGTGTACTTTTTTTCGGAGACAAAGCTTTGGAGACGGAATACGGTCAGCACCAACCACGCACAAACTCAGTACTGTCGCCAGGCTTCCAGGTGTTCCCAAACGGTCTCCCATCCCAGTCCTAACCAGGCCCGTCCCTGCTTAGCTTCAAAGTCGGTATGGGAAATAAACATGGCGGCGCCCAGGCGGCGGCCATTGAGATTGCGTTTTCTATTATAGATAACTCCTGTTATGCACAATAATTCTTTTACACTTATGAAGTAGCTTGTTTGACTTGTATTGGATAAGACAACATCCGGAATTGGCACTCCGCCACAATAAAGGTCCCATGGCCTGTGCATCTGGCTGGTCTGTGTAGGAAACAATTTCAACATTGGTTCTACCTGATGAGTCTGACGAGTTAGAACCAATGTTGGAGGAGCGAGACAGCTGGCCTGCACACAAACTCATGTCAGTGATGAAACAAGATCAATTCAGAGTTTATTGTTAAATATTATTGTGGGGGAAAAAGCGCAATAATTGACTGCCATTACTAGTATATGCTGCCATCTACTGTAATAGCAATCTGGTGTCTGTACTTTCTGCTTTTAGTACATTATGTGGGGCAAAAAAAAGTTGCCAGTTCCCCATAGACTTCCTATTGGATTTCGGCCAAGTACTTTTTTACACCACTATATACCTGTATATACTGTATTATGGTGGTCTAACCAGAAGCAGTGTCTTTTGAAATAAGCTAGGATGCTCGACTTTACGAAGAATTGTCTTTTGAATTTAACATGCTTTAAAAACGACCTAGTTCCTATCCATGTCATGGCAAGCACAATGTCAAGTCTGGAGAGGATGGGAAAAGAAGACTCTGATAACAGTGTATTGACACGAGGGTATCATTTAGTGACTTATCATCTGCATAATAACCTCAGGAAGGACATTTCTTCTTATTTAAAGACATAGATGTTACTCACATTGTACATTTACCCAGGACTGTGTCCTATAAACATTCTTGGACCACAATGTTATTTTTGGAGCATCACCTTGGATCCTCCAGCAATATATCATTCATATGATCCACACATGGATTACTTTCCAAGGTAAAACATGGCAGCGGGTAATATCAGAGGTCAGAAAGGGCTCACACAGGTGAGGTACCCACTTTTCAAAGGCTCAGTCGGCACACAATAGGCTGCCAGCGGTTCAAAGGGCCTACTACCACACTTAGAGAGTGTAACTGTATTGGTCTGTGTCTTTCTGTCTAACTGATTAACTGATAGAATGATTGAATGATAACACAAAATGTTTCTGAATGACAAAATAGCTTACTGTGTTTTAGGATAATGACCATCAATCGAGGGGTGATGATTCCACAAGTCCTGTCCAGGTTGTGTCCAGAGGGAACTTGGAAGCGTTCAGAGACACACCTTCGCTGGATGGTTCCACAACTGATTAAGAGGAGGAAGAATATTTCTTTTGTCCCTTGCCTCAGCAACCGTCCTTCTTTTACATAGAAAGAAGAGATTGGCAAGAACTAAGAAAGACTCAAAAAGAAAGACATTTTACAGACCTACAATGGACAAATGTTATTTCTGCAGGCATAAGAACTGTCCACAACAGGTGCAGTTTTGGTTTCAAACGCCACTCTCAAAAAAATTAACAGCACCAACAAAAATGTACCCATCTTTACCTGTGACAGCTATTGCCGATTCACAGACTGTCCAGTTGTGGTAAAAGTTGAAGTAGCTGAAGAACACTCACTGAAGGCAGATATTATCTTTTCTGGGGGTAATGTCTGCCATTCTGTGGAAGAAATTAAAAGAAGACCCGTGCGGGCAAACGCACGAAAAATGAAGGCTGAACAGCTGGAGGCCAAACTGTCACGGAGTGTCTACTTGGAATCATTAAAACAGCTACCACAATCAATGGTAGAGTCAGGTTGTAGGGATGGCGTCCCAACTAGTGGGGTCCTCAAAAACATCTCCTGGGATCAGAGAAAAAATAACAGGATGGACCCAGATGAAATGACAAGCCTTCAAAAAATGAAAGATAATTCATGTGGCACTGACAAGGAAGTCTTGAAAAAGGTTATACTCCACCCCAAGGGAGTAATGCTGTGGTCGGAGCAGACTCAAACAGTGTTTTACAAAAGATGCAAAACAGACATTACCTACCTCGATGCCACGGGCAGTATTTTGAAAAAACAAACAAACAGTCCCCCGTACTATGTGTACGAATTAATTATTCGAAACCCCACCAAGGGATCTTCCCCATTGCCCATAGCAACCTATGCTACATGTGACCACACTGCAGCGTCAGTTACTTATTTTTTGCAGGCTTTTCAAACCGACATGGTGAGATTGTTTGGGAGCAGAGCAAAAAAGAGGCCTGTCATGTTGATTTGCGATGGGTCGCTTGTGCTTCTGCGATCATTGGCCATAACATTCTGCCAGTCCAGCTTAGAAGACCTTCTGGAGAAATATCATGCTGTTATTACTGGGCATCAGCAGGAGTCCTTCGACCTTCCGATTCTTCATAGGTGTTTAAGTCACATCATGAAGAATGCAAAAGATCTGTGCAAAAAAAGTATGTTAAGTACAAAAATGTTTCATTTGAAATTAATTATGTCTAACCTCTCTTTTCTTGGGTGGGGGCTCTTATTTTAGAATTCCAAGACACTACAAGTTCGGGATGCATGTCTTTGGGCTCCTTGCATGCTCCGAAACCCTTGCGCAGATGGACGAGGTACTGCAGAGTGCAACAACAGTGTTTTGCAGTCCATCTGCTGGAAATCATGTTGCGAAACATTCCAAACATTTGGAATGGCTCATTGAAAAGAGAGCAACATCTGTGGATGAGGACAACATTACAGAAGAAGACTATGAAGTACAGTATAACACATTACAAATGTATTCTTTGTTATGTATTTTTTCTCCTAAGGTAGTGAAAGATGGCTCATAATTTGGCTGAATTAGTTGTCATCAGCATATAGACACAAAAAAGGTGCTTTATGAACTCCGACCCACCCCAGGGTGTCCCCAAAGAACTTTCCAGATGTCTTATAGGATGTTTATTAGAAGTTGAGGAAGGTGCACATGCGCATGCAGTTCTACAGGAAGAAAAACACAGAATAAAATTTAAGTTAACTAAAATAAGACATCTATAAAGATACAAAAAACTGCATAGCAACAGAAATTATATTAAATATAATAAAGTAATAAAGAATGAAATCGATAAAGCTGTGTAGTCATTAACAATAGTAACGTCATTCCTCCTAGTAGCCACAGTAAAGAGAGTCACAACCGGTCGTCCGGGCTCCTTCGGCCGGTCTACGTGCAAAAAAGCTAAATATGCACTGGGCGTATGGAGAGCGGGAGTTAAGAGGTCACTTTGATTATTATTAAGCAAGCAATTGCCAAACCAAAAGAGGTCAAAAGGGATTTACCACTCCAATAATGCACAGACGCTGGCACAGATAAGGCTTCTCCGATATTTGAAACAGAACAACTTAGTAAATCTCATGTAATAGTCAAGTACTTGCACTATAAACATAAAACATAATACACAATTACCTTTAGACAAAATTGCAGCATAAATAATAACTGGTCTAGTGTGCAGATTCAAATGGCACATCATTCCAAATATCCTGAGAAAACATCTTTACTTATGATGGCAATTGCATGCCACTACAAGTGGCACATTTCCTGCGCTCAGAGAAGATTTCTCTTTTCTGAAAATTTTAAAAGTCATAATTAAGCGTTGACTCTTGATCTAAGGGCGCTGTTCGAGGAAGAGTATTAGGACTTTATTTATTAGGACCAAATGCAGTTTTAGTTCTCCTACTCTAAAATATTGTAGCATAAACAAATGATCAAATGACAGCAATGCCAATCAAATTCTAAATTCCTGAAAAGGACGCTAATAGCCTGAATGTGTGGTAATTGTTTCATATAAATATTTTGCAGCATGGTGTAGGAGCAACTCCACTAAATTTGCATTTTGCAAAAGTTGGGGAAAGAGCTCCTCTTGACACATCTGGGGAGGCAAATGTGTTTTACGCTCCAGCATTCATTCAAGAATTGCAAAAGCACTTTTTGCCAAATGCAACCCTGTGATCTGGACTCATGCTTGGTAAGTTGGGTTACTGTCAGTCAGATTCATATATTGCTTTTTGTACAATTACTTAAGTATCATAATATTAACGTCATGCGTTTTATCTATAGGAGACCTTGGGCGTCATGGGACAGGCCCAGCCTATGACAGCCTATCTGCAAAGTTCCGTAAAGTCAGTCAGTCAACCGAGCAGGTAATTTCTAGAATATGCAGCGTTTCCACAATGCACTTAAACAAATAAAAAGTCATTCATTTACCGGTAATTGTATCAAAGTCCCATGTCAGAATTTTTGTATAGTTTGGGATATAATTAAAAATAGGATTGTAATAAAAATGTAAAAAATTATTTCAAGAAGATTCTAAATCAAATCCAATGTAATGTAAATCTAATATGTAGTAAGTATTGGATTAAAATAATTTATAAAATTATGTTAGTTATAAAGTATCTGACAGATATTAACAACACCAAATTAAAGCTACATATCACATAATACATGCTAAGTTTCAGTAGTCTTCTCTTCGCACATAAATTTTATGTAAATGATCCTGATCTCCAGAAATGCATTAAATTGTTGCCTTTGTGATATTAAATGAAGATCTTTACAAGAGAAGATCTGTACTTATATAGCGCCTTTCACAGACATAGTCACAAAGCGCTTTACATGACACAATTGTACCTTCATTCTATAGTCAGTGGTGGTAAACTACGTTTGTAGCTTCAGTTTCCTCTGGGGGAGACTGACAGAAGCGATGACGCGACTACACACGTCTGGTCCCTCTGACCACCATCATTCATTCACTCACACACATCATTCATCCTGGCCTATTGTACATGTTTTTAGTGGTAGGGGAAACCGGAGTACCCAGAGGAAACCTATGCAGACACGGGGAGAACATGCACTCTCCACACAGGCCCCGTCCAGGAGGGAATCGAACCCTGGACCTTCGGGCTGTGAAGCGAGAGCGCTAACCGCTGCGCTAAATGTATGGGATATCTAGGTTTTAATAATTATACTGCAATGAGATTTGACTTTCCATCCATCCATCCATTTTCTTCCACTTCTCTGTTGGTGGGTCGTGGGGGCGGCTGTTGGAGCTGCCCAAATGACATTGGACCAGCCCTTATGGCTCCTCCTGCAGGTGGTGGGTCCACAGAAGGACGGCCTTATGGTTCCAAACCGGGCCTGTTGGTCTCTCATAAGGGGCTTCTGAACCGCTCTTTGTCTGACCCGTCACCTTGGACCTTTGTCATGGGAGACCCTACCAGGGGCACGAACGCCCGACAACAGAGCCCCCAGGATCATTCGGGTGCTCAAACCCTTCCACCACGTGAAGGTGGCGGCTAAAGGAGGGGAGGCAATTAACAGTGTAATATAATGTCACAAAAGAGTCAGTATTTTATCGATAATTTAAAAAAATTCATTCAGGTTACAGAACTCTATTTCAGTTTTAGCAGGTGCCAATACAACTCTATGGAAGATAACTATTTTTGTACGGAATTGTCTAAAGTAAAATTAACATTTTCTTGATCAGTATTGATAGTGATTGTTTTCCAAAACCCACCATATTATTCTTATGCCTAAATGTCCTTTCTACTGGCCAACATCAAACACATTTTTTAGACAATTGTCTACACTTTAGGATACCTTCAAACATGATTTGAAATGTGCTGTCAAAGAAGACAGTAAACTTTGTGACTATTTATTTTATATGTGTATTGTCCCAGGAATGACAGAGAAACTCTAAATTGAGATTGAAACAGTTACCATAGTTACTACCATGGAATTTTCAGCTTCCCTCCACCTCAATATTAGACATTGCGCTCCGTATACTGTTTTCACACATCCATCCATTCATTTTCTTCCGCTTTATCCGGAACCGGGTCGCGGGGGCAGCAGTCTCAGCAGAGATGCCCAGACGTTCCGACCCACACACACCTCCTCCAGCTGTTCTGGGGGGACCCCAAGGCGATACCAGGCCAGCTCGGTGACATATTCCCACCAGCGTGTCCTGGGCCTTCCACGAGGCCTTGTCCCAATAGGAGTGGATGGAGGTGCCTGGAACACCTCCCGCGGGAGGCGACCAGGAGGCATCCGAAACAGATGCCCGAGCTATCTCAGCTGGTGACCTCAGTGACTCTACTCCGAGCTCCTCCCGGGTAACTGAGCTCCTCACCCGATCTCGAAGGGTGCGCCCAGCCACCCTGCGAAGGAAACTCATTTCGGCCGCTTGTATTCGCGATCTTGTCCTTGTTTTCACACATTCACACAACTTATTTAAACAACATTTCTAAGATTATTCTTTATTTTCTTACTGTAATGTGAATTTCAGAACTACACCCAAGACAATAGAACACAGGGAATAACGGAGAAAAGCCAGTGGGACCTGAAAAAGGTCCGTCTCCAGAGACGTCTTTATGGGAGACTGGATGACTTTGTGTCAACATACAAGTTCATGCATGATGCCCAGCTTTTGGAGTACAGCGATGCTTGTAAAACAAGAAAGAGGGTATGTATGTGTGTGTTTGTGTGTGTGTGCGTGTGTGCGCGTGTGTGTGTGTGTGTATATACCTGGTCAAAACTAAAAAAGAAATAACAATAAACATTGTCACCTACTTTCCAGAAGTCTCACAAAATAGAACTTGAAAGGTGGAAACAAAAGAAGCAAGGAAGGAAGGGAGTGTACGTTTCCCCATTCCCCAGCTCCAAACAGCCTCAGTCAAAGGTAGGCTACATGTTAAATGACAGATCTTAGATACACATAACCAGTCCGGTCCAGATCAGTTTTGATCTTATCCTGCGTATTTTGTTAATTCTATAACTACTTACAGTTATTGCATCACAAGTAGTTTGCAAAAAAAGTGAAATAACTAATGTAATTTCACTTCACTTCAAAGTGAGTGCCGATCCGCGCCACAGCAGGACTGGGCTATAGGCGACATTTCTTTCTCTCGAGACGCAAACATTGTTTAGCTCATGATGGGGTTAATAACGTTTTGTAGTTTGACCAGTGAGAGCCCATATTGCTTATGGAATAACACAAGGCAATGTGATGCAAACGAGGAAATGAATGTCAGCAGTGCCCCCATGAGAGCAGTCACCTCCTCTAGCGATGCCCTCTCGCAAGTGGCAAAGACGCAAAGGATATAGCTCCACCACTCGGAAAATCTCAATTCACTAAAAGACAAGGTCGGCCCCAAAACGTTTATTTCACTCATAGTTAGTGGTTGGGTGAAGCCATTTATGGTGAACAACTGAGTTTGCTATTTTTAAATCATAATGAAAAAAAGGACCAAAATGACTCGGATCAAAAGTTGTTAATACAGTGTAATGCCCCCATTAAAGGAATAGGCCACCGTTTTTACATACTGAGATATGCTCTTACCTAACCTTAGACCAGTTAATATATCCCCGTCTGGTCTTTGTCCGTGCGCTCTGTCACGCAAACGGAGCACATACTCTCCCACATGTCATATAGCTCCAAAAAAGCTCACGATAGAAGCTACCAAGCTCTTCCACGTGTTCCCTATTTAAATAAAGTTGCGTGAAGTGTTTTCATGCAAAGTATATTTACACAGAAATGTAACATGTCGATTTTATAAGCAGATAAAAAGGGGCACTATATTGTGAGGTGTAATGATACAGGAGCACAGCGTCCGCGCAGTAACTCCTAAAGACTTCCCCCGCTCACTTCCGTTAATAGAAGCTGCATGACTTGTAGAGAGCCTTTTACAACAAGCAGAAAATATATTTTGGGAAAGTGCTCTTGCATTCCTACCTCATGGTCGAGGTCCTGAGTCCTGTGTCGTCGTCCGGGGTGAGTTGGAAATCTGTGAAACATTACTACACTATATACTTTCTGCTTGTTATCACAGCCCGGCACGATGCACGTAAAAGGCATCGTTCACAAGTTATCCACGCTTTTTCAACTGTTCTCTGCTAGCTCTCTACAAGTGTGTTTAATGAGGGAATGACATAGTAACATGATGTAAAGCTTGAAAAAGTCGATTTTGCATAATACCCCCCCTTTAAGTAACATTCTATATCCCTGTGGCAACAGTTAAAGAACATTCTATATCACTGTGGCAACAGTTAAACAACATTCTATATCACTCTGGCAACAGTTAAAGAACATTCTATATCACTCTGGCAACAGTTAAAGAACATTCTATATCACTCTGGCAACAGTTAATGAACATTCTATATCACTCTGGCAACAGTTAAAGAACATTCTATATCACTCTGGCAACAGTTAAAGAACATTCTATATCACTCTGGCAACAGTTAAAGAACATTCTATATCACTCTGACAACAGTTGACGGACATTCTATATCACTCTGGCAACAGTTAAAGAACATTCTATATCACTCTGGCAACAGTTGAAAAACATTCTATATCACTCTGACAACAGTTAAAGAACATTCTATATCACTCTGGCAACAGTTAAAGAACATTCTATATCACTCTGACAACAGTTAAAGAACATTCTATATCACTCTGGTAACAGTTAAAGAGCATTCTATATCACCCTGGCAACAGTTAAAGAACATTCTATATCACTCTGGCAACAGTTAAAGAACATTCTATACACTCTGGCAACAGTTAAAAAACATTCTATATCACTCCGGCAACAGTTAAAAAACATTCTATATCACTCTGGCAACAGTTAAAAAACATTCTATATCACTCTGGCAACAGTTAAAAAACATTCTATATCACTCTGGCAACAGTTAAAGAACATTCTATATCACTCTGGCAACAGTTAAACAACATTCTATATCACTCTGGCAACAGTTAAACAACATTCTATATCACTCTGACAACAGTTGACGAACATTCTATATCACTGTGGCAACAGTTAAAGAACATTCTATATCACTCTGGCAACAGTTAAACAACATTCTATATCACTCTGACAACAGTTAAACAACATTCTATATCACTCTGACAACAGTTGACGAACATTCTATATCACTCTGGCAACAGTTAAAGAACATTCTATATCACTCTGGCAACAGTTAAAGAACATTCTATATCACTGTGGCAACAGTTAAACAACATTCTATATCACTCTGGCAACAGTTAAAGAACATTCTATATCACTCTGGCAACAGTTAAACAACATTCTATATCACTCTGGCAACAGTTAAAGAACATTCTATATCACTCTGGCAACAGTTAAACAACATTCTATATCACTCTGACAACAGTTGACGAACATTCTATATCACTCTGGCAACAGTTAAACAACATTCTATATCACTCTGGCAACAGATAAAGAACATTCTATATCACTCTGGCAACAGTTAAACAACATTCTATATCACTCTGACAACAGTTAAACAACATTCTATATCACTCTGACAACAGTTAAAGAACATTCTATATCACTCTGACAACAGTTGACGAACATTCTATATCACTCTGGCAACAGTTAAAGAACATTCTATATCACTCTGGCAACAGTTAAAGAACATTCTATATCACTCTGGTAACAGTTAAAGAACATTCTATATCACTCTGGCAACAGTTAAAGAACATTCTATATCACTCTGGCAACAGTTAAAGAACATTCTATATCACTCTGGCAACAGTTAAAGAACATTCAATATCACTCTGGCAACAGTTAAATAACATTCTATATCACTCTGGCAACAGTTAAAGAACATTCTATATCACTCTGGCAGCAGTTAAACAACATTCTATATCACTCTGGCAACAGTTAAAGAACATTCTATGTCGCTCTAGCAACAGTTAAACAACATTCTATATCACTCTGACAACAGTTGACGAACATTCTATATCACTGTGGCAACAGTTAAAGAACATTCTATATCACTCTGGCAACAGTTAAACAACATTCTATATCACTCTGACAACAGTTAAACAACATTCTATATCACTCTGACAACAGTTAAAGAACATTCTATATCACTCTGACAACAGTTGACGAACATTCTATATCACTCTGGCAACAGTTAAAGAACATTCTATATCACTCTGGCAACAGTTAAAGAACATTCTATATCACTCTGGCAACAGTTAAAGAACATTCTATATCACTCTGGCAACAGTTAAAGAACATTCTATATCATTCTGGCAACAGTTAAAGAACATTCTATATCACTCTGGCAACAGTTAAAGAACATTCTATGCACTCGTCGTCCGGGGTGAGTTGGAAATCTGTGAAACATTACTACACTATATACTTTCTGCTTGTTATCACAGCCCGGCACGATGCACGTAAAAGGCATCGTTCACAAGTTATCCACTCTTTTTCAACTGTTCTCTGCTAGCTCTCTACAAGTGTGTTTAATGAGGGAATGACATAGTAACATGATGTAAAGCTTGAAAAAGTCGATTTTGCATAATACCCCCCCTTTAAGTAACATTCTATATCCCTGTGGCAACAGTTAAAGAACATTCTATATCACTGTGGCAACAGTTAAACAACATTCTATATCACTCTGGCAACAGTTAAAGAACATTCTATATCACTCTGGCAACAGTTAAAGAACATTCTATATCACTCTGGCAACAGTTAATGAACATTCTATATCACTCTGGCAACAGTTAAACAACATTCTTTATCACTCTGGCAACAGTTAAAGAACATTCTATATCACTCTGGCAACAGTTAAAGAACATTCTATATCACTCTGACAACAGTTGACGGACATTCTATATCACTCTGGCAACAGTTAAAGAACATTCTATATCACTCCGGCAACAGTTAAAAAACATTCTATATCACTCTGGCAACAGTTAAAAAACATTCTATATCACTCTGGCAACAGTTAAAAAACATTCTATATCACTCTGGCAACAGTTAAAGAACATTCTATATCACTCTGGCAACAGTTAAAGAACATTCTATATCACTCTGGCAACAGTTAAAGAACATTCTATATCACTCTGGTAACAGTTAAAGAACATTCTATATCACTCTGGCAACAGTTAAAGAACATTCTATATCACTCTGGCAACAGTTAAAGAACATTCTATATCACTCTGGCAACAGTTAAAGAACATTCAATATCACTCTGGCAACAGTTAAATAACATTCTATATCACTCTGGCAACAGTTAAAGAACATTCTATATCACTCTGGCAGCAGTTAAACAACATTCTATATCACTCTGGCAACAGTTAAAGAACATTCTATATCACTCTGGCAACAGTTAAACAACATTCTATATCACTCTGACAACAGTTGACGAACATTCTATATCACTGTGGCAACAGTTAAAGAACATTCTATATCACTCTGGCAACAGTTAAACAACATTCTATATCACTCTGACAACAGTTAAACAACATTCTATATCACTCTGACAACAGTTAAAGAACATTCTATATCACTCTGACAACAGTTGACGAACATTCTATATCACTGTGGCAACAGTTAAAGAACATTCTATATCACTCTGGCAACAGTTAAAGAACATTCTATATCACTCTGGCAACAGTTAAAGAACATTCTATATCACTCTGGCAACAGTTAAAGAACATTCTATATAATTCTGGCAACAGTTAAAGAACATTCTATATCACTCTGGCAACAGTTAAACAACATTCTATATCACTCTGGCAACAGTTAAACAACATTCTATATCACTCTGGCAACAGTTAAACAACATTCTATATCACTCTGGCAACAGTTAAACAACATTCTATATCACTCTGACAACAGTTGACGAACATTCTATATCACTGTGGCAACAGTTAAAGAACATTCTATATCACTCTGACAACAGTTAAAGAACATTCTATATCACTCTGGCAACAGTTAAACAACATTCTATATCACTCTGGCAACAGTTAAAGAACATTCTATATCACTCTGGCAACAGTTAAACAACATCCTATATCACTCTGGCAACAGTTAAACAACATTCTATATCACTCTGGCAACAGTTAAACAACATTCTATATCACTCTGACAACAGTTAAAGAACATTCTATATCACTCTGGCAACAGTTAAAAAACATTCTATATCACTCTGGCAACAGTTAAAGAACATTCTATATCACTCTGGCAACAGTTAAAGAACATTCTATATCACTCTGGCAACAGTTAAAGAACATTCTATATCACTCTGGCAACAGTTAAACAAAATTCTATATCACTCTGGCAACAGTTAAAGAACGTTCTATATCACTCTGGCAACAGTTAAAAAACATTCTATATCACTCTGGCAACAGTTAAAGAACATTCTATATCACTCTGGCAACAGTTAAAGAACATTCTATATCACTCTGACAACAGTTAAAGAACATTCTATATCACTCTGGCAACAGTTAAAGAATGTTCTATATCACTCTGGTAACAGTTAAACAACATTCTATATCACTCTGGCAACAGTTAAAGAACATTCTATATCACTCTGGCAACAGTTAAAGAACATTCTATATCACCCTGGCAACAGTTAAAGAACATTCTATATCACTCTGGCAACAGTTAAAAAACATTCTATATCACTCTGGCAACAGTTAAAGAACATTCTATGCACTCTGGCAACAGTTAAAAAACATTCTATATCACTCTGGCAACAGTTAAAAAACATTCTATATCACTCTGGCAACAGTTAAAAAACATTCTATATCACTCTGGCAACAGTTAAAGAACATTCTATATCACTCTGGCAACAGTTAAACAACATTCTATATCACTCTGGCAACAGTTAAACAACATTCTATATCACTCTGACAACAGTTGACGAACATTCTATATCACTGTGGCAACAGTTAAAGAACATTCTATATCACTCTAGCAACAGTTAAACAACATTCTATATCACTCTGACAACAGTTAAACAACATTCTATATCACTCTGACAACAGTTAAAGAACATTCTATATCACTCTGACAACAGTTGACGAACATTCTATATCACTCTGGCAACAGTTAAAGAACATTCTATATCACTCTGGCAACAGTTAAAGAACATTCTATATCACTGTGGCAACAGTTAAACAACATTCTATATCACTCTGGCAACAGTTGACGAACATTCTATATCACTGTGGCAACAGTTAAAGAACATTCTATATCACTCTGGCAACAGTTAAACAACATTCTATATCACTCTGACAACAGTTAAACAACATTCTATATCACTCTGACAACAGTTAAAGAACATTCTATATCACTCTGACAACAGTTGACGAACATTCTATATCACTCTGGCAACAGTTAAAGAACATTCTATATCACTCTGGCAACAGTTAAAGAACATTCTATATCACTCTGGCAACAGTTAAAGAACATTCTATATCACTCTGGCAACAGTTAAATAACATTCTATATCATTCTGGCAACAGTTAAAGAACATTCTATATCACTCTGGCAACAGTTAAACAACATTCTATATCACTCTGGCAACAGTTAAACAACATTCTATATCACTCTGGCAACAGTTAAACAACATTCTATATCACTCTGGCAACAGTTAAACAACATTCTATATCACTCTGGCAACAGTTAAAAAACATTCTATATCACTCTGGCAACAGTTAAAGAACATTCTATATCACTCTGGCAACAGTTAAAGAACATTCTATATCACTCTGACAACAGTTAAAGAACATTCTATATCACTCTGGCAACAGTTAAAGAATGTTCTATATCACTCTGGTAACAGTTAAACAACATTCTATATCACTCTGGCAACAGTTAAAGAACATTCTATATCACTCTGGCAACAGTTAAAGAACATTCTATATCACCCTGGCAACAGTTAAAGAACATTCTATATCACTCTGGCAACAGTTAAAAAACATTCTATATCACTCTGGCAACAGTTAAAGAACATTCTATACACTCTGGCAACAGTTAAAAAACATTCTATATCACTCTGGCAACAGTTAAAAAACATTCTATATCACTCTGGCAACAGTTAAAAAACATTCTATATCACTCTGGCAACAGTTAAAGAACATTCTATATCACTCTGGCAACAGTTAAACAACATTCTATATCACTCTGGCAACAGTTAAACAACATTCTATATCACTCTGACAACAGTTGACGAACATTCTATATCACTGTGGCAACAGTTAAAGAACATTCTATATCACTCTAGCAACAGTTAAACAACATTCTATATCACTCTGACAACAGTTAAACAACATTCTATATCACTCTGACAACAGTTAAAGAACATTCTATATCACTCTGACAACAGTTGACGAACATTCTATATCACTCTGGCAACAGTTAAAGAACATTCTATATCACTCTGGCAACAGTTAAAGAACATTCTATATCACTCTGGCAACAGTTAAAGAACATTCTATATCACTCTGGCAACAGTTAAAGAACATTCTATATCACTCTGGCAACAGTTAAAGAACATTCTATATCACTCTGGCAACAGTTAAAGAACATTCTATATCACTCTGGCAACAGTTAAAGAACATTCTATATCACTCTGGCAACAGTTAAACAACATTCTATATCACTCTGACAACAGTTGACGAACATTCTATATCACTGTGGCAACAGTTAAAGAACATTCTATATCACTCTGGCAACAGTTAAACAACATTCTATATCACTCTGACAACAGTTAAAGAACATTCTATATCACTCTGGCAACAGTTAAACAACATTCTATATCACTCTGGCAACAGTTAAACAACATTCTATATCACTCTGGCAACAGTTAAACAACATTCTATATCACTCTGGCAACAGTTAAACAACATTCTATATCACTCTGACAACAGTTGACGAACATTCTATATCACTGTGGCAACAGTTAAAGAACATTCTATATCACTCTGACAACAGTTAAAGAACATTCTATATCACTCTGGCAACAGTTAAAGAACATTCTATATCACTCTGGCAACAGTTAAACAACATCCTATATCACTCTGGCAACAGTTAAACAACATTCTATATCACTCTGGCAACAGTTAAACAACATTCTATATCACTCTGACAACAGTTAAAGAACATTCTATATCACTCTGGCAACAGTTAAAAAACATTATATATCACTCTGGCAACAGTTAAAGAACATTCTATATCACTCTGGCAACAGTTAAAGAACATTCTATATCACTCTGACAACAGTTGACGAACATTCTATATCACTCTGGCAACAGTTAAAGAACATTCTATATCACTCTGACAACAGTTAAAGAACATTCTATATCACTCTGACAACAGTTGACGAACATTCTGTATCACTCTGGCAACAGTTAAAGAAAATTCTATATCACTCTGGCAACAGTTAAAGAACATTCTATATCACTCTGGCAACAGTTAAAGAACATTCTATATCACTCTGGCAACAGTTAAAGAACATTCTATATCATTCTGGCAACAGTTAAAGAACATTCTATATCACTCTGGCAACAGTTAAACAACATTCTATATCACTCTGGCAACAGTTAAACAACATTCTATATCACTCTGGCAACAGTTAAACAACATTCTATATCACTCTGGCAACAGTTAAACAACATTCTATATCACTCCGACAACAGTTGACGAACATTCTATATCACTGTGGCAACAGTTAAAGAACATTCTATATCACTCTGACAACAGTTAAAGAACATTCTATATCACTCTGGCAACAGTTAAACAACATTCTATATCACTCTGGCAACAGTTAAAGAACATTCTATATCACTCTTGCAACAGTTAAACAACATCCTATATCACTCTGGCAACAGTTAAACAACATTCTATATCACTCTGGCAACAGTTAAAGAACATTCTATATCACTCTGGCAACAGTTAAAGAACATTCTATATCACTCTGGCAACAGTTAAACAACATCCTATATCACTCTGGCAACAGTTAAACAACATTCTATATCACTCTGGCAACAGTTAAACAACATTCTATATCACTCTGACAACAGTTAAAGAACATTCTATATCACTCTGGCAACAGTTAAAAAACATTATATATCACTCTGGCAACAGTTAAAGAACATTCTATATCACTCTGGCAACAGTTAAAGAACATTCTATATCACTCTGACAACAGTTGACGAACATTCTATATCACTCTGGCAACAGTTAAAGAACATTCTATATCACTCTGACAACAGTTAAAGAACATTCTATATCACTCTGACAACAGTTGACGAACATTCTGTATCACTCTGGCAACAGTTAAAGAAAATTCTATATCACTCTGGCAACAGTTAAAGAACATTCTATATCACTCTGGCAACAGTTAAAGAACATTCTATATCACTCTGGCAACAGTTAAAGAACATTCTATATCATTCTGGCAACAGTTAAAGAACATTCTATATCACTCTGGCAACAGTTAAACAACATTCTATATCACTCTGGCAACAGTTAAACAACATTCTATATCACTCTGGCAACAGTTAAACAACATTCTATATCACTCTGGCAACAGTTAAACAACATTCTATATCACTCCGACAACAGTTGACGAACATTCTATATCACTGTGGCAACAGTTAAAGAACATTCTATATCACTCTGACAACAGTTAAAGAACATTCTATATCACTCTGGCAACAGTTAAACAACATTCTATATCACTCTGGCAACAGTTAAAGAACATTCTATATCACTCTTGCAACAGTTAAACAACATCCTATATCACTCTGGCAACAGTTAAACAACATTCTATATCACTCTGGCAACAGTTAAACAACATTCTATATCACTCTGACAACAGTTAAAGAACATTCTATATCACTCTGGCAACAGTTAAAGAACATCCTATATCACTCTGGCAACAGTTAAACAACATTCTATATCACTCTGGCAACAGTTAAACAACATTCTATATCACTCTGACAACAGTTAAAGAACATTCTATATCACTCTGGCAACAGTTAAAAAACATTATATATCACTCTGGCAACAGTTAAAGAACATTCTATATCACTCTGGCAACAGTTAAAGAACATTCTATATCACTCTGACAACAGTTGACGAACATTCTATATCACTCTGGCAACAGTTAAAGAACATTCTATATCACTCTGACAACAGTTAAAGAACATTCTATATCACTCTGACAACAGTTGACGAACATTCTGTATCACTCTGGCAACAGTTAAAGAAAATTCTATATCACTCTGGCAACAGTTAAAGAACATTCTATATCACTCTGGCAACAGTTAAAGAACATTCTATATCACTCTGGCAACAGTTAAAGAACATTCTATATCATTCTGGCAACAGTTAAAGAACATTCTATATCACTCTGGCAACAGTTAAACAACATTCTATATCACTCTGGCAACAGTTAAACAACATTCTATATCACTCTGGCAACAGTTAAACAACATTCTATATCACTCTGGCAACAGTTAAACAACATTCTATATCACTCCGACAACAGTTGACGAACATTCTATATCACTGTGGCAACAGTTAAAGAACATTCTATATCACTCTGACAACAGTTAAAGAACATTCTATATCACTCTGGCAACAGTTAAACAACATTCTATATCACTCTGGCAACAGTTAAAGAACATTCTATATCACTCTTGCAACAGTTAAACAACATCCTATATCACTCTGGCAACAGTTAAACAACATTCTATATCACTCTGGCAACAGTTAAACAACATTCTATATCACTCTGACAACAGTTAAAGAACATTCTATATCACTCTGGCAACAGTTAAAGAACATTCTATATCACTCTGGCAACAGTTAAAGAACATTCTATATCACTCTGGCAACAGTTAAAGAACATTCTATATCACTCTGACAACAGTTAAAGAACATTCTATATCACTCTGGCAACAGTTAAAGAATGTTCTATATCACTCTGGTAACAGTTAAACAACATTCTATATCACTCTGGCAACAGTTAAAGAACATTCTATATCACTCTGGCAACAGTTAAAGAACATTCTATATCACCCTGGCAACAGTTAAAAAACATTCTATATCACTCTGGCAACAGTTAAAGAACATTCTATATCACTCTGGCAACAGTTAAACAACATTCTATATCACTCTGGCAACAGTTAAACAACATTCTATATCACTCTGACAACAGTTGACGAACATTCTATATCACTGTGGCAACAGTTAAAGAACATTCTATATCACTCTAGCAACAGTTAAACAACATTCTATATCACTCTGACAACAGTTAAACAACATTCTATATCACTCTGACAACAGTTAAAGAACATTCTATATCACTCTGACAACAGTTGACGAACATTCTATATCACTCTGGCAACAGTTAAAGAACATTCTATATCACTCTGGCAACAGTTAAAGAACATTCTATATCACTCTGGCAACAGTTAAAGAACATTCTATATCACTCTGGCAACAGCTAAAGAACATTCTATATCACTCTGGCAACAGTTAAAGAACATTCTATATCACTCTGGCAACAGTTAAAGAACATTCTATATCACTCTGGCAACAGTTAAAGAACATTCTATATCACTCTGGCAACAGTTAAACAACATTCTATATCACTCTGACAACAGTTGACGAACATTCTATATCACTGTGGCAACAGTTAAAGAACATTCTATATCACTCTGGCAACAGTTAAACAACATTCTATATCACTCTGACAACAGTTAAAGAACATTCTATATCACTCTGGCAACAGTTAAACAACATTCTATATCACTCTGGCAACAGTTAAACAACATTCTATATCACTCTGGCAACAGTTAAACAACATTCTATATCACTCTGGCAACAGTTAAACAACATTCTATATCACTCTGACAACAGTTGACGAACATTCTATATCACTGTGGCAACAGTTAAAGAACATTCTATATCACTCTGACAACAGTTAAAGAACATTCTATATCACTCTGGCAACAGTTAAAGAACATTCTATATCACTCTGACAACAGTTGACGAACATTCTGTATCACTCTGGCAACAGTTAAAGAACATTCTGTATCACTCTGGCAACAGTTAAACAACATCCTATATCACTCTGGCAACAGTTAAACAACATTCTATATCACTCTGGCAACAGTTAAACAACATTCTGTATCACTCTGGCAACAGTTAAACAACATCCTATATCACTCTGGCAACAGTTAAACAACATTCTATATCACTCTGGCAACAGTTAAACAACATTCTATATCACTCTGGCAACAGTTAAAGAACATTCTATATCACTCTGGCAACAGTTAAACAAAATTCTATATCACTCTGGCAACAGTTAAAGAACGTTCTATATCACTCTGGTAACAGTTAAACAACATTCTATATCACTCTGGCAACAGTTAAAAAACATTCTATATCACTCTGGCAACAGTTAAAAAACATTCTATATCACTCTGACAACAGTTAAAGAACATTCTATATCACTCTGGCAACAGTTAAAGAACATTCTATATCACTCTGACAACAGTTAAAGAACATTCTATATCACTCTGGCAACAGTTAAAGAACGTTCTATATCACTCTGGTAACAGTTAAACAACATTTTATATCACTCTGGCAACAGTTAAAGAACATTCTATATCACTCTGGCAACAGTTAAAGAACATTCTATATCACCCTGGCAACAGTTAAAGAACATTCTATATCACTCTGGCAACAGTTAAAGAACATTCTATACACTCTGGCAACACTTAAAAAACATTCTATATCACTCTGGCAACAGTTAAACAACATTCTATATCACTCTGGCAACAGTTAAACAACATTCTATATCACTCTGGCAACAGTTAAACAACATTCTATATCACTCTGACAACAGTTGACGAACATTCTATATCACTGTGGCAACAGTTAAAGAACATTCTATATCACTCTGACAACAGTTAAAGAACATTCTATATCACTCTGGCAACAGTTAAAGAACATTCTATATCACTCTGACAACAGTTGACGAACATTCTGTATCACTCTGGCAACAGTTAAAGAACATTCTGTATCACTCTGGCAACAGTTAAACAACATCCTATATCACTCTGGCAACAGTTAAACAACATTCTATATCACTCTGGCAACAGTTAAACAACATTCTATATCACTCTGACAACAGTTAAAGAACATTCTATATCACTCTGGCAACAGTTAAAAACATTCTATATCACTCTGGCAACAGTTAAAGAACATTCTATATCACTCTGGCAACAGTTAAAGAACATTCTATATCACTCTGGCAACAGTTAAAGAACATTCTATATCACTCTGGCAACAGTTAAACAAAATTCTATATCACTCTGGCAACAGTTAAAGAACGTTCTATATCACTCTGGTAACAGTTAAACAACATTCTATATCACTCTGGCAACAGTTAAAAAACATTCTATATCACTCTGGCAACAGTTAAAAAACATTCTATATCACTCTGGCAACAGTTAAAGAACATTCTATATCACTCTGGCAACAGTTAAACAAAATTCTATATCACTCTGGCAACAGTTAAAGAACGTTCTATATCACTCTGGTAACAGTTAAACAACATTCTATATCACTCTGGCAACAGTTAAAAAACATTCTATATCACTCTGGCAACAGTTAAAAAACATTCTATATCACTCTGGCAACAGTTAAAGAACATTCTATATCACTCTGGCAACAGTTAAAGAACATTCTATATCACTCTGGCAACAGTTAAACAAAATTCTATATCACTCTGGCAACAGTTAAAGAACGTTCTATATCACTCTGGTAACAGTTAAACAACATTCTATATCACTCTGGCAACAGTTAAAAAACATTCTATATCACTCTGGCAACAGTTAAAAAACATTCTATATCACTCTGACAACAGTTAAAGAACATTCTATATCACTCTGGCAACAGTTAAAGAACATTCTATATCACTCTGACAACAGTTAAAGAACATTCTATATCACTCTGGCAACAGTTAAAGAACGTTCTATATCACTCTGGTAACAGTTAAACAACATTTTATATCACTCTGGCAACAGTTAAAGAACATTCTATATCACTCTGGCAACAGTTAAAGAACATTCTATATCACCCTGGCAACAGTTAAAGAACATTCTATATCACTCTGGCAACAGTTAAAGAACATTCTATACACTCTGGCAACACTTAAAAAACATTCTATATCACTCTGGCAACAGTTAAACAACATTCTATATCACTCTGGCAACAGTTAAACAACATTCTATATCACTCTGGCAACAGTTAAACAACATTCTATATCACTCTGACAACAGTTGACGAACATTCTATATCACTGTGGCAACAGTTAAAGAACATTCTATATCACTCTGACAACAGTTAAAGAACATTCTATATCACTCTGGCAACAGTTAAAGAACATTCTATATCACTCTGACAACAGTTGACGAACATTCTGTATCACTCTGGCAACAGTTAAAGAACATTCTGTATCACTCTGGCAACAGTTAAACAACATCCTATATCACTCTGGCAACAGTTAAACAACATTCTATATCACTCTGGCAACAGTTAAACAACATTCTATATCACTCTGACAACAGTTAAAGAACATTCTATATCACTCTGGCAACAGTTAAAAACATTCTATATCACTCTGGCAACAGTTAAAGAACATTCTATATCACTCTGGCAACAGTTAAAGAACATTCTATATCACTCTGGCAACAGTTAAAGAACATTCTATATCACTCTGGCAACAGTTAAACAAAATTCTATATCACTCTGGCAACAGTTAAAGAACGTTCTATATCACTCTGGTAACAGTTAAACAACATTCTATATCACTCTGGCAACAGTTAAAAAACATTCTATATCACTCTGGCAACAGTTAAAAAACATTCTATATCACTCTGGCAACAGTTAAAGAACATTCTATATCACTCTGGCAACAGTTAAACAAAATTCTATATCACTCTGGCAACAGTTAAAGAACGTTCTATATCACTCTGGTAACAGTTAAACAACATTCTATATCACTCTGGCAACAGTTAAAAAACATTCTATATCACTCTGGCAACAGTTAAAAAACATTCTATATCACTCTGACAACAGTTAAAGAACATTCTATATCACTCTGGCAACAGTTAAAGAACATTCTATATCACTCTGACAACAGTTAAAGAACATTCTATATCACTCTGGCAACAGTTAAAGAACGTTCTATATCACTCTGGTAACAGTTAAACAACATTTTATATCACTCTGGCAACAGTTAAAGAACATTCTATATCACTCTGGCAACAGTTAAAGAACATTCTATATCACCCTGGCAACAGTTAAAGAACATTCTATATCACTCTGGCAACAGTTAAAGAACATTCTATACACTCTGGCAACACTTAAAAAACATTCTATATCACTCTGGCAACAGTTAAACAACATTCTATATCACTCTGGCAACAGTTAAACAACATTCTATATCACTCTGGCAACAGTTAAACAACATTCTATATCACTCTGACAACAGTTGACGAACATTCTATATCACTGTGGCAACAGTTAAAGAACATTCTATATCACTCTGACAACAGTTAAAGAACATTCTATATCACTCTGGCAACAGTTAAAGAACATTCTATATCACTCTGACAACAGTTGACGAACATTCTGTATCACTCTGGCAACAGTTAAAGAACATTCTGTATCACTCTGGCAACAGTTAAACAACATCCTATATCACTCTGGCAACAGTTAAACAACATTCTATATCACTCTGGCAACAGTTAAACAACATTCTATATCACTCTGACAACAGTTAAAGAACATTCTATATCACTCTGGCAACAGTTAAAAACATTCTATATCACTCTTGCAACAGTTAAAGAACATTCTATATCACTCTGGCAACAGTTAAAGAACATTCTATATCACTCTGGCAACAGTTAAAGAACATTCTATATCACTCTGGCAACAGTTAAACAAAATTCTATATCACTCTGGCAACAGTTAAAGAACGTTCTATATCACTCTGGTAACAGTTAAACAACATTCTATATCACTCTGGCAACAGTTAAAAAACATTCTATATCACTCTGGCAACAGTTAAAAAACATTCTATATCACTCTGACAACAGTTAAAGAACATTCTATATCACTCTGGCAACAGTTAAAGAACATTCTATATCACTCTGACAACAGTTAAAGAACATTCTATATCACTCTGGCAACAGTTAAAGAACGTTCTATATCACTCTGGTAACAGTTAAACAACATTCTATATCACTCTGGCAACAGTTAAAGAACATTCTATATCACTCTGGCAACAGTTAAAGAACATTCTATATCACCCTGGCAACAGTTAAAGAACATTCTATATCACTCTGGCAACAGTTAAAGAACATTCTATACACTCTGGCAACAGTTAAAAAACATTCTATATCACTCTGGCAACAGTTAAAGAACATTCTATATCACCCTGGCAACAGTTAAAGAACATTCTATATAACTCTGGCAACAGTTAAACAACATTCTATATCACTCTGGTAACAGTTAAAGAACATTCTATATCACTCTGGCAACAGTTAAAGAACATTCTATATCACTCTGGCAACAGTTAAAGAACATTCTATATCACTCTGGCAACAGTTAAACAACATTCTATATCACTCTGGCAACAGTTAAACAACATTCTATATCACTCTGGCAACAGTTAAAGAATATTCTATATCACTCTGGCAACAGTTAAAGAACATTCTATATCACTCTGGCAACAGTGAAAGAACATTCTATATCACTCTGGCAACAGTTGAAGAACATTCTATATCACTCTGGCAACAGTTAAAGAACATTCTATATCACTCTGGCAACAGTTAAAGAACATTCTACATCACTCTGGCAACAGTTAAAGACCATTCTATATCACTCTGGCAACAGTTAAAGAACATTCTATATCACTCTGGCAACAGTTAAACAACATTCTATATCACTCTGGCAACAGTTAAACAACATTCTATATCACCCTGGCAACAGTTAAAGAACATTCTATATCACTCTGGCAACAGTTAAAGAACATTCTATACACTCTGGCAACAGTTAAAAAACATTCTATATCACTCTGACAACAGTTAAAGAACATTCTATATCACTCTGACAACAGTTGACGAACATTCTATATCACTCTGGCAACAGTTAAAGAACATTCTATATCACTCTGGCAACAGTTAAAGAACATTCTATATCACTCTGGCAACAGTTAAAGAACATTCTATATCACTCTGGCAACAGTTAAAGAACATTCTATATCATTCTGGCAACAGTTAAAGAACATTCTATATCACTCTGGCAACAGTTAAACAACATTCTATATCACTCTGGCAACAGTTAAACAACATTCTATATCACTCTGGCAACAGTTAAACAACATTCTATATCACTCTGGCAACAGTTAAACAACATTCTATATCACTCTGGCAACAGTTAAAAAACATTCTATATCACTCTGGCAACAGTTAAAGAACATTCTATATCACTCTGGCAACAGTTAAAGAACATTCTATATCACTCTGACAACAGTTAAAGAACATTCTATATCACTCTGGCAACAGTTAAAGAATGTTCTATATCACTCTGGTAACAGTTAAACAACATTCTATATCACTCTGGCAACAGTTAAAGAACATTCTATATCACTCTGGCAACAGTTAAAGAACATTCTATATCACCCTGGCAACAGTTAAAGAACATTCTATATCACTCTGGCAACAGTTAAAAAACATTCTATATCACTCTGGCAACAGTTAAAGAACATTCTATACACTCTGGCAACAGTTAAAAAACATTCTATATCACTCTGGCAACAGTTAAAAAACATTCTATATCACTCTGGCAACAGTTAAAAAACATTCTATATCACTCTGGCAACAGTTAAAGAACATTCTATATCACTCTGGCAACAGTTAAACAACATTCTATATCACTCTGGCAACAGTTAAACAACATTCTATATCACTCTGACAACAGTTGACGAACATTCTATATCACTGTGGCAACAGTTAAAGAACATTCTATATCACTCTAGCAACAGTTAAACAACATTCTATATCACTCTGACAACAGTTAAACAACATTCTATATCACTCTGACAACAGTTAAAGAACATTCTATATCACTCTGACAACAGTTGACGAACATTCTATATCACTCTGGCAACAGTTAAAGAACATTCTATATCACTCTGGCAACAGTTAAAGAACATTCTATATCACTCTGGCAACAGTTAAAGAACATTCTATATCACTCTGGCAACAGTTAAAGAACATTCTATATCACTCTGGCAACAGTTAAAGAACATTCTATATCACTCTGGCAACAGTTAAAGAACATTCTATATCACTCTGGCAACAGTTAAAGAACATTCTATATCACTCTGGCAACAGTTAAACAACATTCTATATCACTCTGACAACAGTTGACGAACATTCTATATCACTGTGGCAACAGTTAAAGAACATTCTATATCACTCTGGCAACAGTTAAACAACATTCTATATCACTCTGACAACAGTTAAAGAACATTCTATATCACTCTGGCAACAGTTAAACAACATTCTATATCACTCTGGCAACAGTTAAACAACATTCTATATCACTCTGGCAACAGTTAAACAACATTCTATATCACTCTGGCAACAGTTAAACAACATTCTATATCACTCTGACAACAGTTGACGAACATTCTATATCACTGTGGCAACAGTTAAAGAACATTCTATATCACTCTGACAACAGTTAAAGAACATTCTATATCACTCTGGCAACAGTTAAAGAACATTCTATATCACTCTGGCAACAGTTAAACAACATCCTATATCACTCTGGCAACAGTTAAACAACATTCTATATCACTCTGGCAACAGTTAAACAACATTCTATATCACTCTGACAACAGTTAAAGAACATTCTATATCACTCTGGCAACAGTTAAAAAACATTCTATATCACTCTGGCAACAGTTAAAGAACATTCTATATCACTCTGGCAACAGTTAAAGAACATTCTATATCACTCTGACAACAGTTGACGAACATTCTATATCACTCTGGCAACAGTTAAAGAACATTCTATATCACTCTGACAACAGTTAAAGAACATTCTATATCACTCTGACAACAGTTGACGAACATTCTGTATCACTCTGGCAACAGTTAAAGAAAATTCTATATCACTCTGGCAACAGTTAAAGAACATTCTATATCACTCTGGCAACAGTTAAAGAACATTCTATATCACTCTGGCAACAGTTAAAGAACATTCTATATCATTCTGGCAACAGTTAAAGAACATTCTATATCACTCTGGCAACAGTTAAACAACATTCTATATCACTCTGGCAACAGTTAAACAACATTCTATATCACTCTGGCAACAGTTAAACAACATTCTATATCACTCTGGCAACAGTTAAACAACATTCTATATCACTCCGACAACAGTTGACGAACATTCTATATCACTGTGGCAACAGTTAAAGAACATTCTATATCACTCTGACAACAGTTAAAGAACATTCTATATCACTCTGGCAACAGTTAAACAACATTCTATATCACTCTGGCAACAGTTAAAGAACATTCTATATCACTCTTGCAACAGTTAAACAACATCCTATATCACTCTGGCAACAGTTAAACAACATTCTATATCACTCTGGCAACAGTTAAACAACATTCTATATCACTCTGACAACAGTTAAAGAACATTCTATATCACTCTGGCAACAGTTAAAGAACATTCTATATCACTCTGGCAACAGTTAAAGAACATTCTATATCACTCTGGCAACAGTTAAAGAACATTCTATATCACTCTGACAACAGTTAAAGAACATTCTATATCACTCTGGCAACAGTTAAAGAATGTTCTATATCACTCTGGTAACAGTTAAACAACATTCTATATCACTCTGGCAACAGTTAAAGAACATTCTATATCACTCTGGCAACAGTTAAAGAACATTCTATATCACCCTGGCAACAGTTAAAAAACATTCTATATCACTCTGGCAACAGTTAAACAACATTCTATATCACTCTGGCAACAGTTAAACAACATTCTATATCACTCTGGCAACAGTTAAACAACATTCTATATCACTCTGACAACAGTTGACGAACATTCTATATCACTGTGGCAACAGTTAAAGAACATTCTATATCACTCTAGCAACAGTTAAACAACATTCTATATCACTCTGACAACAGTTAAACAACATTCTATATCACTCTGACAACAGTTAAAGAACATTCTATATCACTCTGACAACAGTTGACGAACATTCTATATCACTCTGGCAACAGTTAAAGAACATTCTATATCACTCTGGCAACAGTTAAAGAACATTCTATATCACTCTGGCAACAGTTAAAGAACATTCTATATCACTCTGGCAACAGCTAAAGAACATTCTATATCACTCTGGCAACAGTTAAAGAACATTCTATATCACTCTGGCAACAGTTAAAGAACATTCTATATCACTCTGGCAACAGTTAAAGAACATTCTATATCACTCTGGCAACAGTTAAACAACATTCTATATCACTCTGACAACAGTTGACGAACATTCTATATCACTGTGGCAACAGTTAAAGAACATTCTATATCACTCTGGCAACAGTTAAACAACATTCTATATCACTCTGACAACAGTTAAAGAACATTCTATATCACTCTGGCAACAGTTAAACAACATTCTATATCACTCTGGCAACAGTTAAACAACATTCTATATCACTCTGGCAACAGTTAAACAACATTCTATATCACTCTGGCAACAGTTAAACAACATTCTATATCACTCTGACAACAGTTGACGAACATTCTATATCACTGTGGCAACAGTTAAAGAACATTCTATATCACTCTGACAACAGTTAAAGAACATTCTATATCACTCTGGCAACAGTTAAAGAACATTCTATATCACTCTGACAACAGTTGACGAACATTCTGTATCACTCTGGCAACAGTTAAAGAACATTCTGTATCACTCTGGCAACAGTTAAACAACATCCTATATCACTCTGGCAACAGTTAAACAACATTCTATATCACTCTGGCAACAGTTAAACAACATTCTGTATCACTCTGGCAACAGTTAAACAACATCCTATATCACTCTGGCAACAGTTAAACAACATTCTATATCACTCTGGCAACAGTTAAACAACATTCTATATCACTCTGGCAACAGTTAAAGAACATTCTATATCACTCTGGCAACAGTTAAACAAAATTCTATATCACTCTGGCAACAGTTAAAGAACGTTCTATATCACTCTGGTAACAGTTAAACAACATTCTATATCACTCTGGCAACAGTTAAAAAACATTCTATATCACTCTGGCAACAGTTAAAAAACATTCTATATCACTCTGACAACAGTTAAAGAACATTCTATATCACTCTGGCAACAGTTAAAGAACATTCTATATCACTCTGACAACAGTTAAAGAACATTCTATATCACTCTGGCAACAGTTAAAGAACGTTCTATATCACTCTGGTAACAGTTAAACAACATTTTATATCACTCTGGCAACAGTTAAAGAACATTCTATATCACTCTGGCAACAGTTAAAGAACATTCTATATCACCCTGGCAACAGTTAAAGAACATTCTATATCACTCTGGCAACAGTTAAAGAACATTCTATACACTCTGGCAACACTTAAAAAACATTCTATATCACTCTGGCAACAGTTAAACAACATTCTATATCACTCTGGCAACAGTTAAACAACATTCTATATCACTCTGGCAACAGTTAAACAACATTCTATATCACTCTGACAACAGTTGACGAACATTCTATATCACTGTGGCAACAGTTAAAGAACATTCTATATCACTCTGACAACAGTTAAAGAACATTCTATATCACTCTGGCAACAGTTAAAGAACATTCTATATCACTCTGACAACAGTTGACGAACATTCTGTATCACTCTGGCAACAGTTAAAGAACATTCTGTATCACTCTGGCAACAGTTAAACAACATCCTATATCACTCTGGCAACAGTTAAACAACATTCTATATCACTCTGGCAACAGTTAAACAACATTCTATATCACTCTGACAACAGTTAAAGAACATTCTATATCACTCTGGCAACAGTTAAAAACATTCTATATCACTCTGGCAACAGTTAAAGAACATTCTATATCACTCTGGCAACAGTTAAAGAACATTCTATATCACTCTGGCAACAGTTAAAGAACATTCTATATCACTCTGGCAACAGTTAAACAAAATTCTATATCACTCTGGCAACAGTTAAAGAACGTTCTATATCACTCTGGTAACAGTTAAACAACATTCTATATCACTCTGGCAACAGTTAAAAAACATTCTATATCACTCTGGCAACAGTTAAAAAACATTCTATATCACTCTGACAACAGTTAAAGAACATTCTATATCACTCTGGCAACAGTTAAAGAACATTCTATATCACTCTGACAACAGTTAAAGAACATTCTATATCACTCTGGCAACAGTTAAAGAACGTTCTATATCACTCTGGTAACAGTTAAACAACATTCTATATCACTCTGGCAACAGTTAAAGAACATTCTATATCACTCTGGCAACAGTTAAAGAACATTCTATATCACCCTGGCAACAGTTAAAGAACATTCTATATCACTCTGGCAACAGTTAAAGAACATTCTATACACTCTGGCAACAGTTAAAAAACATTCTATATCACTCTGGCAACAGTTAAAGAACATTCTATATCACCCTGGCAACAGTTAAAGAACATTCTATATCACTCTGGCAACAGTTAAACAACATTCTATATCACTCTGGTAACAGTTAAAGAACATTCTATATCACTCTGGCAACAGTTAAAGAACATTCTATATCACTCTGGCAACAGTTAAAGAACATTCTATATCACTCTGGCAACAGTTAAACAACATTCTATATCACTCTGGCAACAGTTAAACAACATTCTATATCACTCTGGCAACAGTTAAAGAATATTCTATATCACTCTGGCAACAGTTAAAGAACATTCTATATCACTCTGGCAACAGTGAAAGAACATTCTATATCACTCTGGCAACAGTTGAAGAACATTCTATATCACTCTGGCAACAGTTAAAGAACATTCTATATCACTCTGGCAACAGTTAAAGAACATTCTACATCACTCTGGCAACAGTTAAAGACCATTCTATATCACTCTGGCAACAGTTAAAGAACATTCTATATCACTCTGGCAACAGTTAAACAACATTCTATATCACTCTGGCAACAGTTAAACAACATTCTATATCACTCTGGCAACAGTTAAACAACATTCTATATCACCCTGGCAACAGTTAAAGAACATTCTATATCACTCTGGCAACAGTTAAAGAACATTCTATACACTCTGGCAACAGTTAAAAAACATTCTATATCACTCTGGCAACAGTTAAAAAACATTCTATATCACCCTGGCAACAGTTAAAGAACATTCTATATCACTCTGGCAACAGTTAAACAACATTCTATATCACTCTGGTAACAGTTAAAGAACATTCTATATCACTCTGGCAACAGTTAAAGAACATTCTATATCACTCTGGCAACAGTTAAAGAACATTCTATATCACTCTGGCAACAGTTAAACAACATTCTATATCACTCTGGCAACAGTTAAACAACATTCTATATCACTCTGACAACAGTTAAAGAACATTCTATATCACTCTGGCAACAGTTAAAAAACATTCTATATCACTCTGGCAACAGTTAAAGAACATTCTATATCACTCTGGCAACAGTTAAAGAACATTCTATATCACTCTGGCAACAGTTAAAGAACATTCTATATCACTCTGGCAACAGTTAAACAAAATTCTATATTACTCTGGCAACAGTTAAAGAACGTTCTATATCACTCTGGTAACAGTTAAACAACATTCTATATCACTCTGGCAACAGTTAAAAAACATTCTATATCACTCTGGCAACAGTTAAAAAACATTCTATATCACTCTGACAACAGTTAAAGAACATTCTATATCACTCTGGCAACAGTTAAAGAACATTCTATATCACTCTGACAACAGTTAAAGAACATTCTATATCACTCTGGCAACAGTTAAAGAACGTTCTATATCACTCTGGTAACAGTTAAACAACATTCTATATCACTCTGGCAACAGTTAAAGAACATTCTATATCACTCTGGCAACAGTTAAAGAACATTCTATATCACCCTGGCAACAGTTAAAGAACATTCTATATCACTCTGGCAACAGTTAAAGAACATTCTATACACTCTGGCAACAGTTAAAAAACATTCTATATCACTCTGGCAACAGTTAAAAAACATTCTATATCACTCTGGCAACAGTTAAAGAACATTCTATATCACTCTGGCAACAGTTAAACAACATTCTATATCACTCTGGTAACAGTTAAATAACATTTTACATCACTCTGGCAACAGTTAAAGAACATTCTATATCACTCTGGCAACAGTTAAAGAACATTCTATATCACTCTGACAACAGTTAAGTAACATTCTATATCACTCTGGAAACAGTTAAAGAACATTCTATATCACTCTGGCAACAGTTAAAGAACATTCTATATCACTCTGGTAACAGTTAAAGAACATTCTATATCACTTTGACAACAGTTAAACAACATTCTATATCACTCTGGCAACAGTTAAAGAACATTCTATATCACTCTGGCAACAGTTAAAGAACATTCTATATCACTCTGACAACAGTTAAAGAACATTCTATATCACTCTGGCAACAGTTAAAGAATATTCTATATCACTCTGGCAACAGTTAAAGAACATTCTATATCACTCTGGCAACAGTGAAAGAACATTCTATATCACTCTGGCAACAGTTGAAGAACATTCTATATCACTCTGGCAACAGTTAAAGAACATTCTATATCACTCTGGCAACAGTTAAAGAACATTCTACATCACTCTGGCAACAGTTAAAGACCATTCTATATCACTCTGGCAACAGTTAAAGAACATTCTATATCACTCTGACAACAGTTAAGTAACATTCTATATCACTCTGGAAACAGTTAAAGAATATTCTATATCACTCTGGCAACAGTGAAAGAACATTCTATATCACTCTGGCAACAGTTGAAGAACATTCTATATCACTCTGGCAACAGTTAAAGAACATTCTATATCACTCTGGCAACAGTTAAAGAACATTCTACATCACTCTTGCAACAGTTAAAGAACATTCTATATCACTCTGGCAACAGTTAAAGAACATTCTATATCACTCTGACAACAGTTAAGTAACATTCTATATCACTCTGGAAACAGTTAAAGAACATTCTATATCACTCTGGCAACAGTTAAAGAACATTCTATATCACTCTGGTAACAGTTAAAGAACATTCTATATCACTTTGACAACAGTTAAACAACATTCTATATCACTCTGACAACAGTTAAAGAACATTCTATATCACTGTGGCAACAGTTAAAAAACATTCTATATCACTCTGGCAACAGTTAAAGAACATTCTACATCACTCTGGCAACAGTTAAAGAACATTCTATATCACTCTGGCAACAGTTAAAGAATATTCTATATCACTCTGGCAACAGTGAAAGAACATTCTATATCACTCTGGCAACAGTTAAAGAACATTCTGTATCACTCTGGCAACAGTTAAAGAACATTCTATATCACTCTGGCAACAGTTAAAGAACATTCTATATCACTCTGGCAACAGTTAAAGAACATTCTATATCACTCTGACAACAGTTAAGTAACATTCTATATCACTCTGGAAACAGTTAAAGAACATTCTATATCACTCTGGCAACAGTTAAAGAACATTCTATATCACTCTGACAACAGTTAAGTAACATTCTATATCACTCTGGAAACAGTTAAAGAACATTCTATATCACTCTGACAACAGTTAAGTAACATTCTATATCACTCTGGAAACAGTTAAAGAACATTCTATATCACTCTAGCAACAGTTAAAGAACATTCTATATCACTCTGGCAACAGTTGAAGAACATTCTGTATCACTCTGGCAACAGTTAAAGAACATTCTATATCACTCTGGCAACAGTTAAACAACATTCTATATCACTCTGGCAACAGTTAAAGAACATTCTATATCACTCTGGCAACAGTTAAAGAACATTCTATATCACTCTGGCAACAGTGAAAGAACATTCTATATCACTCTGGCAACAGTTAAAGAATATTCTATATCACTCTGGCAACAGTGAAAGAACATTCTCTGGCAACAGTTAAAGAACATTCTATATCACTCTGGCAACAGTGAAAGAACATTCTATATCACTCTGGCAACAGTTAAAGAATATTCTATATCACTCTGGCAACAGTTAAAGAACATTCTATATCACTCTGGCAACAGTGAAAGAACATTCTATATCACTCTGGAAACAGTTAAACAACATTCTATATCACTCTGGAAACAGTTAAAGAACATTCTATATCACTCTGGCAACAGTTAAAAAACATTCTATATCACTCTGGCAACAGTTAAAAAACATTCTATATCACTCTGGCAACAGTTAAAGAACATTCTATATCACTCTGGCAACAGTTAAACAACATTCTATATCACTCTGGCAACAGTTAAACAACATTCTATATCACTCTGACAACAGTTGACGAACATTCTATATCACTGTGGCAACAGTTAAAGAACATTCTATATCACTCTAGCAACAGTTAAACAACATTCTATATCACTCTGACAACAGTTAAACAACATTCTATATCACTCTGACAACAGTTAAAGAACATTCTATATCACTCTGACAACAGTTGAGGAACATTCTATATCACTCTGGCAACAGTTAAAGAACATTCTATATCACTCTGGCAACAGTTAAAGAACATTCTATATCACTCTGGCAACAGTTAAAGAACATTCTATATCACTCTGGCAACAGTTAAAGAACATTCTATATCACTCTGGCAACAGTTAAAGAACATTCTATATCACTCTGGCAACAGTTAAAGAACATTCTATATCACTCTGGCAACAGTTAAAGAACATTCTATATCACTCTGGCAACAGTTAAACAACATTCTATATCACTCTGACAACAGTTGACGAACATTCTATATCACTGTGGCAACAGTTAAAGAACATTCTATATCACTCTGGCAACAGTTAAACAACATTCTATATCACTCTGACAACAGTTAAAGAACATTCTATATCACTCTGGCAACAGTTAAACAACATTCTATATCACTCTGGCAACAGTTAAACAACATTCTATATCACTCTGGCAACAGTTAAACAACATTCTATATCACTCTGGCAACAGTTAAACAACATTCTATATCACTCTGACAACAGTTGACGAACATTCTATATCACTGTGGCAACAGTTAAAGAACATTCTATATCACTCTGACAACAGTTAAAGAACATTCTATATCACTCTGGCAACAGTTAAAGAACATTCTATATCACTCTGGCAACAGTTAAACAACATCCTATATCACTCTGGCAACAGTTAAACAACATTCTATATCACTCTGGCAACAGTTAAACAACATTCTATATCACTCTGACAACAGTTAAAGAACATTCTATATCACTCTGGCAACAGTTAAAAAACATTCTATATCACTCTGGCAACAGTTAAAGAACATTCTATATCACTCTGGCAACAGTTAAAGAACATTCTATATCACTCTGACAACAGTTGACGAACATTCTATATCACTCTGGCAACAGTTAAAGAACATTCTATATCACTCTGACAACAGTTAAAGAACATTCTATATCACTCTGACAACAGTTGACGAACATTCTGTATCACTCTGGCAACAGTTAAAGAAAATTCTATATCACTCTGGCAACAGTTAAAGAACATTCTATATCACTCTGGCAACAGTTAAAGAACATTCTATATCACTCTGGCAACAGTTAAAGAACATTCTATATCATTCTGGCAACAGTTAAAGAACATTCTATATCACTCTGGCAACAGTTAAACAACATTCTATATCACTCTGGCAACAGTTAAACAACATTCTATATCACTCTGGCAACAGTTAAACAACATTCTATATCACTCTGGCAACAGTTAAACAACATTCTATATCACTCCGACAACAGTTGACGAACATTCTATATCACTGTGGCAACAGTTAAAGAACATTCTATATCACTCTGACAACAGTTAAAGAACATTCTATATCACTCTGGCAACAGTTAAACAACATTCTATATCACTCTGGCAACAGTTAAAGAACATTCTATATCACTCTTGCAACAGTTAAACAACATCCTATATCACTCTGGCAACAGTTAAACAACATTCTATATCACTCTGGCAACAGTTAAACAACATTCTATATCACTCTGACAACAGTTAAAGAACATTCTATATCACTCTGGCAACAGTTAAAGAACATTCTATATCACTCTGGCAACAGTTAAAGAACATTCTATATCACTCTGGCAACAGTTAAAGAACATTCTATATCACTCTGACAACAGTTAAAGAACATTCTATATCACTCTGGCAACAGTTAAAGAATGTTCTATATCACTCTGGTAACAGTTAAACAACATTCTATATCACTCTGGCAACAGTTAAAGAACATTCTATATCACTCTGGCAACAGTTAAAGAACATTCTATATCACCCTGGCAACAGTTAAAAAACATTCTATATCACTCTGGCAACAGTTAAACAACATTCTATATCACTCTGGCAACAGTTAAACAACATTCTATATCACTCTGGCAACAGTTAAACAACATTCTATATCACTCTGACAACAGTTGACGAACATTCTATATCACTGTGGCAACAGTTAAAGAACATTCTATATCACTCTAGCAACAGTTAAACAACATTCTATATCACTCTGACAACAGTTAAACAACATTCTATATCACTCTGACAACAGTTAAAGAACATTCTATATCACTCTGACAACAGTTGACGAACATTCTATATCACTCTGGCAACAGTTAAAGAACATTCTATATCACTCTGGCAACAGTTAAAGAACATTCTATATCACTCTGGCAACAGTTAAAGAACATTCTATATCACTCTGGCAACAGCTAAAGAACATTCTATATCACTCTGGCAACAGTTAAAGAACATTCTATATCACTCTGGCAACAGTTAAAGAACATTCTATATCACTCTGGCAACAGTTAAAGAACATTCTATATCACTCTGGCAACAGTTAAACAACATTCTATATCACTCTGACAACAGTTGACGAACATTCTATATCACTGTGGCAACAGTTAAAGAACATTCTATATCACTCTGGCAACAGTTAAACAACATTCTATATCACTCTGACAACAGTTAAAGAACATTCTATATCACTCTGGCAACAGTTAAACAACATTCTATATCACTCTGGCAACAGTTAAACAACATTCTATATCACTCTGGCAACAGTTAAACAACATTCTATATCACTCTGGCAACAGTTAAACAACATTCTATATCACTCTGACAACAGTTGACGAACATTCTATATCACTGTGGCAACAGTTAAAGAACATTCTATATCACTCTGACAACAGTTAAAGAACATTCTATATCACTCTGGCAACAGTTAAAGAACATTCTATATCACTCTGACAACAGTTGACGAACATTCTGTATCACTCTGGCAACAGTTAAAGAACATTCTGTATCACTCTGGCAACAGTTAAACAACATCCTATATCACTCTGGCAACAGTTAAACAACATTCTATATCACTCTGGCAACAGTTAAACAACATTCTGTATCACTCTGGCAACAGTTAAACAACATCCTATATCACTCTGGCAACAGTTAAACAACATTCTATATCACTCTGGCAACAGTTAAACAACATTCTATATCACTCTGGCAACAGTTAAAGAACATTCTATATCACTCTGGCAACAGTTAAACAAAATTCTATATCACTCTGGCAACAGTTAAAGAACGTTCTATATCACTCTGGTAACAGTTAAACAACATTCTATATCACTCTGGCAACAGTTAAAAAACATTCTATATCACTCTGGCAACAGTTAAAAAACATTCTATATCACTCTGACAACAGTTAAAGAACATTCTATATCACTCTGGCAACAGTTAAAGAACATTCTATATCACTCTGACAACAGTTAAAGAACATTCTATATCACTCTGGCAACAGTTAAAGAACGTTCTATATCACTCTGGTAACAGTTAAACAACATTTTATATCACTCTGGCAACAGTTAAAGAACATTCTATATCACTCTGGCAACAGTTAAAGAACATTCTATATCACCCTGGCAACAGTTAAAGAACATTCTATATCACTCTGGCAACAGTTAAAGAACATTCTATACACTCTGGCAACACTTAAAAAACATTCTATATCACTCTGGCAACAGTTAAACAACATTCTATATCACTCTGGCAACAGTTAAACAACATTCTATATCACTCTGGCAACAGTTAAACAACATTCTATATCACTCTGACAACAGTTGACGAACATTCTATATCACTGTGGCAACAGTTAAAGAACATTCTATATCACTCTGACAACAGTTAAAGAACATTCTATATCACTCTGGCAACAGTTAAAGAACATTCTATATCACTCTGACAACAGTTGACGAACATTCTGTATCACTCTGGCAACAGTTAAAGAACATTCTGTATCACTCTGGCAACAGTTAAACAACATCCTATATCACTCTGGCAACAGTTAAACAACATTCTATATCACTCTGGCAACAGTTAAACAACATTCTATATCACTCTGACAACAGTTAAAGAACATTCTATATCACTCTGGCAACAGTTAAAAACATTCTATATCACTCTGGCAACAGTTAAAGAACATTCTATATCACTCTGGCAACAGTTAAAGAACATTCTATATCACTCTGGCAACAGTTAAAGAACATTCTATATCACTCTGGCAACAGTTAAACAAAATTCTATATCACTCTGGCAACAGTTAAAGAACGTTCTATATCACTCTGGTAACAGTTAAACAACATTCTATATCACTCTGGCAACAGTTAAAAAACATTCTATATCACTCTGGCAACAGTTAAAAAACATTCTATATCACTCTGACAACAGTTAAAGAACATTCTATATCACTCTGGCAACAGTTAAAGAACATTCTATATCACTCTGACAACAGTTAAAGAACATTCTATATCACTCTGGCAACAGTTAAAGAACGTTCTATATCACTCTGGTAACAGTTAAACAACATTCTATATCACTCTGGCAACAGTTAAAGAACATTCTATATCACTCTGGCAACAGTTAAAGAACATTCTATATCACCCTGGCAACAGTTAAAGAACATTCTATATCACTCTGGCAACAGTTAAAGAACATTCTATACACTCTGGCAACAGTTAAAAAACATTCTATATCACTCTGGCAACAGTTAAAGAACATTCTATATCACCCTGGCAACAGTTAAAGAACATTCTATATCACTCTGGCAACAGTTAAACAACATTCTATATCACTCTGGTAACAGTTAAAGAACATTCTATATCACTCTGGCAACAGTTAAAGAACATTCTATATCACTCTGGCAACAGTTAAAGAACATTCTATATCACTCTGGCAACAGTTAAACAACATTCTATATCACTCTGGCAACAGTTAAACAACATTCTATATCACTCTGGCAACAGTTAAAGAATATTCTATATCACTCTGGCAACAGTTAAAGAACATTCTATATCACTCTGGCAACAGTGAAAGAACATTCTATATCACTCTGGCAACAGTTGAAGAACATTCTATATCACTCTGGCAACAGTTAAAGAACATTCTATATCACTCTGGCAACAGTTAAAGAACATTCTACATCACTCTGGCAACAGTTAAAGACCATTCTATATCACTCTGGCAACAGTTAAAGAACATTCTATATCACTCTGGCAACAGTTAAACAACATTCTATATCACTCTGGCAACAGTTAAACAACATTCTATATCACTCTGGCAACAGTTAAACAACATTCTATATCACCCTGGCAACAGTTAAAGAACATTCTATATCACTCTGGCAACAGTTAAAGAACATTCTATACACTCTGGCAACAGTTAAAAAACATTCTATATCACTCTGGCAACAGTTAAAAAACATTCTATATCACCCTGGCAACAGTTAAAGAACATTCTATATCACTCTGGCAACAGTTAAACAACATTCTATATCACTCTGGTAACAGTTAAAGAACATTCTATATCACTCTGGCAACAGTTAAAGAACATTCTATATCACTCTGGCAACAGTTAAAGAACATTCTATATCACTCTGGCAACAGTTAAACAACATTCTATATCACTCTGGCAACAGTTAAACAACATTCTATATCACTCTGACAACAGTTAAAGAACATTCTATATCACTCTGGCAACAGTTAAAAAACATTCTATATCACTCTGGCAACAGTTAAAGAACATTCTATATCACTCTGGCAACAGTTAAAGAACATTCTATATCACTCTGGCAACAGTTAAAGAACATTCTATATCACTCTGGCAACAGTTAAACAAAATTCTATATTACTCTGGCAACAGTTAAAGAACGTTCTATATCACTCTGGTAACAGTTAAACAACATTCTATATCACTCTGGCAACAGTTAAAAAACATTCTATATCACTCTGGCAACAGTTAAAAAACATTCTATATCACTCTGACAACAGTTAAAGAACATTCTATATCACTCTGGCAACAGTTAAAGAACATTCTATATCACTCTGACAACAGTTAAAGAACATTCTATATCACTCTGGCAACAGTTAAAGAACGTTCTATATCACTCTGGTAACAGTTAAACAACATTCTATATCACTCTGGCAACAGTTAAAGAACATTCTATATCACTCTGGCAACAGTTAAAGAACATTCTATATCACCCTGGCAACAGTTAAAGAACATTCTATATCACTCTGGCAACAGTTAAAGAACATTCTATACACTCTGGCAACAGTTAAAAAACATTCTATATCACTCTGGCAACAGTTAAAAAACATTCTATATCACTCTGGCAACAGTTAAAGAACATTCTATATCACTCTGGCAACAGTTAAACAACATTCTATATCACTCTGGTAACAGTTAAATAACATTTTACATCACTCTGGCAACAGTTAAAGAACATTCTATATCACTCTGGCAACAGTTAAAGAACATTCTATATCACTCTGACAACAGTTAAGTAACATTCTATATCACTCTGGAAACAGTTAAAGAACATTCTATATCACTCTGGCAACAGTTAAAGAACATTCTATATCACTCTGGTAACAGTTAAAGAACATTCTATATCACTTTGACAACAGTTAAACAACATTCTATATCACTCTGGCAACAGTTAAAGAACATTCTATATCACTCTGGCAACAGTTAAAGAACATTCTATATCACTCTGACAACAGTTAAAGAACATTCTATATCACTCTGGCAACAGTTAAAGAATATTCTATATCACTCTGGCAACAGTTAAAGAACATTCTATATCACTCTGGCAACAGTGAAAGAACATTCTATATCACTCTGGCAACAGTTGAAGAACATTCTATATCACTCTGGCAACAGTTAAAGAACATTCTATATCACTCTGGCAACAGTTAAAGAACATTCTACATCACTCTGGCAACAGTTAAAGACCATTCTATATCACTCTGGCAACAGTTAAAGAACATTCTATATCACTCTGACAACAGTTAAGTAACATTCTATATCACTCTGGAAACAGTTAAAGAATATTCTATATCACTCTGGCAACAGTGAAAGAACATTCTATATCACTCTGGCAACAGTTGAAGAACATTCTATATCACTCTGGCAACAGTTAAAGAACATTCTATATCACTCTGGCAACAGTTAAAGAACATTCTACATCACTCTTGCAACAGTTAAAGAACATTCTATATCACTCTGGCAACAGTTAAAGAACATTCTATATCACTCTGACAACAGTTAAGTAACATTCTATATCACTCTGGAAACAGTTAAAGAACATTCTATATCACTCTGGCAACAGTTAAAGAACATTCTATATCACTCTGGTAACAGTTAAAGAACATTCTATATCACTTTGACAACAGTTAAACAACATTCTATATCACTCTGACAACAGTTAAAGAACATTCTATATCACTGTGGCAACAGTTAAAAAACATTCTATATCACTCTGGCAACAGTTAAAGAACATTCTACATCACTCTGGCAACAGTTAAAGAACATTCTATATCACTCTGGCAACAGTTAAAGAATATTCTATATCACTCTGGCAACAGTGAAAGAACATTCTATATCACTCTGGCAACAGTTAAAGAACATTCTGTATCACTCTGGCAACAGTTAAAGAACATTCTATATCACTCTGGCAACAGTTAAAGAACATTCTATATCACTCTGGCAACAGTTAAAGAACATTCTATATCACTCTGACAACAGTTAAGTAACATTCTATATCACTCTGGAAACAGTTAAAGAACATTCTATATCACTCTGGCAACAGTTAAAGAACATTCTATATCACTCTGACAACAGTTAAGTAACATTCTATATCACTCTGGAAACAGTTAAAGAACATTCTATATCACTCTGACAACAGTTAAGTAACATTCTATATCACTCTGGAAACAGTTAAAGAACATTCTATATCACTCTAGCAACAGTTAAAGAACATTCTATATCACTCTGGCAACAGTTGAAGAACATTCTGTATCACTCTGGCAACAGTTAAAGAACATTCTATATCACTCTGGCAACAGTTAAACAACATTCTATATCACTCTGGCAACAGTTAAAGAACATTCTATATCACTCTGGCAACAGTTAAAGAACATTCTATATCACTCTGGCAACAGTGAAAGAACATTCTATATCACTCTGGCAACAGTTAAAGAATATTCTATATCACTCTGGCAACAGTGAAAGAACATTCTCTGGCAACAGTTAAAGAACATTCTATATCACTCTGGCAACAGTGAAAGAACATTCTATATCACTCTGGCAACAGTTAAAGAATATTCTATATCACTCTGGCAACAGTTAAAGAACATTCTATATCACTCTGGCAACAGTGAAAGAACATTCTATATCACTCTGGAAACAGTTAAACAACATTCTATATCACTCTGGAAACAGTTAAAGAACATTCTATATCACTCTGGCAACAGTTAAAGAACATTCTATATCACTCTGGCAACAGTTAATGATATTGTATATCACTCTGGCAACAGTTAAAGAACATTCTATATCACTCTGGCAACAGTTAAAGAACATTCTACATCACTCTTGCAACAGTTAAAGAACATTCTATATCACTCTGGCAACAGTTAAAGAACATTCTATATCACTCTGACAACAGTTAAGTAACATTCTATATCACTCTGGAAACAGTTAAAGAACATTCTATATCACTCTGGCAACAGTTAAAGAACATTCTATATCACTCTGGTAACAGTTAAAGAACATTCTATATCACTTTGACAACAGTTAAACAACATTCTATATCACTCTGACAACAGTTAAAGAACATTCTATATCACTGTGGCAACAGTTAAAAAACATTCTATATCACTCTGGCAACAGTTAAAGAACATTCTACATCACTCTGGCAACAGTTAAAGAACATTCTATATCACTCTGGCAACAGTTAAAGAATATTCTATATCACTCTGGCAACAGTGAAAGAACATTCTATATCACTCTGGCAACAGTTAAAGAACATTCTGTATCACTCTGGCAACAGTTAAAGAACATTCTATATCACTCTGGCAACAGTTAAAGAACATTCTATATCACTCTGGCAACAGTTAAAGAACATTCTATATCACTCTGACAACAGTTAAGTAACATTCTATATCACTCTGGAAACAGTTAAAGAACATTCTATATCACTCTGGCAACAGTTAAAGAACATTCTATATCACTCTGACAACAGTTAAGTAACATTCTATATCACTCTGGAAACAGTTAAAGAACATTCTATATCACTCTGACAACAGTTAAGTAACATTCTATATCACTCTGGAAACAGTTAAAGAACATTCTATATCACTCTAGCAACAGTTAAAGAACATTCTATATCACTCTGGCAACAGTTGAAGAACATTCTGTATCACTCTGGCAACAGTTAAAGAACATTCTATATCACTCTGGCAACAGTTAAGTAACATTCTATATCACTCTGGCAACAGTTAAAGAACATTCTATATCACTCTGGCAACAGTTAAACAACATTCTATATCACTCTGGCAACAGTTAAAGAACATTCTATATCACTCTGGCAACAGTTAAAGAACATTCTATATAACTCTGGCAACAGTTAAAGAACATTCTATATCACTCTGGCAACAGTTAAACAACATTCTACATCACTCTGGCAACAGTTAAAGAACATTCTATATAACTCTGGCAACAGTTAAAGAACATTCTATATCACTCTGGCAACAGTTAAAGAACATTCTACATCACTCTGGCAACAGTTAAAGAACATTCTATATAACTCTGGCAACAGTTAAAGAACATTCTACATCACTCTGGCAACAGTTAAAGAACATTCTACATCACTCTGGCAACAGTTAAAGAACATTCTATATCACTCTGGCAACAGTTAAAGAACATTCTATATCACTCTGGCAACAGTTAAAGAATATTCTATATCACTCTGGCAACAGTGAAAGAACATTCTATATCACTCTGGCAACAGTTAAAGAACATTCTATATCACTCTGGCAACAGTTAAAGAACATTCTATATCACTCTGGCAACAGTTAAAGAACATTCTATATCACTCTGGCAACAGTTAAAGAACATTCTATATCACTCTGACAACAGTTAAGTAACATTCTATATCACTTTGGCAACAGTTAAAGAACATTCTATATCACTCTGACAACAGTTAAGTAACATTCTATATCACTCTGGAAACAGTTAAAGAACATTCTATATCACTCTGGCAACAGTTAAAGAACATTCTATATCACTCTGGCAACAGTTAAAGAACATTCTATATCACTCTGACAACAGTTAAGTAACATTCTATATCACTCTGGAAACAGTTAAAGAACATTCTATATCACTCTGACAACAGTTAAGTAACATTCTATATCACTCTGGCAACAGTTAAAGAACATTCTATATCACTCTGACAACAGTTAAGTAACATTCTATATCACTCTGGAAACAGTTAAAGAACATTCTATATCACTCTGGCTACAGTTAAAGAACATTCTATATCACTCTGGCAACAGTTAAAGAACATTCTATATCACTCTGACAACAGTTAAGTAACATTCTATATCACTCTGACAACAGTTAAACAACATTCTATATCATTCTGACAACAGTTAAACAACATTCTATATCACTCTAGCAACAGTTAAAGAACATTCTATATCACTCTGGCAACAGTTGAAGAACATTCTGTATCACTCTGGCAACAGTTAAAGAACATTCTATATCACTCTGGCAACAGTTAAGTAACATTCTATATCACTCTGGCAACAGTTAAAGAACATTCTATATCACTCTGGCAACAGTTAAACAACATTCTATATCACTCTGGCAACAGTTAAAGAACATTCTATATCACTCTGGCAACAGTTAAAGAACATTCTATATCACTCTGGCAACAGTTAAAGAACATTCTATATCACTCTGGCAACAGTTAATGATATTCTATATCACTCTGGCAACAGTTAAAGAACATTCTATATCACTCTGGCAACAGTTAAAGAACATTCTACATCACTCTGGCAACAGTTAAAGAACATTCTATATCACTCTGGCAACAGTTAAAGAACATTCTATATCACTCTGACAACAGTTAAACAACATTCTATATCACTCTGGCAACAGTTAAAGAACATTCTATATCACTCTGGCAACAGTTAAAGGACATTCTATATCACTCTGGAAACAGTTAAAGAACATTCTATATCACTCTGGCAACAGTTAAACAACATTCTATATCACTCTGGCAACAGTTAAAGAACATTCTATATCACTCTGGCAACAGTTAAAGAACATTCTATATCACTCTGAGAACAGTTAAGTAACATTCTATATCACTCTGGCAACAGTGAAAGAACATTCTATATCACTCTGGCAACAGTGAGGTAGAGCCAGGCTTTTAAGCCATTCTTGCGAGGTCTGAAGTCCCGCTAGAATCCTGAGTACCAAGTGTCTCTTGGAGTCGGCCCTGGCCAGGGGGTGGTATTACAGCAATGTCAGCTCCCCGCCATGAGGACCATAGATTAGCATGTTCCCCTTGTGTTACAGCTTTGGAGATACTGAGGATTCTTTTTTGCATGGTGTGTGTTGCCATGCACCACTGACACCCGCGCACGCCTCAGAGGAGGATGTGGACGTCTTAAGGCTGTTTAGGAGCTTTAGAAGGGGCGTGGTGACCCCAGACCTGAGCACTAAAAGAAACAGTAAAGATCCTATAACATGCGAAATCGACTTTTTGGACCGTTTCGCCTTGTTGTTTTGCTATTTCCTTATCATAAATATGTTTTTGGCTTCATTCACGCAGTTCACAGCAATCCTCCTGAATCCTGCTCATCATAGCATCAAACAGGAAGAGCCCGATGTCTGTATTCTAATGCCTTACGGCCTGATTTTAATTTATAAAACAGCTTTTTCATTATTTTTGTTCTAAGATAGAAATCAAGCTTGAGGTGTCCAGGCTCGTTCTAACCTACTCTGGACACACCTGTTATTTTTTCTTACTTAACGATAATGTCATGGACAAACTTTATTCAACAGAGGCCACTCGCCAGAAGTTGTTTTTTCTCTCCGGGATTTAGCGACTCTCAGCCAAAATAGTGTTTTTCTGTGACTGTCACTGATGGATGTTTGGTGAACCTTCGCCAGAACCAAAGTGGATTCACTTTTATAACCAACGCGAGTCCCATAATGTGATGGAGAGGCCAGGACAGAGCGGTGAGTCAATCAAAGCGTGTGCTAGCTTGTGTGTGTGTTAGCATGTGTGTTAGCGTGTGTTTTAGCGTGTGTGTTGACGTGTGTGTTAGCGTGTGTGCTAGCTTGTGTGTTAGCATTTGTGTTAGCATGTGTGTTCGCTTGTGTGTTAGCATGTGTGTTAGCTTGTGTGTTGGCATGTGTGTTGGCTTGTGTGTTAGCTTGTCTGCGTTAGCATGTGTGTTAGCGTGTGTGTTAGTGTGTGTGTTAGTGTGTGTGTTGGTGTGTGTTAGCTTGTGTGTTAGCATGTGTGTTAGCATGTGTGCTAGTGTGTTTGTTAGTGTGTGTGTTAGCTTGTGTGTTAGCATGTGTATTAGCATGTGTGTTAGTGTGTGTGTTTAGCGTGTGTGTTAGCTTGTGTGTTAGCTTGTGTGTTAGCATGTGTGTTAGCGTGTGTGTTAGCATGTGTGTTAGCGTGTGTGTTAGCTTGTGTGTTAGCTTGTGTATGTTAGCTTGTGTATGTTAGCATGTGTGTTCGTTAGCATGTGTGTTAGCGTGTGTGTTAGCGTGTGTGTTAGCATGTGTGTTAGCGTGTGTGTTAGCATGTGTGTTAGCATGTGTGTTAGCGTGTGTGGTAGCATGTGTGTTAGCCATTTATGAAGCTGTGTTGCAGATGTCAACTCCTTATAGCTGCATTGTGAAGTAGCTTCCCTCATTGCTGTGATACTTATATTTATACTACTGCTAAAGTTGCACGAGCGGAGAGACGGGGCAGAGTTAACTGAATCAAAGCGTCTTGTCTTGCGGGTTCGAAAAATACCCCCACAAAAAATTGTACTCCATAGTGGTAGAGGTACAGTATATCATGAGTGGAGTAAAGTTAAAGTGAATGTTTGTAGGAGGCTCTTTGTGCTTTTCACTACAGCTGAACTACAGCATATCCAGATGTGACACTCTTGTCCAGAGTTAGTCTTTCAAAATTCACTTGTTTTCTATGTAATTCCCCCATTGCTAGCTGGTTGGGAGCAGGAGTCAACCACTCTGACTGCACCATATCTGATTTTCAACAATCCAACATTAGCTTAAAACATTTTAACAACAAAAATTATTGTTTAAAGCCAATTTAGTTGGAGAAACCTGATACCCTTCTAGTCTTATAGCCAATTTGCTAATCTGGTTAGTCTTATCACATCAGGAAAATTCAATTGTGGATTTAAACCAGTTTTACAGTACATGCTTCATGTGTTAAAAAATCTTTAAACTAGGAATCTGTGGAATTTTTAATTTCAAAAGGCATGTACTTTAAATGTGTTTAATGAATATTTAATTATATTTTATTCTTAGTTACAGGAATGCCAATCGCCGTGTTGTGTACTGCTTGCTCTGCCTAAAGTCAACTGAGACCATCTCAACGCACCTCAAAAGTGTGTGCATGAAAGATCGGTCTCCAGAGGAGCGACAGGCAGAGGTGCAACGGGCAAAGGCTTCAACCAAGCTTTGGACTCGTGAGGGCCGTGTGTGGGACTACAAGGACATTTGCACTTGGCGTCACGATGGTCCATCCAGGCCTGCTCGAAGGGGCTTCTTCGCTCTGAACCGTCCAGTGCACGCCGAAGCTGAGGTGACCGTGGGACCAGCTGAAGGCGCTGAGCCGGCCTCCTCTGAGCCAACTCTTGGCAGCCAACCAACTCCTGGTCCTTCTGAGGACCCCGTCCACACGGAGTCTGAGCAAGCACCAGTGATCCCTGCTGGCAGCGGTATGTATATGACATTAATCACAAACCAAACACAATTAGTGCAGTCCTATGTAAGCATACATTACCTGAATTTCTTTGCTTTTCAGGCCTCAGACAACAGAGTACAAAAATACCCT